>NC_136423.1:5707857-6329642 GCF_052625555.1 Lactuca saligna
CACAACAACATTTTTAATTAATATTTCTTTTGCAGAAAATTAATTAAGTTTTTATATATAATTATCTTAAACAGAATAAATTTAGTTGTATATTTGAACGAAATTAAAAAAAAATAAAAAATAAAAAATAGTTTTTTTTTTTTTTTTGTCCAGGAATGGTAGGGTGTTTGGGGGTATTGATCATATCATGAAATTTGATAGTATTTGATTAATTTTTAGGTGTGAACTTGTCGTTACTATCTCGGGTGATGTCATCACGTCTATCTCGTGGGACCTACAACGGGGGGCTGCTATCAACAGAAGCGGGGACACTAGCGCGAGTGGTTGCAGATGGGACAATTACAGTAGCAGGGTATTGGGGTATGAGTAAACTTTTGAATATCACTCTACTCCCTTCCCTTGTCATTTGCATCTCCACCATAATTGCCACCTTGTCAATTTACAACTCTCTTTATTAACCCATCAACCTTTATACTATGCGAGTGGCGGGTCATATATAACAACCTTTCAATTTTCAATCATGTCCTTTTTCTTGTAAATACTAAGATCTCAACTCTTGTTAACAAAAATAAACCATGTATGTAATATGTATATAAATATATATGATCTGTTGCCTTTTGACTCTTGAGTGCTATGCGAATATTGGCCCTAGTTTGAATATATGTAATGTAAACTAAACATATATGTAACTATATTATTATAACTTTTTGTTTCCATTGGGATGTTATAAGCCCCGATGAGTGTGTGTGTGTGTGTGATTACACATAGTAACTAGTAAGACCGCCAATTTAACGAGTGTGTGTGATCTTCTACTAAGTTAAGGATTTTTGCTTCTTATGATTTTACAACGTTTGTCATAAAGACATGTATAATTTTTAACTTCATAACGTACGTATACCAAAAAGAGATCTTATAAAGAATTATCTACTCATCGAATATTGTTATCTCAGCTATGTGTTCAATCAACTTTAAATTAATAAAGTAACGGAAATAATTGTGGAATATAATTACCATTATCAACTTTAAATTAATAAAGTACGAAAATAATTGTTGAATGGAATTACCATTATCAACCGGTGAATTATATGCATAGTTTTTTAGAAAAAGTTAACCTTATCTTGAAATGACTATTTCCAAAAAAAATCACATTCTACATCATTAACCTTTGGCCTTATTAAAGTGGTTTTTATTTGAAAAATGTAAAATGTCTTATGTTTTTTTTCTATGTGCGTAAGATGTGAATGAAAAGTCTTTTTTTATGTATTTAATTTTCAGAAAAAATATTTGTTTTTTAAAGTCATCATAAAAAAGAATGATGTTGGAGGAGGTGGGGTAGAAAAATAAATATGACAATATGGTTAGAACTTGATAAATATTTTCCAAAATCATAAGGTGATTTTTTTGTTTTCTAAAAACAAAAATCAAAAAATATGTTTTAAGTTTTTTGCCTTCTAAAAAAACAAATAATATTTTCCTCAAAAGTTTTTCATCCCCCAAATATAAGAGGCTAAAAAGACCATTTACCAAGAAAAACATCACCAAACTAAACTTACCACTTGAACTCTAATATTTGTTGTTTGAGGTAACCAGTGTATGTTTATATTGTAGATATAATTTGTTTGATTCAACCTTATTTATGTTTATATTTTTGTTTGATTCAACCTTATTTATGTTTATGTTTTAACTCAAAACTATGAGTTCGTTTATTTGACGGGTTAAAAATAAGTTACAATCTATAATGCATATTTCGATATTTTTTGCAAAAGTATTGTATGTAATGTCACACAAACAACTAAGTGTTTCATTAAAATACCTAGTTTTTTGAAATTTTGATAAGTTAAGCTCATGCAATTTTTTAAAACATATCTAAAAGACTAAACTGCATTTTTGGTGCCTATGGTTAGCAAAAAATTATAGATGAAGTCCAAAATTTTTTCAACTTGCACCACTGGTCCAAAATTGAATTTCTTTTGTGGTTATGGTCATTGTTTAACATAAAAAGACTATTACACCCATTTAATTTATTTTTTTGCATTTTTATATTTTGTTTTAGGATTTTTATAATTAAAAAATAAAAATAAAACCCCAACTATGTACATTTCTCTCTCTCATACACACACATACATCATCTCTCATCGTCTTTGTCATCTTCATCGTCACTGAAGATTTAAAAAAATATATATACATACTTATATTATCCATACATGCAACTCAAAACACACACATACACACAACACAATGAAAATAGGATGTTCCATGGGATCTCCATTTTCAGGTATGAAGCTTCAGTTTGAAGCAAACCCACCGGCGATCCGACCCTTGTTCATGAGTCACAACTGCACCCATATTCCATTAAAGCTTTATCAACAAAAGAATTTGATTTCTTTCTTTCAAATAATCGATTCCACCAACAAATATCTTATTTCTCCCTTCTTAAACAATCGATTCTTGCATTTGGATTGTATCCCTTTCACGATTTTGACACTTGGATTATGCACGTGTATCTCATCTTTTTCCTGCAACTTGGATTAACCCAAAGAGTTCAAAATCATATCCTTAGGATGAACCCACTAGATGAATAAAATTTTCAAACTCACAGGGTGCAAAGTATGTCCTTGAGATGTACCCACCAGTTACAAATTTTAGGAACAAAGGTCTGATAATGATGTTAATTACTTTATAGGCATGTGCAAAATTTCTTAAAAGACAACCCATGATGGTGCAATTTGATTCTGATTTAGTTACTTACACCCAAAATCTGTGATTTCATTATGTATGCGTGCGTGTTTGATGCGAAGACAACCCAGACAAAGAGTCGTCGTTATGATTATCAAGCTTACCGGAACTTTGATCTTGATTAGAGATGGCAAAAAAACTTGTACCCGAAACCCTAACCCGAGTTGACCGGGGATGGGTACTACCCGAATGCAAAAAGCGGGGATGTGGATGGGGATGGTTCTACTCGTACCTGAACCCGGCCCCGATTGGTACCCAATATAAATATATATATATATATATATATATATATATATATATATATATATATATATATATATATATATATATATATAGTATTATTTATGCTTTTATTTTTAATAACACATAAACAAAAGTTTAGTAAACAAAGTAAGGTTTTTTAACAATCAAGCGTGTAATTTTGGGAAGAATTTTTATGTCGTTTTTTTTTTTTGCAAAAAATAATTTAATTTGTAAAGTTGAATGTTATTGTTTGTGTTTGAAGACATTCGATGATTATAGTGTTTTATATTAATTCTACTAGTTTTTGTTTTGTTGGTTAATATATAATTATGAGTTATTTTTCATAAAAGTTCAAAAAAAAATCAACAGGGAAAAATCCTCGATTACCTATTGGGGATGGGGATGGGGATTAATTTTTTAATCCCCTATGGGGATGGGGTCGGGTATGAGGATGGGGATGGGGAACACGAAACTCGATATACCTGTACCCATTGTCATCCCTAATCTTGATCTATTCCCCCCTCTATCTCATAGTTCTCGGAACAAAAACGTTGAGTCATCGTCATCTTCACACCAACAAGTTCATCATCTTCACATCCATACCCATTGTGTGTGTTCATCGAGAATCCATTTTCAAATTGAGCAAGTATGAAGGAAGCACCAGGAATGGAACGGCAACCACCATCACTCACCTTTGTTAATGAAATGACGAGCACATCGGCGGCCAGTCAAGTGGGTTTATAAACCCTAACACTCAAACCCTATAACACCCATCAACTTCTTCATATGGGTTTGATACTTTGATTATCTTGGAGATTTGTTTTGATTTTTGTGTGGATTTATAGATCATAAAAACCCAATTTATTAGTTTGCTCCTTATGACCTTGAATATCCATGAATATGGATTCTTTAATTGCTACAAGAGAGAGAGGGGGTTTACCGAATGTAGGGGTGATTCTTTTTTTATTTTTGAAATCATTAAAATATATTTAAAGAAATGTAAAAAGAAAATAGGATTGGCATAGTAGTCCTTTCAAGTTATTTTAATTTTACCATGAACCAAAACCACAAAAAATATTCAATTTTAGACCAATTGAGCAAGTTATAAAATTTTTGGACTTCATCTATATATATATATATATATATATATATATATATATATATATATATATATATATATATATATATATATATATTGCTAACCATAGGACTAAATTTGCATTTAGTCTATGTAAAAAGTATGAAAACGTATTAAGATTTTTCAAAAGCAAAGCACAACAATCGTTATAGTATCATTTTTCGAATTTGCCGCTAAACTTTCAAGAATCCATCATTTTACGTCATTTTAACAATTTAATACAACGACAATGTCCCCAAACAAAATCAAAGATTTCTACAATTGCGTTAACGGTTAGATAGAACCCAATTTCTCTGTTTCTGAGCGAATCCCATCACATTTCTTCGTTCTCGAACCGAATTCCGTTGTTTTTGAACGAATCCACCAAATCGCCAAGGTGATCTAACTCAGCAAACCCATCGTCTCCAACAAAAAACACAGAGTAAATGTCCATGGTAGGCATTTGTTATTCTGATCTCCTTCTCAAACTAATTTCTCATCAAATTCGTCAAAACCCGCCACCAAACTCTCTCTCCGGTTCCCAATTTCTAGGGTTTCTGTAAAATATTTCAACAGAGAGATAGATAGAGAGAGATGGAAGAAATGGCCGGTAGAGATAATATGCCGGAAGGGACGATGCGAAATGTACTGGACCAAAAAACTCTGAAGTGGGTTTTCGTTGGTGGAAAGGGTGGTGTTGGAAAAACTACATGTAGCTCTATCCTTTCAATCCTTTTGGCTTCAGCCCGATCCTCTGTTCTCATAATCTCAACTGACCCAGCTCACAATCTCAGCGATGCGTTTCAACAGAGATTCACCAAGGCCCCTACATTGGTTAATGGGTTCACCAATTTGTATGCTATGGTTAGTCTTGGCTCCTCTAAATTTTAACTTTTTTTGTTTTTGGAATTTCTTGGGGTTGGTCTTAGTCAGTTCCTAAAAGTAAGTAGCTTGTTAACATGATTGATGCAATTATGGGGATATATGGATGTTCGATTTGAAGTGATTATGTGATATCAGATAATCAATTATAATAGAACTTGGTAAATAGATAATAGGGTTGAACGTGTTAAATGCAAACCTATCATTTTTCTAAATTACAAAATGATGAAACCACGTTGCATGAAATGCATGCATAAAGAAAGTACGTTGCATAAAAATGAGAATTAATGGGCTTAAAGTAGGTTTCTATTCATGCGCCCTTTAACGTTTTGTTTTTAGGAGGTGGATCCCAATGTGGAGAATGAAGAAGAAGAAGGTTCAGATGCAATGGACGGTTTCCTTTCAGATTTAGCAAATTCAATTCCTGGAATCGATGAAGCTATGAGTTTTGCAGAGATGCTAAAGTAAGAGCCCTCCATTATAATTCAATAAAAAAAATGATAAATATCATATAAACTACCAAGCAGACACCAGCCATTTACTTATAGACAGTTTATTCAGTTTAGAGATAACACAATTCTTACGTATACAACACTTTATTCACATACATCATCACCCATTAAGTCATTTTAACCATATATGACTTAATTAATGGGAAAGAGAAAGAAACTAGCCCTTATTGGGTCAGGTATAAATAATAAAACTTTTAATATGTGTAAACTATAACCGAAGGTTGGTGCAAACAATGGACTACTCGGTGATAGTTTTTGATACTGCTCCCACGGGCCACACACTTCGGTTGTTGCAATTTCCATCAACATTGGAGAAAGGTCTTGACAGAATGATGAGCTTAAAGAGTAAATTCGGTGGCTTATTGGGTCAGGTATAAATAATTAAACTTTTAAATCAAAATTTAATGTTTTTTCTTCACTTAATCTGTTTAATGGCAGATGAGTCGGTTGTTTGGTGTTGGAGATGAGGTGGGTGAGGATGCAATTCTTGGAAAGCTTGAGGGTATGAAGGATGTGATTGAAAAAGTCAACCGACAATTCAAAGATCCGGTAAAAATTCAAAAAGTCAACCGACGATTCAAAATCAAAACGTTTGACCTTTTTTTTGTGATAGGATTTGACAACTTTCGTTTGCGTATGCATCCCTGAATTTCTGTCGTTATATGAGACAGAGAGATTGGTTCAGGAACTTACTAAATTTGAGATAGATACACATAATATTATTATTAATCAAGTGCTTTTTGATGAAGAAGGTAAATAATGTTTAATTTTTATTTTGGGTAATAAGTTTTCTTTTTAGGGTGTGTTGTTAATTGTACCTTTTTCTAATCATATTGCAGGTGTTGAATCCAGGTTGCTCAAAGCTAGAATGAAAATGCAAGGAAAATACCTGGATCAGTTCTACATGTTATATGATGATTTCCATATTACAAAATTGCCCTTGTTGGCCGAAGAGGTCTTGTTACTTACTTTTCCTACTTTCTTTATATTTGTGAAAGTCCAAAACTTTCTTCATGCAAAATGACCAATCTGCCCTTGAAATTAATCATATGCCGACCCTCGGTGGAAGTCCCTGAGTACTACTCTTTTACTTGCATTCTAACAAAAATACAAAATAAGTAATAAGCATCCCAAGTTGGAAACTTTCATTTAGCAAAGTGACCAATCTACCCTTCAAAATAATGGCTGTGGACCCCTCAATAGGCAAAAGTCATAAGTGAAATCCTTTGGGTGCTACTCTTTTCTTACTAAAATTCTAACAAATTTTCTGTAAGCAAAATGACTGATCTGCCCTTGAAAAATAATTGTTTTTGAGATCACACACTCAACGTGTGTTATACTCAATGTATTGATCTCTAGTTCTAGTTCTTCCTTTTTTTGTTTTGGGATATCAGAACATAATGATATGCTTCCTAAGTTGGAAACTTTTATCCAAAAAGACTAATCCACCCTTAAAAATAATCGCTGTTGACCCCTTGATGTAAAATCTTGCACCAGTTTTCTCTCAATCTCTTAACCTTTAATGAAGTTTCAACTGTTACTCTTTCCTTTTTGGATACCCCGAGCATTATGTTTCCCAGGTAGGAAACTTTTTGAGCAAAATGACTAATCCACCCTTGAAAATGATCAACATCGAGTCCTTGATGAAATCACACATTCTACGTGTCCACTCTAACTTATTGACTTCTTTGAAAGGCTCAAGCTTTACGCTTTCTTTGAAGTTGGGATCTTATATTTAATTACTGTTTACCTCTCAATAACATCACACATTCTACATGTCTATCTATTTTTTGGAATGTCTCAACTGCTGCTCGTTTCTTACTTGTATTCTCCCTCTCATTTTCCTCATTCGGAAACTGTTTTTAAGCAAAAGGACACATCTACCCTTGAAAAAGAATCGTTAAAACAACCCCTAATAGAGATTACATTCGATATATCTTCTTTCAGTTTCTTAGCTATATGATTAATGGGGATTTGTTTTAACGATAAACTCTTTTGATCTAAGCAAAATGACTAATCTACCCTTGAAAATTTTGACTTTTAAAGATTCATTTGATGAATAATAGGTTTGTGGAGTGGAAGCTTTAAAAGCGTTTTCAAAGCACTTTAGACAACCTTACGACCCTTCGATTACTCAAGGGACGGTAGAAGAGCTGGAGCTAAGAGTTTCAAGGCTACAAGGACAACTTAGAGATGTGGTATCAGAACTAGAAAAGGTCAAGAAAGGCAAACAAGTACTCTGAAAAGACTTTTCTATCCTTTTTTAAAGATATTTTTACTTTTCATAATCATATATGTATAATCTATTCAAATTTCTTTTCGTTTCTTTTCCCCTAAATTTTAAATTAGATTCCAATAATTAAAATCCTTGGTTTCTAAGTTGTAAGGTTTCTAACATCCAAAAGGGGTTATATATATATATATATATATATATATATATATATATATATATATATATATATATATATATATATATATATATATATATATATATATATATATATATATATATATTCATAGATTTTTTAAACACTAATGTACCTTTTCATGGGGTACCAATTGAGTAAAAAAATTAAGATTCACTTTAAGGTAAATATTTGTACACGACACAAAAACCAAATTATACGCCTAACCACAAAACCAAATGTTCATGTATGAACATATGTATGTCAACAATGATGCATGTTAATAATACATGTTCATGTATGATCATATGTATGTCACTTATGAACATGTCCTTGTTCATAAATGAACACGAGTCATTTTCATGTGGTTCTGTGATTGTTTAATTTGATTGTATGTTAAACATGCCCCCCTCAATTATTTGTAAAGTTTTAATCATGCATCTTAATTGAAAAAAAAAAAGACAATTAATACGGGCTATGAAACAATACAATTTTATCTGTTTTTACATTTACAAACTGAAGTAAAGGTGGAAGATGATGAAAAATACTATAATGTCCTTTAAGAAAAACTCATGTACCACAATCAATGCTCCTTATATCTTACAATGACTACTAATAAGTAGATACAACGATTGCAACTGAGAGCATCTACAATCCATTGAATTTCTAAGAGTCAATGGAGTGTCAGTAGGAGGTAGAAAAATTTAGAATTGATTTTTTATGTAATAATAATAAAAAAGGGCCACTATAATTCCATTAAACTCTCTTTGTAGAGTAATCTACCATTCATGTCATCATCTCTCTCTCTCCAATGTCATTCTCATGAACCCTTGTTAAAATCCCATTATGGATGCTTTGAGTAGATACATATTATTGACACCTAAAGAGTTTCATACATACTTTAATCATTATATTACTGGTAAAGTTTTGATTACAAAAAGCATCATACCAGGAGACCAAACAGTATTTTGTTACAAAAAAAAAATTAAAAAGTAATACTATAAAAATACCATTATGTCTTTTGATTGATTTTGATATTTCAAGATGAAGGTTCACTTGTTAAAAGTATATTTGATTCATTTTTGGACTTGTTCTATTTGTATGCTTTTATATTAAAAAGTTTTTCAACTAATACTTAAACGTTTATGTTTTTATCATTTACAAAAGATATAAATAAAATGTATTTTTATATTGGGAAACGTTCAAATAAGAACTACAAAAATATTAGGAATCATGAAAACAAACCATTCGATATTATTAGACTATAAATACAGTAACATGGTTTCTGTATTAAATTGTATAAATATGTAAAAAGAATATGTCACGGTATAAATAGTTTATATATAAGAACCATGTTAGAGTATTCACTAACACCATGTTCTCGAGTTTTTTAGGGAAAGAAAGGGAATGATTAAGAGTGGAAAACGTGTTCTCCAATTTTACACATAAAATCATTCGCCTAATTTTGGGCGGATCGGAAGGGAAAGTAGACAATGACCGATTTTACCCTTACCTTTTTTCTCTACCTGTGACTTCATCTTCCTCCTCATGCAAATTCATCTTCCTCTCACATTGACTCACACCATAAAACTTGTTCTTCATTTTTCTTCTCACAACTTCTTCTTTGCCACTTCCAATGGTAAGGGTTGTGATCATCTTCTTCTTTCCTTCTCACAACATATGCATTGCCATCAAGACCCCCTCTACTTGAACCATCATTCTCCATGGACTTACCATCGTTGTCTTCTCTCCTTCCTCTTCTCCTTATGATGAAGTTGATGAATCTTAACCAAGGGTAACGATGTCATTTAATCGTGAAATTTCTCTCCATCCCCTTGCAACTTGAGAACACATATTATAATTATTTTTGTCATTCCATACCCTTCCTTTCTTTCCCCTCCCCTTCCCCCCCCCCCCCCCCCCCCCTCCTCCTTAATTTTTACATTTGAGAACAAGGCGTTAAACTATGAATAGCTGGTTGTTCTTAACCTTTTTACAGTTCTTATTAGATCTTTTGTGTTTCTATATTTTGATTGGATTTGATGTAAATATAAGCTTGGAAAATTTGCGACATATATTGATAATCCTTAGATGGTTTTCATTAATTTATCCCAGAAACTCGATAACATACAAAGGTCTAGAAAAATGTTGTTTTTAAAATTGGGGTTATGATCAAAACCCTGAAATTCATTTATCTTTGCATGTTATTATATACATCCTAGTATAATATACTCTAGTATAAATATCCATATTTATTAACATATAATATCCACTACTAGTTATTACATTATCATTATATAATAATCATTTTATTATTTTCAACTAATCATTTCCACCGGTTTTACTATTATTTAAATGTTTTAACTATTATTAACATAATAATTATATATGTTATAGTATAATAGTATAAATAGAATTATAAAAAAAAATATCTGGAACTAATAATCTCCAATCTCATGTTTCTTGTAATTTTAAACGTATATAATTTAAAAAATGTTTCATATAGGCATAAATGAATTATATTGTAACAATATGTGTCATTAACTATTATATAGTTATAAATGAATTATATTGTAAGCATTTACAAATCATCCAATTACCTTTCAGAGAAATTTACAAATTTAGCCAAAATTATTAATGCCTTTTCACTAAATAGTAAAAAAAATATTTTTCATAGAATAATCAACGAAATCACACGAGATTAAACTTCCCAACTGCTATGCCACTATGTTGGGCTATGAATTTGGCCCATTTTCTACTCATGGGTTGGAAGTATTCAAACCATATGCAGTCAATTGAGGCATTATAACGGTTAGCGGAGGTAAAGAACTATAATTTTCAAAATAACGGTTGGGATAGCGATGACACTATTAGCGTTGTGATTTACCGTGATTATTATCACCATTATAGTGACACTATAACTGTTATTTGAATAAATTCCTTTTTTAGTCTGTTTTATATAAAACAATATATTTTTTTTTGTCATTCCATTGAATAAAATTGTGATTATGTGCATGTGATTACTTCCCTTGAAACATGTACGTGTTATCTTGGTAATTGTGTTGAAGACGTGAAGTACTAATTAACTAAATTAGGTTGAACATTGAAGTATAATTTACTGATTAATACTCTTATATATATAACAAAATATAAATTCTATATAATATTAAAAAATGTTATACTACCACGACAACCGAGATTTCAAATAGTGGCCGGTGACTGCTATTTTTAACCTCAATATTGTATAGTTCAAACCTAAAAAAGCTAGAATAACTCTCATTCAACTTCAAGAAATTCTCTCAACCTTCTCAATGGTTAAAAATCAATATTCATCCGGAAAATTTATAAGTACATCGAAAATCACAAGCAGATAAAATAAAATAAAAACAAAATTGATTAGAGGAAATCGCAGGTAGCTCTAGGCTATCTGCGATTTCAAGAGAAAAAAATATTTTATATTTGACGAAATCACAAGTGGCATAACAACCTATAATTTCAATCATTCTTTTCTGAAAAACTTGATTTTTTGTCTATTTTTTTGAAAAAGATCATTAAGATATTTAGCTAAATTTGTAAATTTCTATGCTTTTCATATTCAATTTTACGAAAACACTAGCAATAGCAATAGCACATTTAACGAGTTTTATGTATTATTTATGTGGGTGAGATGTTGGGTGCATAATTACGAATGGGGCGCCTAAATCAATTTTATGTAACAAATGGTATAAAATAGATTAGGGTGTAACTGTAAATATAAAACCCTTTTCAAGTTTTCATCCTTTCAAGGCTATCTTATGCATACGTCATCAATCATTCATCACCAAATACATAAATCAGCAAATCGCAACACCAAAAGGGTTTGATTCCTTTCTGGTCCTTTTTCGTCTGGGTTGATCCAAATTGACTAAGCATTCAGAAAAGATTCCACTTTGAGTATTTCGTTCATGTGGGTTTTTTGCACAAATACTTCGTTGAAACGAGACGCGATTGAATCTCCATAGATTTGAAGTCAGACTCTTGTTCAGTTAAGAATCGAGCAAGAATTGACTTTTTAGTCAATCAAGGATCGAGGATTTTGACTTGGGGGTTCAGTTAGATACAGTTTCTTCGAAGCTATGGAGGCTTATAAAAGATGGGTTCGGAGGAACAAGGAGTATGTCCATTCGTTAGAGTCTCTTGCTAACGTAAGCCTACTGAATATCTTGTAATATAAAAAAAAAAAAAAAAAATCTTCAAAATTCATCTGTTCTTTGAGGCTTATTGATAGTTGCTTTTGCGAATTGGGAATTGTAAATCGTTTTTGATGGTGTGTGTTATACTTGTGCTTCTAAATCTACAACATTTTGTCCCGAGTTTTAGTTGCTCAACATGACTTGTTTTACTATGAAAGTTTAAAACCTAATTCAAGTTTTGAAAAGTGGGGATGTTGGGATGGAGTACTGACTACAGATGATGATAACGTGTTTCTCATTAAGGGAACGGGAAATTACTAACTTTTTAGTTCGTTTAAAACTTCTTTTTCATCATAAATCATTATGAACTCTTTCCCTATTAGGATTTAATGTATTTAAAATACGCCATTGAATGTTCAGGGATTGACATGGCTTCTCCCAGAGAGATTTTCCGAGTCAGAAATAGTACCAGAAGCAGGTTTTGTGATATTTTGGTAACATTTGCCTTCTTTTTTTTATCATCTTTTAACGCCAAAACAGAAAAGGATTGTAGTGTGTTTGTCATACATTGGACTCACAATACATAGCAAGTACACGCACTGTGTTTGTCCTACATTGGATTGAGGCTAAGAGTGTGACTGTTGTCAATGGGACAAAAAATGACAAAAGTTTGTCCCACTGAAAAGACATAAATGCCCTCTTCATCCTCATCGAAAATATCCCTAGAATCTTGTCCTCTCCAATAAAGTTACAGTCCAATCTGGTTCCATGCAACAAACTCAGTCCAAAACTAACATTTTTTTGACACATGAAAAGTCAAATATAGATGTTTAAAAGTCAAAGTGGACTCTTTATGACATGTTTTTTTTGTTATGCAGTAACATCGATATTGGGTATAGTGACTGCTGTGAATGAACATATAATTGAAACGACTCCAACAAATCCATCCCAAATGCATACAAGACATATGGAGGCCTCTTCTTTTCCATATTCATTGTTTTTGACTTTGATGAAAGATGTGGAAACTTTGGTTGAAGTTGTGGCACAACATTTCTATGGTGATGACAATAGATGGAATTTCCTTGCTGTTACAGAAGCCACAAAGTAAGTAGTGTCTCTCTATGACCAACTTCTTATTGAAAAAGTCAACATTTGACTTTTAAGAGTCAAATCTAGTTCTTTCAAGATTCAAAATTGATATGCATTCGTTCGTTGCTTTAGCATCAGATCTTTGCATAAGTAGTGTTTCGTACATGCTCTGATTTATGATTGATAATTTTTCGAAATTTAAAAAGTTTGTTATGAATTATCAAAGTCAAACAGTGGACTGTTTGACCTTACAATGTCAGCTGTCAAACTTACTTTTTTTGGCTCCAACCCAACACCAAAACATATTTTTACACCAAATTTGGTGTTAAATCACCTACACATCACTGTTTCTTACACCACATTTGGTATTAAACTTTCCTTTTACTATCTGTTTGTATAATGATATTTCATAGTATGTAATATTTGTTACTTTGTGTGTTTATGTATTATCCTTAACTCTTAAGCATGCTTGACAACCCTTAAAAAAGTCTGCATAACCTGTGAGAGTCAAATCTAGTTTTTTCAAGGCTCAAAATTAATATGCATTCATTCATAATTTAGCATAAGAGTCTAAGCCAGTAGCTGTGTTTATATATATATATATATATATATATATATATATATATATATATATATATATATATATATATATATATATATATATATATATATATATATATATATTGGTTGATTATTGCTCACAAATAAATCATGAAATTTGATGTGAATTTTGAAGCTGAAAATCAAAAATGTTTTGAATTTATAGTTTATATTGTCAAGATATCAGATAATTTGACTCTTTTACCCATGATCAGGGTACTAGCTAGATTAGCCTTATTGCGAAATAGTGGGTACAAGATGTTATTGCATGGAGGGGAGACAACGAACGATGGGAATTCTACAAATGAGGCGGAACAACAGGATGTGCGTGGACGTTTATTGCAGCAGGGGCAAAATGGTCATTTCACTCCTCAAGGAAGAGCTCTCTCTGCAATGAGTAGGTTCGGTGAAAATGCTCGTATGCTTTCCGATCCAACATGGTTTCGAAGGGTCGAACATCATCAACGTGCAATTATGGAGCTTCCAGGTGATTTTCAGACTCTTTTACTATTGGTTTAAATTCAAGAAATAGCAATGTTGTAATATGAATGACTAATTGGAAAATATATGGCTTACAGAAACGGAGATAAAGAGACCTACAATGTCGAGTTTTCTGTCCGAAAAGGGTATTTCTGGAAGTTTATTTTTGATGGGGGAAGTAATGTTCATTGCAAGGCCGCTTGTATATGTTCTTTTGATAAGAAAATACGGAGTCAAATCATGGCTGCCTTGGTTGGTTTCTTTGTCTATTGACATCATCGGGATGACTTCATCAATCACATGTCAAAAACACCCCAAACTTGCTCTATCCGATCCCGAGAAGGACGAGGTAAACATATCGTTAAAGTTTTATGCAGTTTGCTATGATGAAGAAGGGTATTTTAGTCATTTGACAAAAAGTCAAAAACGGCTCACTTCTACTTACTAATTTGTTCCGGTTTGATTAAAATGCAGTTGAGAAGGCGGAAATTGTTGTTGGCACTTTACCTCATGAGAGATCCGTGTTTCGCAAAATACACACGGTATAAATATATAATTTGTAAAATCGTTTTATTTATTGATTTTTGTGATGGGATTTTGATTTGGCTTTGTATTGTCAGGCAAAGACTGGAAAGCACGGGAAAAACATTGGAGCATGTCCCGGTTGTTGGGTTTCTTACAGGTTTGTTGTTTTTGAATAACCGATGAGGAGGGCGTTTATGTCTTTTGCACAGACGAGAGATCGAGAGCGAGAGCGAGTCCCAGTCCCACATTTTTTGCGGGATAAAAAATTGCAATTTTAGTCATATTGGCATCAATCAAAAGTCCGAGTTTCACTTTCATGGGAGCCGAGCCAAATGCAGTACAATCTGTCTACTCAAAGTCAACTCTTTTTACATTCAAACTCTCACACATCAACTTTTTGATCATTAAGCCTTTTTTTAATGGGTTTAATATATATATTAGTTGATAAATTTTTTTTCTTTTTTTTTTTTGTAAATTAAGTATATATTTTCTTAAATCAGATTATTATTTATCATTGTTTTTATTTATATATTGAAACGTATTTTATTTTCATTGTTTAAGAATCTTTCTAGTTCTTTTTAACATATACGGATTACCAAATATGTGGAAAACATGGAGTCAAATTTTTTACTTTACAAATTATGAGAACAACTAAAAAAGGTATATGTCATCCATTCTTTTACCATCTTAAGTTAAATGACGATCTCCATTTAAAAAAAGATACATACATGGCATCCATTCAATAAATAAATTATGTTTTATAGCTCTTTTCTATTTTACAATAATAAAAGTATATCGACATACATGACATATACTTGGTAAATCACAGTTTTTATATATGTACAATTGTTTTATACAATAAATATTAATAAATAAATTTTGAACAAATATCAATAAAATTTGACTAAGGGGTGTTGTTTTTAGTAAATTATGTGTTTATTTAGCCAATCCCTTTGTTATTTTCTTGTGTTTTGCAGCAAAGTTGATTGAACTTTTGGTTGGAGCCCAAACACGTTACACCTACATGTCTGGTTCTTGATTCATGAATGGAACAGAATTGTATGTTATGTTGGTTTAAGCAAATTAAAGTGCCCCTATGATTTGCTTTGCTTGTGAAATTCGAAGAGAATGATTTTCTTGATGTAATCCATGGATCATTGTATTGTAAATCTACAAGTTATTTGTTGAAATCATCGGGCCTTCTTGTTTTCATGTTGAAATGGCTGCAACTGCAATGTATGGTTGTAATTTCGTAAAACAATAGCAACACATCATTCACCCTTTTTGTTTTAACTTTTATTGCCATTCTTGAGATTTGGCAGGATAGTTACATGAAAACATTCTCAAGTTCAATATCTACCTTTAAGTCCATAATGTTTGTAATATCCCAAACCAGTATGTTTATGTACTGTTGGTCTAAATGCATATTTTGTGTTCTTCTTTCATGTAGTGGACTAGTGTCTAATTTCCAAGTAAGGGGTGCAATAAACAACATTCTGTTACAACTAGACAAAATTATGCGCTTGTTAGGTGCAATTATCAAAGCGTCAATACGTTTGGTTCTTATGCCGAATCTCTACTATTTCATATTCTTTCATAATTGATTTGAAATTACTATTTTATCTTTAACTGTTTTTTTATTATTTACTTTTTTAATTTAAATTAATATCCAGAAAACTGAATCAGATCTAACATTACCATCCACTACATCCCTTCCACCACCGGATGCCCCATCATAAAAATAAAAAATCTGAAATCTGAAATTTGTCATAAAAAATCGTCAAGAACCATGGATGAAGCTTGAAATCTGAAATCGATTATGTGTGTTCATCAAGGTTCGGAAGGCGATTCAAGAACCCCCCCACACACACATGGTTTCGGTCTTCACTGAGGCTAGCCCTTGCCGAAGCAAATTAGGGTGTCAGTTTCAAAAATGAAACCCACACAAGATTTCAAATTCCATTTATGGGGTGAGTTCTTGATCTTGTTTCTCCTTAGGATTCTATGTTTGTTTTGGGGTAGTTGTTTTTTTTTTTTTTTTAACATTAGTTAAAAGGAAAATATAAAATCAATTAAAAAGGGTATGATTGTCATTTTAGGTGTGTAAAGAACCAACCACACAAAAAATAAAACGACGTTTGGGACCAATCTCGGAAAAGTATGGTCTTTTTTCTAAAATGTCTCGAATCCAGGAAATTGATGCAACAAATAATACTAGGAAATTAGTACCACAAATAATACTATTAAGGTGGGCTGGTATATACCAAACAATTTTCATTAGTTGGGTACATATTTTAAAGTATAATGTCATACTAGGTGTAAGACGCATGTATTACACGGGTTAATTAAAAAATATATAAAGGTCTAAATACTTAAGAACTGTGTACTTATAAGAAAATAAGAAAAATAATGAATCATTAAAATTTATTTTTTTATCTTTTAAATTTAAATAAATCTACTAAAAAAACTAATGAGCTTTAATTTGAAAATTTTGAAATAAGAAGGTAAGTCCACTAATAATTTAATATTCATTTATTACTATATTTATTATAATGCTTATATTAAAGTATTATGTGGAATTTATTAAAATAGAAAAACCCATAAAATGACATGTGGAAAAGAACTTAATTCAAAATAATCACAAAATTACATTTTGCAAATTAATGAAAGTGTGACATGTGGCAAAAGAAACTTTCATTTATTAGAGTAGATGTAAGAAAAAAAATTGAAAGTACAATTTTCTTAATCGTTAGAAATTTTGAAGTACAATGTGTTAATTAAAAGATAATGGAAGCATCTAAAAGAAATCAAAGAAGTTTCCAATCTCGTTCCATGTAACAAAAACATCCCAAAAGTAATATTTTTGGACACTTAAAAGGTAGAATATAGACGTTTAAAAGTCAAAATTAACTCTACTTAAGACATTTTTTCTTGTTTTCATTATATATGCAATATTGTCGATATTGGGTATAGTGAGTGTTGTGAATGAACATATGATGAAAATGACTCCAACAACTCCGTCCTAAATGCATACAAGACATATGGAGGTGTCTCGACATATATTTTCCCGCCAAAACATATTGATGACATCATGATGATGTAGACATCGATTGTGTCCACCAATATAGTGTAACCAACATTTAACCATTTTCCTTCCTTGTATAGATGCAAGGTGAATGTTCTCGGAAAAGGGTTGATAATTTATGTACATGGAATTGATCGTGAACAACTCTCTATCTCTCAAGAACACAATCATCACAAGGTATTGCGTGTTTTATAATTTTGGATCAGGCCTGTAATCCAAATAAGATTTTTTGGATTATCTCACTTTTGAATTCATGCAATCATAGAGTACAAGGGATAAATTATAGATTTCAAAAAGTGATATAATCACGAGCCAAGTAATATCCAAGTGTTATTGTTATTCTGAAATCTTTATATCTAACATTTTATAATGTCGGGTCCTTCAACTTTGAATGTATGTATTTTTAGTTCTTTATTTTAATAATGATATTTCATATGTAATATTTTTTATTTACTTCATGTCTTTATGTATTTTCTTTGTATAATATTATGTATTTTTAGTTATTATATGCAAAACACCAAAGTTGGTGTTATTTTTCTCTATGTAATAAAATGCTCATTTTGTAAGTAGGATAATTTGTTCGAATTTAATTATATGCGAATAATTTCCTTTGGTTATTATTGTCTAGTTATAGTCTATAAAGCTAGTGCAATAAAAAAAAGTTGTGAATCAAATTTGTAAAAAGCTAATAAATATAAGAGTATTATTCAAAATCCATATATAATTTAGAAAAAATTATATATAATTGAAATGTTCTTTTTGGTGTTAAAAATGATGTTATGGTTTGGAGATGAATCACTTTTTACACTAAAATTTACTTTATTTTGGTGCAAAAAAAAAAAAAAAAATGCAAATATTGTGTAATGGTTTGGATATGGGTTTAAGTATGCTTGACATCAAAAGAGTCTTCGGAACTGGGAGAGTCTAATGTAATTTTTTTCAAGGCTCAAAATGGATATGCATTGATTCATAATTTAGCATAAGAGTCTTCCCGTAAGCTGTGTTTTATATACAATCTACATATATTGGTGGATGGTTGCTCACAAAAAACTGTAAATATAGATCCAACAATGGTGGTTCTGAAAGATAAAATGCTAACAAGTCTATCACTTTATCTCACTTGTATCAGTTCCAACATTCAAAAAAACCTTAAAACCAAATTCAAAATCCACCTTCAAATCAATAACTTTTATCATTTCCCAATTCAATAGCAACAAAAAACACAATTCCAAATCAACAATACCAAAACCCCAAAAATCTTAAACCAAATTCATGCAAACCCAACAATGGTGGTTCATAACATCTTAAAATGTTCCACGAACACAAACTCTACTACAAACACATCTATCAATCATCTACACGATCAACATTCAAACATTCATGGGGGAAGTACCACATGTGGGTAGTAAAAGAATTTGGTCTCTCTGCTACCATCAGTTTCAGCTTATCTCCTGCATTGTGACCTAATAACAGACATTGCCCACCACTCCCCCAAAACAATGATGTCACAGCAACACCATGCTTCAAGTTGCTAAGAAAAGATGCATTTTCTCCAACTGTCTTTTCGCGTGTCACCCATTTCATTTCATCAAAATCCAGTTCTTGAAACCTATAGATATCATTTGGATTATCCTTTGGTCGAAGGCAATCCATCACATACAAGTTCTCACCTGAACTTACAACCTCCATCTCATGAAATCGGGGGGACTTCAAAGCATTCTTGGTTTCAACTAAAGTCAACTCAGGCTCAGGGTTAAGTCTCAGTTCATGTAGTTCGTGTGAATTACTACTCCGGTTGAAGTTTAGGGTATATATCATCCCCTTGAAAGCACGTAAATCAGTGAAGGATAAATCTGTGAAAGAGGCAGAATCCCAATCTCCTTCACCCGATACAGAAAACCATATTTTACTCCAGAACTTGCGTATCACAAGAAACACCCACCGATGTAGTGAACGTGAAAAGACAAGAATACCCTTGACATCTAGTTCGCTAGGGTAGTTGAACTCGGTGGGGAAATCAGGGAAATGAAGTTGGTGCCTTGTGATAGGGTTGACAAGCCAGAATTCACGGCTTGTCCTTGCAAAGAAGATCAAGTAACCAGAAGTTAATCCAACACAGACCCCACCAGCAAAACGGGGAAGAATGGTTTTCAACTTTTTACCTTCAAAGTCTTCTAAATAGCAGGGCTTCTTATAAGCACGCCAAGTCACATGCAAGGTCATGGGTTGTTTGGAATCCATAAATGGTTTCTTGTTAGAGATTGCAAATGATCTCCATGACTTACAAACTCCCCTGAATGAAAAATAATCAAAAAATCCCAGTTGCATCATCACTACAAAAAGCAGCTGATGGTTAAGATCTGACCAATGTCCCCAACCACCATTGCGACAGGTCTTAACCCTCTTCTCCATAGATGCATCATCATCATTCTGATTTCTAGTTGTCTTTTTTGGCTTATTCATTCCTACATTTACAAAAAGAGAAAAAATAAATGTTAAGAGATCTTGTTAAATGAAATTTCACAATAGGTCCAGAAGCAGCTGTGTTGTAAACAGGCACAAACATTCATGTATGTGACGAGTAGAGACGCTACCCTTTTCAAATAATCGGATTTTGTGAAAATGTTGCAAGAAAATGGAGAGAAAAAAACACTAGAATGAAAATGGATCTTCAAGTGAAAACAAACATAAGAAATACTAATAAAGGAAAAATGTTCTAGAAGAATAAGTGTTAGTGCATATCTACAATATGGGGCCCCACAAAGACGAATTTTTCTGCTTATATTAAAAAAAATGAACCATACTCGTAACTCGCCAAAATATCAGATGCTTCCACAAAACTATAACATTTACAGGGACCTATGAAATATTAAATATTAAATACTAATAACATTTATTGAAATTGTAAGCAGATTGCTATAATGGTTTAGTCGTTTAGATATAGTAGTAAACATGAAGATAAGAGGAAAGAAAAAAGCCTCTATAATAAAAGTAATTCAAAACTGAACACTATAGAATATAAAACTAAGATGTAAAGTCGACACAAATCACGAAACTGAAAGATGTTCTTACCGGATTGAAACTGGAGAGTGGGGAGACTAGCTAACCAAAACCCGCGATTCCTCTCCGCTGAGTTGGATTGTTGAAGCAGAAAGACGAAAAGAATCAGATAGGGAGAAATCGGAATGGGTTGGATCTTGAGAGAGGAGATGGGCAGCGGGAACGACAACATATGAAAATTTTGGAAATGATTTTGGCTCTGAAACATATTAATTTCTCCCTCCAAGTTGTTGCGTTGTTAACGGAATGGTAGCGTGAAAAAATTGGGGACGGTTTAGGGTTTTATTTTATAATAAAACTACAAATGAGCCATGTGTCTCTATTTTCTTTTTTTTTCAGGAATAAGTTCAAATCTTAAAATCATTTTCAGCAAATGTCTTTTGTTGTCCTGTGACAAAACTAGATGATAGGAGATATCTTATAGCAAATAGTGTATGGAGTTGTAGGTGATAACTTTTCTTAAATACACGGTGTACTTTTTGGATTTGAAACGTTTTATTTAAAATTAAGCTATAAGCTTGTAGCGTCAAACAATATTTTTTGTTCAAAATGAAACATTTTATCAAATTTTATAAGTTAGAAGTTTTCAAACGCTTCATATCAAATATACTTGTGAGTTTGCTCCTTACCAAAATTAAAAAATCTAGACAATTTGAAAAATAATCTTTGTGTTTATCAAAATTATATGATTATAGTAAAAAAAAAATGTTTGATGGGGAATCAATGATGATCTAATATTGCATACTTTATGTGTTTTTGGACTAAAAACCTTAACTTTAATAGTTTTGGTTATTAACTTTTAAAAAAAATGACAATTTTACTCACAAATACCATTTCTCAACCAAAATACAATGATCATTTGTGCATCTTTTCTTTTTAATTTTATTCAATTGTGATACATTCATTTTTCTAATTAATTCTTTTTAAAAAAAATATTAGATTAATTCTTTTTATTATATTATTATAAGTTAATAAATTTTGTTTTAATATATAATATTTATACATTAATAAATATTACGATTATTATTTTTTTTATTAATTTTTTTTAAATTTCTTTTTAATGGATTAATTCTTTTTATCAGATTAGTATATGTTAATAAATATTACTTCTAATATATAATATTTAAATATTAACAAATATTACTTTATTATATTGTTAATTTCTTTAAAATAATTTTTTTATAATTTCTTTTTTATTGGATCAACTCTTTTTTTTATAGGATTCATATATGTTAATAAATTTTATTTTTAATAAATAGTATTTATATATCAATAAATAATACTTTATTACATGATTATTTTCTTTTAGTTAACTTTCTTTAATTTCATTTTTATTAGATTAGTTATTTTTCTTTTTTGACAATACCACTATCATTCTAATTTATTCTAAAAAATCTCACTCATCCCACTACTATCGAACTGGGTGATGGTAGTGGTGTTTTATGGGTGTCGAATCCATCAAAAAACAATTTTCTATTTGCACATATGATTTAAAAATAATAGTAGCAGTGGTAAACAGGATCGATCATCAGGGACTCAGTTTTAATACATAAATACACCAAAATAATCATGTTTTATTCTAGTGCATAAAAAGTAAGTATGGAGAATTTGAAAGCAAATAAACTAAACTAATATACAATAAAATAATTACTAGAAATAAGAGTAAAACAATTCGGTTTCAAGTTCTATTCACATAATTGATGCAAGTTAATGACAAATTGATGTCAAATTGAATTATAGTCTAAGTTATGTAACATCCGGTCCACATATGAATCAACTTTTATGTTTTAGCTTTATTTGGTGTGGCCACGATGTGGTTGAGTATCACCACAACGTGGCGGAGCGTTTTGGATCGCGGGTTTTAAATAACCCGCCACGACATGGCAGGTGTTGAAAAAACCCTAATTTCGGGATTTGGACCCCATATAAAGAACATTAAGGCTGGGGTTTCAACCTTCATCTTCCTCCCAACCTCAGAAACCATAACCCTAGCCTCCATTGAAGTTGTGAGCTAATTCTTGGTGTTTTTGGTGATTTTTGAAGGAGAAGGAAACTTTTGGTGAGGTGGTTGCTTGGCAAGCATCATTTATTCAGCTAGCATATCTCCTAGACCTTGGTGAGTGTCCAAGATTCAACCTTTTTCTTACCATGTTGCTAGATCTTTGGATTTTGTCCCCCTTTTCCTTGTTTTGGTGGATTTAAGTAATGGGATCTCATAAAGTTTGTAACTTTATGAACCCATAAGTCAAATGGAGCATTTACTGTCTTGGATCTGAATTATAATCGAGTTTTGATGTCATGCATGGGGTATTGGCCATTAAACCCTATTTTTTTACCTAAAATGGAAAAAGACATGCATTGGTCATGCGGGCTTATAAAGCCACAATTTTAAGGTCCCTTAGAAGTATGAAATCCTTCTAGAAACTTTAGAGGTACAAATTTAAGGATTGGGTGCTTAATATGAGTCTTGATGTATTAAGTTACCATTAAAGGTTAGGGTTGGGACTTTGGCTTGTGGAGGGGTTGAGGGATAAAGTTGGAAACATTACCCATCAAGACCATGGGAAGGATCAGATTTGAGCTTTGGAGCTCTTGTAGTTGAAGGAAATGACTTAATGGTTTAAGCTTGTAATATCTGATGATAAGGTACTTCAAATTTCAACCCTTTAATTCATTATATTGCATTTGGTCCAAAAAGTTCAAGAATTGTATGCAAAAAGGGCCTTACTGTGTAACATCCATAAAAATCATGCCAAATTTGAACTTTTTAAAACATTTAAAAATCATTAAGTTATTACAATTTGTTTTCAAAATAGTATCATATAAGAGTTCCCAAAAATCATAATCATAAATCGAGGAAGTGTATGGTCACGTTTTAACAGTCTAAACTCCTCATACATTTAAATTTAAGATCGGTCGATAATTAGCCGACGGAGTCTAAATGAAAGTTGTAGATCTCGTTTTTACCTATGCGTGGATATAAAGAAACATCGATAACGGAGCTCGTATGCGAAAGTTACGGGATTTAGAAGTCGGCAGGGTGCTGCTGCAAAAGGGGTGACGTGATTGAATATGGGCCAAGGCTTTCTCCCCAAGGCAAGCCACCAGAAGGTGACATGTGGCATGGACTCGACGATTAGGAGGACCTACTCGACCAGTAGAGTTGTTTTCCAGCCTATAGATAGAGGTGTCTATCATTCATGCCATTTCCTCACACCTTCAAACCCTTCTTTCTCTCTGTAGAACCTCTCTCTAAGCCTCCCTACCCCCCCCCCCCCCAAAGCCTAGGGTAACTCCATAGCACGAGGCGGAAGCCCCGGAGCACCTGATGACTCCGAAAAGAAGAGCCCTTGGCTCAGAAACTCTGCTCCGGCAGAGCCCGGTTTTCGAGAAAACCCGTTGTAAGTGAGCTATGCCTACCTTATCTTTAGTATAGCTTATGTTTCAATATAGTAATGTTATTAGGACCTTATAAGGAGTATTTGGGCTATTATTATGGGTTATATAAGT
Organism: Lactuca saligna; assembly: GCF_052625555.1. Lineage (NCBI taxonomy): Eukaryota > Viridiplantae > Streptophyta > Magnoliopsida > Asterales > Asteraceae > Lactuca > Lactuca saligna. The sequence continues at coordinate 5,732,274 of NC_136423.1, forward strand.
ATTTTTTAACGCTTATATAATAGTAATAATAGCTAGACTATTAATTAGTCTCATCAAACGTTAGACTAAACTCTAGTGGCAATGATATTAGGTTTCGTCAGGGGATAATTGTTTAAAGAGTAACGAAGTGCTGTCGGAGTGTCAATTCACCACCTTAACAAGTGAGTGCATAGTTACTTTCATCTTACACATAGATATGAAGTATTTTATATTAATTACGTGCTATGTGTGCATATTATCTGAGTACTCGCTGTCTATGTTGGATGAACGATTTTATACATGTTTTAAATGGTTTAAACTGTATATGTATTTTATATCGACGATAATGTTGGGGTAAAATATGGGTAGATGTAATAGATGGAATATGAGTTGGATGATGAGTTGAGAGGTGTTATAGACCACGAGGTAAGGGTGAGAGGTGGACAATATGAGAAGTTTTTCCCAAATTATGGCCCCATCATCTAGCAGAGTATGGATGACAACCACGAACTATTCTAGACACTCTCGTGGAACACTAGCAGACTCGTAAATTGTAGGTGTTGTGAACGATGTGTTCACCCGGTGTACTCTAAACCCTGACGATCATGCAGACTTGATGCCTAAACCTTGGCGATCATGTAGACTTAATGCTTAAACCCTGACGATCATGCAGACTTGATGCCTAAACCCTAGTGATCATGCAAACTTGATGCCTAAACCCTGGCGACTATGCGGACTTAGTGCCCGTTGTGTAAACCGTGGCAACGATGGACTTCATGCTGATTCCTTAGGATGATCCTTAGGAATAAATGAACGAGGAATAACTTATTCTTAGGGTAGATCCTTAAGAGTAAAGAAGATAATGGGGATGGGTAATTGAGTTGATTGTTTGATTGTTTAAACATAATAATTATATTATTTTGGGTTGAAAACCCTTTGTACTCACCAAGTTTCCCAACCTGACCCACTCAGTTTATTTATATCACATGTGTTGATATGAAGTCACATTACACTGAGAGATTAAGGAGATATAAATCACTGGTGATAATGAATGTAAGTTCTGTTTATGCTTATGTTTCTGTATTGACAATGACAACCCAAATGTTTTAAAATGAATAAAAATATATTTCTTCGAAAATGCTTTGATAACATAATTATCATGTTTTACTAGGAACAAATTCTGCAATACTTTTATTAAAAGAAGTACTCTGATTTTTATAAAACATAAACAAAATCGGTTTTTTCTGGCCGTGAAAATAGGGATGTCACAGGTTCGTTAATCAGAAAAAGAAAAAATACATATCGTTATTTTCGCGAGTCACGAACGAAGAACACATCTACTTTCTATGAATGTCTTTATTTTTCATTTTTATTTGGATGTTATTGAATATATGAATTTATGTTGAAAAGCTTTTTTATGTTAATTACTTTAATCATTTTATGAATTTATGTTTAAAAAACCTCATTTTTTAAAATGTGTTGTTTATTTATTAAACGGGTTATACGGGTTGGGTTTGACCCATTAACTTGTGAACCCACGAACCCATATACTTAAACGAGTTATATGGGTTGGGTTGGGTTGAGGTTTCTAACCCACCAACCCGTGACCCGCCAACCCATCAACCAATATATTATATAGGTTGGGTTGAGTTTATGTTTTCTAACCCGCCAAACCGTGACTTGCCAACCCGAACCCAACCCAATTGCCAGGCCTACCGTTTAGGGTATATATCTTCCCCTGAAACCCTCGACTTCCATAAGGGAGTAGGCATGGTTCCATGCTCCTTTACCCATTGTAGAAAACCATATTCCATTGTCGTTACATATCTACATAAAACATCAAACACCCACTCAGAGATTGAAGGTTAAAAGACAATGATGCCCTTGATTGATTCTCTAAAAGACTCGATACGACCAAGAATAATGGTTTTAAACTTTCTTCCTTCAACTTTCTCAAGGTAGCAGTGTCTCTTATAGTTATAACCACCACGAGAGATATGTATGGTCATAGGTGGTTTGGATGCCATAAATGTGTTCCAATTAGAGAGTGCAAGTAACCTCCATGACTTGCAAAATGTAACAAAATCAACAACTCCTAGTTGCATCATCACTAAAATGCACATTGTTGTCAAGATCTGACCAAGGTGCGGTTGTCGTCAACCTCTTCCTACTCTTCCTACTGGATGGTGATGCATCACCATCATTATAATTTGATTTCTAGCCAATTACTTTGTTAGTATGTATCCATAATTACGTGACGAAGTTATAACTTTTGGAATGAGCTATTACGGATTGACCTATTTGTCATTTTTCATCATCATTTAAGTATTTTTTTTATAGGTAATTAAAAGCAGAAAAAGCAACATATTGATTTTGATTTGTTTTTAAAATTACTTAATAAATATATTGTCTATAATTAATAATTTTTATTTTAAAAAACTGGATCTAACCGTATTGTCGTGGATACAATGTGTCCAACCCATCCACCCAACATTTCAAACCCTAGATGGGTTTGGACTTTATTTGGAGCATTATTTCGTCTTATTTCTCCATAATTTTATTTAATAATTAAGTATGTTTAAGGATATTATTATATATATCCCTCATAAAATTAAAAGCATATACACTCACCCACTCATATATATATATATATATATATATATATATATATATATATATATATATATATTCTTATAAAAGAATCTCATTGTTCTTATAAATAAATTGAATATAATAATATTTTTTAAAACGTCTAAACCATTAAACTAATAGTACAAATAACTATTAATAAAATAATATTAAAATTTTAAACTCAACCCAATTATACGAATGATATAGCATAAGGTATAGTTATAAATTGCACATGTTTTTGATCGGCTCCCTTTAACCACTTTGACTCGTATAAGCTATTCCCCGAACTTTCAGGAAAAATGGAAAATTTGAATTGATTCTTGCATAATTTAAAGGGAATATGATTTATCAAGGTAATTAACTTTTCGGTATGTTTACATCTGGGTAACTATCTTTTTTTTGTACATATGTAGGTAACAAACTTTTTGGAAGTGTTCACATATGATCATTATGACCTGCTATAGCAGGTTAAATCCTAGATGTGAACGCTTTTAACAAGTTTGTTACCTAGATGTGTACAAAAAAAATAGTTACCCAAATATAAACAAAATGAAAATTAAAAATTAAATTACATGAATGGTCCCTGTGGTTTGGGGAAATTTGTGGTTTTGGACCCTAATTTATTTTTTTAACTTAAATGATCCCTACTATTTATTTTTGTTGCGCGTTTGGTCCCCGTCTTACCTAAAAATACTATTGTGCCCTTATGGATTTATTTTTTTAATTAATTTTCTTATCTATGTATTTATTTTATACATATTTAAAAAAATTAATACACCACACATATTTGTATCTCTTCGGATGATCTCTACTGTTTATTTTTAATTAATTTATTTTTTTTAACTCGAATTTGTTGCGCGTTTGGTCCCCGTCTTACCTAAAAATACTATTGTGCCCTTATTAATTTATTTTTTTAATTAATTTTCTTATCTATGTATTTATTTTATACATATTTAAAAAAAATTAATAGACCACACATATTTGTATCTTTTCGGATGATTTCTACTGTTTATTTTTAATTAATTTTTTTTTTTAACTCGGATGATCCTTACTGTTTATTTTTGTTACGCGTTTGGTCTCTGTCTTATCTAAAAATACTATTTTTCCCTTATTAAAATTTTAAATTAATTTTCTTATTTATGTATTTATTTTTTATAAAAAAATTAATATACCCCACATATATGTATCTTATCACCGTAAACATGAAACCACATTTGAGAAATTTAATTTGAGTCTTACCATTCACCATCTCATCTCTGATCCTCCCCATCTTCTATTTCTTTTTCATCTTTAGTAACATCAACGTCATCACCGTCCTTTTTTTTTGGTACTTGAACTCTGGTGAACCAACACCATAACCTACTGTCTCTTCATATTTAGTGGGTTGTGGTGTTGTTTCGACGGAGTTGAAGGACCGAAAAAAGAAGTGATGATGAAGACGTTGATATCACTAAAGATGAAAAATAAATAGAAGTTGAGAATGATGAAAGATGGAATGGTGAGGAGATACAGATATGTGAGGTCTATTAATTTTTCTTAAACATATAAAGCATAAGTACATAAACAAGAAAATTAATTAAAAAAAATTAATAAGGGCACAATAATCTTTTTAGGTAAGACAGAGATCAAGTTCGTAACAAAATTAAATAGTAGGGGACCATCCGAGTTAAAAAATTAAATTAATTAAAAAATAAATAGTAGGGATCATCCGAGGAGATACAAATATGTGTGGTATATTAATTTTTATAAATATGTAAAAAAATAAACATAGATAAAAAAATTAACTAAAAAAATATATTAATATGGGTACAATAGTATTTTTAAGTAAGATGGGGACCAAACGCGCAACAAAAATAAACATTAGGAATCATTTAAGTTTAAAAAAATAACTTATAGACCAAAACCATAAATTCCCCCAAACTACAGGGACCATTCATGTAATTTAATTTTTACTTTTCGTTTTGTTCATATTTGGGTAACTATTTTTTTTGCACACATCTAGGTAACAAACTTGTTGAAAGTGTTCACATTTAGGATTTAACCTGTTATAGCAGGTCATAATAGTCATATGTGAACACTCCTAAAAAGTTTGTTACCTACATATGTACAAAAAAAGATAGTTACCCACATGTGAACATACCGAAAAGTTAATTACCTTGATAAGTCATATTCCCTAATTTAAATGAGTCCTCTCTCACTTCTCCAAAATCATCGCTCTTTCCAAAAGGGGGCTTTTTATTTTTCTAGGTTTCTCGCTCTCTCTCGATCTTCATATTTCCTTCTTTTCCATAGTCAAGCCATACACTGAAAAAACACCCAATACTGTGACATCCCCATTTTTACGGCCAGAAAAGACCGATTTTGTTTATGCTTTATAAAAATCAGAGTACTTCTTTTAATAAAAATGTTGTGGAATTTGTTCCCAGAACGTTATTAAAACATTTTTGAAGAAACGTATTTTATTCATTTCAAACTGTTTGAGATGTCATCGTTAATACAGAAACATAAGCATAAACAGAACTTACATTTATTTACACTAGTGATCTACATCTCTTTAAATCTCTCAGTGTAAAGTGACTTGATATCAACACCTGTGATATAAATAAACTGAGTGGGTCAGGTTGGGAAACCTGGTGAGTATATAGGGTTTTCAACCCACAATAATATAATTATTATCTTTAAACAATCAAACAATCAACCCAATTACCCATCCCCATTATCTTCTTTAGTCTTAAGGATCTACCCTAAGAATCAGCTATTCCTCGTTTATTTATTCCTAAGGATCATCCTAAGGAATCGACACGAAGTCCATCGTTACCAAGACTTATAGAATATATCTGGTGAACACGTAGTCCGAAACATCTGGTAAACACTTAGTTAAAAAGTAACTAGTGAACACATTTAGTTCAAAATACCTAGTGAACACACTCAGTTCAAAGATACGTAGTGAACACACTCAGTTCAAAAATACCTAATGAGCACGCAGTTCGAAAATACCTACATGTTACGAAACTGCTATCGTTCCACTGGACCGTCTAGTATCGTCCATAGTCGTCATCTATACTCCACTAGATGACTAGATCACTGACAACACTGATGTATCCCATCGTGTTATCACAAAACAACTATTTCATCTACCCATGTTTTTCCCAAAACGTTTTGTAGATATAAAATACGTATACAGTTTAAATCATTTAAAACATGTATAAAAATCTTTCACTCAGCATAGACAGCAAGTATCCAGACAATATGTACACATAGTACGTAATTTATATTAAAATACTTCATATTTATGTGTAAGATGAAAGGGAATATGCACTCACCTGATTAGGTGGTGACTCAGCACTCGGACAGCGCTTCGATACTCTCAAAACAATTTCCTTCGATAAAACCTAGTATCAATACCACTAGGGTTTAGTCTAACGATAACCGTGACTAATTAATAGTCTAGCTATTATTATTATTATATAAGCGTTAAATAACACTCGATATAACTCATAATAATAGCCCAAATAATTATTTTCAGGTCCTAGTAATGTTACTATAATTAATTAGAAGCTATATTAAAACTAGCGTAGGCGTAGCTCACTTACAACGGGTTTTTCGCAAAACCGGGCTACGCTGGAGCAGCGTTTCCTGAGCCGAAAGGCTCTTTTCTTGGAGCCATCGGGCGCTCCGGGGCTTCCGCCTCGTGCTAGGGAGTTACCCTAGGCTTTAGGGGGTTAGGGAGGCTTAGAGAGAGAGTTTAGAGAGAGAAAGAAGAGGGGTGAGGGGTGAGGAAATGAGGGAACCCGACACCTCTATTTATAGGGGTGGAATCTGATGGACTCTCCGAGTAGGGGGGACCTACTCGCCGAGTTGGTCCATGTGGTGGCCTTCTGGTGGTGCCACGTGTCCAATTCTGGTGGTGCCACGTCACCCCCTATCGCGTATCAGCCTTCAAACTTAGAAAAATCATAACTTTCGCATACGAGTTCCGTTTTCGACGTTCTTTATATCCATGTGTAGGTAAAATCAAGATCTACAACTTTTGTTTAGACTCCATCGGCTAATTCTCGACCGATCTCCAATTTAACAGTAGGAGGCGTTTAGACTGTTAAATGACCGCGAAGAATTCATAACTCCTTCATACGGACTCCATTTTCGTTTGTCTTTTTACCGTTGAGTTTCTATTAATGAGACCTTCAACTCTCATTTAGGTCGCATAAGCCAAAAACCGCTCGAACTAAAATTCGAGTTTCGGGCTGTACACTGCTAAGCCGAATCTTAGAAAAATCATAACTTCCTCATACGAAGTCAGATTTGGGCGTTCTTTTTATCGACGCTCTTAGTTTAACATATTCTACGAATTTCATTTAGATCACTAAGGCTAAAAAGTCCTCCATCGTAAATTCACTATTTACGCTTCCCGGTGCCGTGCCGGTTCCGTCGCGAAACTTCGACGGGCCATAACTTCTTCGTTATAACTCGGATTTCGGCGTTCTTTATATGTACGGAAACCTTGTGACATATTCTACAACTTGGTTAAGATTATTTATTCTAAATAATCTTTTTTTTTTCGAAAAGTCATTTTCGACCCCTATTGCCTCTAAATTGACTAGCCCGGATCTACGGGCGTTACAAATACCGCGCCTTCAAAAGCCTAAACACCTTCTCCCAAATAAACCCTAACCATGAAAATCCAACCACAAATGTCATCTCCAACTATGCCTCTCACCCCCACCACCACAGAAACCCTAAAGCACCATGAAATTAAATTGTTACAACAACTTACAAGGTATGGATGTCAACTGCAATTCAGGGCATCTTATACTTTAAAATTTAAATATATTGTTGGCTTAGATCCACTTTGTATCTCTATGTTGCCTCCTACGTGCAACTAAAGTAAAAACCTACCCACCATTATTTATTTATGCCATGTTTTTTAGATATGATATTTATGCTTTTATTTGCATCTTCTTGATTTTAATCTTTTTTTTATTCTCTAAAGATCTCATTTTAGCTGTCTTACAACCCTTAGTCTGATCTAAAACTAATTGAGTAATTTCATTATGATATTATACATGGTTTTTTTTCGGTAGCTCATGCTAAATTGTCGGTTGACGAATTTCTTTCCTAAAACTTCCACATTGAACTTCATTGTTGATCTTTATTTCCAGCATCTGATATGTCCGTGGCTATGGGAAAGAGTTACAAAATGATCAAATGGATGGTATGACCCAATTTCTTGCAAAGTCTTTATAATTGTTTGATTTTTAATTTAACATTATTTTATAATTTACTTTCTCCTTAGCTTAGTTTCTTCTAAATTGTCATTGGTGCACATAAGGAAAGAGGCATTCATGCTACATGTAAATGCTCTCTCCATGTCTACATTTCTTTTATTTCATACCAAAGTAATAACAAGTAGAAAACATTGAAATTAATTCATCTCTTATGTTATTTCATAGGACCTGTGATAGTGATAACATTAAAAAGAGAAAGATTTGCGGGTATCCTAAAGAGTTTTTTTTTTTACTTAAATTGCATTTTAATCCAATCTGTAGGATGTTGCATCTGTTGTGAATATCACTTTGATGATCCACTTTATGCAGTTAGGGAAAATAACTAGATTAGACACGAAAGAAATAAATTAAACCTCAAACATTATATTTTCTGTTTTCACTTATTTGTCCGATTTCCCCTTCTTGATTTGCATTTTTTATACTTCTCGGATTTGGACAAAGTCTGATTCGGTTTACAATCACTTTCCTTGGCAACACTTGAAACACCTTTTGCCTTAATTCTTTCAGTGTAAGTGTTGTCAAATGTTTGAATTTTCAACATACCAAACCAACATTACTAAAAGCTTGATTTTGTTAGGTAGGTAACCCATTTTGTATATTTTTCAAATTTCTATTCATTTTAAGTTAGCCCGTTGGTAGTGTCTAATGGTATAATTTGAGATGACTCGGTTAGAAGCTGACTGGGTTAGAGCTGACTCGGTTAGAAGCTGACTGGGTTAGAAATGCTGACTGAGTCCATATCTGACTGAGTTTATGCTGTTTGATTATTTATCTAAATGGCCGTGCTGAATGAAAAAATGACCATATTACCCTTGTGTCGTATCTTGTGTTGGATAAAAAAATTATACAACCACAAATTAACATATAAAATCCAAATTAAACATACATCAATTAAAATCCAAATACAAAGTGTAATACAAAATCCAAATACAAATTGTCATACATAATAAAAAAAGTACACCGTTTAACGTGAACCATTTGAAAATAACTGATTAGCAATCTGGTCACGCAAATTAGTCATATAGTTAACAGCTTCGGAACCCCATTCTATGCCTTCTATGTGTTGACCCTCATTTCCTCCACCACCCACATTATTAGTAACCATAGTGTTTTGTTCAAAGTTCGTAATTATTTATCTGAATGGCCGTGCTGAATGAAAAAATGACCATATTACCCTTGTGTCGTCTCTTGTGTTGGATAAAAAAATTATACAACCACAAATTAACATATAAAATCCAAATTAAACATACATCAATTAAAATCCAAATACAAAGTGTAATACAAAATCCAAATACAAATTGTCATACATAATAAAAAAAAGTACACCGTTTAACGTGAACCATTTGAAAATAACTGATTAGCAATCTGGTCACGCAAATTAGTCATATAGTTAACGGCTTCGGAACCCCATTCTATGCCTTCTATGTGTTGACCCTCATTTCCTCCACCACCCACATTATGAGTAACCATAGTGTTTTGTTCAAAGTTCGTAAATAATTCATCTTCAATATCGTATTTCCTTATAAAATTATGGACCGCAACACAAGAAATGACTATGTCTCTTTGCACTAGAAAAGGATAAGGAGCCATTTGTTTTAAAATTGGAAATTTCGCCTTCAATACACCATAAGCACGTTCAATGTAATTTCTAAGTTGTGCATGAGCATAATTGAACATTTCTTCCTTAGTCAAAGCTCTGTTTCTTCGAAAATCAGCTAACCAATACCTAGTATTGCGGTAGGGAGCCATAAATCCACGGGTGTTGGTGTATGTGGCATCACAAAGGTAATATTTATCAGTAGATGTATGACAAATTTATCATATAAATAATATTAGATAATAAAACGTATAGTAAAGTTACAAACCTGGTGGAGGGAATGGAAATCCGGAAGTTGGGTTAAATGCAACTTCTTTCAAAACTTTAGAATCATGTGCTATGCCCTCCCATCCAGCCCATACAAAGGTGAATATCATATCAAAATTACAAATTCCAATTACATTTTGATAACATTCACCTTTTCCTCTTCCCATATAACGAGTTTGTTGATCAACAGGCACAACTACATGTACAAGTGTTCCATCTAGTGCACCTATTGCTCCGGGAAATATCTGCATTAGCCGTCTATGTCGTTCTGAGGTATTTCTTGTTGAATTAGACGAGGTTGGAACTATAATTTCCCGTGCAAAACACATCATTGCACGTAAGACCTCATGAAAACATTGATGAATCGTTTGTGTGGAGTGATGAAATCTTTCTTTAACGGCTCGAAAACGTTCATTATGTCCTATAACATGTAAAAACATATCCATCTTCTCTTCAACGCTTATCGTCCTACTAGATTGCAACCAATTTCTTTGTGTAAAGTGATTGCATAATAGTACAAATGCATCTTGTGAAAGATGTATCATATTATAACATTGTATAGGACATCCGTGTATCAAATCTTGCGTATACACATATCCCTTTGCTACCTGTTCGCTAGCTCTTATTCTTTTAATTATTCTTTGCCTTTGTCGGACCAACATCAACCAATACCACGAGAATATAAGAAAATATAAAAAGTCACCTTCTTTATCCATGTGTCCTGTTAGATGTCAAATACAGATTACATTTTAATCAATAACATAACAATCAATAACATAACACTCCATAACATAAATTCATATAACATAACATTTCATAACATAACCGCACCTAAGAAAAACATAACATTTCATAACATATAAATTCATATAACATAACCGCACCTAAGAAAAACAATCCATAACATAACTAAACCATGGAATACTAATGTCTAACAATGAACCATAACATACTAAAGTCAAACAATGAACCATAACATACTAAAGTCAAACGTAACATGTCAATACTAAAGTCAACCAACTAATCCAAATTTTTTTCCCGCATTTGTTACCCACGACTCACAAGTTGACAAGTTAAGGCGCAACCAAATTTTCCTATTACCAGCACTTTCAGCAAATAACATAAGAGCAGTGGTGTATTTCGGATCATATTCTCCCCACTCCAAGCTTGTCAATTTTGCCATACAAGCATCCATCTCCTTGTCAAGATTATTTGCTTCGGTGAATGCTTGTGCAGCCTTGATAATCTCTTTTCCAACTTCTTTCAACTCATCATCAAGTGTGGTTTCTTTAGGACCATTTCGTTTGCCCCCCTTGTTTTTTGTCCGCCCAGATGATTCCTCACTAGTAGGTTGAGGTACTGTTGAGCTTGGGGTATCTACATGAGGTGCTGGCTCATCCATCTCTGTATCCTCAAAATCATGTGTACTAAAGGTTTCATTGGGATGAGGTAATGTCGAAGATGGCCCCCAACTGTGAACATCGGTCGAGGTCGCCCCGTCGAATAGTTGGGTACAAAGTTCAGGGCAAGGGAGGGGTGCATTTCTCAGCTTATCTATATACTTGTTCAACTGTTTGACAAATTTAATAAATATTATTAAAGTAGTAAAAAAAATAATCTACTTTAAAAAATATGTATTAATGTACATTCGCTTCCGCTTCCCATTCTTCATTAGTCATGTTAAAAGAATTCGTAACGGGATTATATATATTTCCTGTTTTGTTTTTAAGTTTTAACCACACTGCATACTTTGCTTTTAAATAGTCGTATCGGTTTTTCATTTGTTTTTTGTCGACAATAAAATTATGATCTGTTTTCAACTTCCCCGCGACCACAGCCCATGAGCTTGCTTTTAGTCCGCTACCCTCCCGACCATTGCTTGTTAATTCTTGTATACATGCTTCCAAAAAAGTTTTGTCCACCAATTCCGACTTCCAACTAACCCTAATTCTTTTATCTGTCATGTCTATTGTAAAAAGAAAAAAAAATCTAATCATCCAACATATATTTTTTTGTTTAAGATAAAACATATATTTTTTTGTTTAACCTAAAGATAATACAACTTGAATACAATACTTTGGAGATATCATATACACACATTTGCACATAAACATATCATATATACATACATTACACAATTCATTCAATTTAACAATTATATAAGGGGCTGTGATTTCACACATTAGTTGTTGCAGATTTCATATACAAGCAATTAATTCCTTCATATAGATAAAATCAGATTTCATCAAAAACACATTATAATTTGATTTCATGCTAACCCTTTGTTCTAATTGAATCCAAGAATAATGAAAGAAGTAATTTCAAATCCTAATTTCGGAATGAAATTATCAATTTAACAAACATTGAAGGGTTTGTGATTTCAGAAAAAAAAAATCGAAGAAATGTACCTGCAGTCGGGCAATTGTGGCTTCGTCGGGGCTATGGCTTCGTCGCCGGAGGTGAAGTGGCCGGAAACTGCAACTTTCAATTCTTGTAAACATTGAAGGGTTTTGGGATTTCAGAAAAAAAAAAAAAAAAAAAAAAAAAAAAAAAAAGAAAAGACGAACCTGCAGTCGAGCAGTGCCTTCGTCGGGGCTGTGGCTTCGTCGCCGGTGCTGAGTCCTAGTCGGCGCAGGAGGTGAAGTGACCGGAAGCTGCAGCTTTCAATTCTTGTGTCGCGCTGAATATCGAAGGAAGAAAATGAATGAGCGGCGATTTGTGTTAGGGTAATCGGTCAACATCTTTTTTTTTGGGACCGAGTCAGCCCTTTGGTCAGGGAGTGCTTACCGAGTCAACCACAATAGAGGCCCATCAAACAGTCTGACTACTGATCGGGTCAGCAGTCAACTCTGACCAGACTGGGTAAGTGCAAATCAAACAACCCCTTATTCTTTTGTGTTGCTATTAGTAGTGAGCTTGTTGGGCAGAGTCAATCACTAGGGATAGTGGTAAGTTAATGCATAGCTTGTATCTTAATTCTTTATGAGCCACCAATATTGACCAAAAAGTTGACCATTACTTGGATTAAAGTTTGACTACGAACCATATTATGAGTCAATTGACAAGGATCAGAACACTTTTTTTTTTTTAACCATTAGCTTTGATTTTTTTTATTTTTTTGGTTTTGTTATGTGGAAAATCTACTTTTAACGGAAATAATACCAAGAATTCATAAAGCCTAAGATGATTATGCTATTAGATTCTATGTATGTCTTATAAAGATCTAATAAATACATCACACTATAAACTTTATTTCATATCACAATATTAAAAAATTATTATAAAATTTGAAAGGAAACATCAATGTCTTTTTTTAGGTTTACTGATAAATTATATTTAATTGCGAACGATAGATACATGTACTTTGTGTGTTCATTGTGATATGACATGTTTCGGAAGGGAAATTACAGCTAGTGTGTGTATAATTGATGATATGTATAAGATAAAGATTAAACAAAAGTCATTTATTTATTAATCTCACATGTTTGGAAAACCTAACAAGATTAAACAAAAGGAGCAGTGTGCTTCACTCATCCATTCGATCAACCTTCACACATTCATGGGGAAAGTACCACATGTTTGCAGCAAAAAATCTGGTTTCTTCAATAACGGCTTCAGTACATGATCTCGCATATGAGCGAGGAGCCAACGACTCTGGTATAACAGCAGCACCATAGTTCAAACTGCTAAGAAAAATTGCATATTCATCACCCATTTCATTTGGCCAAAATCTAGTTCATGAAGCTGATTCTTTAAGACTTGATCCATCGCATAAAGGTTCCCACAGGAACTTACAAACTCCGGAAGAAGGAAACCCGGGTCTGGAAAATTCTTAGCTTTTAGGAACGTCATTTTGGGCTCCGGATTCAGTCGCAGTTCACATAAGATGTCATCGGTTAGTGTGTATATCTTCCCTTTGAAAAAATATAAATCAATGAACCCATGAGTGTAGGAGACATGACTCCATGCTCCTTTACCCGCTGTAGAAATCCATATTTCACGGTTTAATCTGTCTGTCTGCCACAACAAACACCCACCCATTTATTTATTGAAGGTGAAAAGACAAGTATAGCCCTGCCTATAAATGTACGATGATCATCGTAGTCCCTCGGGAAATGATGTTGATCCCTTGTGACAGGATTCACAAGCCAGAAGTCGCGCGTCGTTTGTCTTCTTGAAGAAGATTAATTAAATAACCCAACACATTCCCCACCGGTAAAACCATGAATGATGGTTTTAAACTTTCTTCCTTTAAAGTCCTGTAAATAGCAGGCTTTCTCATTAGTAGAGATGATGCTTATGGACATGGGTGGCATGGAAGCCATAAACATGTTTTCATTAGAGTGTGCTAGAGACCTCCACGGAATGAATAATAATCACCAAATCCCAGTTTCATCATCACTAAATATAGCAGATTATGGTCAAGATCTGACCAAGCTGCACTACTCTTGGACTTCTCGTGGCTAGATGATGCATCATCATCATTCTTGTTTCTAATCATTCCTACATTTGAAGATAAATAATATATATTTGAATTTGAGAGCTTCGTAAATCAAATACCACAAGAGATATAACACCAAACGAAATCAAAATTTTTATTATATTAGGCAGGGGATTAAGACCAAAAAAATCTAATCTAATACAACTAACTCATTCCTGATTTCATTACTTTATAAATATAAATACCAAAACCCAAAAACTAAAGAAGAAAATCGAAAGAAACTAAGTTAAACTCATGGAAACCTAAATCTAACAACTTAGAATCATATTTAACTAAAACGAGAATCAATCAACCCCAAGTTTCTAAGCGAGCAGTAGAAAATCATAGTTTTTTTACAGTAAAACTGAACAACATGAAGATGATTAAACTTTAATGATTTTTAAAGTTGAATTGAATTGCATCCATCGTCCAATATCTATCAGAACAATGTGCACCATAAAGTTGGTGTTTAATTAGCATTAACTGTTAGTGATTTAACTATGTCTGTGATCACGCATTAATAGAAAAATCCTTCCAAATCAATCGCATATAAACAAAGATGCTCTTGAGAAATTATTTACCTGATCCAAACTGAGGATCGAGAAAATTCAGACGTTGATCGTAGTTTAGCTCTTCCCAGCGTAGGAATTGGAACCCGTACGCCAATTTCTCTTAATTTTAGGGCCAAAAACTTTTTGGGCCTCAAGAGGTTGGGCAAGGCCTACGTGCAAATGCAATAATGTTTTTTTAGAATGAAAAAAAAGGCAATTATGTATAAGGCGAGTCTTGTGTAATGGGGTTTTCAAAAAATATGGGATTAATAAATAAAGGGCACTTGCTTAAATGTACAGATGACTGTATATAGTCTAATTATCTACAATCATATTCTAATGGGAGATTAAATTACATGCAAAAAAATATTTCTAATGGAAATTTTGAGATATATGTCTCTAGATATCGTAACATTTGATTTATAAAGGAATCTCAATAATACATCATATAGATGTGGGCGAACGCTAGATGAGAGTATCCAATGAGCAATAATGACAGGCTGACAACTAGCCGCTATTAATTACTCAAAGATAGCAGCATAAAGCATATATGGGTATGAATAAGATACCATGCATTAGAGATACCCATGGACATGAGAATTAGATCAAAAAATGTTCGTTCTTCTCATGTCAAAGTCTAGTCAGTGCTAGAAAAAAAAAATCCAGACCAATCTATGTAACATCCGGATAGCCAGACCTGGAATTTTGAGTATTTTATTTTGGGATATGAAGAGAATCGACGAGTTGACGTATCAACTCGTCGAGTAGGATCACGATTTTGTGACCTGTTTAATGAAGGGACTCGACGAGTCGGGTATCTGGACTATTTAAAGGACCTTATAGCCCTCTTATGCGGCTACCAATCCAGAGAGAGATACTCTAGAGAGCTTGAGCGAAGAGTGAGAGAGATAATGCCCTTTTGAGCATTCTTGGTGTGATTTTGCAAGGGAGAAATCATTTCCAACAAAGGAAGGTCAAGGGAGTTGTTGATTCAGAGTTCCTGAGCTCGTATCTTCACTGTAGAGGTATCAAATCGAATTCCCTTTTCTGTTTTGGTTGAGATTTGTGATTTTAGGGTTTTCTACACCTTTCTATGGCTTGTAGTGATGAGTATAAGGTCCCTTTGTGTGAGAGATCCCAGATCTGGACCCATAGAGGTCCATAAAGCCTTATTTTGTATGCTTTATGTTGGTTCATTGAGGGAATGAGACTTTGATGCCATTTTAGGAGCCATTTCTCCAAGGAAAGCCTTGTGAGCTTTGCATGTATGTCAAGCCTCGACCTTTACGTGGTTATTGGTCGTAGGGAAGCCAGATCTATGGATTAGAGGATCAGATATGACCTTAGAAGGTCAGATGAGTATTGTCATGGGAGAAACTCATCTAGTCCATGGGAAGACTCAACGAGTCGAGTCTGGTTGCCCCGCGATTCGAATCTAGTGGAAACCCATCGAGTGATAGGTTCACTAGATGAGTCGAATTAGGTCTTGGAGGAGTCAGAAGACATGCATGGACTCATCGAGTCATCCTTGTGTACTCAATGAGTCTAGTTATAGTTGACCGTTGACTTGTGTTGACTTTGGGGTTTGGTCAACATAAGTAATAGAGACCTTGGAGGGGTAAAATGGTCTTTTACCCACTACCAGATTAGAGAGGGAAAGAGCAATCGTCGGTTTAATTAGAGTTGAGATTTCGAGTGTTAGAGATATTTGCCTTATGTGTTAGGCGAAGGCGAGTCCGAGATTCAAGTGTAAAGATAACTGCTTTTTGCTTGCCAGGTGAGTCTTCTCACTATGTCTCACCCGATGGGGTGATTATGTGTGACCGGAAGGTCTTATGTGTATGATGAAAATGTGATGTATGTTGTATATGTAATATGTTATGATATGAGTATGATGATATGGACCGGAAGGTCAACAAAGCATGGACTGGAAGGTCAACAGAGTTATGGGATGGAAATCCCCTGAGACACTTGGATCGGAAGAACCCATAGATTTATGGCTTGGAAAGGTGTATGTGCTATACGTGGTATTTTGGGGAACCACTAAGCTTCGTGCTTACCGTGTTATGTGTTTCAGGTTTCTCTCAAGATCACGAGACGACACCAACTCGATTGTACACACCAGAGGAAGAATTATGTTTTTGAGGATCCTGGATTATTATTTAATTGATTATGGAGTTTTGTTTTGTAAATTAAACAAAATGGAATTTTTAAGAAAAGTGTTTTAAGATTAATCGATTTTAAATGGAATTTTAAATTTTGAAAAAACAATCGGTGTTACAAGTTGGTATTAGAGCCTTGGTTTGAGGGATTCGGATGCACCTTTGGGTAAATTTGGACTCAAACTGAGGAATTGAGAAAAAGGTTTTCAAAGAAATGATTTTTCTAAAGCGAATAAGAGTTCAAAG
This sequence comes from Lactuca saligna, assembly GCF_052625555.1. Taxonomy (NCBI): domain Eukaryota; kingdom Viridiplantae; phylum Streptophyta; class Magnoliopsida; order Asterales; family Asteraceae; genus Lactuca; species Lactuca saligna. The sequence continues at coordinate 5,749,472 of NC_136423.1, forward strand.
AGAAAATGAGAAAGAGCAGTGTGTACAATCAGCCAGAGCCCCAACGGTGATTTCCCAAAATACCCTTACTTTTGTGTTATGAAATATTTATGAGACATTTTATGAGATATTATGCATGCTAGAGACATGTTAGGTATTTCATATTTTAGGACTAGAGTGGCCTGATTTGTGATGCCTTAGCCTAGGAGTTGCTGTTATATGTGACGTGCTTTCGAGTATGTGCTGAGTAAGAGTATCCAGCAGGAATCCTTTTAGGGGATTCGAGTAGAGGAGTAATCTAGAAGAGGTGTATATATGAGTATAAGAGGAGCATGCCGAGAGGGTAGCCAGATGCTATGTGGGGCGAAGTTGTTAGAGTTCGATGATATCCTTCGAGTATGAGGAAAGCGAGTGGATAATAATCTAAGGAGGTTTTACATGCTGAAGGAGATGCTTCGATGCCCGAATGTTGCTTGCTTTGTGCTTTGTGTAACTCTCGATGATGGGAGTCAGCTACTAAGTGAATATGATGATATTCAGGAGGTAGATGGTTGGCATCATTAGGAGCTCTTCAGCAGCTGATGGCGGAGAAGTGTGAGAACCTAGGAAGAGCCTATGGAGTAACCTTAGTCATATTAGTACACTGGAAGAGTAGAGCCTTTTGAGGGGTGATGTTATGGTTAAAGTACCATACATCGTAGCAAATTGAGGAGTGATGTTATGGTTCGAATACCATACATCTGAGCAGATTGAGGAGTGATGTTATGGTTCGAGTACCATACATCGGAGCAGATTAAGGAGTGATGTCATTGTTCGAGTGCCATGAATCATAGCAGATTGAGGAGTGATGTCATGGTTCGGGTACCATGCATCTTAGCAGATTGAGGGGTGATGTTATGGTTCGAGTACCATACATCGTAGCAGATTGAGAAGGGATGTCATGGGCTGAGTACCATGGTTCATAACGAATGATGCTTGTGGTTCTCCGGTCATGGTTGATTAGGTGGAAATTGGACGCGATGGGGTTTTAGGCCCGAGGGCCATGATTGAGTCCGAAGAGGCATCCCTTAAGAGGGAGATCGAGAGCATTTCAGAGTATTTTTGGTAAGATGTCAGATATAGTCGTAAGACTCAAGGATAAGTAGATATGACGTTTGCGGGGGATTGCGGTCTAAATTGAGCAACCAGCTGATAGAAGAGATGTCACCTTCTGTGATATGAGTGGTGCTATTTCCGTTTCTTGTAGGAAACATAAGAGGTGTGAGATTTCAGTTTTGGGGTTTAGGAGTAAAACCCTGTGGATTGACATTTATGTCGATTTTTCCACCAAAGTATCAGGCATCATGTCTGCCGCGAGGTAAGGATATATCATGAGCATGTAGTCGGTTGGGACTGAGGTGGTCAAGGACCACGTTGCACCCTATTTGAGTATAGTAGGGTGTGTGGTAGCGGTATTAGCGGGTAATCTAGACGAGTATATCAGGGTGGTGGCTCTTCCGTCTATGATAGGTATTGGGTATGGGAGTGGAGTCCCTGTTCTTGTGATGATTCATGTGTTGGAACGTGGGTTGAGAAGTTGAGGTTGAGGAGTATGATGATTTATTGTTTCAGTCTAAGAGTCGGTGATATTACTGGACAATTGAGATGTTCGGTATTGGGATGGTATGAGAGTTTGAACGACTAGAGGCAGTCGTGATGAGAAGTTCTTGAGGATTTCATCTGAGATTTAGAGTATTTGAGGTTGCTTGATCTCTTTAAATGAGATTATTGGGCATTGTATAGCACCTTACAATACCCCGTTCTTTATAGAGTAGCAATTCTAACCATATTTATATATCATGAAGCTAAATTAAGTGTATAGCCATTTGGGTGCAAATTTTATCCTACACATATTAGTAATTACATTTACCCCATTTAAAAGAGCTGATAAATTAAGAATTGCTTAGGTGAGAAAAATATGCCCGCTTTAGTTACCAATAGCTTAAACCCAATTGGGAGATGTTTCAGTGTATATTAAAATTGGGGTACTGGTTGACAAATATTCGTATCACTTGATTCAATGCTAGAAGACAACCCACAATTACATGTCATTTCTTATTGTCTTTTTCTATTTGGCTTTTCATTAATATGCTATAATCCATGCACTTTAAATTTTAAAAAGACATCGGTTCGCTTAAAAGCAAAATATTAATGATACTATGCTATGATGCACGAAAACTCCATGGAGGGTCAAGTTCCCGTTTCGCAAACGGATACGACATGGATATGTCGAAGAAACATTTCGTTGAAGTATCGGGAATGCAGGAAACATTTCGTTCAAGTTTTTTGAACGTTTCTATTTTCTTTTAGGTTTTCCATTGCCTTTTAAGTTAAAAATTTTAACTCCAAAAACAGCTAATAGACTATACATATTCTCCTAATTCCCAAACCGATCGACTTTTTAACTCCAAAAACGTTTCTATATCCTAGCTGTCATCGATCACCAATTCACCATTCACCATCACGCATCGTCATTCTTCTATTAATTATGGCTTCTCAAGAACAATAAACACAAGGATCGTCATCAACTACATCAATAGACCAACCTCCATTGTGGGACTATGTGACTAAACCGGAAAAAACTTGCTGGAGATGGAGGGTGTTGGGAATTTAAGTGTAACATTTGCAGTGAACCCCAAAAAGGATCATATTCTAGAGTCAGAGCATATTTTCTTTGTATAAAAGGTAATCTTTACAGTGTTTGTATTATGATTTTCTGATTTTCTCATCCCTGGATCTCTATTTGCAATATAGGTAGTGGGATTTCTATTCACAAGAAAGCAGCAGCGACCGACAAACTTAAGATGAAACGATTAGAAGATGTGTATGTAGAGAAGAAAGTCGAATCACAAGCGAAATAATTCGAGTTGCCATGTAAAGCTGGTGTTGTATTTAAGAAAGGAAAAGGTATTTCGACACCTATTGAAAGAGTTTTTGGTGTTGAAACTAGGGACCAACTAGATCAAAAATAACAATGATGTTTTATACTGTAGGTTTACCTTTTAACCTAGCGAGAAATCCACACTATCTCAGGGCTTTTCAGTTTGCTGCTAACAACAAAATTGATGGTTATGTACTTCCTGGTAATAATAAGCTAAGACCAACATTACTACAAAAAGAAAAAGATAATGTTTACAGGCTGTTGGATCCACTTAGGTCTACATGGGAAGAAAAAGGTATGACTATTGTGAGTGATGGCTAGAGTGATCCTACAAGAAAGCCTCTTATCAATTTCATGGCTACCTCGGACAATGGTCATTTGTTTCTAAAGGAAGTGAGTTGTTTTAGGTAAGTAAAAGATAGATTTTATATTGTTGAATTGATTAAAGAAGTCATCAATGAAATTGGTCATCAAAATGTTGTGTAGATCATTACTGACAATGCAGCAAATGAAGGCGGTTGGAGAGATTATAGAGAGTTAGTTTCCTCACATCTATTGGACACCATGTACATACGCTTAATCTTGCTTTGAAAAATATTTTTTCACCAAGGAATGTGGAAAAAAATGAACTAACATATGAATAATGCAGACGGGTAAAAGAAATTCACGAAGATGCGCTTGCAATAAAAAAATTCATCATGAACCATGTGACATCCCCAAAATCACGGCCAGAAAAGACCGATTTTTGTTTATGCTTTATAAATATCAGAGTACTTCATTTTATAAAAAGGTTGCAGAATTTGTTCCCAGAAAAACATGGTAAATACGTTATTAAAACATTTTCGAAGAAACGTATTTATTTCATTTTAAAATGTTTGGGATGTCATCGTTAATACCGAAACATAAGCATAAACAGAACTTACAATGATTTACACTAGTGATCTACATCTCTTTTAAATCTCTCAGTGTAATGTCACTTCACTTCGTTACCTGTGATATACATAAACTGAGTGGGTCAGGTTGGGAAACCTGGTGAGTACATAGGGTTTTCAACCCACAATAATATAATTACTATGTTCAATCAAACAATCAACCCAATTACCCATCCCCATTATCTTCTTTACTCTTTAAGGATTTAACCTAAGAGTCATCTATCCTGCATTCGTTTATTCCGGAGTCCCTTACCTCCAGGGTTATAGGATTGGCACTAAATCCATAGCTGCCAATGTTCGTTCATAAAGCACTAATTCCATAGCTGCTATGGTCTATTCATCAGGTACTAAATCCATAGCTACCAGTCTTTATCTAATAGGTACTAAGTCCAAAGCTATCAATGTTCAACATGTACTAAGTCCATAGCTACCAATTCCCAATAGGTACTAAATCCATAGCTACCAACGTTTAACAGGTACTAAGTCCATAGCTACGGGTGTTTGTCCCATAGGCACTAAGTCTATAGCTGCCAATGTATCATCTTCTATCTCTCATCATTCATCTACCCATCTCATACCCAACATATTTGTATATATAAAATACGTATACAGCTTAAATTCTTTAAAACATGTATAAAACGTTCATCCAGCATAGACAGCAAGTACTCAGATAATATGCACACATAGCACGTAGTTTATATAAAATACTTCATATCTATGTGTAAGATGAAAGGGACTATGCACTCACCTGAGAAGGTGGTGACTCGGTACTCGGACAGCGCTTCGAAACCTAATATTATCACCACTAGATTTTAGTCTAATATTACCGTCACTAATTATTAGTCTTATTATTATTATTATATAAGCGTTTAAACAATACTTTCCAACTACTATGTACAGACAGGGGCCAGACATAAAACACCGGAGGGCAGGACCATTTTGGCGTATAGCACTTCTGAAATCCAACAACCCTATGCGGCCCTTTAAACCAGATTCCCCGTACCGCGAGTAGTTAAAAGATATTATAACGACACGTATATAAGTCATAATAATAGCTCAAATATTTATTATAAATTTATAATAACAATACTAATTTTAAATATAAACTATATTTAAAATAGGGTAAGCATAACTTACTTTCAACGGGATTTTAGCTAGGAGTTGGGCTCTGCAGGGGCAGAACTTCGTCGCTGAATCTTTCTAAGAAAGATTCGTGCAGCGCTTCAGCGCTCACCTTACTATACTAAAACTACAGAAAGAGAAGTCGAATCACGAGGGACCGAAATGCTCGGGGGATAAGGAGAGAAAGACTCTTGAATCAAGAGAATGGTGCAAGAAATATGAGAGCCCAAGGCTCTTATTTATACTAATTGAATTTTCAAAAACTACCCTCCATAATTACTTAATGACCTTTTAGTTATATAAACAACTAAACACCCCTCTATAATACTATTTTAAATGGATTTAATGATATTTGTACTAAACTAATGTCGAAAGAACTCAACATTAGTCTTATAATGACCGCATCGTCGATACCTTTCTAATGATATATACATATGTATATATATGTGTACGTATACATGATTTATACTTTATTTTAATACGTAAATATGCTATTATAATTTGTAACTCGTTCATACGAACTCCGTTTTTGACGTTCTTTATATCCACGCGTAGGTGGAGATGTACTCTACAACTTTCGTTTAGACTCCGTTGGCTAATTTTGACTTTATTTTTAAAGTTATATTTTTAACAGCCCGGGACAGGATTGGTCCGTTAAAATCTCATAACTTCTTTATCCGATGTCCATTTTCGTCTGTCTTTTTATCGTTACGCTAATAATAATGAGATCTTCGATTCTTGTTTAGGTTGTGTCGGCTAAAAATCAATCGATCTAAAATTCGAATTTCGGGTTGTACACCGCTAATCCGAAACTTCGAAAAATCATAACTTCTTCATACGAAGTCAGATTTGGGCGTTCTTTTTATCGATGTTCTTAGTTTAATATATTCTACGACTTTCGTTTAGAGCGCTAAGGCTAAATCTCTCTCTATCATAAATTTACTATTTACGCTTCCCGGCGCCGTGCCGGTTCCGACGCGAAACTTCGACGGGTCATAACTTCTTCGTTATAACTCGGATTTCGGCGTTCTTTATATGTACGGAAACCTTGTGACATATTCTACAACTTGGTTAAGATTATTTATTCTAAATAATCTTTTTGTTGAAAAGTTGTTTTTGACCCCTATTGCTTTTAAATTGACTAGTCCGGATCTGCGGGCGTTACAAACCATAACATGAGACTCTCGATTTTTCACCAAGTTTACTCCACTTAAACTGCTTTTGGTTCCCGACGCTCCCTTTTCCTCCATCATTGTGATACTCAAGAGATCGAAATTTATCAAAACGGGTCTTCAAACTATGGTCATAAGCGAAGAATTGTCTTATTATAAATTAGATGACACTGAGAAAGCAAACTTTATGAAATAATATATTTTGAATGATGAATAGTGGGACGAAGTAGCATATATTCTTAGTTTCACTGGACCTATATATGAGACAACTAGAGTTTGTGACACCGACAAGCCATGTTTACACTTGGTCCAATCTTTCTTGTAGATCCCAATCTTCATTTTCTCAATCATTGAATCCCACATCTCATGCACCAAGTGTAAAACATGGCTTGTCGGTGTCACAAACTCTAATCATCTCATATATAGGTCCAATGAAACTAAGAATATAAGTTAATTTGTCCAACCATTCATCATTCAAAATATATTCTTTCACAAACTTGGTCAAAATAAAGAGTCTCATTCTATGGTTCATGATATATATATATATATATATATATATATATATATATATATATATATATATATATATATTGCAATCGCATCTTCGTGAACTTTTTTTATCCAGTTGCATTGTTCATATGTTAGTTGATTTGTTTCCACATTCCTTGGTGAACAAATGTTCTTCAAAGCAAGATTAAGCGTATGAACAACACATGGTGTCCAATAGATATGAGGAAACTAACTCTCATAGTCTCTCCAACCGCCTTACAATTTGTTGCATTGCGAGTAATGATTTGCATAACATTTTGATTACCAATTTCATTGATGACTTCTTTCATCAATTTAGCAATATAAAATCTATCTTTTACTTCCCTAAAACAACTCACAACCTTTAGAAACAAATGACCATTACCTGAGGTATCCATGAAATTGATAAGAGGCGTTCTTGTAGGATCACTTTAACCATCACTCACAATAGTCACACCTTTTTCTTTCCATGTAGACCTAAGTGGATCAATCAGCCTGTAAACATTGTCTTTTTCTTTTTGTAGTAATGTTGTTCTTAGCTTATTATTACCTGGAGGTACATAACCATCAATTTTGTTGGTAGCAGCAAACTAAAAAGCCTTGAGATAGTGTGGATCTCTCGCAAGATTAAAAGGTAAACCTCTAATATAAAACATCATTGTTATTTCTTGATCCAGTTGGTCCCTAGTTTCAACCACAAAAACTCTTTCAATAGGTGTTGAAATACCTTTCCTTTTCTTAAATCCAACACCAACTTTACATGGAAACTCGAATTCTTTCCCTTGCGACTCAACTTTCTTCTCTTCATACACATCTTCTAATCATTTCATCTTAAGTTTGCCAGTCGCTGTTGCTCTCTTGTAAAAAGAAATCCCACTACCTATATTGCAAATAGACATCCAAGGATGAAAAAAATCAGAAAATCATAATACATACACTACAAAAATTACCTTTTATACAAAGCAAATATGCTCTAACTCTAGAATATGATCCTTGTCGGGGTTCACCGCAAATGTTACACTTAAATTTCCAACATCCTCCTACTCCAGCAAGTTTTTCCGGTTTAGTCACATAGTCCCACAATGGAGGTTGGTCTATTGATGTAGTTGATGATGATCCTTATGTTTCTTGTTCTTAAGAAGCCATAATCAATAGAAGAGTGATGATGCGTTATGGTGAATGGTGAATTGGTGATTGGCGACAAATGGGATATAGAAACATTTTTAGAGTTAAAAAGTCGATCAGTTTAGGAATTAGGAGAATCTGTATAGTCTATTATCCGTTTTTGGATTTAAAAGCGCAATGGGAAACCTAAAAGAAAATAGAAACGTTCACGAAACTTGAACGAAACGTTTTCTGCATTCCCGATACTTCAACGAAATGTTTCTTCGACATATCCAAGGCGTATCCGTTTCCGAAACAAGAACATAACCCTCAATGGAGTTTTCATGCACCATAGGTCTCAGTTCACATAAACAAAAGCATTCATCATATATTTTCCCCTTGAAAGCATATATATCACGAATAATGAAGAAATTGCAGGAGACATGATTACATGCTCCTTTACCCGCTATACAAAACCACATTCCTTCCCTGTGTAACACGACAAACACCAAGCTAGATATTGATGGTGAAAAGACAAGGATATCCCAGCCCACTGTAGGGCTACCAGGATCGTAATCAAAGGGGGGAATCATGGAATTAAAGTCTTTTACTTGTGATAGGATTTACAAGACAGAAGTCACGGGATTGTCTTCATGAAAATCAAGTAGCCACAAGTCAATCCTATACACGTAGCATCAACAAAATAAAAGGGGGGGGGGGGGGGAGGGATTTTGAGTTTTCTTCCTTTAAAGTCCACTAGGTAGTAGGTGTTCTCATAAGCATGAAAACAGATAGAAGATATGGAGATGGGTGGTCTCGTACACATAAACATGTTCCTGTTAGAGACTGTAAGTGACCTTCATGGCTAGCAAACTCCACCGAATGAAAGATAACCAACAACTCCTAATTGCATAAGAACTAAAAAAAGCAAGCAGATTGTGGTCAAAATCTAACCAAGATGCACAAGACTCCGGCCTCTTCCTGCTAGAGGAAGATGCATCATCATGATTCTTCTGGTTTCTAGTCATGCTCCTCGTCTTAGCCATTCCTTTTTTTCTTTTTCTTTTTTTGAACGATAAGAAATATTATTAGAAAAGCTAGCTAGAGGCAGGACGTACACGTTTGTAATACATGCCATATGAGGATCGAGAACCCAATTTTCCTAGCATAAGGAAATATCCTTATTGGGTCTAATTTTAAGCCAATTAAAAGCATAAAATTTGAACTTACAAATGACTGCAGATGGAATTGGGAAGGACTCTTGGTTACGAGTCCTATAAATTTAGGCTTTGGATTGAGTCTCGGTTCACATAAACGAAAACATTCATGTAAAGGATAAAAGATGTTATAGCTTAGAGTATATATTTTCCCCTTAAAAGCATATATATATATATATATATATATATATATATATATATATATATATATATATATATATATATATCACGAATGTGGAAATCGCTAGAGACATGATTCCATGCTCCTTTACCCGCTATATAAAACCATACTTCGTGTCCGCATAACACAACAAACACTCACCCAGACATTGAAGGTGAAAAGATGAGAATAGCCTTCTGGCTTCAAGCCATGCTCCTCATCTTAGCCATTCATATACTAATTTGCAAAAGAAAAATACATGTTTAAGCGCTTGGTAGAGATGCAAATCAAATTCGACAAAAATACAAGAGTTATGAAATAGGGACAAGCATACACGTATATACATAAGTTACCCTTCTCAAATAATCGAATTTCAAACAAACACAAGATGTTAAGGCATTCACCATGGTATATGAATAATACCCATGGTCATAAAAGTGAAATTAAAAACTTTAAGTGAGTATAACATGGATGACTATGATACACAATACCATGATCTCAATTATAAGAGTAGTATAAACATGGTCTTTTTTTTGTATATGTAAACAAAGAAATGAAACAGTCAGGGACTTAATATTGATTTTGTTGAGAATATAGAGATATGGTTGTTTGTACTTTGTAGTTAGGAACAGGTTGCTAGCAGGTCTAGAAAAGAGTCTAAATCATCCAAGCACAGGTATCATGTCAGACCAACAAAGATATCAAAAAATCAAGGTAACCCCACACTTGCAAAAGAAACATAAATAATAGAGATCTTGGTAAATGAATATTCCACATAGGATAGAAAAGTAATAGACAAGGTAAACACAACCACAATATATCTCCTTACCCTGGTGTCATGCTTCTTGTCATCAAATCCTTACATGAAACAAAAAAATACCAAATTTGAATGGATGTGCATTATTCTAAAGAGTAAAGATAACTAGTTTCAGTCCATAATGAGCTATTAGTTATGACCCAATTACCCAAATAATTAGTTTCAATGTTTCATGTTGACATGTCGAATCTCTTAAAACCCAAAATGAAAACATTATTATATCTAAGAAATCAGAATCATATTAAACTGATAGATAGATAGGTCAAAAGATTTTCAAAGTTGGAGAAAAAGTCGGGGTTTGGTATTAACAAACATGAAGCTGTGATCACGCATTATTGCATTAACATGAAATCCCTATCAATCAAAAATCACTTGAGAATCAAAGGCCACATGATCAAAAAAAATTTGAAACATAATTTACTTGCTCGAAACTGAACTAGGGCGTAGTTTAAGAACTAATCTGTAGAAGTCGGAGTTTCCCGCTAGGCCAGGATTTCGTTTCACAAACAATGCTTCCCCTCCTATAACCGGTGCGTGTGGCTCCCCAATTTCAAACACTCATTTGAGCTTTATATTGGTGGAAAACGTTAATAACTTACTGATAATTCAATTCTCCTCCTTCTTTCTCCCTCTCCGGTCTTCAATAAAATCGTCTTCCTCCTCCTATCTAGAACGTCACCGCCGCCCCGCCTCCGCCCCCGCCCGCGAACTGTTGCAGCGACATCGACCTCTCTCCCAATCATATCTGCAATTAAGGTGTTATAATCATCTGTAGTGATTATTAAATGGTCAGTATACTCTCTCTTCTGGTTGCATGTATCTTTTTTTCCTTGCCCAATAACTAGATTACCACTATGAATTGTTCATCTAATCAAATAGCAGTGAAACGCAATTAGTAAATTCAAGCAATTAATGGTTGATTATACTTATGTTTTGTTGTATAATGATCATTGTGTTTAGGTTTTATTAATGATCATTTTGCATTCTAGATGTTGAATCTACATACATAAGGTAATGTTGCTGCTGGTCCACTGTCTCTCATGCTATTTGCTTGATCAGGTTTGCACACACCAGAGGTGTCAGATGTTGTAAATTTGCTAAACAAATTGCAAGACAAAAGCTTGTTGGACAGGAAGCTTCAAATTTTACATTCAGCCCAAACACATAACATATTGTAGTTATCTTGATGCAACTTCGAAAGTCATTACCAACTTCAGGTGATATGGTGACTACCCGTTGTGGTGCCTCAGACCACATATATGATGCTTGTCCAGTTGCAGAAAAGGCCAATAATATATTTCAAAAGAAGAAGATGCAAGAAAGGAAACTTTATTAATACAACCATGGCATGGCATGAATAATTTAATAACTTGTTCGTATGTTATTTTAATAGTGTATCAAGTTGTCTCTATTCTTTTGTTTTACACAAATTTCATTGCCAAATGTCTTGATGTTGCTGTCTTTTGTTTAGAAGAAAAGGCTATTGTATTCGAATGTATGAAACATGTAAATTTGCTTTGTATTGTTGAAGTTCCCCGATTCAAACTTCCCCATTTAGCTTTATATAACTTTGTACTTCTTATTGCTACCCAATTAGAATGTTAATTAAAAATGGTTATATATAGTTTACAAAGTACGGTGTCTTAACGAGGAAAATGTTGGAAGTACAATGTTATAATCAGAAAAAAATGACATGGAAAGGTAAAATTATTATTTTATCATTCAACATAATATTTAAGATGCTCCAATCAAACAATATGTTATTAATTCAGACCCCCTAACATCTCTTAAAAATGCAAATCCTCCAAAAAAAAAAAATCTCCTTTAGTTTGCTAAAATTTGTAATTTTGTGGGCAATATAATATCAATCACAACTTTATTCGGAACCATCGTGGGTCCAAGTCACCCTCCACGCTTGCAGACACCAGTATCATCCATACTAGAATATGAGAATTTTACAAAAGGCCCACTTTTTCCTTTTTAACTTTATTACTATTTATTAATTATCTTTTTTCTGCTGATTAACCTTAATAATAACTATAAACTATAGGTTTCACTTTCACTATTAAAATTGGGATGTAAAATTTTGAAAATCATGCATCTACAATTAATTATGTTTTATCCCATAGTTTATAAAGTCTTTTATTATAAAAAGTAAAAACATATACCGTACCAACATGTATTAAACAAATGAGCTTATAAGTTATAAGTCTAGAAAAACAGCCTAAATTTTCATAACCAAATCACAATATTTAACCGATATTAATAGTGGACTCGTAATTAAAAAATATTATTAATAGTTGGAAGAACAGAAATGCGACGAACATTCTAGTTAGAGTTTAGACAGATACGAAAATAAACGTATCTCGTATTTGTTTGATCACTATCTATAAAAAGTAGCCATACATAGTTCTTGACTTTTATACCGAAAACAAAGTACATATTTAATTGGATATGGTAGAAGGTGCTAACAAATGTAACAGCGTACATATATAATTGCATATGGTACAAGTTGCTAATTCTTGAAGATAACCCAACGATATACCTTACCTAAAATAATAAAAGATAAAAACAAAAGATAAAAGAAAATTAGCCAACAGGCAACTCTTACGTGTCAAAACCCCAGAAAATATCATAATGCCGTCCCTATTCAGCCACGTGGCAGACTGTGTTGCCGTATGCTCAGCTGGTGTGGTCCATCATAAACTGGGCCCCTCGTTAATGCCGCATAAATCGACGGTTTTCTATGTCAAATGGCCCACTAAATGGACCCACTCTCCACCTTCATTAAGCTTAAGTGACTTTGAGCCCACCACATTAACCCTGGACCCATCTACACCTAAGACCTGCCCACCTTACACGTAATCATCTTCACTCACGTGTTCACGTTCTTGACGATAATGGAAGGGAAATGAAAGAAAGAAATAAGAGGTCTGGTTATTGCTCGGAAGGTGTTCCATGGTTTACCTGAATGAACGAAAACTCCTTTCTTTCGTGAAGATTCATCGAAAAATCTGTGAAAGATTGAGTATTTGTGGTAGTTGTAGTTGCCGAGGCGGAGGTAGTGGTTGTGAAATGTGTTGTGTTAATTGGTGTTGGTTTTTGGTCATCGGAGGTAATGAAGGAGATTGGTGTGGTGGAGATGTTGAGAAATGGAGTTGTAGAAGGCTGAAACGCCCAAAACGCGGCGGTTCCGTTGTAGGGTATGGCCCATACCGGGATGAAAGATTGAGGTTGTGTGGTTGTTGTCATGAGAGGAGCGAGAACGGAGGTGGTAACCATGGTTGGAGTGTTTTCGTTTCGGTTTATGTCGAAATCAGAAGGGAGTTTTCGTTTATTTGGGATTGAGGTGTTGGTGGCGGCGGCGGCGGAGGTGACGGTGATGATGGTGTTGGTGGGGATTTTGAGGGTACCGTTGACTGACATAGCAATGGCCGGAATGGTACCGGTGCCAGTGGCGGCAATAATGGAGGGCTCAGCGTGCTGTAAAAGCCACTGGATTGTTTCTCCGTCGGACTTGTGGCCAAGTTCTCTAGTCAGCTGAAATATCCGTGCGGCGCAGGTGGCCGGCATTCGGATCCTTCTCCCCCTACCCTCTACTTTTGTGTGGCGGTCCTTGGTGGACGACCTCCTTGGCGGCGAAGGTGGAGGTGTGGTAAATACCTTTTCGTCCGATAAAGGTTCTTTCTTCAATGGAATCAAGGAAAGCCCATGTGGGGAAGCAACTGTTTTGGATGGGTTAGGTGGTGGTGGCGGCGGATGGGCTGCGGACGACGGCGATGGTGAGTTCATGATATCGGAGACGAAAATGGAGAAGAATTAGAAATGGGTTTGCTTTGAATTATTGTCTGAAATCAATAAAGAGAGATGGGGATTGAGTAAATGATGGTGAAACCAGGGCCCCAGGATTTGGACCACCATACACATTACAAGGCAACTTCTTAAAGTTTTGCATGGGGGCAAATGGTACCAAAGGTGTTCCGATGAAATGGCGGACCCACATTTTGCACTCATTTGCCGTAAGATAGTGTTACTTAGAAAGTGGTAGAAAAATGTTAAAACGTGACATTTAAAGACGTTGTTGATAGTGTTACATTTCATACTTATTCATTATTACCAGAGTTAATTGCAACTCTCCCTTTGTTTCAAAAGTTATTATTTCCTTCAAGATATTTCATTATTTGCAATTGGGCATTGTTGGTCCTAGAGTGTATCTTTATGGCAAGTTTCGTCCTTGGCACTCATGTTATGTACCCATGATGCAAATAGGGGTGAATGTTGGTTAGGGATGAGCGTGGGACGGAACCGGTACCGACCCGTTCTGTTTCCGATTTTTCGAAAATTGAATTTGATCGAAAGTTAATCTCGAGTACCGAACCAAAATAACATCACCGGTACCGGTACTGATTCCCGAATTTTATGTATTTGGAGTACCAAGCACCATCCCGTATTTTTCAATTCGGTACTGGTTCTGGTATGGTACCGGTACGAGATCGGGATTTGGGACAAACTGTTCCTCCCTAATGTTGGTGGAGACTATGATCCTTGTCACAACACCTAAACTCATATTCTCACACCAATCCCAATCTGTCACACCCCCAAACCTAGACGACGAAAACGTTCGGGGGTGGATGACGTCATGTAATGTATCATAACAATTATTACATCATAGTAATCAAAGTAAACACAACCATTACGTTGAATATGAACAAAGTTTTTACATCAATTGATTCATAGTTGTATACATCAAAAGTATAACAAAAAGCAAAAGAACGTCACTCTATCCGTTATGTATTCTCAAAGCGTGCTAAAGTACCTGCATGTCTATTGATTTTCTAAAAATACAAGCGGTTTTAAAAGAACATCAACATAAAGCTGGTAAGTTCATAAGCATGTTTTTGTATTGAAAGCCTGTCTTTGAATCAGTAAAAATGTATGTATGTTTCTCAAGAAAATCCGATATTTTCTTAGTAGTGAAAAGTAGTCTTAAACCCTAAGACCCAAAATGTATGTTCAATACTGAATTCTATAATTGTATATGAAAATCCTTGGTTACCACCAGCAAAGTAATGTTCTGTTATGAAAACTCTGGCTACCATCAGTATGTATAGAATGTTTTTATATGAAAACTCTGGCTACCACCAGTATGTATAGAATGTTCTTGTATGAAAACTCTTGCTACCACCACTAATGTATAGAATTTTTATGAACAAATTACTGAAATTATCCTTGTGGTTTGGTTAAAATTGTGCGTTTGTCCCTAACTTTTATTTTGCACTCGGATCATCCTTACTGTTTGATTTTGTTGCGTTGTTGGTCCCTCGTAAACATAAAAGACTATAATACCTTTTATATTTATTTTTTCACTTGTTTTTTTTTTTTTTTTACTTTTTTGATATTATTTATTAATTATTAAAAGATGTATTAATATAGTAGGTCCCACCATCACCATCACCACCACCTACTACCATCAAAAACCCACCGGATACCAAAAAACACCATCGATGACCACTAGCCACCAACTGCCAACCCATCACCTCCGATAACCAACACCACCACCCACTTATTCCGGCAACACCACCACCCGCCTATTCAGTTCGCCCATATCATCGATTTCATTAGGTGACACCCCATTTACATCCAACAACCACCATGTTCACCTCCGACAATAATTAGCATTCACTTCCTGCAACCATAATTGATCGTCACCTTTACCAAATCAAAATCAAACCAAAAGTATGATCAAAACACATAAATCAAAACCAAAGAAAGTTCAAATTCTGAAATTAAAACCTAGCTATAGTAAAATCCTAAAACCGTAAAATCAGAACATAAACGGAAACCAAAATCAAATCCAAAAATCATAACCTAAATGTAAACCTAACCAAAAACTGGTGATGAAATCCCAAACATCAAATCGAAAAACAAATGGAGTCAAATTCTTGTATTTGAAATCGATGATGTCACCGGATTAAACACATTGGGATTAATCAGAAAATGAAACACCTCACCAGATATCCCATAAATCAAAGACCAATTTTCCAGATGATGAAATCGATTTTTCCAACTGGCCAGCGGAACAATAAGAAATTGGATTAGACGGGAACGTGCGAAGGCGGAGAAGAACAATGGAGTTACAGGTTTTTGGTGGCTTTACAATTGCAGGTTTCCGGAGGCGTTAGGGTTGCAGTTTCCTACATCTTTATAGTTACAGGTTTCAGGCATTAGGGTTACAGTCATCTGGAGGAGTTGTTCACATGATGGCTAATGGCGGCTGCGACTTTCAGGAGGAGAAGGCTCCGATGGGGAGTTGAGGTGAAGATCGTTGATTTAAGGTGGGTTTCAGAGGAAGAGATGTATATCTTGAAGCCTTGAACTACGATCGATATCTTCAAGTTACAGAGGGGAATGGGTAGACTGGGGGTAGTGGGGACGTGTGGAGCCCAACCTTTTTAACAATCCATAAAATACTTTTAATAATATTTAAGAGTTTTTTTAAATATAAATAAAAAATAGTAAGGGTATAATAGTCTTTTTATGTCTAGTAGGGACGAAAAATGTAACAAAAAGAAACTATAGGGATGGTCCGAGTGCAAAATAAAAATTAGGGACAAATGCGCAATTTTAACCAAACCATAGGGACGATTTCAGTAATTTGTTCTAGTTTTATTACTTGGAATAAAACCATGTATTTGTATCTCTGGGATCCTCCTGATAGTTCTATTAATTAAAATAAAACTACTTGAAGAATTGAAATCTCGTAAACAAATGGTTACTTTATACTGTTGTGAGTTCGTATAACCATACTTGATATGACTAGTGACCTCTACGACGTTCTTCAGGCGTCGTCGGCCGATATGATATTTGTCACCCCAGGCATGCCTGCCTAACCGTAGCTAGCGGTTCAGACGTGGGATTGTTAGTCCCGAATAGATCTATTCACAAATCGTTAGGCTAATCCATGGACGGTTCAAGTAAAAAAAATCTCCATACCTTACGGATACTCGTTTAGTGAAAAATGTCTTTTTTTTTTAACTTTGGAAAATATAAATAAACAATAATAACGACAATTAGAATATTTAATTGTTCATACTTCATTATTATAGCCAACAAAATTAAAAAGATGATTACAACATCCTGATGTGAGTTTTTTTGGAAACGACAAATGAATTAACGGAGCCTACACGTACTTTTAAACGTGTACCCCAGGTTCGAGCTCCGCAAAGCGGGCAAACCCAGCTCCTGACGCGATTTCCAGGGAAAATTCACCCACAATGAGCAATTAAAGAGGATTTATGGAGTCCCTCATGTGAGTTAAGAAACTAAAATAAAAATAATTTTCATTCTCATGTTCTTGTCAAAAAAAAAAATCTTTGATCTTCATCACTATCACTATCATATCTTCATAAACTAAGTATCAAAATCCATAAAAGCTTGGATGGTTTTTCATCTCTTATAACTTCAAACTTTGCAATATTTTTTTCTCTATTTAAATGTTTATCCATCAATAAATAAATAAGCAAAGATAAGCAGTATTTGTATGTTTAAGAAAATAAAATAAAATAAAATATAAAAAAGTTATAATATAGAGAACCATGCCTACTTTCTCGTCTGTAGCTAATATTATGCACAAATTAACATTTCCAATGTATCAAGATGAAGCTCATAATGATGAAGAGTGGTGTGTCTTCTGCCAACACTAAAGAGCGAGACACTAGTATATCCAAAAATCTCTAACAATTTGTTACATAGTATTATATTTAAGACCATTAGTCATGAAAGAGGATGAAGGAACTGTAGACGCTAGTATAGCCAAAACTGTTGGATTAGTGTCTAAGTCCATAACTATTTTGGTATGTACTTGACCCGATGGTGCATGGTCCTTTTGGGTTGCCTTCACCAAAGCAACTTGATAGAATGAATTATGGAGAGAAAGGATAAATATGATATATTAATATATTATGGGAATAATATATTAAAGGAAAAAAATCATATTCTTTAATTAATATTAGTCAAGAATTAATAAGAACTAAGTTTGTGACTAAAAGAGATTAATTAAACTTAAGGGACTGGAATTGTAATTATAAGATAATTGCAATTGGGCTATGGATTGCCTTATTATATAAGGTTGGACGAATTCTATGGGGGAAACCCATTAGAAATCGTCCAAGGCCTTAAATAAAGGAGTCCATGGATTTCTTAGGGCTTAAGCATCCAAATTAGGGTTTCCTTGTTAGATAACCCTAATAGCCTCACTATATATAGTACCCTTTAGCCCAAAAAACGTGGGGAAGTTGTTCTCTAGGGTTTTGGACAGTTTTGGGCAGCCTCCTTCTCTTCTCTTCTTCATCCTCTTGCTCTTGGTGTTTGTGAACCATTAGAGGAGTGACATTTGTGACTCTAAGCTTTCTAAAGTCATTACAAGGAGGATTTGAGATTGTTATTGCTACATAACAATCAAGGTAATATCTTAAACCAAATTATATGTTAATATCGATTTCCATATGTTAGAATTAGGGTTTATAGTCTTGGATAACTTGCATGTACAATGGAGAAACCTAGATCCAAGCATTAGGGTTTGTATGAGCACATAGGATGTTCTTATGATCAAAACCTATCAAAAACATCTCTAACAACTTGTTATAGACCATTAGTCATGAAAGAGGATGAAGGAACTGTAGACGCTAGTATAGCCAAAACATCTCTAATAACTTGTTATAGAGTATGATATTTAAGACCATTGGGCATGAAAGAGGATGAAGGAAACTTTTGCAGGATTATCCTAAGCCGAGTACACACGAATAAGATCTAATAGGAGTAAAACGTCACTTGTTTGCTATAAAACTACTATAATTAGATCCCTTTAAAATAAGTGATTCATAACCCACCATAAGTGCATATCTTATACATTTTAACAAATGAAGGTTCCTAAAAGTGATCAAGCATTTCATAAAAATGGGAAAGTTGCATAGACACGGGAACCAAGCAACCAAAAAATGGATCATAAAAGTGTATTGTGATAAGCAGTTAAAGGTATTCTAGAGGTGAGAAGAAAGAGTAGAAGAAACCGAAATGATTATGAATTGATTATAGAAACTTAAATGAAATACTATAATAAAATTCATTGAAAAGAATAAAAGGAAATCTCGTTGTTCTATTTTTTTTTTTAATCTTTTTGTACTATTTTTGTTGAATTTTCTAGAACTACACCTTCAATCGTTAGGTTCGGTTTAGTTTTTAACAAACTTTAGAACCAAGTGGAATAAATTTTCTGGAATTTCACCATTTATTTGACTTGCTAAAATAACCTAAACAATATTTTACAAGGCTAAACAAAAGATCAAACTAACAAATGTTGTCAATGTTCAAAACACATGATTGAAACACAAAAGAATGAACATCAAATAGACAAGACAAGTTTTTGTCTCATCATTGGAAGATCAGGTATACATCGTCAATGACTCACATGCAAGTGCATTGGTCATGAAAAAGGATTAAGGAAACTTATATAGGATTATCCTAAGCCGATTACACACAAATGAGATATAAAAGTGGTAAAACCATCATTTACTTGTTATAATCAGACCCTTTTAGAATAAATGATTCATAACACACCATATATATGTGTTGTATTAGATGTATAAGCCAGTAACTAAATTAGTATAATCTTGAATTATTAGAAAAGTCAATTTCGGTTGTTTTCAAACCTAGTAATTTAATAGAATGACATTTAAAGAGAGAAAGTGATTTATTAATTTATTACTATGTATAATATTAATAAATTAATTAGAAATCAAAATGGATTTATTAATATGTTATGGAAATAATATATTAATTAGAAATTGTATTATTTAACTAATAATTAATTAGAATTAAATTTGGGATTAATTGGATTAATTAAAAGTGTAGGGATTATTTGGTTATTTATTGAAACTTGAAGCGGGAAGACTCTAGAACCTCCTAGAAAGAGGTGGACGAAAATTAGCTAGGGTAAGCCTATACTTTTCATCCAAGGGTGCTTGGATAAGAAGATAAGGCAACTTGATTATTAAATTAATTAATCCAAGCCTTATCCCATAAAGCTTTGCTTTGGCACCAAGTTTCCTTCAACTATATAAAGACCTCCCTGACCTTCATATTTCAATCATCCCTTCTCAATAACCAAAGGTTGAAATTTTGAGCTCCCCTCTCCTCTCTCCTTAAGCTTCCTTGTTATTAGGGTTGGCTATGGACCATCAGAGATACAAGATTTATGATGCTAGCTTCCACGTAATTTCAAGAAAGGTTTTGATTTTATTATCTACTAGCATAATCAAAAGGTATATTTTCTATACCCTTTTATGATTTTCGAAAATCATGGGGTTCTTGATATTCAAATTGATTATTGCATTCAATAGTGAAAACTTAGATCCTTAGGGTGTATGCAAACTTAAGGTTTTAATTTTCTGCCTAAAATTATATTTTGTTATGTATAAAACCCATCAGTGATATTAGAGCATATATACTCAATTGAATTTCATAATTATTGAATAGTTCAAGATTAGGGGTTATGGAAATTAAACCCTGAGGGATCAAGATTTCGATTTGGGATAGGGTTCTTGAAACCCTAGCCTCTACCCCATTTTTCGAAATTCCTAGGGTTACCTTATTTGATAATTATTGGTTTTAAATTGTTTAAAATAAGATAATTAAATAAAATTAGATAAACCTTATCCCCTTGAATTTTCAAAAAATCTAGTTGGGAAGGTATTATGATTAAACTTAAATTAATTAATTAATTGTTAATAGTAAATAATTATTTAATCCTTATAAGATTTAAATTAATTTAGTTAATTTTTAATTTAAAATAAAGATTAAATCTTTTTCGTTTACTTTAAATTAAATTAATTTTTTAATTTTTAAAAATTAAGGTAAATCTTAATTTTGAAAATTTAATTTAAACATAATATTTTGAATAATTTTAAAATACACCTTATACTATATGTAAAATTAAATGTTTTATAATTACTATATATAAGAATAAGTCAGTCAAATCAATAGCAAGCCTCATTCACGAAACCATGATATAAAGAAGGTATAAGAAAACTATTGATAAAAATGGTCGTTGAATGGGTGTCCACTCTCATCCACCACTAATCTGTGTGGTGGAGGGTCGTTAGCCTAACAGGTTTGATTAGACATAATTTCATTGATAAGTATAATACTATAAAAGTAACAAAACCTTTTATAAAATCTCACTCATAGTTACTTTAGGAAAATGTGAAAAGTATGTTAATCCATAAAATTGCACATTATACTATACAGTAGTTAGCGGGGTGCGTGTGGTTAACCAACACATTAAAATGAAATGATAAATGACATCGAGAGTTTCAAGCACATTTGTATGGGTATTCACATCTTGTTTGTGATCCTCGGTATCCCAGTAACAAATAGAAGTGTAACATCTTGATTTCCATGATAGAAGAAGAATATAAGATCATCTTGGAGGAGTAGAACTCTTTGGATCCAGAATAGCAACATTATTCGGCATCATTTGGAGGTAAAAATCTTTGAACTTTACTAAGAGTTGATTAGATCTTGTTTAGCCATGAAATAGTGTTCTTATGGTCCTATAAGCTTGATATTATAGGTATGTATTACTGTAATACATATAATTTGTCCTTTCATATGTTTCGGAGTATTTAGAAGCATAAAAATTTGATCTTGATTGTTAGTTTCCTTCCATGCATGAGTTACCAAGTCTTAATGGGTTAAGTAGTTAGACTTTTTGTGTTTGGGCACTTATTAGCCATGCAATACCATAAAGTTGGAAACTTTATGGTTAAAGATGTTAGTTTAGGGCTAGATTTGGAATTTGCGCAAAAGAGCTTAAGGATTAAGCTCTTGATGGAAGAAAAAGGGAACAGCTGGAGAACGATATGCGTTCTCTTGGAATGCAATGCGTCCATTATGGACACTATGCATTGTCAAGTTGTGTTATCCCAATTGATTTTGACTTTTTGGCTTTGACCTGAGGGTATTTTGGGTATTTTGAGTTGTATTTGATATTGGTCACTATTTGATGAATATGTGATGGGTAGAGCTGATATTCGGAGCAGGGGCCTATCCATCTATTTGATCGGACTGAGAGGTGATTTTTCTTCACTGTTCTTGTGGGTCGAAGGCACTAATGTCGACCCATTAGATTATGTATCTTGGTATATAGGATGTTGGTATGCGGTAATGATCTCTAGATCTGTCTACTAGTCTGTTGATTGGTTATATGATTAGTTGTTGCTAGATATATGTCACTTGTTATATATATATATATATATATATATATATATATATATATATATATATATATATATATATATATATATATATATATATATATGTTGACATAGTATGTGGGGTTGAGACCGGACTGCTTTGTGTGACATCCCCAATTTCACGGTCCGAAAATAGCGATTTGTTTATGCTTTATTTAAAAATTAGAGTATCCTTTTGAAGAATAATATTGCGGAATTTGTTCCCAAAATATGATAAAAATATTATCAAAGCATTTCCGAAGAAATATATTTTAACTATATTAAAAAACGTTGGGATGTCATTGTAAATACATTACATAAGCATAAACACAAATAGTATAGGCCTTACAAACATCTAATATTCTAACGGCCTATAATTCATAGATCTCTCATCTGATCATCACACATGTGCTTTTATCTCACTACCTGTAATACAAGAAATTGAGTAGGTCAGGCTTGGGAGCCTGGTGAGCACAAAGGATTTTCAACCCACAAAATTAAATTATTTATTTCCATCCAATCATTCAACCTGATTACCTATTCCCATTATCCTTACTTTTTTCCCTAAAGCAATTAATTAAGGGACCTATCCTAAGGATTATCTTCAGGATAGACAACAATGCATAGGGGATTCCTCAGCAATATATGTCAGTAAGGCAACCATGAGGGGTATAGAGTACATCTGGTGAACATGTCGTTTAAAACAACTACACGTTGCGAGTCTGCCAACATTCCACTGGATTATCTAGAATAGTATGTGGTTGTCATCTATACTCCGCTAAATAATTGGATAAGCTTTAAAGTTAAGGGATCTCATCATTTATTTCATCATTCATCATTTATTTCACATTTATCTACCCATCTTTACCCAACATATTTATAGGTATAAAATGATGGTTATTATGCAAAACATATAAATCATATGTGTGCATGTGATATGGGCATATTTAGTTATAAAATTCATGCATTATCTCAATACTTTATGTTGATTTTATCTCATTTAATGAGCAAAAGGTGCTTAATTAGTTTAGAATTTCATGTTTCAGCAATAATGACATGCTCGGAAGGAAAAGGAAGCGGAACTAGCGATTGGAAGCTTGGATCTTGGATTTTGAAGAAAGAAGGACGTTGCTGGACAGCTTGACCCCTCGTCAGTGTTTTGGCGATATCTCATAAACCGTAACTCCGATTGACGAGATTCAAAATGTTCTGAAAACTAGACACAATTTAGGATGACTTTCGTGTTTTGAGAAAATGCTGATTCCAAACGTACTCGGCGAGTAGGGTCGATTACTCGCCGAGTTGGTCTGAAGTTTCGCGATTTTGGACGCGCTGACTTGCCGTACACGGGTTTTAAGTGATGGACTCGCCGAGTAGGTCAATGGACTCGCCGAGTAGCCCCTGTTTTGTGAAAATCTATATAAAGGGACTTTCAGATCGATACCCTAGGATAGGGATGAACCCTTGGAGGCCAATTGTCGACTAAAGGTGATGTTGGAGCGTGGGAAGCAAGGGAATCAACCCTACATTCAATTTTAAGGAGAATCAAGTCAAAATCAAGTTTACTCTTACCTAATCTCTTGTTTGAACTATGTTTTTACCAATTGATTTCGTTTTTGTGCTTGTTTCTGCTGTAATCATGAGCTAAAAACTCATAACTTCTGTTTGGGTAGACAATTTTGTGAACATGGATTAATTATTTGAGTAGGATTAATTTTAATTGGTGATTATGTTTTATTAAGCTTGTTAAAGAACCTTATGTGTTAACAATAACTATTCTTCTGTTAATAAATCAGTAATTAAGTTGTATGAACATCTCTTAGTTATTAATTTCATATGATTTATTGTGACCACATAGTTGTATGTCTAGGAATAACGAATGTGAAACTAGAATTAACTAGAAGATAGGTAAGTTAATGTGTGAGATTGTTTGATGAACATCAGCAAGAGGTTAATTGAAGGGCCAATTTAATTAACCATTACAAGTCTTATTTAACCCGAATCAATAACTAGGAAATTCGTTAATTTAGACAACTGGCCACTGCTTGAGTTAATTTGTTTCCTAAGGATTAGTAATAGCAAACGTGAAACTAATCATCTTAGTCGGTAGCCAATGAAGAATTAATCTGATACATCAAAATCATCCATGAGAACAAATGAGTTGAACCTAAACAGAAGTCCTCTTTATTATTGAATTTAGTTGATTTTTATTTGCTTAGCTCTTAGTTTCTTCGTTTAAGTTTTAGTTAATTGTTTAAGTTTCTAGTCTTGTAAAACTAGAGAAAACCCCCCTTTTTGTTATTTGTTTTATTTAGATAATATTAGCATTTATTTTAATTGTTTACCGTTCCCTGTGTTCGATACCCTACTTGCTTGAACTATATTACTAATCGATAGATACACTACCTTTCGTGTGTTTATTTTGTGTCTAAGTTAGTAGGATTAAAACTAGTTGGTTTTACACACATCAGCATGCAACCCTAAATATTTGATCTATATTTTTTATAATTAAACATACAACTTGAACAACAAAATGGAAAACCCTAACATACTAGCATAATTTTCGAAAACACAATTAGGGTTAGGTGAATCATACATTGATTGTTATATAGTAATAACAATACAAATCCTTATGTTGTTGAAGCCTTGAGAGCAAGCGTCACAAATGTCACGCCACTAATGGTTCACACCCGCCATTAGCAAAGGAATATGATTGAGGAGGATAAAGGATCAAATTTTTGGCTAGCTCTTTAAAGGATTGAGTTGGCCGACAATCATAGGGTTATCCCCTATTTATGGTACTGTCAGAGAACCCTAGATAAGCTCAAATCCAAGATCAACTTAAATCGTGTAATTATCCACTTTCCTGTTTATCCAACTAGGACAATTCTAGAATCCCTTAGGCTTCAATAAACCGTCCAACCCATATAGAGGGTTCTAGAATGCCTCTTGCACAACTATTGAACAATTACATTTCAATCCCTGCACTTTTAATTAATTCATTTAATTCCAAAATTAATTTCATTTAATTTCTAATTAAATATTAGTATTTCTAATTAATATATTAACAAATTATTTATTTCAATTTATTATCAAATAATAAATCAACCTCTTTCTCCAAAATCATCTATCCAATTGCTGGTTTTGAGGGCAACCCAAAAGGATTGTGCTACTGTCAATTTAAGTATATACCAATTATAGTTATGGGTTTAGACACCTAATCCAACAATCTCCCACTTGGATGAGTCTAATAATTATAATTACCAGTATAACTTCCAAATTGATCAACAAATTGTAGCTCTCAAAATCCATTGTCGAACTCTGACCCGGTCAGTTACGTTTCATAAGATAAGTGATCAAATATTCCTTCATTCTACAAGATATCGTATGGACATGAAACATGGATTATAATCAATCTCATTGTCCAAGTTTTGTTTCTTGATTTCTGATTGATGACGACTAAAATCATATTACCAATTGAACATATGAATTCAGTCCAAGCTTGGCCTAGCACTTTAGATGTCGACATCAAATTATGGAGGGGCCTACAAATATTGCTTTTTCCATTAGGGAAAAAGGAACGAATAAACTATGTCTTATATGCTTGCACTATTTACTCATCAAATCATACACAACAATACGTTTTATAAGATCAAGTTATTGATGTGTTTACATATTATCAATGCACAACTGAATCGTAAACAATGACTCATATATCTCCGTTTCAAGAATAAAAGATATTATCGTCTCAGAATTACTCGTGATAAAATCCATGAAGTAATTCTCTGAGCGTGGGTTTACCCAATACTCAAAATCCCCATTTTCCAAGGACTCATGAACATTACAGAAAAACCATTGCTACGTCTAATCTCCATAGACAATCTACAACTCAATTCATGATAATCTTTCTTCACTACCTACTTCCAAAAGTATAAGTGACTGTGAAATTTCGAATAATCAAATTATTATGGAAGTAAAACATGCAAAATGAAACACAATAATAACCTAATTAACTATGGTCTCAAAACTATTGAATATAAATAAAACTCTTATTATTTAATCACCATATTAATTAAAATTTATTCATTGTATAATGTTTCGAGTAATCAACTTAACTGTAACATCCCAGGATTTTGCAGGTATTTCCGAACCCCCCCCCCCTTTCTAGTATTACTTTGTCAATTATAGTCCTTAGGGTTGGAAGTGTAGAGCCTAGATAAGTTTAAGGGCCAAGGTTGTAACTTTGGGTCATGAGTAAGTATGTTGTGCGTACATAAGTATATGCTAAGAGTATTAAGGCCCTCCTTAATATGTTGGGCGTACATTTGTGTAAGTTGGGCGTACTAGTGACCGGATGAAACCCTAATATCTCGGGTTGGGGGCTATATAAACACCCTTATTGCTCATTTTCTCTCCTTATTCTCAACCTCCATCTTACAGAAACGTTCTAAAACCCTAGTTCTTGTGTGTGAGTGTGAGTTGGTGTGTAGTTTGAGCTCTTGAAGGTGAAGCCATTGCAACAAAGAGCTGGAGAAGGAATATTGGCTTGTAGATCTGAAGTTGTGTTGTGCCCTTGAAGCTTCAGAAGGTAAAAAGTTTCTAGCTTGGAAACTATTTTGAATAGATCTTGCATTGTTTAGCTTCTTGACACAAATCTTGTCCCAAAAACCTTAAAATGGTGCATGACACATTTTGGTCTTATTGAGTTGTCCTTCCAGGCCCTAGAAAGGGTCCTAAGTGATAAAAATGAGGTCCCGATAGTTGAATATGTCCCATGCATGGAATAAAAAGGTCTTAATGGATTAAGACCAAGTGTTAAGAGTTTTCTGGACGTCCAAAGTGGTAAAGTTCATAACTTTATGAGTCATGGGCACCTTAGGACACTGGATCTGAAGTTTGGGCTTAAGTGCTTAAGCCGTTAAGCACTTAATAAGATTTTGGAAAAACATCGTGTACACCCAGCGTAAATCCTGTACGCCCAGCATACTGGGTCAACCACCCCGATGCTGGTCAACATCTGGCCGGGTACGCCCCGCGTACCAGAGGATTACGCCCCGCGTACGTCCTCTGTTGGGCCTTTGACTAACGGGCTTCAAATTTTGGGCTGTTTATGACCTAAATGGGATTAGACTTTTGCTGGACTTTGTAAATTACATATTTTGGGCCTGATGGAGATAGTGGATCACATATTAAGCCTAATTATGAGGTTGGGCCCAATTTAGTAAATTCGGCCAATAATGGGCTTTAAATATGTACTTTCAAGTGAAGGACTTGGTATTGGGCCTTGTCCCAAGAAAGAGAATGGACCTAAT
The DNA here is from genome assembly GCF_052625555.1 of Lactuca saligna. NCBI lineage: Eukaryota > Viridiplantae > Streptophyta > Magnoliopsida > Asterales > Asteraceae > Lactuca > Lactuca saligna. Next base: position 5,777,025 of record NC_136423.1, read on the forward strand.
GAGTGGTGTGGTCGCTTAGCCAAGAAGATTATTTTGGGTATTAACTTAGTATTTATTTGTAATAGTTCGGGATTCCCGGTAAGACAACAGTCAGAGATTTACAGTATTTCAGCACTACTTGCAAGGTGAGTTATCATCACTATACTCAATGGTCTAAGGCACCAAGGCCGACCCTTTTGATTGTTATCTGAATATGTTATGTTAGTATGATCTGTTAGATCGGTATCCTAGTGGGTAGGATGGTATTATGTGATATGTGGTATGATCTGTTAGAGCAATATCCTGGTAGATAGAATAGTTTTATGTGCTATATAGTATGATCCTTTAGATCAATTGTTGTCTATAGACTGATGTGTGAATTATTGTTATATGTTATATGTGCACATGTTCATTTGGCATTTTAGGCTTATCTGCTCTGTGCAAAAGCTAATAGACCTGGGCATTCCAACGTGTTGGTTGTGGGCCGTAGGTATTCCATCCTGAGGATGATTGGACCCATAGTAGGTTGGAATTCCAACCGGATGGTTGAGGGCCTGGGGTATTCCAACCCGATGGTTGATTGGACCCATAGTATGTTGTTTATGTTGATGTGTGCATTGTTGTGGGTATGGGTATTTTGGGGGAACTCACTAAGCTTTTGGGCTTACAGTTTCAGTTTATTGTTTCAGGTGCATTAGGGGATCACGGCAAGGCGAAGGCGTGATCGTACAGCTCCTCATGTTTGTTTATGTTTCTGGGAAAACTCTGATATATATTAAATTTTGAAAACAAGTTTGTAATGATTTAATGGTTTTGGAAATGTTTTTAAAAGTTCATTGGCATGATTTTATGGGTGTTACATTAACACTTGAATTAAACATCATTCATGCCATGTTATAAACATGCATACTATGTTTCTCTATGGTTCTTCTTTTCTGAACAGATTGACTGGACACTATTCCAACGATGCTTATTTTACAATACCAAATTCTTGTCACTGCTAGAATGCATTAGAGTTCAACCTTACATGCAATGATCTTCTGTAATGTCGAGGCTTCAAAGTCACAGAGACTTTGCCAACGATATTACAAAATGTTACATTAAAACTTTGTTACTAAAAACAATTCCATTGTAATGAAGTCTCAAATTCAAGATTAACTCCTTGAACACCTTCCTTGCATTAAATTTCCTAACTCACATGTAGATCTCAATAACCAACTCTCACTATGGAAACATTTCCATATTCCCATATGACCGTTAATTTTGAATAAGAATCACCTCCACCCAAAATTATCTCAATATGGTCTGTTCAAATTAATACTATACGTACAGTTGTCCACAAGCAATAAATCTTTAGTAAACCTCAAATTGTTCTTGACAGTTGTTTAACAACTTTAGTCACACCAAGTTGTAGTCCTTTTTCCATCTCAATACCCAAGTCATTTTGAAAAAATCATGACAAGTGAATATTACAACACATGTAATGGATCCTATATCTGAAGTGTATGAGACTCGATTCATTATGTCTTACATAAGGACCGAATATCTGTTCAGTCTCTTGCTATAATATTTCCATATATTAAATTTCCTATGTTGAACCATTTCAACATGATATTCATATATTTCAAAGACTAAGTTCCAATAAAACCTTCAATCTAAACTTTTAGATTTGAAAGAAGTATAAGCGCCCTCTCCCTTAAGCCTTACTAGAGAGAAGCAATTCCCAAACGTTTCAACTTGTAAATCTGTAAACTTGTATCATACAAATAGTATTGGCAACTTGCAACATTTAGCATAAAAATTATGCTCTCACGGGTATAACAATTATGCTCCCACTATCTTTGACATGTACCCAAAAATCAATTGGACTTCTAGAAACAATACTCTTTGACTTTCTTACTAAAGTTCAGATTTCTGATACGTGATGCTTCAATAAGTCTTCAACTAGACTTATCAAGCTTATATACCTTTCATTAGATAATATATGTGTGTGTTTAAACCTTTTCAGAACTTATAACCATATGTCATGAACGTTCAAATGGTTTCTTGCCATTTCTCACAATTCGAACTATAAAAAGGGATGTTGTAATCATATTGAGAATTTGAGAATGCCATTAACACAACCACTAACCACAATGATATTTATTAAATCTTTAAAATCTATTAGCAAAATATTTCCTCGTAATCATTTCATGAATTAGAGTGAAAACTTTGCCACCTAGATTTTATGGTGTATGTGTTTCCATCCATGTAAATCTATCATTTTCAACCGACAATCATAAGACAAGGTTTATGATAAAACCAAATCCAAATTTATTTTTCATGGACTGAACTTTGCTTGTTCTTAATTTTTTGCCTTCTGGTAGAACAAGGGCCTACCAGTGCTTCCATGTTGTTAAGCAGCTCACCCATATTGATCAACGTACTATCACTGACAAATGTGCTCCACCTTTTGCAGTCAAATGAGAACCATAGAACTCATAAGTTTTTCCAACTCAAATGGAAGGTGCACATAAACAAGAATATGTCAACTTAACACGATAGGTTATCAACCTCAGGTCGTGTACTAGTGATAACTAAAAGCTTTATTCTTGATTGACTCCTGAAACTCTTAAAGATCAATAAGAGTCCCACTAACTTTTTGACATATAAGTTTCTCTTTCAAGGAACATTCCTCGACATGCTAAAATAAATATCCAAAAGTTAGTGTGAATCCCCGGCAAGAAAACACTTCATAGAATAGTCTAAGTTTATCCTTTGTTTCTACCAAAACATCACAACTTCCAATTCCAAATGTGCTAGAGTAAGATAATATTATCACTCCAAATCTCAAGAGGTGTTACAAACCTACTTAGTATGAAATATTTTTCAAGATACGATCTATAGTTACTAGAGTATGACTCTAAAACTTGATTGGAGACGAACTATAACCCCTCTCTCGATCGAACCATTTAAAATATATATGATTCCTTTTCTTAGTCAAACAATTGCATTAAGATGTTCTTTGAGGATAATTTGTGATATAGTTCCAGAAGATTAAGATGATCACAAAACACAATACTAAAGTATTATCATTTCCTTTAAGATTGGAATTTTTTTTATCTTTCTGTCTAATAGATTCTTCTTATTTGTTCTGCTATTCTTTCAAACTTTTCAAAGTATCAGAATCATGCTTAATCTTATAAACACAACCGTATTTATTGAAGCATTAGTAAATAATGACGAATAAAGTTATCATCCTTTGTGGTGCGTCTTAATAGTCCATATCAATATGTACTTTGACTCACATGAACAATGATCAATGAATTAGTCATAATCTTTCAATGACCAATATTCTTATGCATCACACAATTCGAATTGCATGACTCCAATTTTCTATCCAGTTGATACTTGCGTGATGAGAATTCTTTATCACTTATTTAATTATGTCATTTACACATATCAAACAACAAGAATCAAATCCACAATTAATATTGCCAATAACAGAAACGTAACCAACACTTTCGTAAATGCCATTGTAAGGAAATATAAAGTAAACGAACTAGATAAATCAAAATTTCACTTTTATTAATAATAAACGAAAAATTTGGAACTTGTCCTTATAATGCATAAAATGAAAACTATGTTTCTAGACATTTCCTAAGCAATCTATTAAATTATCATAACTCCTAAGTAGTGGCTGATGGGTTTTAAGCACTATAACATCCATATGGTGCACATACAGCCCTAATACTTTGGATATAGGTTTTATCAAGTTATACTGTAACATCCTTGAATTTGTCATTTTAGTCCCTGGGGATGGAAGGGTTAAGCCATGGAAAGCCTAAGGGCTAAGTTGTAATTTTGGGACTAGGAGGAGTACGATGCGCGTACATAAGCGTACACAGAGCATACTAGGTGCACCCTAGTACGCTGGGCGTACACTTGTGTATGTTGGGCGTACTCATATAAGGAGGAAACCCTTATAACTCGGGTTGGGGGCTATATAAACATCCTTATGGCTCATTTTATCTCATCATTTTCAGCCTCATCTTCCAAAAACATCCCAACCCTAGTTCTTGTGAGTGAGAGTGAATTGGTGGGGCTTTTGGACTCTTGAAGGTGAAGCCATCACAGCAAAGAGTTGAAGTAGGAGATTTGCTTGTAGATTTGAAGTTGTGTTGCACTCTAGAAGCTCCATAAGGTAAAAAGCTTCAAACTTTATGCTTGTAAGATATAGATCTAGCCATTCTAGCTTTATGGAAGCATTCTTGTCACAAAAAGTCCCAAAATGGTGCATGACATGATTTGGATGAGATGAGTTATCCTTTCAGGCTCTTGAAGGGGCTATGAGTGTTAAAAATGAGGCCCCAGTGACTTAAGGTGTCCTATGCATGTATTAGGAAGGTCTTAATGGATTAAGACCTTAGATTAAGAGCTTTATGAACGTACCAAGTGATAAAGTTCGAGACTTTATGGGTTCTAGGCACCTTTGGTCTCTGGATCTGAAATATGGGCTTAAGTGCTTAAGCTATTAAGCACTTAGGAGAGTTTTAGTGCAGACGCGCGTACGCCCCGTGTAGGTAGAAGTACGCCCCGCGTACCGAGTCAATGGTCCCGTTTTCCAGTCAACATGAATTGGAGTACACCCAGCGTACGTCCTCTGTTGGACTTTTGATTTTTGGGCTTTGAGTTTTGGGCTGTTTAAGAACTAGTTGGACTTAGGCCTTTGTTGGACTTTATGGATGTAGTGTTTTTGGCCGAGTCTTGTCATTGGATCTTGGAGTTAGGTACAATTAGGAAGTTGGGCCCAATTTGGTAAATTGGGCCAATGATGGGCCTTTTCACATATGGACTTGAGGATCATGGATTTGGTATTGGGCCTTGGCCCAAATTAGAGGAAAGGCAAATTGGGCTACTGTTATAAGGAATTCTTGGTCAAAATTTCTATTCCCGTTTATTGACTTCTTATTCACTATTTGGGATAGTTCGGGATTGTCGGTGAGATGGCGGTTCGGGAATCTGATTCTTCAGTTCAAATCGACATTTCAAGGTGAGTTATCCTCACTTTATCAACAGGGTCTAAGGCACCAACGTCGGCCCTTTCTCGGATTGTATACTTGTATTGGCTTGATATGCTTATTGATCTGTTAGATTGGCATCCTGGTAATTAGGACGGTATTATGTTAGTGACCTGGTTTAGGTCGGTATCCTGGCATATAGGATGATACTATGTTAGTGACATGTTAGGTCGGTATCCTGGATAGGATGTTGCTATGCTATATGATCTGTTAGATCGGTTTGTTATACATGGATTGCTCTGTGATTATTTGTTTATGTGTACATGGTTGTTTGATTAGGGTTGGGTTGAGGCGGGTCTTGCTTTGTGCTGTAGGCCAACATACCCTGGGTAGATCGAATAGACTGCAGACCCGGGAGGGCACATAGTCAGGTCGAAGGCCCGGCGAGCGGTCCAGATAGGCTGAAGTCGCCGCGAGGGCGGTCCAGACGTGCTGAGGCTCGGAGAGTGGGCCAGATAGACTGAAGGCCGGTACGGGAGGTCCAGTCATACTATAGACTCAGAGAGTGGACTAGGTGGACTGAAGGCCCGGTACGGGCGGACCAATCACTCTGTAGACTCGTGATGCATGGTTTTTCTATGTTTGTTATATGATACATTTATGGTTGAATGAGGTTGGTATTTTGGGGCTAACTCACTAAGCCTTCGAGTTTACATTTATCGTTTATTGTTTCAGGTTTGGCGGATGACCGCGGTAAGGCGAAGGCGTGACCGTACACTTTCCTCGATTTATTATTATGGTTTCTGGGAACTCTGATATGAAACTTTTTTGGAAACCTTTTTGTAATAACTATTGGTATTTTAAATGTTTTTGAAAAGTTTAAATTTGGCATGAATTTTACGGGTGTTACATATACATGCAATAAAATTATCCAAAGCATGAAACGTATAAATCACAATTAACCTCTTTCTCCATAATTCATCCGTTTAAGTTGCTATGGTCAAGGCAACCCAAAAGGACCATGCTACTATCGGGTCAAGTACATACCAATTATAGTTATGTGCTTAGACATCTAATCCAATAGTAGCTTCCCAAAATATGATCATTGAATCATGTGACCGAAATCCATTTCTCACAATCATATTCATCTTACTCTTCTTAAGCTTCCTTCTTTCTCATAGATCCTACAAAACATCAAAATGTTATCATCACATCATGTATTAAGAATCTTCGAATAGGAATTTGTTAAAATAATGGAGTTAGATAATGGATGTACCTAAAGTAGAGTCACACGACTTGACTTTACCATCTCTGAGATCTTTTAGGTAGTTAGAGCAGATTCACAACCAATGTCCCTTCAATTAGGAATGTGCAATTTCATGGACTAACATACAAATTCACATTTTTCATAAAGTAACTAAGAGTGAGATTTTAGAAAATAGTTTGGTTACTTTATATTGCATTATACTTATTAATGAGAATTAATTTGTCATATTAAACCCGTCGACTAACAATCCTCCACCAATCAAGGAAGCGGTGAGTGAGAGTGGACACCCATTCAACAACCATTTTAAAGACAATTTCCTTATTCCCCCTTATAGATCGACTTCGTGAATGAAGCGTACTAACGGTTAGACTGACTTTTCTTATATGTATCATATATATTAAACTTTTAATTATATATATATATATATATATATATATATATATATATATATAATGTGAATTTTAAAACATTTTAAAATTGCAAGGGTTTAATCTTTTAGTAAATTAAACTTTTAATTAAATTAAATTTAAACCATTTTATGGATTTATCGATTGTATTTTAATTAATCACTTAATAATAAGATCCATAAGGATGAATTTTAAACTTTTCAAAATACTAAGGTTTATATTTTAAATATTGAAAGTTAGAAAAAAAAAATTAAAAACAAACTAATTATGCATTCAAGATAAGGATATCCAATTACTTAGAAAATCATTCAGTTTTACTTATTTAAAACATTATTTAAGGTAGATATCCCAATCAATTCATGAGATATCTTTAAAGCTGAATTTTGTGGATCTAATAGTCAAACACACTATGCTAAACAATCACCACACCGTGTTGGGACAATTTCACAGGTCAACACGTCGTGGTGGAAGAACACCACATCGTGTTGGCGAAACAAAATGATGATTATGTTTGCTTTTCCTTGTTCAGGTTTAACAATTGTATCAATTCAATAGAAAACTAAACCTATGCTCTGATACCACTTATGGGTATCATGCAAAACATATAAACCCTATGTGTGCATGCGACCCTAAATAATTGATCTATGTTTTCTCTAATTGAACATGCAACTTGAACAACAAAATGGAAAACTCTAGCATACTAGCATAATTTTCGAAATACACAATAAGGGTTAGGTGAATGATACCTTGATTGTTATATAATAATAACAATACAAATCTTTGTGTTGTTGAAGCCTTGAGAGCAAGCGTCACAAATGGCACGCCTCTAATGGTTCATACCTAACTCAAAAAATGTAACACTTGAATCCTGGTATGTTTCACTATTGCCCCTTGTGTATTAATAAGTTTCATTTTGCCCCTTGTGTAGTACGTGGGGCGTACCACACGATACGCTTAGCGTACAAGCTGTGAAGCGGGTATGCGGGGCGTAGAACATGGTACACTTAGCGTACTCATGCGAGGCCATGATGGGATTCCGGAAACGTATGCGGGGCGTACATCCATGTACGCGGGGCATACATGTGATTTAATGAAAACCCTAATTTTAGGGTCGGACACTATATAAACACATTTATGGCTCATGAAACCCTCATTTCTCAGCATCCTTTGACCTCATAGCCTCATAGCCTCATATTCAAAACCAAAAACCTCTCCTTTGTATTTTGAGCTTAGAGTGTCCATTTTGGTGTGTTTTAGTCCATAATCAAGAAATAGAATCTTGGTGCAAGATTGTTGATCAAGGAAGAGCTTGTAGATCCTGATTCTCTACTGCATTTCCAGCTTGTTTTAGGTAAAATGCTATGAACTTGTTCATTAAATGGCTTAAATCTTATATATATATATATATATATATATATATATATATATATATATATATGAGTTTTGGTCCCTTTTTGGCCCCATGAATGAGATCTAGTGGTTTGATACCACTCTAGGAGCTTTGAGTTGCCACTCTTGGTGTTTCCGAGGTTCAAATTCCATAAAGTTGGCACCTTTAGGGTTTAGAATCACCCATGAATGAGTTTGTGTCTATTTAGTGAAAGTAGAGTGTTATATCTTGAAGTTGAGTCCTTTTAGGACATGTAAAGTCATGCAAAGTCACCAAGTCAGTGACTTTATGGTTCTAGACACTTATTAGGATTCAAATTTGTGGTTTGGACTTCTGGACTTAAGCATTAAGTGCTTAAGGAGGACTTTAGCTTAATGGGTGAGTATGTTGGGTGTACAAGTCTGTATGCACGATGTACAAGCCATATAGCGTGTACACTTAGCGTATAGTTGAGTACGCCCCGCGTACTCAGTCAGATAGGTTTTTGCATTTTGGGCTTCGAGTTTGGACTTGGGTGTTTGAGTTCTTATTGGGCCATATGAGTGCAAGTGTTTTAGACTAGGAAAATTTATTAGGCTTTAGGGTAAGGACCATGTATGGGTTTGGGCCCAATTTGGAAGACTGGGTCATAAATGAGCCTTAGATGATTAGTTGGTTTTAAGCCTTTTAGATGGAGAGTTTGGGACTTAGTCTTGGACCAAACTAGTTAAGGGGTAAAATGGTCTTTTTACCTTAATTATGGATTGTTGGATATGGGTTGGAACCCAAATGTTAATTGGGAGTTATTTTGTATTGATAGCTCAGAGATTCATCGGTCCAGCAACCAGGGATTTTCTATGAGATCCAGCAGTCGAGGTGAGTTTCCTCACTAGGTTTAGCGAGTCTAAGGCACCAATACCGACCCTTATTTTTTATGTTAGGATGATAAGTGTATGCGCGGACCTTGCTTGTGTTATGCGTTGCTATGTTTACTGAGTGAGGCTCGATGTTGGGCGAGGCCCGATGACTGAAATGTATGCTATTATTTTATGATCATTATATGTGTTAGTGTGATTATGTGATATATATTGTATGTGTATAGTGCACGGGGTCCGATGTCAGGTGGGGCCTAAGAATAACAAATCTGTGTACCGAGCGGGGCTCGACTCTATCTCTCTCCACCTTTTAATTAAATAAAACATATATTTATTTATTTTTAATAATAATAAAATAAGAGAGAGATAATGATGTGGAGTTGTAAGTATCTTATAGTGGTGCATTAGTGTGGTTTAAGTGTGATGATGTGGAAGTCACATGACACCCTATCACATTTGTGTTGCCGTAGGCATGTAAACCAGGATAGAATTGAAAAAACAAAAATTAAGTAAGTCGTAAACTAAGAACCGAAACCGGACCAAATACCACTAATCGGTTCCGATTCTTGTTCGGTTCTAATAAAATGTGTGTTATCTAAGGTGTTCGGAACCTGAACACTGTCACGTAACCAGAAAAATTGAAACCAAATAAGTCGTAAATTAAGAACCTAAAACTGGAATAAATACCACTAACTGGTTTTGTTTCGGTTCACAATACACACTTACATACGAAACACAATACACACTTCGACTCTTTACAACAAGACTTCGACCCTAACAATTTTTTCGGTTAAAAAGCTCATCCTTTGTATACCAGAGGCCTAACGTGGCATTCACCTTTTTGGGCGGTAACAAAAAATTACAGTTCTTGTTCCAACACAGTCTTTGTCCAATCTAGTATTTACAACAAACACAATACAACTTAACATATCCTGTTTCTACTAACAACCGAAGCTAATCCGTTATTTATTAGGTCTCCATGTTGGAAATTTACAACGAAAAAGATTGTGATATGTTATTATCGCAATCAAACACCATGAAGCCCGTACTAGCAAGTTTGGCACCAAGGGCAACTCACGTATATACATAAACTAAGGATTGTTGATGTAAGCAGTAAAAAAGCTTTAAATCTTTTCAAAAAGGGTGTTCACTGGATGTATGAGTATTTATTTATGCAATTAGAAACTTATGAAACCAAAATAGACCCATTAGGTGTATTATTTATGCAATTAGAAACTTATATTAAGACTAAGAACTCGAAACATGAAATCCACTGAATGACTTTGCAATGTATATTAGTATTTATGCAAAATCTAAGTTTGAGTTTGCATTCCATCGAATGACTTGGCAATCTTAGTTTATTTAGAAATTTGGAAAACGTTTCTTAATGAACCCATGGATTAAAACCGGAATCCCAAAAAGCAACCCTAGAAACGGAAAACCAAACTCTTTCAACAAAGTAAAAATATCGATTTTTTCGGTTTACTTTTTACCCAAATAAAAAACCAGTCACCAAACTGATAAAAAAGAAAACCATGTTTTGAATAACCGGAAGAGAAATTTCATAAATGACCAAAGGGAATGGGGTGTTTGAACATTTTGACCATAAAAATTTGAGTTTTATAGAATGACCAAGGGATTCTCAGAGCCCTCTAAGAAAGCCTTTTACCTTCTGAGAAATGTGAATAGTAACGAAGAATTGATGTGGCAGGGGGAAAACAAAAAAAAGTTTGTTGTATAGTTCCTCATCATCAGCACACATCTGAGAAACTGTTCTCCGACTAATGAAATCCCGATTTTTATCATGGTTTATTTCTTTGATTTAAAATTACATAATAATTATTTAATCGATATTACTAGAATTAAAGTGCTACATTCATCTTATAGGAATTTAATATTCGATTTGATTAATAACTAATTACTTCAAAATATATTTAACAAGATTATTCAAAATATATACTTTTAGAAAAAATCATAAATATTTCAATTTTTGTTATGGTTAACTGAAGAACGGTTCCTCAGAAATGTGCTGATGAAGAACACATCCTCAACCAACTTTCCTCAAAACCCTTCCGAGTAAGGGGCTGTTTGATAGCCTCTTAATGGTAAAATTAAGAGGTAACCTCTTAATTTTTCAGATTCTGTTTGGTTAGCTATGAATAAAAGCCTCTTCATTTTTTAAAAGCCACTTAGATAATGTTTGTTGTTTGTCTGCAGATCTGCATGGCCTCTTCTGTCTGCGCCGCGCAGACCACGCGCAGACATTAGCCTTCGCAGACTGTTTGTTTTTTTGAAGACTGAATACCTAAAAATGTATGCGCGCCCTCTTCTTGGCGCAGATGTGGACCAGAGTCTTCTAACATCTTCTAGCCTAAAAACACACACACACACACACACACACACACATATATATATATATATATATATATATATATATATATATAAAGTTTTTTTTTAATTTATATTTTTTTCCAACTATATTAATGATAAACAATTTGAAAAAAAATTACAAAACTTAAAAAAAAAACGTTCGACGATACAAACATGGTATTTTTGACAAATTTATAAATATAGATTTATTACAATAATAGTCGTTGAAGTTGTTTATATAAATATAAAAAAAAATCATAATATATTCTTATATATTTTTTGTTAAATTTTGTAAAACATTATCTAATACAGTATCGTCAATTTCTCGAGAAAATATTTATGGTACGTTTTTAATGGATTTAATTGAAAAATTCAAAGTTTATTTACATCGATTTATATATCAAATTCTTTAATCACTAAGTATAATGTTTAGTTATAATTTTGCAACTAAAGTTGTTGTTTTTTATCAAATATTTATATTAATTAACACCATTTTTATTTTTTATACAATAATACATAAAAGTTGATCTAGATTCGTTAATTATTTATAATAAAATCATAAAAATATTAAAAAATCATTTTGAAGTTTAAAAAAATCATTTTATTTAGATTTCAGCTAATTTTAGTAGCCTTTTAACTCACAACAAAACAAACAGTACCTTAAGACAAAATTGCAAAAATGGTCCCTGTGCTTGGCAAATTTATGCGATTTTGGTCCAAAACGATACCTTGGTGCACCACTAGTCCAATTTTTGATCTTTTTATTGTTTTTGGTCCCTACACACTTAAAAAGACGATTACGCCCTTATAATTTACATTTTTCATTTTTTTGATGCTGAAATACATAAATTAATTTAATTTATATTTATTTTATATTTTATTTGTCTTTTCTCTCTCAAACACACACACACATACAAAAAATATATCACCCCTAATGGATGCCATCATCACCACCACCGACTGCAACCACCAACAGTTACCACCGTCCGCCACCATCTTTCTTTCCTCAGACCTCAATGAAATTTACCCACCGACACCACTCTTCTGATCGGAGTTGTCCCCACCCAAATACTGCCATAACGATCTTTCAATGAATTGGGTTTTTAGCCGTTACCACCACCATCACAGAAGATGATGCCATCATCATTTACCACCATCGCCGTTCTCCATCACTATTCGTCGACAACCACCTCCACCCCCCCCCCCCCACCCTCAACTTTTCTTCCTTAACGAGACGATCTTTCACCACTGACCACCAAACCATTGTTCATCGGATTTCTTCCAACTGCCTCTCCCTCCCAGAAAACCTAAAGCACCAGATGATCGATGGTTTAAAAAAAGACGAATTTGATTTGAAGGGTTTTATCACCTCCCTCTTATTCCTCGAGTTTAAATATGTAGATCGATATGTTTAAAGAACAAATCAAGTATGTTGCTCTCGTTTGCAGATCTGGAAACGAACATCTAGAGCTACCAGAGAAGACGAAAAGGTGGTGGTAAGTAGGCAAAGTCGCTTGAATTTACATCTAGGTCACAATCCATTGTCATGGGAGTTTGTTAGGGGTAGGAGGTTTTGTATAAGCAGGAGGTGGAGAGAGGCATGTGGGTCTTCGATTATCAGGAACGGAGAGAGCCGTTATTGCTAGGGTTAAGGTTTGAGAAAGATTGATGAAGACAGGTGGTGGGTTCTGTGGAGATTTGAATATGGAGAAGAAGGGGTTGCTTCCGATTCGTAAACAAATTGCAAATCCAAAATTGGCAAAATATCATTCATATTTATGTACTAATCAAAACGATTTTAGTTTGGGAACAAGGATATGGGTCATGGGGATGAAGAACATAATAACAGGAAAAAGAGAGAGAGAGAGAGAGAGAGAGAGAGAGAGAGAGAGAGAGAGAGAGAGAAGGGATGAGAGGGGTGGTTTGTTTTTTTTTTCTTTTTTTAATTAGAATAATTAGAAAAGAAATTAAATTAAATTAAAAATAAAATTATTTAAGGGCAGATTTGTCATTTCAGGTGGAGTATAGACCAAAACTACATATAAATGCCAACCATAGGGACAAAAACCATATAAAGTATCCAAAATTGGACTATTAATGCACCACTAAACTTTTTTGTACCAAAACTGCATAAATTTGACAACAACAGGGACCATTTTTGCAATTTTGTCGTACCTTAAACTTTACAAGTTATACCGAGTATCTGAATAAAAATGAGAGACGCGCGTTCCCTCTTTTGCCCTTTGCCCTTGTAAGCTCACTTCCTTCAAAACCACACCAACCTTTCAGTTGATATTCTGGTCTCCTCCCACCTCCGACCGACTTCAGCGCGACCGACTTCCTCCCATCATCGACCTCGTACAGTAGCACCGCCACCCTCATCGTCACCTTTCTAAGCTACGACCTCCGACGCTAAGCTCTGACAGCGTCGATCTCCACCCTTGCTCCTTCGTCGGTTATTCTGGAATGGTTCTAGGTAACGTTTGTTTTTCTTTCTTGCCCTAAAAATCGGTTATTCTGAAATTGTTATCAAATTCGAACCCTAAAAATCGGTTATCAGACGCTAGTGTCGATTGTGTACCCTAAAAATCTATTTTTATGCTAATTCTTTGATTGTGAGCAACTGTAATTTGTTAAGAGAAGACGTGAATGATCTTTGTTATTTATTGAAATCTGTTATAGACATATGCTTCAGAAGTCAGCAATGAGGAACACCAAGCTTTGGCATTATCAATTGTAAGATTTTACAATGTTTCTTTGGTGTTGCTGAGATATACCCACAATTCTTTTTCAAAAAGTCTTTTTTTTATCTCTTCATTTGTTTTGTTTGGATAACCTGGGACTACTTCAGTTTGAGTTTCAATTGGGATAGATTTGCCCTTATGTTTTTGTTAGTTGTTGGAATGAAGAAATAGCAAAAACTTATCAGCTAATTGGATTGTATGAGTATGACTGTGAGTAATATTTGAAAAGGAATTCTTTTACGAGTTATGCATATGAATTATATGAAAATTGGCAAATGTTTCCAAACAGCTCCTAACTGAAAGGCTTTCGCACCCACTTCCTTTTGTCATTTGATGAAATTGCCCAATTTTAACCTGTAATCAATAGGGTCCATCGACTTGGCTTGTCCTTCTCCATTAGCGCTGTTTCTCGTCATCTGTTCTTCACCATCGACTCCATCTTCTTCATCGAACCGTAACAAAATCTATTTCAGGGGTAAAAAATCAAGACTAGAAGGGAGATGCACAGCAAAGCGGGAAACCTGCTCATCGTCTTGTTTTGTATTCCATTACGCCTCCCAAAGCTTCTGAATTCGACATCTAGAATCTCATCAAACTTACTAGTAAGTAGTTTCAAATTATTGTTTTTAGTACCAATTGCTAAAGTAATTTAGTACCTGTTGCTGAACCAATTTGATTTTCCTTTTGTGGTACTACTCTCTTAAAGAATCATTGCAAGAAGGCACACAAACTGTTTGATAAAATGCCTGAGAGAAGTGTCTAGATTTTTGGTTTCTCGGTACTCATTGCTGCTGCTCTATTCTTTATAGTTTAAAGTTCTCTACTGTTGTAGAAGGCTTTGTGTTGTTTCCTATAGCCACTTCATGCTTTCACTGATGCTAAAGTATGATTCTACTCAAATCTTTCATTGAACACTCTTTTATGAACTGTTACCTTATAGTGGTGGAAATATTGAAGGAACTATTGGCAATTGTTATCATTTTGGGATTGCATTTGGTTCTGTGGCTTTGCAAGAAGTTTATGATCATGAACATTTGTTGTTAAAGATGAATGTGCATGAATATAAAAAATTATCGAAATAATTATTGAAGTTAATAAATTGTGATGTTGTAAATGTAAGTATTTTTCAAAAAGATTATTATTAATGATTCAATTGAAGATAAAGTAATATATGTAAAATAAGAAATAATCCACAATATATAAGCATATGCCCTTTTTGGTCATTTTACATATACAAGGAGTTTATGCGCCATAAAACTAGTGCAACGATTATGAGCTTTCTATTTGATCAACTATGTTGCATTCATCTTTGTAGGCAAATCAAACGAGTGATTATTTGTGCTTCTTTTATTGGATTTCAAAATGGATTCTGCAATTTCATTGGAGGAATCTATACCAGAAAGCATCCTTCAACCTTTCTTTTCTGCTACCAATTCATCAACACTAAACAAAGCTTTGGAGAATCTAATAGAATTGGCTAGAACAAAAGAGGGTCGATCTGATCTTGCTTCCAAGAATATGCTCAACCCAACCCTTCAACTCTGTAAATTACTATCATACCCTTCTTCAGGCGACACACTTTTATTGGCTCTTAAACTCATCAGAAACCTATGTGCTGGAGAATTACGAAATCAGAATTCATTTATCGAACAAAATGGAGTTGATATTGTTTCGAATATAATCAGTTGTAAGGAAATTGTTAACGATTCAAATCATGGGCTTATTCGAATGGGATTACAAGTTGTAGCAAATGTTTCATTGGCTGGAGAGGAACATCAACTTGTTATATGGAACCATATTTATACTTTGAAGTTTCTTGAGATTGCAAAGATTAGAAGAAAAGAAACCTGTGACCCTTTGTGTATGATCATCTATGCTTGTGTTGAAGAGAACCATGAACTGCTTGACAAGTTGTGTTCGGATCGTGTTTTGCCTCTTCTTGTTGAAATTATAAGAACTGCATCTGAAGGTATGTTTCTTGATTCTTATTCCTTTGAATTTGTTTTAGTTTTCTCAATTTCTTGAGTTTGACTTTTAACTCGTTTTATTTTTATGTGCACCAGTGGGGTTTGGAGAAGATTGGGTGAAGCTAATTCTTTCAAGAACATGCATTGAAGAATCTTACTTCACACCCATCTTCTCAAACTTACAATATCCTCATCCTTCTATTGAAACTACAAATACCTTCACACAAGAACAATCCTTTTTGTTAAGCATCCTATCCGAATTGATAAACGAGCAACTCGAGCATATTACACTATCAAAGTTTTTCGCTTTAGATATTTTCAAGATCCTAAAAACCAGTTTAGGTGTTGTTGATTATGCTTCACGCCCAAAATCCGGTCTCCCAACCGGCTCAAATGACATCGATGCCCTTGGATACTCTCTCTGCATATTGAGAGACATTTGTGCATTTGACCCGGGTCATGTGGATATGGTCGATCCGTTGCTTTCATTAGGGTTTATCGAAACATTGCTCGATTTGCTTCGTGAACTTGAACCTCCTTCAATAATAAGAAAAACAATCAAACATGATGAGAATGAAGAAACAAAAACTCATTCGGGTAAAATATGCCCTTATAAGGGATTTCGTAGTGATATTATTGCGGTTATTGGGAATTGTGCGTATGGGAGGAAGCGAGTTCAAGATGAGGTGAGGGAGAAGAATGGGATACTTTTGATGTTGCAGCATTGTGTCACGGATGATGAAAACCCGTTTTTGAGGGAGTGGGGTATTTGGGGTGTGAGGAATTTGTTGGAAGGGAATGTAGAGAATCAAAGGGTGGTTAGTGAGTTGGAAATCCAAGGGTCGGTTAACTTACCGGAGCTGTCTAATCTTGGCTTGCGGGTCGATGTCGATCAACTCACTCGACGTGCAAAGCTTGTAAACATGGCTTGAAGCTCCCCCCTTCTTACACAACATTGTCTTTGTGTTTATGTTTGTTCGACTATTTTCCTAGTGATGTCTTTACATTTTTTATAATTACAAATGCAAATGAGAAAAATATATATGTATTTTGTTACGTAGAAGTGGTAGAACTAGTGTTCAAACTTTTTATTACCCTTCTAAACAAAACAAACAACTAAAATAGTGCTCTCAATAAATAAAAATTCATTATTAATGCTCACATAATATAAGCTATACAATTACCAAAATGTGACGTACAACTTATTTTAGTGTTTAAATAGGAGATTTGAACGTAAATGTTACGTAGCTTGATGGTTTGAGCGTGACTTTGTGACCAGGTTTCGCATCCCCTCTATTCCTTTTTTTTTTTTCGTGGGTAAATAAACTGGTTCTGGAATAACCCACTCAGGGATGCGACCATGTACCCCTTCAGCTTTCGGTTTTTACAACTTTGGGCCATCTTGCAAATTATTTTTACAAATTGGCACAAACGCTTTTTTATAACTCTCTTAGATTTTTATTTATTTATTTATATACAATTTTAGTTCAACTTTCAAGTGGTATAAATCCGAATATATTATTCAAACATGACATGTTTTCGGTTTGAAAACCCATTTTCTTTTATATTGATGTAAATTTTGTTTTTGTTTTTCTTTTTTTTCCCTTTATGTCGTTATAAATTACGTTTTCATATTTTACGTAATACTCACTATGATATGCATCAACTATATTTGGCACTGTTGGCTAACCTCCCAGACAATAAAAAGGCAAAACTAGTTTGCTTGATAATCTTCACTTTGCTTTGTATGTCGAACGCAAGGAACAAATTGATCTTTCAGGGAGTCCTCAAACCGGTTCCAAAACATATCGATGATGTTCAAGTGTATTCTTTTCTTTTGGCAAAAAAAAGTATAAAATAGTAAAACAAGTTTTGACATTAGACATGCTTTTTCATTAATTAAAATATCATCTTAACGTTGATGCTATCTCGCTTCCATGTAAATCTTCTAGCATCTAGTTAGATTTTATATATAAACATGTTCTAAAAGACATTAACATGGTAATTTGTATATCCGTATATACCTAGACAATCATCTTTCGATTACGATATGTATATGGAAAACTGACAAATATATTTCACCTTTCAACATTGTATATAAATAACTAATACAAGTTCGTTGATAAGTAATTGAGTTGATTTTTTAGGTAGTTAACTTAGCATCCTAAAGCTTCCTCATCAATAAGACAATAACTCATGATTTTGCAAATTAGTATTATGCAATGTTTAGTTTTTTAGTTAAAATTCCGGCTTTAAAGATAACATTTAGATAATATATATTGTGAAAGGCTGAAATACTTCATAGGCCCATGAGGTGATGATTAATGTGTGCCCAACTCATTAAGATTTACAAAGCCCACAAACCTTTCAAGATTCCAATTCCCCCTACCTTGCGTCTTTCTTCCCTTCCGCTGCAGCCAATGTGCAGACACATCTCGCCCTCAAATGGATTGGTAACTCGAACTTAATCGTTACATGGATGATGATACGATCAACATGCATCCTCCAACAACAAGCCCCAGATCACTTCATCAACAAATTCAAATATTTCTCTTCATTTCTCCTCCATTACTCTGTGCCTCCTTCTTCACCCATTGAAGAAACGGGAGAAGATTCCGCATCTCATTTACTCTCTCTCCTCTCGCTACCCAATTGGCAGAAAAACCCACGTCTCAAAACCCTAATCCCATCGATTTCCCCATCACATATCACCTCTCTTTTCAACGATAACCCTAACTTGAAGCCACAAACAGCTCTTTCATTTTTCAATATCTTGTCACAGAGATCTAATTTTAGACCTAGTGTTGAGTCTTTTGCATCACTGCTTACGATACTGATCAAGAATCGATTTTTAAATGTGGCTGAAAAGATCCGGATTTCGATGGTGAAGGCTTGCGAAACGGACGACGATGCGAGGTTTGTTTTGGGGTTTCTGAGAAAAATGAATGCTGATGACGATGAAGATTCTGAATGCAAATTTAAACTCAGTATTAGATGTTATAATACATTGTTAATGTGTTTATCAAGGTTTTCGATGATTGACGATATGAAATATGTGTTTCTAGAGATGTTAGATAATGAAATCATGCCGAATATATACACTTATAATTCCATGGTGAACGGATACTGTAAATTGGGGAAAGTTGATGCAGCTGGCCTGTATGTTACCAAGATTGCTCAAGCAGGGCTTAGTCCTGATACTCATACTTATACATCCTTGATTCTAGGCCATTGCAGGAATAAAGATGTCGATAGCGCACACAAGGTGTTCGATGTAATGCCTAAGAAAGGGTGTTGCAGAAACGAGGTTTCTTATACCAATTTAATTCATGGATTTTGTGAAGAAAATCGTATTGACGAAGCTCTGAAGTTATTTCACCGAATGGGAGATGATAATTGCTTCCCTACAGTCCGTACATTTACTGTTTTGATTTCTGCATTAAGTAAGTCAGGTAGAACAGCAGAAGCATGGGCTTTATATAGCAAAATGAGTGAGAAAAGTTGTGAGCCGAATGCCCATACTTACACTGTTCTCATAGATGCCATGTGTAAAGAGAAAAAGTTGAATGAAGCACGAAAGTTATTATATGGAATGGAAGCTAAAGGAGTGGAGGGTACTGTTGTGACATATAATGCTTTGATTGATGGGTTTTGTAAGGAAGGAAAGGTCGAGAGTGCATTCGAGATGCTTAAAAGAATGGAAAAGAAAAGGTTAAAACCAAATGTCCGGACATACAACGGGTTGATTGGTGGGTATTGTAAAGGTGATAACATTCACAAGGCAATGGCATTGCTTGATAAGATGATGAAGATGAAACTTTCACCTACTATTATCACCTACAACTTGCTAATCAATGGACAATGTAAGCATAATCATGTTGATAGTGCCTATCGGTTGATTGGTTTGATGAAAGACAATGGTGTTCTTCCTGATGAATGGACCTACAGTGCTCTAATAGAGGCTTTATGTAAACGAGGGAGTGTAGAAGAAGCTCATTTGTTGCTTAAAGAAAAGGGCATAAAAGTAAATGAAGTTACCTACACGACTCTTATAAACGGGTATTTCCAAACTGGGAAGGCGGATCTTAGCATGGGTTTGTTTAAAGAAATGTTGACCAATGATTTCTCACCGAATTCTTGGACGTATAATGTACTGATTCATGGATTATGTAAAGAAGATACGATTCAAGAAGCTTTAATGTTAATCGGGAAGATGATCAAGATAGGGTTTGAAGTGGAAATCACTACTTACACAATCTTTATCGAACATTTGTTAAAAAGTTTCGATTTTTTTGAAGCCCATAAGCTGTTCAACCAATTGGGTGCTTCCGGATTGAAGCCCGATGTTTGTACATACACTTCTTTTATACTTGCATATTGTACTCAAGGAATGATAAAAGAAGCAGAAGATATGATGAATGAAATGATTCAAAAAGGTGTCAAACCAGACACCGCCACATATACGGTTTTCATCGATGCGTGTTGCCATGTAGGACAGATAAACCGTGGTTTTGATTTCTTAAAACGTATGATGGATGCCGGATGTGAGCCTTCTCAACATACATACGCGATAATCTTGAAGCATCTTTTGAGGAAAAACTACAAGTCAAACACCGGAATCGACAATGCCATTCCGGTGAACACCGTGTGGAAGATAATGGAATTCGACGATGCAATCGAGCTGTTTTCGGAAATGGTCAAACAGGGTTGTGAATTAAAAGTCAACACTTTCGATGCGTTGACCAAGGGGTTGTGTAAAGAAAGGCGGTTTGAAGAATCTTTAAAGTTGGTGAATCATATGTTGACAAACGGGATTTCTCCAAATGAAAGTATATACACGTCTTTGGTGAATTGTTCGTGCTACTTAAAAATGTTTGATAAAGCATTGAGTTTAGTGAACAACATGGTTGAAAACGGGATTTTGGTAGATTTAGAGTCGTATAAGCTGCTTATTTGTGGGTTATATGAGGAAGGAAAGCATGAAAAGGGTAAGGAAGTGTTTTGTGGTTTGCTTGATGGGTATAATTCGGATGAAGTTGTTTGGACAATTCTTCTTGATGGGTTGCTTAAACGAGGTTTGGTTAAAAGGTATTTTGAGCTTGTGGGTGTTATGGAGGAGAAGGGTTGTCATCTTAATCGATATACTTATCAAATGTTAGTTGACCAAATGGGTGTTTAAATAAGTTAGATATAAATACTTACAATAAGATCATCATATTGGGATCTTTGGGGAAGAAAATATGATCTAAGGTTCTTTTTTGTTTGTAAGAAGAAATGGAGTGGGAGTGGGAGTGGGACCCACACAATGGAGATTGAAGGTTCATGGTTTATCCGATCATTCTTTAAAGCTTGTCCATTTTCAGGTAACAAGTTGTTTGTTAACTTTTGTTCTAATGCTGTTAAAAAAGAATCAGAAAACTCTTTTTATGTTAAAAGAGTGGTTATTTATGTAGCGAAGTTGTTATTTTTATTGCAGATGAAGGTAAATCGGTGAACATGGGAAACCTGGTTTCTTTGTTCCAATATTGACAAAGATTTTTGAGGTTAGAGTTTGTTAGTTAAGATGCGGCTGGCTATACATAATTTTGTGAATTGAAATGGGAATCATTTAAACATTTAATCTGATTGTAGATTTGCTTTGTCTTTTATGAAATTAATTTTATATAAGATGTATAAAATTTAACACAAAACGTAGCATTTTTCCAGCAAGTAGATTGGAAATAGATCTCTTGCATTTGTAGTGCAATTCTACCAGATTGCTGCATGAACTTCGTTATTTTGATGATAATTGGATTGAAATGATTTGATTGATGTTATGAGGAAACAAAGTTGTTACTGATATATGTTATGACTTACAAAACAATAAAAACTTTGTGCCTTAAACTGGTACTTAGCCAAATTTTCCATTATTGGGTTTCAACAGAAATAGATTTAGCGATTTTTTTTTTTTTTTTTTTTTTTTTATATACATTAAACAATATTGTAATTTTATTCTTTTTACAAAGTTAAAACGTTCTTTGTCATTACTATATAAGGTGAAAAACATACTGCATATTGCACACTCATGCAATGAGAAAACACTTGTAAATGTTTTCTAATATAAATATTCTTTTCGGTTAATTGCACGTTTTGATAAAAGATTTGTCATGATAATAAATACCTAGACTTAAAACTTAAAATTCACATTACATATTTATATAATCACAACTTATTTTTTTCATTATAGTATAAGATCCAAATACATGGTGCATGCCCAGAATTAGAAAAAAATAATTATAATTTTTTCTTACTAATGATTTTTCCTTTGGGTGATTATAAGACATTTTGATATAAGATATGTAATGATAATACATGATTTAAATTTTAAGAGTATAATATCGAATCATAAGAGGAAAAAACCGGTCATTTTCATATTTATACATATATTGATGTCAAATATTGCAACACTAGAATTTATCCTTTTAACAACACAAACCTTTGATAAAAAAAAAAAAGTGGGGGGGGGGGACGGATTCAAGAACCCTAATAATCTTTACAACATGAATCAAATAGTCAAATTCTCTTGAATCCCGAGGAAGGAGCCAATTATTTGACCTCCTACATCCGGAAAGTTCTCGAATCCAGGAAGAGATTTGACTTTGCCACTTCGAACAACCTCCACAGGATACTTCATAAGATGGCCATTTATTTCACATATCTCATCTCCTGCAAACTGTTTCCAGTTGGCCTCAGCCATTGACCTAACCTGTCTTACACATTCAATTGACTCCGGTTTTTCAAAACACTCTCGAACCGTCCCAAGATGTTCCGCCCATAGTGACATTCTGTATCCGTGAACCTTCAAAATCCATCAAAATTCTAAAATATCAGTATATCAGTCTCACTCCAACCTATCATGTCAGTCCTAGTCAAATGCACGTCAAACACAATACAAACTATCATGGCATATCATATCACTTTGAGCATGTCAAACACAATACAAACTGTCAGTTTCAGTCGCAAACACAGTACAACTGTCATGTCATGTTTTACCTGTCCACGTGGATCCGTGAGGTTTTTAGCCCAAGTATGATGAGGTTGATAAGCTCCCATTGCAATTTCAGTGTCTCGAGTACCCTCCATAGAGCGTTGATTTATGTTTGCAGAGCCTAAAAGCACAAACTCGTCATCCACTATCATTCCTTTCGAATGAACATAGATCATGAACCTCCGTCCCTTTCGGGCAAGTCCCTAAAAATAAAAATAAAAATATATATATATATATATATATACATAAATAATAACTTTCCATAAATAGAAACATTGTTATTTTTCTCAAAACCAATGAATGTTAACCTGAGGAGTATTATCAGGGGAATGGCTATGCGAACTATCAGTCGGGCTCAAGGCCTCACGGTTTCCAAGACAAAAGAAATTTAAATAATCTTGCGGTGAAAACGCCTCTTCAAGACCAACCTCCACCAAAGCCTTGTAGATAATTTGATACATCATTTGCATTGTTTTATTCTGCAAATTAATTTGCTTACTTTACATTTTACTTTGAAAAATATAGCAGCAGTGAACAAATATTGCGTTGTATTTGTTACCTGCCAAAATAAAATCCTTTGAGTTGCGGACCCCGTGGGGACACCCTCTGGCCACATCGGGATCACAATATACACAGCAAATCTTTCTTGTGCTCTGATTTTACTAGCAACCTTAAGTGCAATCTCCATTGGAATCAAATTATTGGCACCTAATCATATATAATCAATCAAATACTCCATTAAACTTCATATTTATTAAATAATATCAGTTTACAAACAAATGTTCCTTACCCAACTCTCTGTAAGACTTCCAGTTGTATGAAGATCCAATAAAATATTGATTTTCAATATAGATGAAATGTTGTGCAGAACGAATGGCTTTTATGTATGCAGAATGTATGCTCATATCAATCATCACATTCTTTCCACAAACCAAATTCTGTTCAAATAACTTTATTTATTAATCATCTATAGAAAAAATAATCCGTTTAACAAAATGTTTGTTCAAATCTCATCACCTTGGCTGTAGCTACATGTGGATCCTTTGGGAATCCTTTAACAGAGTTTGAATCAATCGAACGGAAAATCTGCATCAATCAAAATAAAAATTCTGTCTTTTTCGTTTTTCTTGTTTACATGTCAGAAAATGTCATTTTGTTAGAAGCATTTTCATATATCCACATCTACTATTCTTGTTCTTTTTAGCAAAATTTCAAGAAAGATGGTTTTTTGGTAATTATTATTACCTGTACATGCCACCCTTCAGGGTCTTCATCACTAAGGCAAGGTTCATCATTTGCACCCAAAATTTCAGGAAACTTTTCCAATTTCAACAAAGCATCAGATGTAGCCTTAAGTTTTTTAATACCCCGAGGCTTTGAAGCCTTTATCCATCTTTCCTCAAAGTTTGTCATGATGTCATACGCTGCGGGCCCATCGATTTTACTATGCAAATCATGCCATGGTTCTCTTGGACAACCAGTAACACTCCCCTGTCATTATTTATTTATTTTTTACTTTGCATTATGTTTTAAAACATCCCTTAAAAACAAACAAACGTGTAA
Organism: Lactuca saligna; assembly: GCF_052625555.1. Taxonomy (NCBI): domain Eukaryota; kingdom Viridiplantae; phylum Streptophyta; class Magnoliopsida; order Asterales; family Asteraceae; genus Lactuca; species Lactuca saligna. The sequence continues at coordinate 5,801,593 of NC_136423.1, forward strand.
TTGAATTTGAAATATTTACTGTGAAAGTTGGATTATGATAGTCATCTGAATGAAGAGTTGTTAAAGTCCTGAATATGGGATGTTGTGGAGTATCATATCGCCCATTACAAAGGTCAAGTCCTCCAATAAAAGATATAATTCTTCTTTTACCATTTCCAGCATCTGTATCTACAATCACGGTTTTCTGATGATGTGTATATATCGTTCCAACTTTCTATAAAAAAATACACCTTTTAGTATCTTTTATCAAATTCAAAACCTCGATTTAAAAAAAAATAAATATATAACCTTCTTCTTCATCCAGCCATGCTTTTTTCCAGCCATTCGAGGACAAAGCAAGACTTGCACTGAAGAATGTTTGAAAAATCGCCTTGTTTCTTCATCATGTGTAGCCATTAATCCATCCTACACATACTAAAAGTCATATACCGATTTCCTCAAATTATTCTTCATTTCAAGAATCAATCAAGTGAATAACTAACTTACTGTTTGGTAGCCCATAATGTTTCTTGAAGTAGGATCATCCCAAACAAGCAGCAAAACCCTAACACCTTCTTGTGCTTTTGCTTTCAAAAGTTCTCCTAAAGGAGTCGATGGTGATTCCTCCTCTTCTTCGCGCACTAATCTCACTTTATGCCACACAGACCAACCCGTTATGTAAACAAGACGTTGTGCATTAGTAATTGCATCAAATATATCCATCCAACAAGTCCCATGAACATAATCCACATCTTCACTTAGCTTGATATCAGGGAGGGTTGTATTTGGGACATGTGCATCTTGATACAGAGTAACCCTCCCTCCTCTCCTCAAAGGAAAATAAGTCCCGGGAACACCCATATATTGAGGTCCCACTCCAACTCCAAAGTTGTAAAAAGACAATCTTGCCATTGGGAAATACTGCATTGTGAGTGCTAAACCAGCTCCATTCTTACAAGGTCTTCCGTTTGCGTTGATTAAAGGGAAAAAACCTTCGATTTTTGATCCCGAATATATATGTTCAACAGCTATTGCAACAGCTCCTATAAGCTGTGACCCCATAACATCCTTATCTTTCACAAGGAAATGGATTTCAGCAGTGTGATGTGCAACAGGGACATTAAATCTTTGATTCCAAATCGGGTTTTCAACGTTTGTAAGAACATATGTTCTTCCAACAACTGCACTTGTTATAGCAATGGAGACATAAGGGTCACTTGTCCCCATTGCTTTATGAAACACATCCATGTTTGGAAGGTTTTTCGCCTCGTGGACAAGAATATCAAGGTTTCCATGTAGGAGAAGGACTTTTAGAGCCTTTTTAGGAGTTGCAGCGAAGGGGACGATTTGGTAATTTTGATTGCTTGCTAAATCTAGTGAAGCGGTTTGTTGTACGGCAAGACATTGGGAGGAATCGAGGGACCCGGTGAGATTTGGGGCTCCAGCACTTGGATAAGAAGCACTGTGATGATGCCCCGGGTGGTTTAAAGGTGGTTCATTCTCATATGGATTTTGATTTATCAAGTTGTTGTCATCTTCATAAGGGGGGTTAGTGGTGGCAGTAGACCCACTGCCACCACTTTCTTGGCTGTTTACTTGAGTTTCCAGTGTTGGTGATGGTGCAGGGAAAGGGTATGGGTATGCCGGGTACCGATATGGATAGGGTTGAGGAGGGTATAGTGGTGGTGGTGCTCCGGCAGGTGGTGGTGGTTGTGATTGGTAAGGATATGGATAAGGGTATGGAGGATATGGAGCTGAATTTTGAGGAGGATATGGAGGTTGATTGAAAGTGGATGGAAATGGGGCAAAATTAGGGTCATATAAATACTGGTTGTTATTGTTTTCCATTCAATAACGCATACGCAAACATTCGATTAGGGTTCTTCACTTCATCATGTGTTATTGCAATCGTAAGAGATCACAATAACGAAAGGGATTTCGAATTGAAGGTTCATCTGCATCTGTAATCATGTTCAATCTTCAAAGCTACCCACGGATTGAAAAATATGGGTTTCGAAATTGGGATTTCTAGATATGATAAGGTAAATAAAAACGATAGAATCAAATAAATTTTGAGAAATTCAAAAGACGCATACAAAAAAGAACAGAGATATACCTGTAATTTCGAAGATCTTGATGGGGACGAGAACAGATTGGAAGAAAAAAATGGGGAAGGAAAATTGGGGAAAAAGAGGACCCAGGTGAAATAACTGCGATTATAACGCAAAATCTTCACCATTTTTGTTAGAAATTTCGTTTTTGTTTTGGGTATACGTGGAGACATGTAGCTAACCTGTGGAAATCGGGTTGGTTTCGCGCAATTGTTTCAAAATTTTGAAATTATGAGGGAAGATCCTAATCCGTCAGTATTCTAACTCCCAAGTCCTAAACTCCTAACGGTATTTCAAATGTTTGAATATCTTTACCACCTTGTAACAAAAAAGAAAAATGACAAATTTTTATTTTCAAAAACTTATCATTTACATTTTTTGTTTGTTTAATATATATATATATATATATATATATATATATATATATATATATATATATATATATATATATATATATATATATATATGACAATTGCAAAAATGGTCCCTATGGTATGTATATTTTCCGAGGTTTGGTCCAAACCTCGATTTTTTTGGTTTCATGATCCTTTTGGCTTAATTTGTATGTGGAAATTGTCACCCGACTTAACTCCCGTTAAAATGTTGTTGTTAACCCCATCACGTGCCTCCAACGTGAGGGTATTTCTGTCTTTTCAAGTTTTAGGGAACATTTTTGCAGATGGAATGTCAACAAATACTATAATCTTTTACCTTCTCATTTATGATCCCAAAGACACGTCAACTCCTCACCTGCCCTACTCTTCCTTCTGCTCCATTAGAACCTGTAAAATACCCTATTTTCTTATCCAAAACCCTAATTGAAGCAACAAAGAGAAGGTACTTCATACGTTAAAGTCGAGATGGTGTATGTAATGTGGCAGGTCAGACCAAAAAACGAAGTTTTGGACGTATCATCCATGTATGGTAAGTTGTTCTTTTTTTTTTTTTTTTTTTTTTAACTTCCTATAAAGCATTTTCCCCTTGATTTTTAGACTCAAAACGCATAATTTTGACTTTGTATTCATGCAAAAATTTGACTTTGTAGCGGGTTAACCGACATGGTTTAGTATTAAGCTACATCACAGTGGGAAGTTTACTAAATTACCTGATATAAAGTACATTGGAGGTGAAGTGTGTTATATTGATTATGTAGACATAAATGAGTTCTCAGTACACGAACTTGATGCCATAATGCTTGACTTAGGTTACCCAGACCCACAGATGACTGAAGTAGTTGATGTCTCAAACTCCCCTGTGAGATATTACCATTTTAAGATACCTAATGACGACTTTCAATTTGGTCTTAAGAGCTTTAAGGAATGATCAGGATGTTATCACTTTATCTAAATACATTCCACATAACAAGTTGATCGAGGTGTACACAGAACATAGGAAGACAAATTTATTGACTTACTTCATGTCTCCAAATGCAAAGGGTAAATTTGTGATTGTGGAATTACTTGAAAATGATGATTAAGAGGCTGAAGTTCATGTGGAATCTCCATTGAGAAATATGAAACATGTTAATGATGAGCCTATTGGTGAGTATATGTCTTTGATACTTTGGGGGTGATATTGATGCTTTCTTACTAGAGTATAGAAGGGGTAGAGTTGGGAACTCTAAAACATGTGAAGGTTCTTGTAGCAAGCGACTTAATTTAGATGATATTAATGAATTAAAGGAAGAGATTGTTGATCAGGATGCTATAACATGTGTTATGGATAATATTGGGGATGAGATGACTAGTGTTCAGGATGCTACAACTGCTGATCAAGGATGCTACAAGCCAAGTACTTCAAATCTTGATAATGTTGGTGATGAGATGAATGGTGTTCAGTATGCTACAACTGTTGATCAACGCTGCTACAACAACCCCTGCTAATGATTATGAACAATTTAATGAGCTGTTTGATAATCTTATGGACAATTTAATTTGAAATGAAGAGGATGACTCTAAATAAGAAGAGGATGATGTTGAGTATGACGAGGATGATGCAGAGTATGAAGAGGATGATGGAGAGTATAAAGACGTGGTTTGAAACTCTGAAGATGCTAATGTTCCAGATAAAGTGAAACACTATGAAGATGAAGATAAAGTAGACTACATAATAGATGAGGACAAAATGTCCAAGATGTAGATGTGGACATGACAAACTTTATTCTCAATATTCACGTTGATGTGGAAAGAGGATGTGTTAATGATGTGCATGCTGATGATGAACCTGAAGACATGGAAGTCACAAACAATGATAATTTTGATTCGTTAGATAAAGGATCATAGTAAGACAGACAATGAAGAGCTCTTATAAAAAATTTAGGAAAAGGAAAAAGGTGTAGCCTTGGGAAAATACACAAGTTATCTTTCACAGCTGGTAAAAAATTTAGAAGTATGAAGTGTTGAGGGACTATGCTCTTGAACTTCAAGCTACCAACCCAGACACCACATCGAAGATAGATGTATGTTCTGAGGCTAACCCCGCTTCCCCTACTAGGCAATTTATAAGGATTTATGTTTGATTGGGTCTACACAAAAAAGGTTTCAAGGCATGCCTTATGGACTTAATAGGTTTGGATGGTGCCTTCATGAAAGGCCCATTCCATGGTCATGTTCTTTCAGAAGTAGGTTTGGATTCTAACAATGAAATTTATCCCTTAGCATATGAATTTGTTTAGTCTGAAATGTGACAATCGTCAATTTTGGTCAAACAAAGTCAATAAAAGTCAACCAGGTCAACTCAAATTGTATTAGAATTTTAGGAGAAATGTGATATTCTCTAATGTTTCTAATGTACTATTGACAAATTATAATACAAAGTACCTCTCTGGTTACCAATTATCGAATATAAACCCTAAATAAGGTTAGTAACGTAACAATAATGTAATTCAATTATATATTATTTGGGTATAAATAATATTTGTAACACAAGATAGTGGAGTTCGTAAACCTTACACTACATGGCAAATTTATAATCAAAGGTTACATATACGGATTTTTGGTGAATTCATCACCAAATACGACAAATTCGATACGTGGCCTAAAACGCCAAACTACCCACCCCACCACAACAAATAACCATGCATGCCCACCCCAACCTACCCACCCCACCATCCTCCCCCCACAGCCCCATAAATTATGTCTACCTCCCCCCATTTCACTTCATCTTCTCCAACTTCTTCATTCTCTCATTTTCTCTCAAGAACTCTCCATCTTTCTCAAGGATAATTCCTCCTGAGTTGGTTCTTTAATTTTTGGTAAGCTTTTCTTCACTAATATAGTGATTCTACATACAAACATACTAGTTTTATTACAATTACACACATTAATATGCGTTATTATCCATAGGGTAATACCATCTTCAAGTGTTCTTAAGCATCTTCAAGTGTTCTAAGCTTGAAAACCTTAATCTTTATCTCTTTATCTACTAAGAAACCCACTCAAGGCGAGTTCATACCCTTTCATTTTCGTTTTATCCAAGTTTTAGGGGGGGGGGGGGGATACAAGTAAACTTGTATAATAACACAAGTTATTATGCATGCATCTTTTTCATGTTGTGTAAAAGTATTATTTGTTTGAAATAATGTTATTACCTACTATTATGAACACTTATGTGTGTTATGTTGTTTAAAATACAAATCTATGAAAAATAACTATAAACATGTTATATGTTGATGAGAAGAAGTCACAAAAACAAAACTATGAAACTATGGTTTTTTTATGAACATAATATGACTTTTCTAGCAAAAATGGTTTTAACCAAGTTATTACATTATTTTTTGTGGGCTACAAATAATAATATGTTATTTTAAACATGTGTTATGAAACTAGTTAAAAATACCAATGATTTGGTATTACAAAAAGAAAACCTTAAAAACCCACCATTTTTATGTAAAAAAATGGTTTTTCTAGCAAAAATGGACATGACTAGGTTATGATACCATTTTTGTGAGATTTGACCTAAAATATGTTATTTTAAACATATAAGGTTAGTTTGACTTAATATCCACAAAAAGGTAAAAATATATTTTACAAAGTTTACAACTAAAATTTTACCGGTTAGTGACATTAAAATAGCAAAAAACTAGAAAATTTGCTTTATTATATACTAAATGTTCTTATACTTGTGTTAGATGTAAGTTTTATGATATAATCATTTAAAACATCTATCATGCTAACTTATATATATACACACACATACACACAACAAAACATTTATAATAAACTATAATGGGTATAGTTTATGGGTCATTAACACCGTTTCACCATTTTTGGGGCGAACAAATAGTTATTTAAATGTATAATTATTTTACATTATGTATTTACTATGGAAAGGTATCTACTTAATTGTTGACACTTTTTCAAAACGACTTGTATTCTCAGGAAATCCGTAAACAGGTAATCAAAAGGTTTTGAGGATGAGGCGTCACAACATCACACTAATTACTTTTGCTATATGTATTTGATATTGAAACAAACAATATTTAGATACAATGTAATTTTCCCAATTATAATTATGATGGTTGTGTTGCTTTGATCACTATTACTCAATTTGTTGTGATACTGTTCATGAAGTCATCCACCCTCAAACGTTTCCGCCATTATGGTTTGGGGTGTGATAGATTGGTATCAGAGCATTGTTTATAGTGAACTAAATATATCAACCCATGTAAGATATACAACCATAGATACAATGGGGCTAAAACACTCTGACTAAAACATTTTGCATAAGTATACTTTTAAAATATAATGATATTTTAGTAAAGTATAAGTACATACCTACATACTAGAACAATGTCATAACAAGAACATTACAAACGTAATAAGATAAGTTAAACACTACAAGTAGGCCTAAGTGGTATGTAATTAGATATTGGATAAATATAGCCTGATGAACTATATTTATCCGAGATGTGATTAAAATGTGCTTGGGAATAGTCGTGGTGAACAATAAGTCTAAACCTTATCAACACCCCATACAAAGAAACTCTAGAATCAAACATAAATTTTAAAATAATATAGGAGTATTTTATGATACTATAGAACCATACACCTAGATTCTTTATGTGTCTCTTATACCTCTATTCTTGCACAACCGACATGACCGGATTTTGCCACGAATACCCCTACTACCCTGCCATGAAAGCCAACAGATGGATTGAGGAGGAGCCAGAAGAGGTTCATGAGGAGGGTCCAGAAGAGGATCCTAAAGAGTACCAAAAGATGGATTACAAGGAGGAGAATTTTAAGGAGGGATTCAACAAGGATGCAGGCACTAGGGAGATAATTAATGAACCTTACTTTATCAGGAGCAGACAAGAGACCCTTTCACCTCTCTCCTTCCAGGTATATAGACATCCCAATGGGGGTACTCTTTGGATAAACATTCCTCGTAAGAGGATATTTTCCATTCAAAGGAAAACTTCATTGCTAACATCTGCCTCTGTCCAGGATGCGCCCCCACAATGGGCAACCCAGCTACATGCATGGGCTAGAGAAGACGGCCGGCCATCCACATTCGACATGCACCCACTACACCATGCTCTGAGCCCTAACACCCCCACCGATCAAGCATTACCTCTGATTGTACCACGAGTGGCCCGCTTGGACACTCGGGTTTAGGCTCTCCATCACGAGGTAATGGAGATCGGTGGCGAAGCGTGGAACACAACGGTGCGAATTCGACGCATCCACAAGGAACAAGAGCACCATACAGATGCCATGCTGAAGCTACAAGCGGAGCAGGAGAACATTGTGGACCGCCTACACTCCTTAGAGGAGTAGATGGCCGCCATGAGACAACAAATCCTTGCAGCTGAAGCTTGGGCAGTCACAGTGGAATAGAGAGCAGAGGAGGCCACTCGAGAGATGTGTGAGATGGCAGGGCACCTTGTGTATCATTTTGGTATATGATAGACTAGTATAGCCTAGTGAGTTAGTGATTACACTGCTCACATCTTGTGTTAGACTTATTGTACTTCCTTATGTCTAGTAGTAGCGAAACAAAATCTATATATGCCTTCCAAGAAGATTGAAACTCAAGTCAATGGAATATTCCTATCTTATTGGATATGTGAAGAATGTGCATTGTGTATAAGATACTTACTACTACGACCACTTACTAACCTAAGTATATCTCTGACAATGTTGGTCAAGACATTGGGAATCATACAACAGCAATAACACGACATACTTATGGCATATGACCAGTAGCAATTTTAGTTTCTTGTAAATTGTTTCAAACCTTAATATTTGGAATAAAGTCATGCCACCCAGGCAAAGCGCAATACTCCGTTCAGAACCAAACCCAATACCAACACCACCCCAACATGAACTTGAATACCAACATCAATAGACACGATTGCAATCGAAGAAATGATCGCACAAAGGGTGGTGAATGTCGTAGAAAACTTTAATACCGAAAGGCATGAATGATCAGGACACAATAACCATAACTCTCACAGTGACAACCAAGGAGTGAGATGCAAGACTTATAACAAGGACTCTAGAATCTCAACAGGAAGAATTATGAGATATGCAGCTTACCTCAACCGCTTCAATGATCTGGCTGTCTTGTGCCTAGGAACGGTTACTCCTAAGTACAAAAGGATAGAGAGATACATTTGGGGTCTTACCCCACAAATCCAAGGGATGGTCATTTCTTCTCGACCAACCACTCTTGACAACTCAAAGTACATCGCTCATCTGTTGACTGACCAAGACATCCACCAGGAAAACCATGGTTCAGAAAGCCGACCCTCCCAAAGGAGAGGAATAACAATAGGGAACTTTTTGGAATAAAAAGAAATACAAACCCCAACAAGGCCCCCAGAAGAAGCAGGGAACGGTGGCAGTCCTCGCCACTACCACCCCTACAGCCATCAACCAACCAAAACAATATGCCAAAAATCTCCCAAAAGGCGAAAAGTGCCCTTAACATCACTTTGGCGCATGTAAGGAGATGTACTGCTTCAACTGTAAACAAATGGGGGCACGCTTCCAAAATTTATAAGACCCCGACCCAAGGTGACAATCAGACATCTGAATCAGGGGTGACCCGTGCCTATTATGGATGTAGCGAAACTGGACATTACAAGAGGGATAGTACTAAGGCAAATTGTTAAGGTAGAGTCTTAGCCATTGGAGAGAAGGTAGCAATACAGGAGCCTACTGTTGTAACTGGTATGTTCCTCGTCAATAATTCTTATGCATGCATACTTATGTTAATGGTGCCGAAAGAAGCTTTGTTAGTCATAAGTTCAAACAACTACTGAACCAGAACCCACAAACATTGAAACATCCTAAAAACACATTCCAAAAATTTTGTTTTGAAACTTAATAATAAACCACAAGTCATCCATAGTCATAAAGAAAATCAAGTAACATGTATCTTAAAACATCGTGAAAAGTACTGTATCAAAATCATATAAGAAAAATATCAGAGTCTAAATATCCCAGACTGGAACTGTTGTGTGTGCCAGGCGATCACCCCGAGCCCTTTCCCTTGCTACCGGAAGTACCTGAAACCAAAATTGAAAACTGTAAGCATGAAGCTTAGTGAGTCTCCCCAAACTACCACATACCATACAAATACCATGCAACTAGTTTTACAACAATTACACACATTAATATGTGTTAATATCCATAGGTAATATCATCTTCAAGTGTTGTTCAAGCATCTTCAAGTGTTCTAAGCTTGAAAACCTTCATCTTCATCTCTTTATCCACTAAGAAATTCACTCAAGGCGAGTTCATACCCCTTCATTTTCGTTTTATCCAAGTTTTAGGGGGGGGGGGATACAAGTAAACTTGTATAATAACACAAGTTATTATGCATGCATCTTCTTCATGTTGTGTATAAGTATTATTTGCTTAAAATAATGTTATTACCTAGTATTGTGAACACTTATATGTGGTATATTGTTTAAAATACAAATCTATGAAAAATAACTATAAACGTGTTATATGTTCTTGAGAAAAAGTCACAGAAACAAAACTATGAAACTATGATTTTTTTTTATATGAACATAATATGACTTTTCTAACAAAAATGGCTTTAACCAAGTTATTACATTATGTTTTGTGGGCTACAAATGAAAATATGTTATTGTGAACGTGTGTTATGAAACTAGTTAAAAATACCAAGGATTTGGTTTTACAAAAAAGGAAACCTGAAAAACCCACAATTTTTATGTAAAAGAAGGGTTTTTCTAGTAAAAATGGATATAACTAGGTTATGATACCATTTTTGTGAGATTTGACCTAAAATATGTTATTTTAAACATATAAGGTTAATTTGACTTAATATCCACAAAAATGTAAAAATAAAATTTACAAGGTTTACAACTAAATTTTTACCAGTTAGTGACGTTAAAAATGCCAAAAACTAGAAAATTTACTTTATTATACTAAATGTTTTTATACTTGTGTTAGATGTAAGTTTTATGATACAATCATTTTAAGACATCTAACATGTTAACTTCTATATATATATATATATATATATATATATATATATATATATATATATATACACACACACAAACACACACACACACACCAAAACATTTATAATAAACTGTAATATGTGTAGTTTATGGGTCATTAATACCGTTTCACCATTTTTGGGGCGAAAAAATAGTTATTTAAATGTATAATGATTTTACACTATGTATTTACTATGGAAAGGTAATATTCCCATTTACAAAAGGGTTTTCATTACACTATATGTAAACATGTTAATACAATTTAGTGAGACACAGTCTTCACCGTACCTACCAGAGTACCTATAAAAGTCTTGTATTATAACCAGAATCTCCCGTAAGAGAGAGTGATACTTGTGTATAGATCTATTCGGGACTGACAATCTCGCACCTAAGCTGCTAGCTATAGTCAGACCGGAAGGAATTTTCTAACATTTGGACGCCCGAAGAACGTCGTAACAGGCCATCTGTGTGTTTTAGCACGGTTACAATAACTCACATGGGGTATTAACAATACATTTGGTTTATGGGGATACATGCATTCAGATGGTTTTATATAATGATAAAACTACATGATACTATTTTCCAGTACAACATTACTTACATTTTTGGTCTTAGGATTTAAGACATTACAACTCATTTTTAAGGAAAATATTATATTTTCTGAAAATGCACTTTATCATTTTACAAGTAAAAGTTATAGATTTTTCTCATACAAAACTCTTATGAACTCACCAACTTAATTGTTGACACTTTTTCAAAACTACTTGTATTCTCAGGAAATCAGTAAACATGTAATCAAAAGGTTTTGAGGATAGGGCGTCACAACATCACACTAATTACTTTTGTTATATGTATTTGATATTGAAACAAAAAATATTTGGAAACAAGTGGAGACAAACTGAGTAGTGGGACCACTTATAGAGGTGTGCATCAGCACCCACCATTCTTGAATTTTAGCATTTGATGAAGGAGTTAGCTAGTATGATAAAGAGGAATATGAGTGGTTGAAGAAGATTCCTCTTGTACGTTGGACAAGGAGTCATTTTTTTGTAATTCTATATGCTTATTCTCATGTACAACATAAAGAACAGTTTGTAATGTGTTGATTTCAAACATGTGTGAGGTGTTTAATGGGAAGATAGAGAAAGTAAGGGAGAAACCTATCATTGGATGCTTAGAGTACATTAGGGAATACCTGATGAAGAGGATACGTAATTTCATGAAGGAAATAAAATGGCTAAAGGTCCACTTATTCCAATAACAACAAACATTCTAGATTCCCGAGATGCAGCTGCTTCAGAATATATTGCTAGGCGGAATGGTGGAAACAAGTATCAGGTAACTGGAGCTTTTCAAGATCAAGATGGTGTGGATGTTAGGAAGCAAACCTGTAGTTATAGAAAATGGAAATTAATTAGAATTCCTTGCAGACATGCAATTGCAACTATCAGTGAAATAAACAAAGATTCAAAGGATGACCTTGACATTTATAAATGGGTACATAGGGTCTATTGGCTAGAGACATGGCAAAAGACATATTCATTTAAGGTGGATCAAATTAAGGGGAGATCCATGTGGCCCAAAAGTGATTGTCCAACAAATCTAATTCCTCCCATCACACTCGAGTGGGAAGGCATAAGAAAAAGAGAAGACAGAGTATGGGTGAAAGGTTGAGCAAAAATCATAGGGGAAGTCAAGGTGATGGAGTCAAGGCTACACAAGAAGAAGGATCCCAAAGACCAACAAATGATGGAGTGCAGAAGCTATCAAGGAAGCATATTAGTGTTACTTGTAGCAAATTCAAGAATAAGGGACACAACTCTAGGACATGTAAAGGGCAATGTCGGAATTAGTCCAAGAAGTAAGCTTTGATGAAGTTGGTATGGTTTCACGTAGGTGTTTTCCTATGATTTTAATAATATGTTGTTGAAAACTTGGTTGTTATTGTTAGACTTATATGTATGGTGCAATGACACTTTGATTGTATCTTGGTTGTTATGTTTAGACTCTTAGGTATAGTTTCACGGTTTGCTTATGTATGGTGTAATGACACATTTATGCTTAATTTGGTAATGTATTTTGGTTTTACTGATGTAGTTAATGAAATGTGAATTTTGGTTAAATTATGATACATATTTTGGTAATGTACTTTTGTTCTATTAATGTGCTTATTTTTATACATTTTGGTCATACTTTGATACCATATACGGTATACAAATCTGTTCAGTACACACACACACACACACACACACATATATATATATATATATATATATATATATATATCATACTTTCATACCTACCATTACAACAAAAGAACCCCCTTTTCTACTAATACGCTTCATCCCTTGATCAACACCCCTCCATTTGTCTAACCCTAAATCCTACACAGAACAAATACCAAAGATAAAAATAACAAAAAAAAACCAACTTCCAAATAGATAGATTTTCAGCTTTAAAGATTCATCCTTCAACGCATTTCAATTTGCCACCAAGATGTTGTTCATGCTTATCAATCCATTATACTATTCCTCTAGCATGTTGGCACTTCTAACCAATTGATTGCACTATTCCTGCACCGAGTACAAATTTCCAAGATGACCATGTATGATGGCTTTAGCCATAGCACAGATTGGCGGGTGAAACCACCCGATAAACCCAGAAACAAAATTGTTCATAGGGCATGCAAAAAAATCACCTTTCGGGATCAAGTGGGGTCCATGACATTTTTGCCACAACAAGTTTTCCACACAAAAAAACACCATTGTTATTGTATGAGCTCAATAAGAAGAAGGGGAATAAAAGATTCGTTGAGTGTATATATATATATATATATATATATATATATATATATATATATATATATATATATATATATCATGGTTGACAAAATCGTGATCCTGATCGTAGGATCGTACGATCCTACGTTCCTAGGTATGAAAAACGATACAGATTGTAAACGGATCGTATTTGGGGTAGGATCGTAGGTAGAATCGTAAGATCGTATGTAGGATCAAGATCCGACCCGATCCTACCTTCCCATGATTTTTTTTTTTTTTTTTTTTTTTTTTTTTTGCAAATGACTTTTTTTACCACTTTATGTCTTTCATCATTATCCAATTTACCGTTTATCATATTGTGTTCTGACTTATGACTAATATTTTGAAGTTTTATAATTTTTTAACTAAAAATTAAAATTTTGAAATATTTTTCATGATTAAAATTATAATTAAGATTATATTTTATTTTGTGTGATCTTAAGATCCCGATCTTGCAATCCCCCCAAACGATCCTACGTAGGATTCCGATCTTGACAACATATATATATATATATATATATATATATATATATATATATATATATATATATATATATATATATATATATATATATATGGGAAAAGTGAATATACCCTTAACGATATATAAGCTTAGGTACCCAAAGTCACTATACTACATCGTTTTGTATCATATATATACATTGTAATTGTCCAATGTTCTTATAATTCAACTTCTAACTTGATTTACTTCCAAGATTTTTATCAATTTCACATTTATATTCATCTTACATAATTTTCATTTTCAACTATAATATATATAGCCTAGTAGGTGTTCGACAAAAAGATGTGATGTAATAGGAAGATAATAATTAAATTTCGAAAATTTTGAAAGTAAATCAAGTTAAAGGTTGAAGTTTAAGAACATTATAATGAATATATTAAACAAAATGACGTATTATAATGAGTTTGGGTACCTAAGCTTATATACCCTTACGAGTATATTCATTTTTCCCTATATATATATATATATATATATATATATATATATATATATATATATATATATATATATATATATATATATATATATATATATATATATATATGGTTAAGATCGGTTGAGAACTCAAAGTTTCCCGAGAACCCGAGAACTAAAGGTGGAACGTCTGATCAAAATTAACTCCTTAAATGCATGATCGTCTTCTTACCAATCTCATATAACTTTTTGTATTATTATAAGTATTAAACTATTAATAAAAACTCTTAAATTAACATTATAAATCAATTTTATTTTTATAAAAATAACAATTTTCGTTTTTTTAAATTGCAGATTTTTTAATTTTTTTAGAAAACATAATTTTTTTAAAAAAGTTGAATTTGCATTTTTTTTAAAAAGACAACAAATTTTATAAACTTAGTAAATTAAAAAAAAGGAATATTAAAAAAAAAAAAAAAAAAAAAACTATAACTTTTGTAACCAAAAAAATCAACCTTTTAGGAGCATATAAGCATATTTTTCAATGTATTAAAAAAATTGTAATATTTAATATATATATATATATATATATATATATATATATATATATATATAACTTTTTTAACCCAATATAATCAACCTTTTAGGAGCATATAAGTATATTTTTTCAAGTGAATGTATACATATTTCTTATACTATAATATTCGTAAGTAAATCACAAAAAATCTCATTTTTATTAATTAATCTATAAACATAATAGTACAAGTATTTTACGCGATACATAATAAAATATAAAAAATAAAAATTGCTACAAATTTCAAACATTTCATATCATCGTGTCAATATTTTCATATTTTCTTCAATTTATCATTTTTCATTTCTTCAATATCCACCACAATTTTTTCCAAATCTACACGAAAATTAAAAAGAAATTGATTTATGAAAAAACACTCACAAAACTACATATGTGATTTTCATGTGATTAACATATGAATCATATGTAATTTACATATGAATTACATCCGATTCACATATGACATCATATGTAAATCACATGCAATTCACATATGAATCACATCTGATTCACATGTAAATCATATGTGAATTATATGTGA
This sequence comes from Lactuca saligna, assembly GCF_052625555.1. Lineage (NCBI taxonomy): Eukaryota > Viridiplantae > Streptophyta > Magnoliopsida > Asterales > Asteraceae > Lactuca > Lactuca saligna. The sequence continues at coordinate 5,817,036 of NC_136423.1, forward strand.
ATCGCTAAAAGGAAACAAATTAAAATAAATCTTATGGCTACACAAAATAAATAATTAAGATTATTCACGTGTGAATCACAAGTGACACGTGTGAATCACAAGTGATTCATGTGTGAATAACAATTGCAGTGCAATCATGCATTAATCTCAAAGGTTTTAAACCTACAATATGTGTAGCATCAAGATAAGCTCGCCTTTGTAAGTCTGTGAAATATGATGGAATCCCAATCACACAGATTGAAACAGGGGTTTCAAGGTTTTTCTCTGCCATTTGCTTGAAATTTGCAAACAACATTCCTAAAATCTGCACAGGTCTATAAGTGTGTTTCTCATTCAAGTATTGTAAGTGAACCAAAACACCACCATCAAAATCTTCACTCATTTCTCTCAGTAGCAACACAAGATCATTATGACTTCATTGCAGCTGGAGACTATCTTGAATGGAAGCTTTTTATTTAGACCATTGACCCCTAATACTAGTCAAGAACTTATCATAAACCCTAATACTAGAAAAGTAACTTGTTCTCCGGTCAAATTCATCAATCTCCCAAGTTGATCTCTATATGGAAATATGGAATTGACAACAAAATTATCGTCAGATCCTTTTGATATTTAGTAGAAATCGACCTAGGTAAACGACTTCAAGAAAGGTTTTCAAATTAATCCCAATTCAAAAGGTAACCTAATGCACATTTTCAATTTTACAACTTTTTTCCAGGAAAACCTTAGCACTAACTACTCCAACAAAATTGAATAATCACACGAATGATCGATGACCAAAAACATTATAATTGCCGGCAGATGCGATCCAGATAAAGGAATAAAGGACTGAACTACAAGGAAGAAGAAAACTGGATACCTGATCACCGTTGTTGCCAACAAGATAATATGTTTCAGTGGTGGTAAGGGAAGAAGGTAAGAGAGAGTGACCATGGGTTTCTCAGTTACTATCGCCGATCGAAGCACCTATATCCTCAAATGTCCAACTTTAGGACTTTTTGCATGGATCGAAGCACCTCCTCTTCTTTACCATCCAATTCCACCATAACTGCAACCAAATCAGTGGTGATTAAGGTCGATCGTCAATCATTAATGTGTACGTCGGCTTTGATGCTTATTGTAGCGGTAGATTTGGCGGAAATTGGCCGTAGAGTGATTGTGTAGGGAGAGATTCAACGGAAGGAGGTAGACAATGGACTGAGAGAGAGAGAGAGCTTCGACTTTCACCTTCCTCGATTCAATGAATAAGAGAGATAGTAGACCGAGGAGACCATTAATAAATCGGACATTGATTCTGGATCGGGAAACGAACGCCGATGAAGCTATGAGATAAATAGGGACGAAGAGATGATCGGGGGATTTGTGAGAGAAAGAAGTCATCGATTGATTGGGGGGAATGATTTTCAGTACCATAAATGCCCTTAGATTAATTTAAGTATCATACCCCCATGTTTAATTCTTTTCAAATATTTACAACAATGTCACAAAACATCTCAACCTTCTATTATTTTAATCTAACGGCTCTCGTTTGGTTCTCGGGAAAATATGAGTTCTCAAATGATTCTCTCTCTCTCTCTCTCTCTCTCTATATATATATATATATATATATATATATATATATATATATATGTGTGTGTGTGTGTGTGTGTGTGTGTGTGTGTGTGACATCCCCAAAATCACGGCCAGAAAAGAACGGTTTGTTTATGCTTTGTTTAAAAATCAGAGTAACATTTTAAATAAAAGTATTGCGGAATTTGTCCCAAAACAAAATATGATAAAGATTTATCAAAAGCATTTCCATAGAAATGTATTTCATTAAAAGACTCGGGATTTCATGTTCGTACAGATCAAAAGCATAAACAGTACAATATAAGCCTTACTACATTATTTCATATCTACAGGCCTATATCCGTAATCCCTCGTCCAAACATCATATCTATGCTCAAGCTCCACTACCTGTAATACATAAAACTGAGTGGGTCAGGCTTGGGAGCATGGTGAGCACATAGGGTTTTCAACCCACAATAAATAAGTTTATTAACTTCATTAAATTAAACAAACCCAATTACCCGTTCCCGTTATCCTCACATTACGTCCCTAAGCATCTATCATAAGGGACTTATCCTAAAGATTATCATCGGGATGGACACTACTGCTAAGGGGATTCCTCAGCAACAAATGTCCTTAAGGCAACCATGTGGGAGATGGAGTACATCTGGTGAGCACACAGTTCAAATAAACACACAGTTCGAATAAACACCTACAGGTTGCGAGCCTGCTAGTGTTCCACTAGACTGTCTAGAATAGTCCGTGGTCGTCATCTATACTCCGCTAGATGACTGGATCATCAATAACATCTATAACGAGCCCTCTCATTATTTTATTTTGTCACACAACAACTATTACATCTACCCATGTTTTACCCAACACATTTTGTAGATATAAAATACATATACAGTTTAAATCATTGAAAACATGTATAAAACGTTCATCCAGCATAGATAGCAAGTATTCAGATAATATGCACACATAGCACATAATTTATATAAAATACTTCATATCTATGTGTAAGCTGAAAGTACTATGCACTCACTTGAAAGGTGGTGACTCAGCACTCGGACAGCGCTTCGATACTCTCACAACGATTTTCCTTTGATAAAACCTAGTATTGATACCACTAGGGTTTAGTCTAATGATAACCGCGACAAATTAATTGTCTGACTATTATTATTATTATATAAGTGTTAATAACACTCAATATAACTCATAATAATAGCCCAAATAATTATTTTAAGGACCTAATAACATTCCTATAATTATTTGAAAGCTATATTAAAAGTTGCGTAAGCGTAGCACACTTACAGCGAATTTTATCGAAAACCGGAACTTAATTGGAGCAGCGTTTCGAAACCGAAAAACTCCTTTTTCTCAGGACTCCGGGAGCCTCGGGGCTTCCCTAGGGTGCTAGGGGTTTAACTAGGGCTTAGGGGGGTTTATAGCACTTAGAGAGAGAAAGTTTGCAGAGAGAGAAGTGAAAAATGGTGTGAGAAATGAAGAACCCTCGACCCCCTTTTATAGCCTGCGGGGCCTCGGTACGTTTGGCATACCTCGGACCTACGTTGGGCGTAATGGTTCGGATAAGGTCAGCAGGTGGCATTCTCCGAAGGGCGCGGCGTGGCTCAAGCTGGACCACAAGAGGCTGAAGTACGCGAGGCGTTCCGTCCTCGCACGCGGCGCGTAAGGAGAACGTTGGGCGTCCGATGCGAACGTTGGGCTTCCGAGAAGCGACGTGTCAGCCATCCGAAGCAAGCCGTGATCAGCAAGCGACGGTCAAGATCTTGCCACGTCATCGTTCTAGCATCAGATTTCGCAATTTCACTTTCCAACTTTAAAAATTCGTAACTTTCGCGTATGACCTCCGTTTTCGACGTTCTTTATATCCACACGAAGGTGGGAACGTACTCTACAACTTTCGTTTAGACTATGTCAGCTAATTTTGACTCGATTTTAAATTTTATATTGTTAACGGGCCGGGACAGAATTGGTCCGTTAAATCCCCATAACTTCTTCATCCGACATCCGTTTTCGCCCATCTTTTTCTCGTTACGCTACTTTTAACGAGACCTTCGATTCTCGTTTAGGTCGTGTCGGCTAAAAACCACTCGATCTAATGTTCGAATTTCGGGGTGTACACTGCTAACTCGAAACTTCGAAAAATCATCACTTCTTCATACGAAGTCAGATTTGGGCGTTTTTTTTATCGATGTTCTTAGTTTAACATATTCTACGACTTTCGTTTAGATCGCTAAGGCTAAATATCCCTCTATCGTAAATTCACTATTCACGCTTTCCGGTATTGTGTCGGTTTTGTCGCGAAACTTCAACGGGTCATAACTTATTCGTTATAACTCGGATTTCGGTGTTCTTTATATCCTCGGAATCCTTGTTTCGATCAATACAACTTTATGTAGAGATATCGGGCTTATCCCACAGTTTAATTTTGACGCTTATTTTTATTCTTTGTTAATTATACATTTATAATTAAATAATAAACACATAAACACACATAACTCACATAATACTCAAATATTTCATCTTTATTACTTCAAAAAGAGTTACAAGAGTTGACCTAGGCTATTACATTGACAGAAATGTTTAGCCCTGAAACCCGGACGTTATATATATATATATATATATATATATATATATATATATATATATATATATATATATATATATATATATATATATATATATATATATATATTTCATAAATTTATGGTGTGGTAGTGCCGTATTGTAGATGATGTGACAAACACTTTTGGAATATGAATGTTGTACTCATACTTAGTAACTTTATGGCTACATGTTGGAATATTTTTTTACAATGTTTCATCGTTGTGAGATTTTATAACAAGAAAATTCGTATATTTTGGCAATCTATTTTACAGCAGTATTAAATAATTTTTTAATCCGGTTTATGTATTATTAATGTTTTACTAATATAAAAGGTTGGAAGTATAACCATACTCCATAGTCCATACTCGCCACTTTTAGGTAATTTTTATTATCTTTTAAAATAATACGGTTTCTATACGTAATTCTAAAAATATACTACGCTTAGGTTTTGAGTAATTTCTTTATTTTGATTTTGATGATTATCTTATGAAAAAGGAGTTTGAAAATACATTCCACATTGTTTGTGTTTTACACTTGACAAAGGTGGATCATGTTTAATAGCATCCATTTGAATATTTGGTAGCATTTTAATATAATTTATTAAATTTAAGTTGTAACGTGTTCTCATCAAAAAGTGCTTCCGATACTTATATTGTTTCGATAAATACAAAAAGTGTTTGACATATCATATATGTCCTCTGAAACAAGAATATTAATAATAAATATATAATAAATATTATTTAATTATAAATAATCTGAGAATTAATAATAAAGGGAGATATTTTATGACTTCAAAGTAAATAAAACAAGTTACATAATAAAATTTAAACCAATTTAAAACATAACAATAACTAAAAAATCATATTAGGCTAATTAGTCCTCTCATATATATATATATATATATATATATATATATATATATATATATATATATATATATATATATATATATATATATATATATATATATATATATATATATATATATAGGGTAAAGTGAATATACCTAACAACCTTATATAAGCTTAGGTACCTAACCACATCATACTACGTAATTTTGTATCATATTTGCATTGTAATCACCAAAAATTCTTAAAATTCAACCTCATAACTTGATTGCTTCCAAAATCTTTGGACTTTCACCATTATCTTCCTTCAAATGACGTCTTTCTATCGGAGACCATTGGTGGGCTTCATATACTACTATTACAAATCAAATGGTGTAGAAAGAATATGATGGTGAATGTCTGAAAATCTTTGAAGTAAATCAAGTTTAGGGGTTGAAGTTTAAAACTCTTAGACGATTACAATGGAAATATAATGCAAAACAATGTAGTATAATGTGGTTAGGTACCTAAGCTTATATAATGTTGTTAGGTATATTCACTTTACCCATATATATATATATATATATATATATATATATATATATATATATATATATATATATATAACAAGAATATTAGTAATAAATATATAATAGATATTATTTAATTATAAATAATCTGAGAATTAATAATAAAGGGAGATATTTTATGACTTCAAAGTAAATAAAACAAGTTACATAATAAAATTTAAACCAAATTAAAACATAACAATAACTAAAAAAGTCATATTAGGCTAATTAGTCGTCATATATATATATATATATATATATATATATATATATATATATATATATATATATATATATATATATATATATATATATATATATAATTGTCATGTATCTAAGATTATATATAAAACCCTCTAAACAATATAGTTTTGATCAATTTATATCCAAACTAATCATTATATCTTTTTTAATATTCTTTCTTAAACATGTGTCTTACTAAATCGATAAAATTTATTTTCTTTTTCTTTATTGTGTCTGAGAACTTAAAACATTAAAAGTCGTGACCATTTAATCAACCCTACTAAATTCTAAATGAAAACTAATAGAATAAAAGATAAAAAAATATGTCATAACTCACTCAAGCTTTTCACAAAATCATTGGATACAATTTTTCAATTGAAAGACAAAATGATTGAGTTACATTCTTTAAAAAATATTAGTTTTTTATTTTCTTTATTAACTTTAATAATTATTTGCAATAAAAATATATATAATTGATCTTTTTCGTTCCATGATTGAACTTAATTCAGTGGTATTATATTAAAACATAACTAATAGAAAATGAAATTGAATTTTTTTGTTAAAAACAAAATCGTTTAAAAGTATCTATACCTAAGCTTCGGTACATAACAACCACATATTCACTTTTCCCACACACATATATATATATATATATATATATATATATATATATATATATATATATATATATATATATATATATATAAGTTTAATAGGGAACCATTATTAATCAATGAACTAATAAACCAACCAAAAACGTCGAAATTTAAAGCGATCAACGACAAAAAGAAATGTTGTAGACTTTTACAATAGATGGATATGCACCGGATTATAACAAAAATCAATTCCTTTTTTTCATTTAAGATTTTTTTTAGGCCATGTTTTTTATCGGAAAAAAATCAAATATACCGTTGTTCACGATTTTTCGTTCTCTTTCCATAGAAATCCATGATGATCTATAAAAAACAATTTTTTTTTTTTTTTGAAAACATTCACTTCATTTTCTTTGTTGAAAAGTTAATGTCTATTTTTTATAGAAAAAAAATTAATAAATATATCAAATTTCATACATTTTTGTACTTTTTAATCATAGATTCATATTCATGTAAAAAACGATATTTCAGCTCAGATTCACATTATGAACTTGTTCAGATTCATGTTGTGAACCTGTTCAGATTTTAGGTATGGTAAGGAACGATTTCGAGGACGAAAGCGAATTTAAGTGGGGGAGAGTTGTAACATCCCAAGTTTGTCGATTGTAGCCCATAGGGATGGAAGTGTAAAGCCATGAAAAGCATATGTGCTAAACTGTAGTTTTGGGACCAGGAGGAGTATGCTGCGCATACATAAGGGTACGCTGAGCGTACTAGGGCGCGCCCCATTACGCTGGGCATACTCATAAAGGATGAAAACCCTAATATCTCGAGTTGGGAGCTATATAAACATCCTTATGGCTCATTTTCTCTCCTCCTTCTCAGCCTCCATCTTCCATAAGTGTTCTCAAACCCTAGTTCTTGTGTGAGAGAGTGAATTGGTGAGTATTTTGAGTTCTTGAAGGGGAATCCATTGCAACAAATAGTTGAAGAAAGAGATTGGATTGTAGGTCTGAAGTTGTGTCGTGCCCTACAGGAGGTAAAAAGCTTCAAACTTTATGCTTGTAGGTCATAGATCTAGCCTTTCTATCATTATGGAACCATTCTTGTCCCAAAAACCCCCAAAATGGTGTATGGTGCATTTTGGATGAGATAAACTATCCTTTTTGGACCTTGATGAGGTATTAGGTGATAAAAATGAGGTCCTAATGGCTTAACATGTCCCATGCATGTAGTAGAAGGGTCTTAATGGATTAAGACCTTGGATTAAGAGCTTTTTGGACGTCCAAAATGATAAAGTTCGAGACTTTATGAGTCCTAGGCACATTTGGTCACTGGATCTGGAATTTGGGCTTAAGTGCTTAAGCTATTAAGCACTTATTATGATTTTGGTGAGACCCTGCATACGCCCAACGTAAGGTTCTGTACGTCCAGCGTACTAAGTCAATGACCCGTTTTCAGTCAATGTGAAACCCATGTACGCCCCGCGTAACCTTGGGGTACGCCCAACGTACGCCTTCAGGGGACTTTTGGTGATTTTGGGCTTTAAGTTGGGCTACTTTTTGGGCTAGTAGGGTTGGGCCTTGCTGGAATTTCTGAGTAGACATGTTGTGGGCTAGTTGGTGGTAGTGGATCATGGGATTAGGCCCAATAAGTAGGTTGGGCCCAATTTAGTAAATTGGGCCAATAATGGATATATGTATATGGACCTTCAAGTTAAGGACTTGGTGTGGGGCTTTGGCCCAACAAAAGGGAACGGACTTGATAAGTTATGAGGATACTTAACCAAGGGAGTAATATTGGGTATTAACCTAGTATTTATTATTATTATTTGACAGTTCGGGATTCTCGGTAGGACGATAGCCAGAGATTTGCAGTATTTCAGCACTTCTTGCGAGGTGAGTTATCCTCACTGTGCTCAAGGGTCTAAGGCACCAAGGTCGGCCCTTTGGTTTGCTAATTGTGATTGTTAGTATTGTGATATGTTAGCTTGGTATCCTGGTAGATAGGATGGTTATATGCTAGTATGATCTGTTAGATTGGTATACTGGTAGATCGGATGTGGTTATGCTTAGTGACCTATAGTTGGTATGGCTGTCTATATGCTGGTAGGAGATTACCTGCTATGTGCACATGATTGATTGGTAGTTGAGGGTATTCCATCCCGAGGATGATAGGACCCTATTATGTTGTCTTATAGACTGTTATATGATTATATGATATAGGTGCACATGTTTGATTGGTTATAGTATGTTGGCATTCCAACCCCGTGGTTGAGGGCCTAGGTATTCCAACCTCTTGGTTGATTGGAACCATAGTATGTTGGCATTCCAACCCGATGGTTGGGGGGGGGCATGGGGTATTCCATCCCAAGGGATGATTGCACCGATAGTAGTTGTTATATATGTAGTGTGTGGGCATTCCAACCCGATGGTTGTGGGCCGAGAGTATTCCATCCCGAAGATGATTAGACTCGTAGTATGTGGGCATTCCAACCTGATTGTTGAGGACCTATGGTATTCCATCCCGATGGATGATTGGACCCATAGTATGTTGTTTGTTATTATATGTGTATTGTTGTGTGTATGGGTATTTTGGGGGTAACTCACTAAGCTTTCGGGCTTACAGTTTCAATTTATTGTTTTAGGTTCAACGGATGATCGCGGGAAGGCGAAGACGTGACCGTACACTTCCTCGACTTATGATTGAAATTTTTGGGAACTCTGATGCTTAAACTATTTTGAAAACACTTTGTAATAATTAATGGTATTTTGGATATTTAAAAAGTTTTAAATTGGCTTGAATTTTTATGGATGTTACAAGTTGGTATCAGAGCCTTGGTTTGAGTGAATTGGAGGAACACTCATGTGAATCCAGTCTCAAACTAAGGAAAATATTTTCAAAATTATCTTAATGGTTTTTCAAAATAAGAAAGGATGATGCAAAGTGTACGATCAGTCGGAGTCAGTAAGTAGATCCCAAAATACCATGCAGTTATTTGATTATGTGATATTTTAGAATAACATGTTAGTACTAGGCTAGGGATCTTCAGGAATTACATGATAGAATTGTCTGATTACCTGATGCCTTCTAGCCTAGGGTTTTCCCTATATGAAATTGACATCATTACTGTAGTTACTTGTGTATGCATCATGGTTATACATAATTAAAATCTTATAGCCCGAGAATGTTTGATTTGGCCTTATGTTATGTTCTTGTCTGATTGTGAGCTTAGGGTAGGATTAGATATTCGAAAGTCTATGGGGTCCAGCATTATGTATGGCCAGTATACACTAGTGCTGCAGGGTTGGTGGAAGTTTCACGGATAGGTGGGTAGTGAAAGGCCGGGAGGCCGATTATGAGATATTTAGCATTCCTCTAGGAGTTGTAGCAGCGACAAGGTTGGGAACTAGCCGATTTTTTCAGTACCAAGATTTTTATAACATGAATCCCCTGACATTTGATGGTACTCGGATCCGATCGTAGCCATGAGGTGGCTATCTGATGTGGAGGGATGTTTCTTCACATGTTCTTGTCCTGCTGACCAGAAGGTCAGGTGTGCTCTGAACCTGCTGAGGTCTGGAGCAAAGGATTGATGGAGGTTGATTACTGGATCATATTCGGATGAGCAGTGCACTGCAGTTACTTTGGATCGATTTCGAGATATGTTACATACCTATTACGTCTCGCGAGTTGAGTGGGAGAGGCTTGCGCAAGAGTTCTTGGATATGCGATAGGATTCAGAGTCGGTGACGGAGATCACTCGCATGTTTACTGAGAGGGAAATGTTTTGCCCCAAGTTTTCTTCGGAGCAGGCTCAGATAACCCGATATCTGAGTATGCTCAAGACGGACATCAGGCAGTTCGTGTCCACACAAAGATGTGATACCTTGCTAGAGTTGCAGGAGGCCACCAGACGATGTTAGCTTGAGATTGAGTGTTAGCTGAGAGGGCAGAGATAGACCCCGACGCAGTCTCAGCCTGCACCAAAACGAGTTAGGGCCACTGAGTACAGACAAGAGAGTCATAGGGGTCGCACTTGTGGAAGGTGAGGCCAGGTACATGATGGGATTTGCCGATCTTCTTCAGGATGCCATAAATGTGGCAAGGAGGGTCACATCGCGAGGGATTATAGGCAACAGACTCCAGGGGCTGGTGTTAGACTTTGTTACCATTGCGAGCAGGTGGGCTATATGAAGGCTCGATGTCCCTTACTTGTTGGTAGGTGGTCCATATGAAGGCCCAGTGTCCCCTATGTTCCACTATACTGTCTAGAATAATCCATGGTCATCATCTGTACTCCACTAGATGACTGGATCATCGTAAACATCGAGGCCTCTCATCATTTTATCACACATCAAGTCTTTCATCTACCCATGTTTTACCCAAAATTTTCGTAGATATAAAATGCATATATAGTTTAAATCATTTAAAACATGTATAAGTCGTTCATCCAACATAGATATCAAGAACACAAATAATACACACACATAGCACATAATTTATATTAAATACTTCATATATATGCGGAAGATGAAACTATCTATGCACTCACTTGTTAAAGTGGTGAATCTAACTCAGACAACGCTTCGCTTCTAACAATATAATTTCCTTCGACGAAACCTAGTATTATTACCACTAGATTTTAGTCTAATATTTATCGTGACTATTTACGAGCGATATTGTTTTATAAGTGTTAAACATGACTTTTCAACCACTATGTACATACAGGGGTCAGACATGAAACACCGGAGAGCATGACCATTTTGACGTTATAGCACTTCTGAAATCCAACAACCCTGTGCGGTCCTTCAAACCAGATTCCCTGTACCGCGAGTAGTTAAAAGATATTATAATAACACTTTATATTATATATATATATATATATATATTGTTTATAAGTTCATAATAGAGATAATAAATTTAAACCTAAGCTATACTTAAAGTAGGATAAGTATAACTCACTTACCGGGACGTTAGGCTAGGAATCAGGCTCTGCAGGGGCAGAACTTCCGAGCCGAAAAGCTCTTTTTTCTTAGAGCCTTAGGATGAAACCTTGGAAAAAATAAAGTTTGCAAGTATACTAGAGAAAACATAAATCCAAGGTTTCTAGGGTTTCATGTACACCATATGAGTGTTAGAATCAGGGCTGGTCCAGACGGTGGGCAACCCGGGTGACTGCTCAGGGCCCACGTCACCAGGGGGCCCAAAATTTATGAGCTATGTAGTGTATATACATAAAAAATTATTACCTAAATGATTTTTAGGGCCTAAAGTTGGTTTAAACTCAAACTAGCTAAAAAGATAAACAATTTGGCTTGCTTGTTATTGCTAATTGAACGCGTTTATAGTGAATAATAAATGATATTTTTTTAAGCTTTATTATATTTTTCTTTTCGCCCCTGACCACATATACGTTTGGACTGGCTCTAGTTAGAATGCTCAAAACCCTTCAATAATTAATACACATCCGTTGTGAACCATCATTTTTCTCGACAAAAAAAGTCGGTGCTCCCCATGGTGAACTGCTCGACCGTATAAATCCCTTGCCTAACAACTCCTAAAGCTAAGAGGACAACTCTTGTTTCTCTGGTGATGCAAGGCGATAAGGCGCCTTGAAAATTGGAGCCACCTAGGGATCATATTGATCCGAAACTCCAACTACCTCTCGGGAGGTACACCAGGTAAATTCTCAGGAAAAACATCGAGGAAGTCATGCACTACAGGAATATCACATATCAGAACTGATTTCTTCTCATTATCCTGCGTATCAAACATATATACAAGATAACCTAAGCACCATGGTGCATAGACTGTCTCATTCTGGAGGCAGCACAAAAAGCTGAGTCAACCATATTACCCTCTCCGTAAATGGTAAGTACTCCCTTACTTGGGTCTCGAATCGTCACCAACTGATGCTCACAGTAAATCAGAGCCCCAAATCAGTTCAACCAATCCATGCCCACGATGACACAAACACCCCCATCGCAGTAGGAATAAGAATGATTAGATATCCAACCCCACAATTCTCCAACACACAACCACATGCTTGTCAGCTAGAGAGGTCATCAACGGTAGATCTAAGGCCTTACGTGTAATGCTAAAACTGCGACAAAAGGAAGATAGCACAAAGGACCGACTCGCACCTGAGTCAAACAACACTAAAGTAGGTATATAGTTCATAAGAAAAGTACCTAATAGAAGCAACATCATAAGAATATATAAATAAATTGGCAGAATAATAAAAAACACATACCAACAACGACGTCTGCAGTTGCTCTGGCCTCCTATGTTGTCATCTGAAAAGCTCTCCTACAGGCCTTTAGGGCCTCGACCTTCCCCTGGTGACCATTGGTAATACACAGAGTCGCAGGAGCAAGAGCCTGGACTGTCCTAGATGCAAGTTGAGGACACTCAACCTTCATGTGGCCTAATTAGTTGCAATTAAAGCAAACCTGGAATCCCTTAGGGAAATCCTTAGCGATGTACCCCTACTTGCCACACATGTAACACACCATCCCTGTCCAATAGGGACCCTCATGAGTCATGATCCTTTCCGCACTTGCTGTAAGTACGGATCCTCTGACCTTTAGTCCTAGAATCCACGAGTTTGAGCCACTTAGTCTCCGGCTGTAACTATACTAGCCTCATATCTCTCTTCTGTGTCTCTACCTCAGCCTCTCTCATATGGTCTCTAGCTCAATCTCCCTCATCCTAGAATTGGTCTGCAGCTTAGCCAATATCCAATATTGGATGTTCCTAACGAACTCATGAATATACTTCTTCAGGATGCTCAAATACCAAATAACACTTGCCTGATCTGAGGATGCATACTCAGGGAAAAACATGGCCCTCTTATAGAACATCCTGGTGATCTCGATCACCATCTCGGTCATTTGTATGGGCGATAGGACCTACTGGGCCAACCGCTCCCTCTCTACTGCAGGAACAAACTCAACACGGAACATTTCATTAAACTGGATCCCAAGTCACAGCGGAATGCCCTAATTAAGAATAATTTTTTGTCACGAACTTACACCATCCTTCGCTCCAAGGCGAAGGAGGTTCAGAGTGAAACGAACCTTCAAGTTCTTAAGGAATGAATAAGTGTAGAAGCATCCCTCCATATAATAAACCCATCTTATAGCAACAATTGAATCCTTGACCCCATCAAACTTAGGAGGCTTCATGTCGTTGAACTCCTAGTACAACATCGAATCACCCCCATGTGGTTTAGCAGCAACAACTACGATGGTGGTTACAACAACAATAACCTCAGTGACAGAAACATAGTTGTTGTCAAACAGATCACTCATAACAGTCTTTATAGACTCAAATATCTTTGGAATAGTCTCCCTGATTGTTGCCGCCACCTCAGCAACAACAATCCTACGAATCTTATCATCACTGGTACCCAAACTCTTCGGGTCGCTGGAGCCTGATCCTCGGGTAATTGTCATACTGAAATACGCAAGAAAAATGATTAAAACCATGCTAAAGCACTCTCAAACACTATACTCACTCCTACAAGGTCCTTAGTATCCTAAGATTACTTCATGAGTCGCGTACGGATCCTGTGCTTTTAGGAGTACTAGCCCAATACTACCTTCCACACCTATCCGTATTTGTCTCAAGTCATCCTCCGAAGACCACGATTTTCATTCCAGGCGGTGGAGACGGTTGTTGTAGATCGTGCGAGGACGAGAGAACATATGATAAAGAAGCGTAAAGATAATGCAATATTAAATTTGAATGAAGGTTTTCTCTTTACAAGGTCACGAACTTTGATTAGAGAGTGTGGATGCATAAGATCAAGGTCGTGGAGTAGTACATGAATAGTCTAGGTGCTAGTTGCTTTTACATTATTTGTACATTTTGCCTAGTTTTCATTGTTCTTACTTTCAACTTGTTTTGTCAATATTTTTCTTCTTAGTTATTACTTGTATCCGCCTTTTCTATTTGTATGTTGATTTCTATATGTACCTTCTCACCATGCTCATTTTGATTTCGATCTATTTTTTGTTTTAATTCTCATATGTGTGTCTTTTTGCCTTTGTGAAACTCTAGTGATTTTTTTGTGGGTTGATGTTTCACTTATACGTGAATAAAGAAACTTCAACCCGATTGTAGGCAAGAATTTTTGATCTAAAAGTTTATCTTATTGACTAGGATTAAAGCAATACACAAAACAAACCGTAGTGGTTGAAATCAAAATTATTAATTAAATAATTGTTACCGATAAGCAAAATAATCTAAGTGATGATTACAAGAACGGATAATGATTTAAAGGGATAACGAACTTTCAAGTAGTTCATATTTAATCACTGAACTTTTTTTCGTGTTTGATTTACCCATGAATTATTTGAAATTTTCACATGTTCACATTTTACCTTTATAACTGATTACTGATCGGTTATAATCGGTCAAAAGGGTAAAATGTGAATAATTTCAAGTAATTTAAATCAAACATGAAAACAAATTTAGTGATTAAATGTGAACAAAATTGAAAGTTCTTTATCTCTCAAGTCTTTCTTTTTATATGTTAAATGAAACATGGAAATCATAATCAAATTAAAAAATCAATTAGCTTGTCATATTATAGTATATAAAACCGAATGATAATTCTAATTTATATTTTCGGATATTTATAAAAGTGATAATTAGAAATAAAAATTATAATAAAAATGATCAAGTATTTTTTATTTTAGGAAAGCGACATTTTTGTCCGTAATAAGTTATTCAAGATTTTTGATACTAATTTTATATCACATTATGTATTTGTGAAACTCATATATTATATAAATTAATTAAAAAAATATTAAATATCAAAATGTAAACTTTAAGTATTTTTTTAAATTAGATTTTAAAATAAAGAAGAAAAAAACATATTTATTGCAATTTGTAGTCATATCTATTATATTTAATACTTTACTTATATAACTATATGTATTACGTGGTTATTTAATTTTAAACATTACAAAAACCTAGAAATTGATATGTGGATATTATTTATTTCAAAAATACCATAAAATGACAAATATAAGAACTTATGAGAGATTGACATGTGACAAAATAGATATTTATTTATTAGAGTAGATTTTATGACAAAAAAAAAAAAACATTTCGTATAGAAATTTTTCCTATGAAAGAACAAGTCTGAAACCTGATTAATAATTACGAAATTTTAAGAAAATGCTTGTATTTTGTTCCTAAAATATAAAATAAGTTGATGAAAACATAATAAATGAAAAGTAGACACAATATAAGGACTTAAAATCTGATATTTAATTGAAAAATAGATGATATTGAATATTCGAAATGATTATTTCAAACATAAATAAAGAGATTTTTTTAGTTAAAAGTTTTAAGTAAAATGAGAAAACATAAAAATTATATATTTTTGGTCGACCTTATTTCGTACTTAGAGGTCGTAAAACATAGAATGTCATATAAAAACAAAAGGTCTAGAACAAAAAATGACGTTTTTGTTAATATATATTTCTTTTAAAAAAGGATTAGTTATATTTGAAAAGTTGAAAATGATGTTATTGCTCCAAGGTCCAAAGGCAAAGGATATCCACCTCTTCATTCCTTTATATGATATACGAAAATGACAGTTTTCAGAAACCACCTTGAGCTTTGGTTCATCTTACAAACTGTATTCTAAATCAGTACATCGTTTGGCTATCCCTTTTGGTCTATGCAATACCGACCTCCTTTTAACTTTTATCCAATTTACAGTCATACCCTTTAAATCGTTTAAAGACACTTTTTGTTGCGACAAAATTGTAAGAATGGTCCCTGTGGTATGTTAAAAGTAACAACTTTGGTTCAAAATGAATTTTGCTCGTAAGGATGGTCCAATAGTTTCGTTTTGTTGCGAGTTTAGTCCAAAATTTTTAAAACTTTTTATAATGACGGATTTGCCATTGGTATTTTCGCTTTTCAAATTTTTTATGATAGAATCCAAAAAATGAAAAAGAAAAAAAAAAAAAAAATTCTCTCTCTCTTTCTCTCTCTCTCTCTCTCTCTCTCTCTCTCTCTCTCTCTCTCTCTCTCTTTCTCTCTCTCTCTCTCTCGTTAGTATCTCATCATAAAAAAAAACTCCCTCCTCCTTCACTTACGATCAAGAACACCCTACTGCCTTCATAATTTTCGGCTATCACTGCCTATCGCCGTCGTTAATCCACCCTCCTCTCCATCGCCGAAAAAGGGCAACACCTCACCTCATTTTGCAAAAGCCCAACCACCCACCACAGTCGATGCCGTCATAATCCTTTCCTCGACCTCCCTTTCATCTCAAACTCGTCTATCTCCCTTGTTTCTCACTTCTCCGATGAAGAGAGCCACCACAATTGACTGTGGTAGCTCCTCTGCTTCCCCTTGTCGTGACCCACCACCACCCAACATCCCAAATCCAAATCCACAATGGGTGTTCTTGGTTCTTGATTTTGGATCTGAAATAAAACCCAAATCCAAAAGTTGAAGGTAGGTATGTTCTTGGTTCCAAATTTGAAATGAATATGAAGAAGGGTAGATTTGAAACAAAATCCACACACAAAACCTTACCTAAAACGAAAACCCATCATCGATTTGAACGAAAGGTGGATCGATGGGAGCTCTGGCGCGACTGCGAAATCGCAATGAGGTGCAAGGGGGTCCGTCGAGATCGACGACCCTCTATAGGTTTACTCTTTATATTCATTGTCGGGGGACTGTTATAACGAGAGGGCTGCTCCAGTGGCCTCCTTGGCTGTTCTTCTTTTGGAGAGAGGAGAGAGAGAGAGATTTTAATTTTGTTTTATTTTTAATTGTTGTAATAAAAGAAAATTGGTAAATAAAATAATAAGAGACAAATCCTTCATTATAAAAAAAGTCATAGAAAATCGGACTAAACTCGCAATAAAACGAAATTATTAGACCATCCTTGCGAGCCAAATCCATTTTGGATCAAAATTGCTAGTTTTAACATACCACATAGACCATTCTTGCAATTTTGTCTTTTGTTGCCAAACTTCTTGAACTTTGATGTACATTGCAACACTTCACTTGACATATAGAAAATAGTATGACTATCCATAAAATATGCAAATGCATTTAAAAAAGATAAATGGAAGAAATTTATAAACACAATGTTTGAATACAAACAATACGAACCCATTTTGGTAACATGTTATCATTTAAAAATCGCATCGTGTTTTTGTTTGATACGACACGATAGTGTTTTATGCAACACAAACACGACACGACACGATCTCAGTTTTTTTTAATTAACACGAAAACGAACCGATTAAAAAACGACAAACACGATACGACACGACAAATATAACATGAAATAAAAATTAATGTATTAAATTAATATTTATTCATACATAACACGAAAACACGACAAAAAATGTTTAATCGTGTCAAATTTTGAACACGTACACAACACGACACAACGTCGTGTTTTTTACACTTGACACGAACACGAATTCGAATTTCAGTTCCGTCTCAATTTCGTTTCGTGTCGTGTCATCAGTTGTCACCTCTATTTATAATGTATAAACAAGACCAATCATGATGTCTTTTTGCATTCGAAACATAGTATAAAATACAACAACGTTTTTTCTAAAATTCTTTTTATCAATAATTAGATAAATAATTTACTTTATTAAAAAAAACTTATACAACAAATTTAATATTGCAATTTTATTTTCAAGAAAGAACAACTTATTTTATGATTTTTGGTGAATCGTGATTAATAATATTACACTTAGTTTTTCTATTTAATTTTTGGGAAAACTGTAATAAAGTTTTTACATATTTGTTTCATAATCGATTTAGTCTATATATATATATATATATATATATATATATATATATATATATATATATATATATATATATATATATTCAATTAAGTTCAAAAAGTTGGTAATCACATGCAATTTGACAATTTTACCCGGTCAACAGGTCATTTAGCTTTCAATGGCTCATACTCCAAAATTTATTAAAAATTTGCTCCAAAATTTACACTTTTGATCCATATTTTAAATTTTATTGCAATTTTGGTCCAAAATTTATCACTTTGACCCAAATTTTAGAATTTTGCTATCAATTCATCCTAATTTTAGTTTTTTTATAACTTTTTTTTTTTTTCTCAAAATCATATTTTGAATATGTTTTTTCTTTATAAAATCATATTTATAATAAACCTACTTTAACATAAAAAATCTTATATTTTCTACATAATTTAGAATTTTTTTTTTTTTATACGAAATAACTATTTATAAAAATAAGTATTTAATAAGAACATAAATATATACAAATCCGTTTTTATAAAAAAAATATATAAAGACATGTGTTTTACAACTTATTTTATTATAAATACATTTTTATACAAACACATATTTATAAAAAAATAGATACAACCATATATTTCATAGTAAACGTATAAATTTATTTTGTAAAATCATATTTATATGCACCCACATAAGTGTTTGTATATATACACACACACACACACACACACACACACACACACACCTATTTTATAATAAATGCATTGTATTCAAACAATTTATATATAAAATATATACAAACACGTATTATATAAAAAATTATTCAAACACGTTTTTATAAAAACAAATATATACAAACACGATTTTATAAAAAATATAGATACACACCTATTTGTGCGCGCGCGCACACACACACACACACACGCACGTGTATTATGAAATAGATGTTTTTATTTATTTATTTATAAATATGTGTTTGTATACAAACATATTCATAATAAAATAATTGTTTGTATACATTTTTTTTTGTAAAATATGTATTTGTATATATATGTATGTATATATATATATATATATATATATATATATATATATATATATATATATATATATATATATATATATGGGATATGGAATATACATTACAACCCCACTTAAGCTTAGGTACTAAACCTATAACATATATCGTTTTAACATGTTAAATATACTCGGTTTGGTTTCACTTGGTAAATATATCATTCTCCATAACATTTCGTTCTTTCATTATCGTTTTATCATCTCCGTTTTCTTTTCTCAATTATCGTTTATTACTTCATCCAAGTGAACATTACTAAACCCTAAGCCTAAACGTAAACCCTAAATTTAAACCCTAAACACTAAAGCTAAAACCTAAACCCTATATCTAAACACTAAACCCTAAACCCTAACCCTAAACCCTAAACCCTAAACCTTAACCCTAAACCCTAACCCTAAACCCTAAACCCTAAACATAAACCTAAACCCTAAACCCTAAACCCTATTATGTCGATCTTGAATTTACATCTTGAAGTATTAATCGTGAAATCATTAACCGTAATCTTTATATTGTAAAACAATGTATTTTCAAGAGGTTTAGTACCTAAGCTTAGGTGGGGTTGTAATGTATATTCCTTTTTCTCATATATATATATATATATATATATATATATATATATATATATATATATATATATATATATAATCTAATTTGTATATATTCCCTTTTCCCATATAATTTGTGTATATATATATATATATATATATATATATATATATATATATATATATATAAAATCTAATTTGTATATATTTATGTATTTAATAAATACCTATTTTTATAAATAGGTATTTCGTATACAAAAAAGTTTATATGTATAAAAATATAAGAGTTACTATGTCAAAATGTGTGTGTGTGTCTTTTTTTTTGTGAAATACATGTTTGTATACATTTTTTTTTGTAAAATATGTATATATATATATATATATATATATATATATATATATATATATATATATATATATATATATATATATTATAAAAAGGGATTTGTATATATTTATGTATTTAATAAATACCTATTTTTATAAATGGATATTTCATATACAAAAAAGTTTTTATATAGAAAATATAAGATTTTTTATGTGAAAATATGTTTTTTCTTTTTTTTGTATAAATATGATTTTATAAAGAAAAAATATATTCAAAATATGCTTCTTTTTTTTTTTTTTATTTTTTTATGTAAATGCAATTAATATATTTTTGTTTTTGTTTCAAAATTTTATTTAAAAAAAATACTTATTGTTTACATTGTGATATATATGAGTAAATTACTAAAATCGTCCCTGTGGTTTGGTCAAAATTACCCGTTTAGTCTCTATTTTTTTTTGCACTCGGATCGTCCATGTGGTTCGATTTTGTTGTGTTTTTCGTCCCTATGGTTTGGTAAAAACTGCATATTTGGTCCCAAACTTTATGTATGTAACAGACGAAAAAATGCAACAAAATCAAGCTACAGGGACGAAAAATGCAACAAAATCAAATCATAGGGACGATCCGAGTGAAAAAAAGGTTAGGGACCAAACGTGCAATTTTGACCAAACCATAGGGACGATTTCAGTAATTTACTCTATATACTGAAAAACTTTTGGAAAAAGTTTCAAAAAATCTCTAAATTTTTTTGAACAGAAAAGTATTATTATTTTGAGAAAATAATATAATCTGTTATTTGCTCAAATATAAAAAAATATTTTTTTTCATTAATCTAAGCAAAAAATTAAATAAACAAGATTTTTCTGTTAAAAAAACTTTTAGAATTTTACTTTGAAACTTTTTCTCCAAAAATTCGAGACTTATTAGTAGATTTTACGTATTTTCAAGTAACAGAGGATAGATTAAGGAGGAGAATATAACATGGATTTTGTGTGTATCATGAGAAACAATTAAAAGGTACCTATAAATCTATAATTATAAAGTCAAAGCACAAGGATATTCTTGTAAATTCACCACAAATAGACAATGACATGCAAGAAAGATTCTCCCCATTGGAGACGCGATCATTGAGAAAATATATAACATCCAAATGCACCACAACCATTGACGCAAATTTAAAATACCCCAAGAAACACTCGATGGCCTCTGAAATCTGAATTCCCTCTTTCCTTTTGTTATATTTTCAACTTTTTGACCCAAAAAATCCCTCCATTTGATGACCTTCCAACAATGGCAGCGGCTACCGATCTCAAACGCCCTCTAATACTACCTGCCTTCGACGCCAGCGCCCTCACGCATACCTTCACCGATGACAACTCTCCTTCCCAAGTCGCCATAACCATCAATGATCAAGTCGGCTATTTTCAATCTGGAATACCCACAAATCAAATATCAAGTCGTTTCGCCACCCAATCGAATTTTGATGATGATTCTACAAGAACCTATGAAAACCCATATGCGATTATTGGGTCTGATGGATTTGAAGCTTCTGGGTCAACCACGGTGGATCCGTTTAAAAACCAAACGGCGAAGATTGAAGGGGTTTACGAATGGGTCAAGATGTTGATTTGTGTGCCTATAGCTTTGGTTCGGCTTGTGTTGTTTGGGTTGTGTATAATAATCGGGTATATTGCGACAAAATGTGCTTTACAAGGTTGGAAAGATAAACAGAATCCAATGCCAAGATGGAGATGTAGGGTTATGTGGATCACCCGATTGTGTGCAAGGGGAATTCTGTTTTCGTTCGGGTAAGATCACATCAAGGTTCATTAATTGCGCAATCATATATGTCGTTATCTGAACTTATATGCGGCTGCATTTATTGGGGTTCCAAGCATATTTTTCTTGTAATTTTATCAGTCATGCAATTTGTTTGCATGATGCAGCTACCATTGGATTCAAGTGAAGGGGAAGCCTGCTCCAAGGGATGTCGCTCCTATCATTGTAGCTAATCATGTATCATACATTGATCCAATTTACTTTTTCTATGAATGTTCTCCAACAATCGTTGCATCCGAGTCCCATGATTCTATGCCCTTTGTTGGAACAATAATTAGAGCTATGCAGGTAAATAAAAATCATTAAAAGTCTAATAATCTTTTTGCAGTTTTTTCCCATCTAATTTTGTTTATGTTTTTATCTTTTTTTTCAGGTAATATATGTGAATCGTTTCTCATATCAATCACGGAAACATGCTGTAAATGAAATAAAGGTAACAAGCCTTCGTTCATCATCTATTTCCCCCCAATTTCCTTATCTGATGTGTTTGTTGTACAGAATAGTATTATGGGTAAATTAAAACGCTTTGTTCAAAGACTTAAAGAAAATTGATATTTCTGGGATCCTTATTGTTGGAAGAATAAACCCTTTTGCAGAAACATAATCTAAAGAATCAAAGAAACGTTAAAAATGAGTAGTCGTGTATTTTATGTATATGTAAGCAATTTGATACAGATGTTTGCTTTTAAGGATCTGAATACAGAGAAAAGCGTCAGGCAGTAGATTTCCTCGATTACTTTTGTTTCCTGAGGGAACCACAACAAATGGAAGGCAGCTTATTTCTTTTCAACTCGGTGCATTTATTCCTGGTTATTCCATACAACCAGTGGTCCTTCGATATCCTCATATTCATTTTGACCAATCATGGTAATACGCATCGTCTCTCACATAGAAATTCTTTTTCTTAAAATAATTTATATGATGTTTAAATTGTGCGTCACGTGGTTGTAGGGGTCACATTGCTTTGGCGAAACTCATGTTTAGAATGTTCATGCAGTTCCACAATTTCATGGAGGTATGTACTTCAAAAGTGCTGATTTTGTCATTTTTTCTAAAAAGAAGGGTAAAATAGTCATTTTCTCTCGTTCAACAGTTTCTCATGACAGGCATCGTTTACCCATACAATAATTTACGGGGAAAATAAGAAACTAGTCTTAATGGACTTAATGGGGAAAAGACTTTATTACATTTTTAGGTGTTGTTTCTTTTTTTATCCCTATCAAGTCCTCTAAGGGTAAAATGGATGAATAGGTAATGATGTCTTTATGGATAAAGTGATGTATACCTTAAGCTCTGTTTCTGTTTTAGACCGAATAGACCATCTTAATGAAATTAAATGACCATTTTAACCTTACTTTAAGAAAATAAATTTCACAATATTCATCAGTTATAACATGAGAGGAGGAGTTAGGAGGAAAAAAAAAAGAAGGGTTAGTGTCTTGATAGAAAGCCAGCTTTTTTTTTTTTTTTGGGGGGGGGGGGGGGGATGTGAATTAATTTAAAAAGAATAATATTGTTTTATTTTATTGCAAATTAATCAGGTTGAATATCTTCCTGTTATGTCGCCCTCACAGCATCATAAGGAAAGCGCTGCACGTTTTGCTGAGAGGGTAAGTTTGTCTTTTCTGTTATAAGTTATAACCACAGTTTCATAGCTTTTTTAGTCTTTATTTTATAGTAATTTGTTAATTTTAAAGTTCCATTATTTTGGTTCAAAATAACGTTTGTGTTTTTGCAGACTGGGAGAGCCATGGCTTCTGCTTTAAATGTTGTACAGACATACCATTCTTTTGCTGATTATGCACTTCTTTCAAAGGCAGTTCAGTCTGGACAGGTATATATCTATATAATTCTTTATTTTGTCATTTTGAAGGGCATTTTGGACATTTCAGAAATAGACAACACTTCTCTAGAACGATCTGTCTAATAAACAACGCAATTCTCATAGTAAAAGAGGAAGTTTTTTTACAATATTATTGTCATTGCTATAAGCAATGCGGTTTGTTTATAGCTTGTATGCTAGAAATGCCTTAAAGATGGGCAAAAAGACAAAATTACCCCATGAAGGTTTTGGTCATATGTATCACTTTTTCTTGTTGGTTGAAGTAAGATATGTCCATATTTTAAAATTCTAACCATATTTTGTTGTTTTTACAGGAAAGTTTGTCACCATTTATGGTTGAAATGGCAAAAATTCAAAAAGTGAGTTTTTGTGACCTAGTTTGCAGTTTCTTTTTTCAATATAGAAATGATAATTCTTTTTCTAGTGTTTGATAAAATTGCTTAATTGAGGTGAATTTGTGTCCCTAGTTATGTCATTTGAGCTCTTCAGAAGCTGTAGAATTCTTGGATAGATTTCTTGCAATGAATCCAGATAGCAGGTATATTTCCGTATATCATCCTTTCAATTAATTATATACAGAAGATTTTAGAAAAAAAAAAGACCTTTGTATGTTTGGTGGGATTTAACTATCATTTCAAACATAAAAAAACTCGTGTTATACAATTGCATTCATTTAATTTGCAACAGCAGGGGGGATTAGGTGAATTTTTCACATAATCTTTTAATATTGCCCACTTAAAAGAGTTAAGATTCATCAGTTTAACAATATTTATATAAAGTAGTTGCATTTCATTTGCAGTGGATGTGTTAACATGGAAGATTTCTTGAGGGTTTTAAGATTGAAGCCTAGTAGCCTTTCCACAAAGGTCAGTAAAAAGACTACTTCATACCTTTTGATGCATTTATTGATTCTTTTCTATCAATTTATATAAGTGAAAGTGTGATTTCTGTTAACATTTGAAGTTAACCTAACAGAAAAATAAACAAGTGGAATATATTATGTTGCGTTTCTGCCATTGATGACTTGAAGTTTTCATCTTTGCTACAGATTTTTGGATTCATTGATGTTGAGAAGTACGGAATTATAACATTTAAAGAGGTAACCATGATCTACAATTTGTGTTTATACGAGATCACAAAAAGGGGACCCACTCACAAGGGTGTCTTTTAGACTGGTCTGTTTCTGTTTGCTATGTTGCATTATGCAGTTACTGATAAAATGACTAAAACCATTATTGTGTGGGTCTTACCTTCATTTATTATGATATCATATAAATGGGGCCTACAAATTGAAGCAAAGCTTTTAGAGCAGCATTCATTGCGGGGTCTGTTTCTTTCTATTTCAAGAAGCTTGTAGAACTGTTCTTGTATGAATTAAGTAGTTTTTGTTGGGACCTTTTTGTGGGCCCATCTTAATTTATATCCACACACAGTTAGGCCCACTAAAAAAATGCATTGAAGCCTATGTAGGTCATGCTTTTAAGGGGTATTTGTATTTCTATTCTGTTTTATACATGGCATTCTTTGTGGGTCCCATTTCACCGTTTGTTTCTTTACCATGGCTTTTATTTATTTATTTATTTATTTGGATCATGCAGTTCTTGGTAGGATCAGCCCATGTTCTGAAGCTGCCATTATTCCAAAGAGCATGTGAAGTGGCTTTTAACGAAAGTGATGAGGATAAAGATGGTTACATTTCCATGCTCGAAGTAAATATTTTATATTTATAAATTCTTTTTCAACCTTAAAAACATTTTCTAATTTGTTTCCTTGTGAACAATCAACAGTTTGGAGGTTCCACAAGCCCAGCCATTCCTAACTTGGCCATGAGCGAGGTTAATATAGTGTTTGTTTGTTGTTACACAGACAGGACATGACGTGACATAACAAAACAAATGACTGATGTCAATAGGACAAAAGTGGTGGGACGGGGACTAGTCCTTGATCTAGTCTGTGCAAAAGATGTGAATGTCATTTTTATACCTGTCATTGAAAATAGCCCTAGAAAGCATGTCCAGTCCAGTCCTGTGTAACAAATAGAGTCTAACTGATGATTCTTTGTGTGGAAAGTGGAAAGTGAGTTGTTAAATATGTAAATGCAGATACACGCGCTCTTTGATTTGTTTGACACGGATGGTGATGGTAGGATCAGCAAGGATGATTTCTTTACTTGCTTAAGAAGAAACCCATTGCTCATAGCACATTTTAATCACCACTTCATGCATAAAGACTTGAATGCAGCAACAGCTTCAGAGGAAATTGTTTGATGGTTCCTCTTCTTTTCTTTTATTATATGGCTGTGCTGAAGGAATGTACAAAGTTTCCAGGCATGGTTTACAAGTCATTATAGCTTTGAAGAAGTAATTACTCATTGGTGTTTTGGTTTTAGTGGGGGGAGGGGAGGGATTTAAGTGATTTCTCTTTATAGTATATTGGTTGTGGAATATGTATTCATGAATTTTGATTTTTTTTTTGTTACTTTGACTTTTTGATTAAATATAAGTATAGTTAAAAAAAGAATGATTCTAGTTATGTTCGACTTTTGATAAAAAATCATTTCTCAAAAATAGATGACATTGTTTGCTCTTCTCCAACAATGTTGTTTATGTCATCGTCTACATGTCCCAATGCTTTTGGGATGCAATGGATGGTGTATGCAAGACCCAATACTTCAAGTTTGTATTATAAGAACATCTTCAACATTATGAGTTTAGTTTGTAACAAGTTTATGTATGTTGTGCAATGGAAATGAATGAGAGGTTGTATTGTGGAATTATATAAAGCTATGAAGGGTTCTAGTGACGCGTTGTTCGCATCTTGGTATACAACTTGAGTAAGTCGTGTTAGCAAGTTGCATGACAGAGAAATAGATAGTTGGGTTCCATTTTACTTGGTAAGCGACTTATGCAAGTAGTGTAGCAAGTCATAAAGTCCACTTAGATGTTGGTTGGTGACTTGGACAAGTTTTTAGTCGGCTTAGATGGTTGCTTAAGGAAAACAAAAAGTTCCGGTGGATTTTACACAAGAAGGCATATAAAGTCATGTTGAGTGGGACGAGTTATGTGGAGAGTTGGTTATGCGACTTGCAAGTTATGTAGGGCAGTAGAGTGTCATATATTTGTTCTTCTAAGTTGGGCGTGCAACATTAAGTTCCCAAATAAGTTGACATATCTTGGATCAAAAACACAATCAAGCGAAGGAAGCTTGAAAAGAACTTGGAGAGAAGGTTTTTATGGCCTTAGAGGGAACTCAAGCAAATATACAAGTTGATTTACAAATGAATAGGAGGATCCTATGTATGCATGAGAATTCCTAGAAAATTAAATGACATGTACCTAAATGTATATGAAACAAAGTTCTAAATAATTTTAGGTATCACTTGGCGACAATGTTAAACCTTAAGTTTTTACGAGCCGTGATGAGCTATGTCGTTTGTAAGACGTGATTTAAGACAATAGTTTTGTACATAATTCATAATTCTCTCTCTCTCTCTATATATATATATATATATATATATATGTGTGTGTGTGTGTGTGTGTGTGTGTGAGAGAGAGAGAGAGAGAGAGAGAGAGAGAGAGACTTAAGGTGTCATTATGTTAAAGAGTTGTGTCAAGTACAAACATTGGAGCCATGGTGTGTCATGACAAAACCATAGTGAACTTTTTAGAATCTTGAATGAAATAAAGGGACTTATGTTAGAAGGTGACTACTTGATATCCTTCTAGAACTAGCCTGAAAAAATATTCTAGATTCTTAGGGTATCTTTATGTATAACTAAGTAGGTTGTTATATTCTCTCTCCCTTGAGCTCGTGACATCATCGTCTTGGTACTTCTTAATCTCATACGTAAATAGTCTTAGTGACTCATGCGGTTCCCAACTTTCATCACCAATAACCTGATCAAGTATTCCATAAAGCTCAACACCACCAATTTTTGTACAATCCAATCCAATAAGATTTCATATATTTCTCATTAAAAATATGCCACCACCAACATTGGTGCCAATTTAGATACTCCTTGTGTCGATCTTTCACATTTTCATGATAAAACTTGAGGATTTGTATATGGAAAATCGGGTATATATTATGTTGGTATTAATGTATGTTAGTAGTACTCCATGTAAATCTTACATATTCTAATGTTGACAACTAACAAAATCCAATTTTATTGTTATACTGATATTTTATTTGAGTGATTAAGGTTAAAATCAATATAAGTTGTTTTGTATCTTATGAAAGGCATTTTGAACTACTTTGGCCTCTATATTTATTGTCTTATGCTTATTAGTTTTTGTGGAGGCCATATTCTAACTTTTGTGATAATAGTCTGGATATTATGTGAAACAACTTGGTATAAATAGTTTGAAATAGTCTTTAAAACATTATAAAAATAGATTTCCATTAAATAATAATTTAGGGAAGAAAATACCAAATTTCAAAAACTTTTAACAAACAGAAGTAAGTTGATAATGTATACACACACAAAGGCATATCAATCAACATAAAAGACTAGATAACTATAACAAAGTCTAGGTATTTCGAACATATTAAAAAAATTCTTCACCAAAAGCTCATCAATCTCCAAAAAGCCACTAGAGGATGCAACTTACTTGAGTACACGTGAAAATAATGTATCCAGCTTAGGAAGCCTAGAAAGTAAATCTCAATGTTATATATATATATATATATATATATATATATATATATATATATATATATATATATATATATATATATATATATATATAGGAACATTATTTATATACACAAAGTCTTAATCGATTATATATATATATATATATATATATATATATATATATATATATATATATATATATATATATATATATATAAGAACATTATTTATATACAAGAAGTCTTAATCGATTTTTCTTTAAAGACTTTGATAAACTTCAAGGCATCAACTTTTAGGGAAAACATTACAATTTATAAAGTACACTATTATTAACTTCAAACATCAAATAGTGACATAAAAGATAAATGATGTATATATATGTAATGCATTAAATAGAATAAGTTATCAAGCCCCGAGTCTTCTATAAATTAAAAACTCATGTCCCTTCCAAAAAAGGACTCCCAAGGGAAAATGTCCTTAAGTTTATACATGATGTTTAAAGTGTTTTTTAAAAATTGTCCTCATATTACTACTTTTTGAAACCCACAGGGACAATTTTTGAAATTTTGTTTTATAATTATTTCTCTTGTGTATTTAGAAAATCCTCATGGATAATGTGTAACGTCCCTAAATTTCAAACCATTTAAAAAAACATAGGTATAACATCCATTTTTCCATAAAAGATAGGAATACCAATTGTTTAATACTACTATAAAACCATGTCGTGAAAACAATGTATCAGAATCATCATAAAACAACAGAAGTCTAATTCATAAAATCAATAGTGATGAACATGTGGTACAATCAAGTTGGACCCTTCCTTCTGACAATATAACTACCTGAAAAACATTTAATCAACAACTGTAATCATAAAGTTTAG
The DNA here is from genome assembly GCF_052625555.1 of Lactuca saligna. NCBI lineage: Eukaryota > Viridiplantae > Streptophyta > Magnoliopsida > Asterales > Asteraceae > Lactuca > Lactuca saligna. The sequence goes on from NC_136423.1 coordinate 5,846,376, forward strand.
TGAGTTCCTCAAAATACTAGATATCACATCATATATACAGTGCATACATACTAGGCTCATAATCAACAACCCAGTGGTCCTATAGGCTCATATCCCTTATCCCAAATACCTGTTAGACTTCTAACTAACTCATCTTCAACACCTTAATGGGCCTTTAGGTGCAAAGTTATCATAAAAAAGACATGTTAGACTTACAACTATCATCCTTGTAGGCATGGAGGCTTACGACCAACTTCCCCTAGGATCCAACAGATACCAAAACAAAGGACTATATACTCTACCCGTTGTAACAACATGATTTTCAGTATGTTAATATTATTATTATTTTTATTTTTTTATAAAGGGGTTTTGGTATAAATTCAATTAAATAAATAAGTTTAATAATAGTTAATAGTTAATATGTAACACCCTATTTCGAGTTGTTTCATAACTCGGGGCCCGTGACCCGAAGATCAATTATCATCATGCTTCAGGCCTTAGGGAAAGAGAGGTTTAGACCCATTTGAATGTGGGTAATGTAGGTTATGGGATCCAAGAGTTCAGTTGTGCATTTGAGCCCAATGGTATAAAGGTAAAAAGGAGATGGTCTGGGCCTTTCATGAATTAAGGAGTTAAGTTTGGAAGGTTTTAAGGCGAACAAGATTTGATAGGAGTGTAGTGATTCTCATTACCTTTCTGAGCATATAAAGAATGCTGAAAATGGATTTGGGATGCAAAAGTTATGACTTTCAGAAGTTTGGACGGTAAGTGGTTTGCCCAATACGCTTGACGTACTTGGCCTTTTGATCGCAAAATCTTACCTCAGTGTTTTGGGCGTATGTTAGTCTAATGAAAACCCTAATTAAAGGTCTTGGACCATATTTAAAGTCTTTAACTCATTTTCAACCCTCCTTATCTTCATCCTCCATCCCTTCTAACCCCAAATTCGAAACCCTAGCCTTATTCAAAAGGATTTTGAGCCTTTGAGTGATTTTGGTGGATTTTTGGTGCATTTGGAAGAAGAACTCCTTGAAGAAGTGTTGGTTTTCTTGGAGCTTGTAGATCCAGGACCTGTTCACCTTCATCTAGATTCTGGAGGTATAAAGTTTTAATCTTGATAGTTCTCTCATGAATATCTAGTTTGGGTTATGATTTGTCATGTTTTGGTACCATGATTATGGTTCTTGTGAGTAGAAGTTACTCCAGAACCTTTGAGCCTAGTTTTTTTTTTTGGGTCATTTTTGAGGTCTTTAATCTATAAAAATTGGATCTTGATGATTATAATCCTTCCACACATGAGTTGGTGGTCTTTTGATGAAGTTAGAGATTTAGGGCTTTGGTTTGGAAACCATTAAGCCATGAAAAGTCATAAATTCAGGAACTTTATGACTTAGGACGTCCCATACGAATTAGATATGGAAGTTATGCATGTTTTCTTAATGCATTAAGAGGTTTGGAGTGGTTTTTCAGCATCAACGTCGTACGATGGGTGTACTAGGTTTGTACACCGAGCGTATGCACATGAATGGCTTTTGGGCAATTTTTAGGCCTTGAGTCACTTTGGGTTTGGACCTTGCTATGTTGTAACATCCGGAATTGCAGGTATGTTATTTTAATTATTTAATCATTTAATTCTTTTGGAGTTATTGGAGGGACTCAACGAGTTGGTACCTCAACTCGTCGAGTAGGGTCGTGACTTTTGACGCGTTTTAGCGACTGGACTCGACGAGTCGGGTATCTGACTCGACGAGTCGGTGCTGACGAGGAAAACCCTAATTTCTCGGGTTTAGGACCTATTTAAAGGTCCTTATGGCCTTCATTTGCGGCCACTTACACCTCTGAGAAACCCTAGAGAGCGAAGAGAGCTTAGAGAGCAAGGGAAAGGCTAATTCATCATCATTTTGGTGTGTTCTTGCAAGAAGGAGTGGGAAAGTCCAAGCTAGATCGATTGTGGAGCTTGGATCTGTGTTATTCATACTCAGATTCACTTTTGGAGGTACAAATCCTTTCCCATTTCGTGTATTTGATAGATTGCTTGAATCTATGATTTCTTTGCATCATTTTGAGTTGGATTATGAAGCATGTGATGTCCCAAGGTGGTGTAGATGTTGGATCTGGACCATGAGAGGTCCAAAAAGTCCCAACCTTCCAGCTTTATGCTGTTTCATGAGAGTTTTGAGAGTATGATACCATTTTGAAGGTTATTTCTCCATTTATGGATTTGTGTGTGTTGCATGAACGTAAACTTTGAACCTTTACGTGACTTTGGAGTGCTAGAAGGTAAGATCTATTAGTTAGAGAAGCAGATGTGACCTCAGAAGGTCGTTCGAGTGTTGTCATGGAAGGAACTCGCTGAGTCCATAAGGGGACTCGACGAGTCGAGTTGGGTGCCCCTGCGGTTCATGACCAGTGGTAACCCGTCGAGTGGAAGGTTCACTCGACGAGTTGAGTGAGGTTTAGAAAGATCCAGAGGACACGCTTGGACTCGCCAAGTCACCTATGTGCACTCGACGAGTCTGGTCAAAGTTTGACCGTTGACTACAATTGACTTTCATTGACTTTTAGGGTTGGGTCAACACTTGGACTTTTGGACCATTAGAAGGGTAAAATGGTCTTTTAGCCTTATGAGAGAACACTGGAACGGAATAGTCTAGCCTGGAGAGCCGTTATAGATTTGAGATGATTGCTTATGTGTTTAGGCGGGGCTAGGTCATTATTACGAGGATTAGGGATACCGAGCACGTAAGTTACTAGACAATATACGTGTAACGACGTAAATTTTAAAACCAAATTTTTTTCATTTTTGTAAACATCAAAACATCGAGTAATATTTCAAATTCAAACGTAAACAATATTGTCACAACAGAATACATCCCAAAGATCATAAAAATAGTTTTCCCCCGATAATGTGTACGATCACGCCAGCGCCTTCCCACGGTCCTCGCTGGTACCTGAAACACATGACACAACAAGTGTAAGCATAAATGCTTAGTGAGTTCCCCAAAATACAACTTACGCACATACGCCTTTCCAGGTCCTGACCTTCCGGTCCATGTGTCTCAGGGGACTTCCGTCCCGACTAGGTAAACCTTCCGGTCCTACCCACGTCGACCTTACGGTCCACATCACAACGCCTTCCGGCCCATAACATATTCGCCTTCCGGCCCATAATATAATGCCTTCGGCCCATATCAAGCATATCATACATGGCACATATAACGAATAACTTATCACACATAATACATATATCTCATAGTATATCCGACCTTCCGGTCACACAGTCAACCCTTGTTACATTTGGGGAGGTTTCCAGCGTACTGCCTCAAGAGTTTTGGAGCAACGGTGGTAGTTGCAGCACGAACCGCCACTACTTGTTGTTTCTTGGCAGATTCCTGGACCGGTTGGCTTTTCTTGTTGTTCCAAAATTTCCTTTTGTTGTTCCAAAATTTCCTTTTGTTGTTTCCCTCTTTTTCTTGCTCAAAGTTGCTCACCACGGTGCTATGGCTGGCCCTGCGGTCGATGAGTTGCTGTACCAATTGTTTGGCACTGTCAAAAGTAGTCGATTTTGAAGACAACACATTTCCTTGGATCCGGGGTGTTAATCCCCGTATGTATTTTTCCATCTTTTTACTTTCTGGCTAGACCAACTCTAGACATAGTAAGGCCAGATGACTGAATCTGGCTGTGTAGCATGCGATGTCAGAGACCGTCATTTTGAGGCCCAAAAGTTCCTGTTACAATTTCTGAACTTCTCTCATATGGCAATATTCTTTTAGCATTAGAGTCTTCAAATCATCCCAGCTCATTGCATTCAACACTGGAAGAGTCAAAGACTTCACATGACCATTCCACCAGGTAGGGGATCGGTCAGTGAAAGTGCAAACTGCAAATTTGACTTTGCTTGCTTCAGGGCAAGCACAAATTTCGAAGACTGATTCAGTCTTCTCGAACCATTGCATAAGGATGATGATGCCCCTGCTTCCATTGAAGGATTTGGGTTTTCCATTTGTAAAATCTTTGTTGGAACATTCCTTTGAACATCCCTGACTGTCCCCCTGATTGGAGGTAGTAGCACCATTTCCTGATCCACCATCGTTATTTGTACCAATCTGTGACATTGCAGCTACCACGGCTGTTGTTATGGTAGCTTGGAACATGGAGGGGTCAAACTATGGAGGTGGTGGTACGTTGTGTGAAGGCCTGGGATTTTTCTGTGGTGGCATAGTTCTGCCACAAATTTAAAAAGTTGGTAAGCCTTTAATAGTAGTTATTAGTCGGTTATTATTGAACTAAATTTATCTGTGTTATGTTCCGACTTCTTAAAGTATTTGCAAGCATTCATGTTGGAAAATTCATATGATTTGAGATCATGAATTTAGTAGTAGTGTCTTAGTGAAATCTTGTGACTTGATCCATGCTAGGTCCTTCTACAACCTCTTAGTGTATGCTTGTTATGTGTAATTAAGAGCGTTGATTCTAATGGATCTGCTCTAAGCCCACAACCAAACAAGGAACAAGACCTAAAACGGAACCACCATTTCTAAACTGATAAAATCTTAATTATATACAGCTTTATTGCCTACACCAAGTAGTTGTAGACTCACCATAAGCAACGACATATACTGTTATGAATTTAGAGATAACACTCCCAATGGAATATAATATGCATGCCAATTTCACTGATGTGATTTTAGTACATAGAGTTTGGAAAAATTTGACCTTGATGCATGTCTATATCACATCAATGCAAGGAAAAGTTTTGACAGTATTACACTCCTTTGATTAGTGTAAACACATAATCACATGACTGAGCATACACATAGAGAAGAGTAGCACCAACGCATACTCATAAACCTAATCTATAAAGATTCCTGAGTAGTATGGACCCTACTCACTGTAACTAGTCCCCTGCGGTCCATGAGACGAAGTCAACGCACCCTGTAGTTCTGCTAACCGACGCTCAACTATGGTCGCTTTCTCTTCGAGATCCATGTGCCTTTCCTGATATTCCCTTACCTCCACCAGTGCGGTGGCAAGGTCCTCAATAAGTCGGTCCCTGGGATAGTGGTCTCTTTAGAAGTTTTGAGTGCATGCGTTGGCGACTTCCACAACGACACTCAGCTCTTGAACTCGATTGACCCTTTCCCTATTCTAATCTCCAAGGTTCGTGATTTGTTGGATCATGATTGGGAGGGCCTTGTCAGCTGGTCCTCCATGTTTGAGGTCAAAGTAACCGTGTTGATCGCCAAATGGTGATCATTTTCGCTGATGACGACTCCACCTCTCGATGTCTGATGCCCAATGGGACATAGGTCCGTTGCAGCCATAACGGTTCGCGGGAACCCTGGCTATGTATAGAGGGTTGATGACTTCCGACTCTTCTTCGTCTTCTTCTTCCTCCAGTTCCTCTTCAAATTCTTCTTCTTCGGGCTCTTCCTCTTTGACTTCTTTGGGGTGTTCATTGGGATCTTCCTTTGGTTCTTCTTCTATCCAACCACTGTTTCCTTGATTTGGAAAGTAGGGGTTTCCTGGTAAGTGGAATCCTGCCATGACGTCTGTGCGAGAATAGGGGTGTAAGAGGCACATAATGAATCTAGAAATATGGTGCTATAGCAACATAAAATACTCCTATAGTATTTTAAACATTTTGTTTGATTCTTATTGCAATTATCTTAAGGGTGTTGGTAGGATGATAGACTTGTTTCTCATTACGACTATCCCCTGGCATATGCTAGTCACTTCTCCGATGAATATAGTTGATCAAGCTATATTCCTCCCAGACTTGATTACATGTCCCAAGGCATAATCATAGTGTACAACTCATCTATTTTTACTTTTCATGTTTTTCCTAGATGTGACACTATACCATCATGCATGCATGTACCTATACTTTCCATAAAAATATTTTTTTACTTTTAAAATTATAGTTATATGAAAAATGTTTAGTCAGAGAATCTTAGTCCCATTGTGTTTATAGTTTGTATATATTATGTGGTGCGATATACTTAGTTCACTATAAACAATGATCTTATACCAATCTGCCACACCCCCAAACCAAGGATGGCGGAAACGTCCGGGGCTGGAGGATTTCATGTATAGTATCACAATATAGTGACCAAAGTAAATACAACCATCATAAATATAATCGAGAAAATTACATGGTTTTATGAGTACATGTTTCAAAATTGATTACAATATAATGATAAAATGTTTTGTCTAACGCTGAAGCGTTCCATCCTCAAAAGCTGGGAGTCACCTGTTTTCATTGATTACCTGAGAATAAAAGTAAATTTTGAAAGAGTGTCAACGATTACGGTTGTGAGTGCATAAGCTTTTGTTTATAAAGTTGAAAACCATTCTTTGAAAATGTAGTGTATGAATATACAAGAGACTCTGGTTATAACTACAAGATTTTAACCAGTACTCTAAGAGTACAATGAAGTAGTGCCTCACAATTGGATTTAACGAGTTTACGTGTAATGTAATTGAAAATCCTTTTTGTAGTAGGAATATAACCTTCCTTAGTAAGTTCATAGAGTTCATTTAACATAAAATATACCTATTATAGCTTATCATTTATGTTTGTAGTAAATGAACAACTCTTTTGTAGTGAAAATTGAACCTTTCATAGTGAATAATAATGTAACAAAACATAAACTATACTTATTATAGTTTATCTTGTATGTTTTTAATGAATAAAAAGCCTTATGATGGATGAGTATTTATGTTTTATAAGTGTAACTTAACAGGAAACACAAGTCAATATGTAGTCAATCATTGATAAACACTTTGCTTAACAATTTACAAAGTGTTAGAAATCTTGTAACTGTTTTTATCTAGTTTTAACTTTTCTGTCACTATTTTTGTAAAAATCACAGAAAAATCATTGGGATTCGAAATCTGAATCTGTAAACTTAGGCAGTTCAGTAAATGTGTCTAGTATGTTCACAATTCTTATAATGATGTTTAATGTTCTCTAACCAGTGTGAAAAGAACCATTATCATTGACTGGTCTGAAATCTTTACTGTAGTGATAGACAGTTTTGTAAAAATCACCATAAATTTTAGAAAAATCGTATGAACATGTGCAAGTAGTCATTTGAAAGGTATAAACCAGATCTATATTCAGATTTAACATTTTTGAAAATTATTGAGTTTAAGGTGGACAAAACAGTTCATGATTGGACCATAACTTTCTGTTGAAAGCTGGTATTTGAGTTTGAGCATGTTTTGGTGTTGTAAATTGTATCCCCCCCCCCCCCCCCGCCCATAAAACTAGAAGAAAACGTGAAAATATGGGGGTATGAACTCACCTTGAGTGATTTCCTGAGATGGATGGTTGAAGAAAAGGGGTTTCCAAGTCAAGAACACTTGGAGAATGCTTAAGGATTTGAAGGTCCTAAGAACAAATATGATGATATTTGTGTAAGAAGTCCATGATTTGAGTGAAAGAATGTAGAATATTTAACAGTAATAATGAACATCTTACCAAGAGTGAGAGGAAAAACTCGTGACTTCCTGGGAGTTCTTGGTTCCAGAGTGAATAAATGAGAAATAGAGAGAGAGAGAGGGGGGGGGGGGTATTTGATTTTTGGATATGGAAAATGAAACTTTTGGGAAATGTGTGGGATATAGATTTTATGTGGATTAGATGTAGGAAAATCTAATGGAGTGTTGGGAAAGAGTAGAGAGGACAATGATTTGACTAGGTAGAGTGTGAATAGTGATATAAAGTGGGTATGGGGATGACTTGGTGTCATAACTTCTTGGAAATGTCAACAAACCCATATATGATATCTTATACAAAAGATATGATCTATAACAATAATTTCCCTAAAATAGAAATAAAATATGAGTTTATGGGGTCTAATATGTCAAAATACAAGTTTGGGTGAAAATCCCCCATCAAAATCATCAAAAACGGGCTTAAAACGTGAAAGTGGTCAGAAACTGGGAAAAGAAGCGAATCTGCAAGGTCAAGAGGGTCAGACGCGAAGGGAGGGTTTGTAGGCGAGAAGATTTGTTACAGGAGGGGAGGTTCGGCCTGAGAGGATTCGCAGGCAAAGGAGAGGTTTCGTTTTGGGAGGACTCGTAGGCGAAGCTTGTCAAGGCGAAGCGAATCTGGCCGAACAGAAGCGATAGTTCTCGGATTCCAAGCGAGAGGGTCTGAAGCGAGAGTATGTGAGGTGAAACTTCCCGCCTAGGAGGGAAACTAAGCCAGAAGCGAATGTTCCAACTGAAGAGTTCACCTCAAGAGGATTCGCCTCTTGAGAGGGTTTCGCTCGCATTGTGCTGTTTTTCATATTATCTTCTCGTTTCAAGGGATTTTCAACTCATTGAAGTATAGGGATAGCCCAGGTGTTTATCAAATAGTAGAGAGAGATTTAGGGGAGAGAGAGAAAGAGCGTGAGAGAGAGAGAGAGATTGAGAGGGACTTGTAAGGTGGCCTTTACTAGTGTTTGGCCCTGTGATGCAAGGTTCGTAAAGCCCATTGTGCCTTGTTATGAGTGTTTTACACCCCCGAAGGTGCTTAATAGTGCTTTATAGAGTCATTACATCACTCACCCTGATTAGGGTTTAGAATTTTTGAACATTTAAATCTTCTGAGTGATACTTTGTATTATGATAGAAAGTTGTACATAAGAAAACATAGAATATACCCTATCATACAAGCACTAAATGAGTTTATTGGTTTGACCTGTTGACTTTTGTTGACTTTGACCTTACCAAAATTTGATGATTTTCACAAAAATTAAATAAGTTAATAGGTTGTCTGTAGATCTCACTGTTGAATTTAAGTGGACAACAATACCCTTGGTCGTCGTCAGTTAAATGGTCTCTTTAAGATTTTAAGAGTAATGACTTATCACTTTTAATATGTCCAATTTGTCAAAAATTCTTTCTTCTTTAAGTGCACCACTATAATCTTTTCATGAAGGTGAAGGTACCGAAAAGCTTGTTAAGACTATGTCAGAACATTTGATCCCAAAAGCTCTTTATTTTGAAAAGAAATTAGTGTTATTTTATTTTTATTTTTATTTTTATTTTTTAACTCTATTTTCTAAATTTTTTTGTTTTTAGTTTACATTTTAAATTTTAGAATTTACATTATTTTTATTTTTAAATGTGTGTCTTCAAAATGGTTCATTCTTATTAAAAATTGAATTTATTAGCTTTGTCTTAAAGATTTTCGGTTTACAGCCCATTTGTTTATGGGTTTTGGGCCGAGAATGGATTTTCGGCCTTAGAGAAAGGATTTTCGGTTTTAAAAGAAGGATTTTCGGCTGATAACTTCACTCTATCATTTGCGGCCAAAAACTACTCTCTCTCTCTCTCTCTCTCTCTCTCTCTCTCTCGTGTTCTTGACTATTCTTCAATCACCTTCATCGATGCTTCATAGTTTGTGGTTGTTGTTTGAAATCCTTCATCGATTCTTTAAGGTATAATGAAGGTGAGCCCCACACTGCTAATCTTCATGTGTTTTGATCGATTTTTGTAGATAGAAGGCCAAAAAAGGGTTCCCGATGGTGTTCTTCGTCGAAACTAGAATCGCAAAACGTTTGCGGCTGGAAACCGTTTGCAGCTAAAAACTCATATTAAAATGTCTTTTAAAATTTAAGTGTAGTATTTTCGGCCAAAAGACCATAATCAACCTTATTTTCAACATGAATAAAATTAAATTGGAGCCATATCAATATATATTTGAGAAATTTAATCTTAATTGTTTAAATTTTTAAAATTTCTCACTTGGCTCGGTTGATGTAGATAAATGGCGGACCTAAAATTCTCGGAAAACCACAACATTGCAGCATGTCTGTCAGATCCTCTAGCAGCACATCAAGAATTTAAGTCCATGTTTCACGGACTTAAAATTTGCAGACCTGCTCACGCTTTCCAATCAAATCCCATTATCTATCAAGATTTAGTAAAGAGATTTTGGGACAAAGCTTCTGTCAACAAAAGGGGAGCGAATGGGCAAGGCACGATAGAATCTTCAATTCAAGGAAAAGAAATTATTGTGTCCAAACATATTATTCGAGAAGTGCTTCAAATTAAGGATCATTCTGGTCTTCCAACTGAAATTCCTGTGGATCAAATTGAGAAGATCCTAAGTAGAATGGGTTATGAAGGAGTCTTCCCGCCTATAATAAAGAAACTGCTACCTCTATACTGGCGTTTTCTTGCCCATTGCTTTGTTATATGAATCTCTGGTAGGAAAGCATGTGAATATGAAATTTCTTTATTGAATACTAGCGCCATCACTACACTAGTCATGGATCTTGACTTAATTTTTCAAGATATGTGTTGAATGAAATGAAGAATAATTTACAAGGGAAGAGAAAGGACACATTTTTAATGTACCCAAGGTTTCTCTAGATGATCATCAATTCCAAATATCCTGAATTGAAAGGAAGAGGAGAAACTTTAGATCTGAAATCTCTGGGTACTAGCACTTTTGGTCTTATGAAACAGAACCGCAAAGTCTAAAAATTTATGTTTCAAGGAACAAAGCCCTTAGAAAAGTTTGGTTGTTTTGCTAAGATTGGTGAGGATTCTGTTTCAGTTGAAGCCTTAGAAAATGAAGATGATGAAGTTACTATCTCTGATCCAGAAGATGACGCCACTCCTCCTATAGCGATTGTTGCAGAGGAGCATGTTCCAATGATCAATGTTAATGATGATGATGATGAAGATAATAATGATGAAGATGATGATGATTAAGGAGATGATGGGATGGATCTAGGGGATAATTCTCTATGTTTTGATGATGATTGGGATGATGATGGAGCTGAAATGGGTCAAAAAGGTGATTTATTAGGTTTAATGATGATAATTTATGCTTTGATTTTTAGTTAAATGATGAAGACCTCAATTCGTTCTTTGATAATGTCGATGATGTTGGAGTTTCACCAACGGAGACTCAAGGAGAATCAAATATTCTCAAGCTTCCAGAACAAACACCCCATCAGATGGATGACCTTACTACTTATTTGGATTCAATTGTGAGGATTCCTCCCCAAGTAGTTGCCTCTCCAACCTTTATTCCATCTGAGAGTGATCTTCAAGAGACGCTAGCCTCCCAACCTCCCCTCAAAAGAAGAAGAGTTGATCCAAGAGCGGGTGTACCAATTAGGGAACAAGCTCATCATATTCAACAATCTTCTACAGCCTTCTCTACAGCCTAACCAGATAATGTTGATAACCCAATACTGAATGAAGGGCCCAATGTTGTTCATTCTTCTTTTGAAACCGGGAGATCTTTGGCTCCCGGTGTCTCTTTAACTCCCCAACCTGTGCATGATGCTGCCTCAGAGAGGCTTTCCAGGTTCTTAGCTCAACATGATATTGACCCTGCACCCCATGGCAAAGGGATATCTATTGGTGCAAGGAGTTCCGGGGGAGTAGATCTATCAATTTCTAAGCTCAAAGCAGAGATTGGAATTTTAAATCATAATATCATTGAGAAAGATGTTTTGATAGGAACTTTAGATGTTAAAGTTTCTGACCCTAAAAAGGAAAACCATGAAAAATCAAAACAAATTTAAGCTCTACAGCTCAATCTCGGCACTCTCACTGTCAAATACTTCGATTTGAAGAGCAAGTTGATAAGTGAATTTGACGAAAAATTCAAAACATCTGGTGGTGAGACAAGTTAGGCCGAGACATCCCATGGTTCCCCTACACAAATAACTCAAGTTTCTCATGATATTTCTCAATCTTCTCGTACATCTCGTATAGTTGATCGATTCGAAAGAGAACCTGATCTGGCCAATCCAAGAGCAATTCTAAAGCAAGTTCAAAAACAAGCCAAGTCTCAAGGCAAAATAGGAATGCTTTTCATGAAAAATTCTAATCAAAATATTCGTGGAGATTGGCCTAAACTAAGTGTTTCTAAGCTCAGGTGATGGCTATTCAAAACCAAATACGGAGACCAGTCGGGTATTATAATGTGGGGATTTCACAACAAATTAAATGTATGGGTGGTCAAGAGGAAAAGTGGAAACGTGGAGTACTATGCTAATCAGAATGACTTTAGTTCTTGGACTAAAGTTGATCTTGCGGAACTATCTGAAGCTCCTTTCCACAATCCTTCAGGTGATCCTCGCGGAACCAAGTTCAAACTCTTTCTGGAGAATCAAGTCAAGAGGAAGTTTGACATAATGAAGACTATTGATTCTATCGTGAAGAAATTCAAAGGATTAATTGATCCTAGAACCAATCGAACCTTTAAAAATGTGATGTGACCTCCTACTCGACAGATCAAACAAATTCCTATTGTTCAACAGCTTCCTGATGGACATCCAAACGATATGGAATATTGGGTTTTCGATGAGGTCACAACTTTTGCTGTTATCAACTTCTCGACCGGTACAATACACCTCATTTAAGCGAAGGATCTTTTTCAATTTGGTGAGCGCGACATCCATACTTTGGCAAATCATCAAATTATGGTAAAAAATGAGCTCTTGGAGGTTGCAGCTAAAGAATATACGAGCATGGTTGCTGAACTTATCAACAAACGCATGTGGACTAGTGCCTAGCCTCAAACCAAGGGGGAGACTGTTAGGACATGTTTTGTTGGTTTGAGCTAAGTATTGATGTTTTGTAGGTTTTGATACACTTTGTATAAGCATTTTGTGGGTTTTCGGTTGGGTGGACCGAAAACGTCCTGTTTTCGGTCCATATGGTGTTTACGGCTTGTAACACCCAAATATCTGGACGTACTTAAGTGTACGCTTGGCGTACTATGCATGGCTGGTCATGGGGAGAATTGTGGTACGCTGGGCGTACCAAGCTTTACGTGGCGCGTACGCGCCAAAGGTGTAAGACCTTAATTTTTAGACATGAGGCCTATTTAAGCGACCTTAAGCCCCTTGGACTTAACCCCATAAAGCCTCCATATCCCTAGAGCATCCTTGTACCCCAGAGAACCCGGTGAGATCATTCTTGAGCTTAAAAGAATGCATTTGTGACCTTTTTAGTGTTCATTGCAAGAAGAAGAACTGGTCAAGCAAGTTTGGAACGTGTAGGTGCTTCAAGATCATGCATCAAATTCACCTTATAAAGCTTCTGGAGGTAAAAAGCTTGCACCTTTCCATCTAAATCCTTAGATCTAGCTAGGGTTTTCTAGTTTTGTCCATTTGGTTGGTTTTGGACCTCTTTTGAGGAGTTTAGCAACTCTATAAGATGAGGATGGCAGATCTGAGGTCCCTTGGTTGTTTAGAAGCATAAAAATAGGATCTTGATGGATGTATAGGTCTCATGCATGGATTAAGGACCTTGGAAAGGTCTCAATGGAAGTCTTGGACGTTTTGGGGCATGCAAGGGCATAAAGTTGGCAACTTTATGTCTTAGGACATTTTAGAAGACCCATATCTGACTTTTGGTCGTGAGGAAATTGAGCATTAAGAACTTAAAAGAGAAAGGGCTTAAACTGATTGTACGTTGGGCGTAACCAGTTGTAAGCGATGCGTAGTCCCCAAACCCTCAATACGCTGCGCGTACCAAGATGGTACGCTGGGCGTACGCAGCAGCAACAGTTGGTCCCTAAATTGTTTTGGGCCTTTGAGCCTTTGGGCCTATTTACTTGGTGGGCTTGATTGAATTTGTGAAATAGGGTTTGACATATGTTATGGGCCATGGATTTAATTGTTGGGCCTTTTTGCGCCAAGAGGCCCATTAAAGATTTTGGACTTGGACTTTTGGGCCCATTAGCAAGGATATGGTATTTGAGTCTTGAGTGAGGAATTGGAAGTTGGGTTTTCCCCCTTAGTTAATTTAAAGCCCTAATGTTGTTTATGTTATTATTATTATTCAGCTCGGGAAATTGCGGACTGTTAGGAGAGCAGTATTTATATTCAGCAGACTGAGGTGAGTCTTCTAACCTTATATATGGGTCTAAGGCACCAAGGCCGGCCCATTATGTGATCATGTTCTGTGTATGACAGTCATTTTATGATTTATCATGTTATGTGATTATATGGTTGTGTGGAAGACCCCGGTGGGAGCCCTAGGTATTGGATATAACACCAAGTGGGGTAGCCCATGGTAGTCATCGGCAAAGTCCATGTGGGGTAGCCCATGACATTAGATGTGAGACCATGTGGGGCAGCCCATGACAGTCCTAGGTAAAGACCATGTGGGGTTGCCCATGACATTCTTGATGGTTCGTATTTTCATGTTTTATGTGGTATATGTATAGCTTTAATAGCTATTAGGGTATTTGTATGTGGATTGTGTGTGGTATGCTCTGGGGAACTCACTAAGCATTTCGCTTACAGGTTGTTGATTTGTTTTAGGTACTTCGAAGCCTAAGGGTAAGAGCAAGTTGTGATGGCGCGACGTGCACTCTATCTCTCTTTTATTGACATGTTTTGGGACACTCTGATGACTTAAAAGAATAATAATGATGTAATGGATGTTGATTTGAAAACAGATGTTTTGGAAATTTATTATTTATGCAAATGTTGCGATTACTTAAAAATGAAAATTTTATTATGAAAATCGGGTCGTTACAAGTTGGTATCAGTGCCTTGGTTTGAGGGATTTGGGCACACCCTCAGGTGTGTCGGGACTCAGACTAAGGAAATGTAAAAATTGTTTTCAATATATATATATATATATATATATATATATATATATATATATATATATATATATATACACAAACACACACACACAAACTAAAAAGGGTTTTCAAAAGTGAAATGAAAAAATGAGAGAGCAACACACGTGATCAACCGAGCCAAGTTAGTAGTTCCCTAATATGTTAGCCATGTTATACCGATTGATGCACTCTGTTGATTATATGGAATTTCCTATGTGTAGGTTTTCAAAGTTGTATACGGTTAGGAGCTTATAGCCTCAGAATGATCGATTTGGCATTATTCCTGTTCCTTGTTTGGTTGTGGTTCTAGGGTAGAATATCTTATTCGAAAGTCTATTTGATCCTTCTTATGTGTACAACTTGCATGCATAAAGGCAACCTGTTATGATTGATTTGATTGATATGCATAGAATAAATCTTTGGGCATCCTGAGATTGGTATATGGTAATTGTGGGTCATGTTTTGGTTACGAGATGAATTGGAGCTATCAGGTAAGGCAGCGAGAAGGGTACGGGTAGGTGTGGAAGGTAGTATTGGGCCCGTACTACTGGAAGCACAGGACCTATACCCGAACCAATGTTAGATCTTATGACTTCAAGGGGGACCGGTGTGAGAGATCCCATATATGGAATCTTAATCATCGTGATTTATGATTTTTTTTCAATTGAGTATAGTGACAACACGTTTTGGAGTGGGAGGATCGAGATTGGTATTTGGATCCGGTACAGGATTAGGAGACACTGCTGATGGTATTGATGAGAGGCTGTGCAAGTTGATTGCGACCGAGGTCACGAAGGGCATCCATGATGCTACCCCAATCATTTTTTGGATGGTCAAGGAGGGCATGATGGATATCATGGAGGAGAGACTCGGGGCATTTAAGGTTGAGGTTCTGCAGATCAGGTGGGAGTCCGAACTCCCATATTCTGGGAGTTTAAGGCGTGTGGAGCTCCAGAGTTTTCCGGGGTGAGGGACCCCATTGCTAGCCGACGGTGGGTGGTGGACATTGATAATGCTCAACGTACGACTTCTTGTATGCTGAGAGACAGGGCCTAGGATTGGTGGGGTGGGGTGAGGTTACCAGTCAGGTGGGAGCGACTGGTGTGGCTGAGATGTCATGGACTGAGTTTGTTTGACGTTTTGATTCGGAGTTTGCACCGCCTATTGAGGTGCATCGATTGGTGAGGAAGTTTCACGGTTTGCAGCAGACCACCGAGACTATACCGGATATCACCGCTAAGTTTCGAGAGCAAGCTTTGTTGATCCCACAGTATGCTACAGATGAGGAGATGAGGCGGACCCGATATCATTCCATGCTGAGGATGATATTCGGGAGTTTGTGAGCTTTACAGGGTGCAAAATCCTGAATGAGATGGTGGAGAAGGCTCGTGAGAGGGACATGGAGTTGGAGTCCCACACGAAGCGGAAGACTGAGTAGGTGCATGCAGCAGGGGCTCAGGCAAAGAAGCCTAAGACCTCTGATCTTTCGGGCAGGGGACAACAGGGCCAGGGCCGGTGTGCTAAGTGTGGGAGGTTTCATAGTGGGGCTTGTCGGACGGCTGGGTCGTCAGGATGTTACTCCTGTGGCCAGCATGGCCACATGAGCAATGATTGCCGTAAGAAGGGCTTGATATGTTTCCACTGCAACCAAACCGGCCATAAAAAGGCTGATTGTCCGAGGTTGCAGGGAGGGAGAGGAGCAGTGGCAGCGCCTGTGCCTGCCACTATGAGGATTACTGATGGCCGCCCGGTTAAGGTGGAAACTCTAGCGGTGAAGAGCCACGCTTTCCAGCTGACCACCGAGGAGGCTCGGGTAGCACCGGAAGTCGTGATTGGTACGTGTTTATTCTTCTTTGCCTTATGTTATTCGAAGTGCTTATATATGTATGAATCATGTTGTATAGGGACCTTTTTGGCAAACGGTATGTCGGCTCATGTTCTATTTGATTCGGGTGCTACCCGATCTTTCGTGTCTCTTGCGCTTAGCAAGAAATTCCGAGACGCACCGTGGAGTTTGGATACCCTGCTCGAGGTGGAGATTGTAGATGCCCGCACTGTGACTGATGTGCGAGTATGTCGGGACTGTGTCCTAAATGTGCATGGCGAGAGGTTTCACATCGATTTAGTTCTAATACCGCTGCAAGGATTGAAGGTGATTGTTGGGATGGACCGGTTGAGGGCCAACGGGGCCATGATTGATTGCGAGCATCAGTTGGTCAGGGTTCGAACCCCAAGTGGGGGAGAACTTGTTATTCATGGTGAGAGGGACTCACAAGGCCCGACCCTCTGTTCGAGTGCGAGGGTAAGGAGGTTTTTGCAGTAGGGTTGCATGAGATTTCTGGCTTATGTTTCGGATACGAGAGTAGAGACCGTGTCGGATATGAGTAGTATGCCAGTGGTACAAGATTTTCGGGATGTTTTTCCCGAAGAGTTACTAGGGCTACCACCTGAGAGGCAGGTGGTGTTTCGCATTGATTTAGTACTGGGTGCGGCTCCAATAGCCAAGGCACCATATCAGTTGGCACCTCCTAAGATGCAAGAGTTATCTACGCAACTTCAGGAACACTTAGACCGAGGTTTCATCCGTCTGAGCAGTTCTCCCGAGGGAGCACCGATCCATTTCGTGAAAAAGAAGGATGGATCGCACAGGATGTGCATTGATTATAGGGAACATAACAAATTGACAGTGAAGAGCCGTTATCCTTTGTCAATTATCGATGACTTATTTGATCATCTGTAGGGTGTGTCGTGGTTCTCCAAGATTGATCTTCGGTCTAGGTATCACCAGATGAGGATTCGAGAGAAGGATATATCGAAGATAGCCTTCAGGACTAGATATGGGCATTACGAGTTTGTGGTGATGCTGTTTGGGCTCACCAATGCCCCGACAGCGTTCATGGATCTCATGAACCGAGTATGTAGGATGATGTTAGATCGGTCATTGATCGTCTTTATTGATGATATTATGGTTTACTCTAAGACCAAGGAGCATCACGAGCAGCCTTTGAGGGAGGTATTGGAGACCCTAAGGGTGGAGAAACTAAATGCAAAGTTCTCCAAATGTGATTTCTGGCTGCGGGAAGTACAATTTTTGGGGCATGTCATCAATCAGGAGGGGATTTCGGTTGAACCAGCCAAAGTAGAGGTTGTGACGCAATGGGAGGTACCGAAGAATGCTTCAGAGATTCGTAGCTTCTTGGGTTTAGCGGGCTACTATAAGAGATTTATCCAGGATTCCTCCAAGATCGTTGTACCATTGACCCGCTTGACCAAGAAGAATGTGACCAATCGGTGGGGTAAGGATCATCATATGACGTTTGAGACTCTGAGACGTAGATTATGCGAGTCTCCAATTCTAGTACTACCCAAGGGGTTGGATGATTTAGTGGTGTACTATGATGCATCGATTTCAGGGTTGGGTGCGGTATTGATGCAGAGGGGGCATGTGATTGCTTATGCCTCAAGGCAGTTGAAGCCCCACGAGGTGAATTACCCCATGCATGACTTGGAGCTGGGGGTGGTGGTGTTTTCCCTCAAGATCTGGAGGCACGATTTTTATGGGGTACGGTTCATAATTTATACCGATCAAAAGAGTTTGAAGTATTTGATGGATCAGCATAACCTCAATATGCGGCAGAGGAGATGGTTAGATGTGTTGAAGGATTATGATTGTGAGATCTTATACCATCCAGGGAAGGCCAACGTGGTGGCCGATGCATTGAGTCGAAAGACGGTAAGGTCCCCAATTAGGGATATTTGTATGAGGATGACTGTGATTACGCCTTTGTTAGAGATGATCAGAGGGGCCTAGGTTGTGGGGGAAAAGAGAGAGAATTGGAAAATGGAGAAAATCTGGGGACATTATCCTTTGTTTGTTAAGGATAGTTGCGGTCTTTTGATGCAGTGTGGACGAGTATGGGTGCCGGTATCAGGAGGAGTGATGTAGATGCTATTAGAGGAGGCACATAAGTCCAAGTTTTCTATACATCCACGTGTGAAAAAAATGTATAGGGACTTGAGGCTGAGTTATTGGTGGCCCGACATGAAGTAGGAGATCGCCTGGTTCGTTGAGCAGTGCTTGACCTGTAGGAAGGTCAAGGCCGAGCATCAGCGGCCTCATGGCAAGGTTCAGTCATTACCCATTCCCATGTGGAAGTGGGAAGAGATCACTATGGACTTCATTATGAAGCCACCAAGGGCAGTGAGGAATGTAGAATCCATATGGGTTATCATGGACAGACTGACAAAGATTGCCCATTTCATCCCGATCTCTGAGAGTATATCCGCAGAAAAGTTGGCGGACATTTATGTTCAAGAAGTGGTGGCTAGACACGGGGTGCCAGTGTAGCACAGAGCCGTCAGAAGAGTTATGCAGACCGACGATGCTCGGATCTCGAGTTTCAGGTGGGGGATTTTGTACTGCTGAAGGTGTTTCCCTGGAAAGGGATTATC
The DNA here is from genome assembly GCF_052625555.1 of Lactuca saligna. Taxonomy (NCBI): domain Eukaryota; kingdom Viridiplantae; phylum Streptophyta; class Magnoliopsida; order Asterales; family Asteraceae; genus Lactuca; species Lactuca saligna. Next base: position 5,865,415 of record NC_136423.1, read on the forward strand.
AGGTTTCAGAAGCGGGGTAAGTTGGGGCATCGATTCATAGACCCGTTCAGGATTACAGACCGAGTGGGAAAGGTGGCATATCGGTTAGAGCTTCCAGAGGAGCTTAGTCAGATACACAATACCTTCCATGTGTCTCAGCTTCGGAAGTGTATTGCTGACGAGACCGCAATTGTTTCCTTGGACGACATTCAGGTGGATGGGAGCCTGAATTATGTCGAGAAGCCGGTCGTCATCTTAGATAGGAAGACAAAGGGTCTTCGCAACAATGAAGTGAAGTTGGTAAAGGTGCAATGGCAACACCAGAAGGGCTCCGAATGGACGTGGGAGCCAGAGGAGGAGATGCGAGAGCATTACCCTGATCTATTCACAGCTGCGGACTTCGAGAACGAAGTCTAGTCCAAGTGGGGGAGAGTTGTAACACCCAAAAATCAGGTATGGCTTGAAAACCTAAGGAAATTATATTTTACATGAATGGTCCCTTAGGTACGTTGGGCGTACTTAAGTGTACGTTTGGCGTACTGTGCATAGCTGGTCGTGGGGAGAATCGTGGTATGCTAGGCGTACCAAGCTTTATGCGGTGCGTATGCACCAAAGGTGTAAGATCTTAATTTTCAGACATGAGGCCTATTTAAGCGACCTTAAGCCCCTTGGACTTAACCCCATAAAGCCTCCATAGCCCTAGAGCATCCTTGTACCCCAGAGAACCCGGTGAGATCATTCTTGAGCTTAAAAGAGTGCATTTGTGACCTTTTTAGTGTTCATTGCAAGAAGAAGAACTGGTCAAGCAAGTTTGGAACGTGTAGGTGCTTCAAGATCATGCATCAAATTCACCTTATAAAGCTTCTGGAGGTAAAAAGTTTGCACCTTTCCATCTAAATCCTTAGATCTAGCTAGGGTTTTCTACTTTTGTCCATTTGGTTGGTTTTGGACCTCTTTTGAGGAGTTTAGCAACTCTATAAGATGAGGATGGCAGATCTGAGGTCCCTTAGTCATTTAGAAGCATAAAAATAGGATCTTGATGGATGCATAGGTCTCATTCATGAAAAGGACCTTGGAAAAGTCTCAATGGAAGTGTTGGACGTTTTTGGGGCATGCAAGGGCATAAAGTTGGCAACTTTATGCCTTAGGATGTTTTAGAAGACCCAAATATGACTTTTGGTCGTGAGGAAATCGAGCATTAAGCACTTAATAGAGAAAGTGCTTAAACTGATTGTATGTTGGGCGTAACCAGTTGTACGCTACACGTAGTCCCCAAACCCTCAATATGATGCGCGTACCAAGATGGTACGTTGGGTGTACGCAGGAGCAGTTGGGCCTTAAACTGTTTTGGGCCTTTGAGCCTTTGGGCCCATTTGGTTGGTAGGCTTGATTGAATTCTGTGAAATAGGGGCTTGACATCTGTTATGGGCCATGGATTTAATGGTTGGGCCTTTTTGGTCCAAGAGGCCTATTAAAGATTTTGGAATTGGACTTTTGGGCCCATTAGAAAGGATAGGGTATTTGGGCCTTGAGTGAGGAATTGGAAGTTGCGTTTTCCCCCTTATTTAATTTAAAGCCCTAATGTTGTTTACGTTATTATTATTATTATTCAGCTCTGGAATTTGCGGACTGTTAGGAGAGCAGTATTTATATTTAGCAGACTGAGGTGAGTCTTCTCACCATCTCTATGGGTCTAAGGCACCAAGGCCGGCCCATTATGTGATCATGTTTTGTGTATGACAGTCATTTTATGATTTCATGTTATATGATTATATGGTTGCGTGGAAGACCCCGGGGGGAGCCCGAGGCATTGGATATAAGACCATGTTGGGTAGCTCATGACAGTCATCGGCAAAGTCCATGTGGGGTAGCCCATGACATTAGATGTAAGACCATGTGGGGTAGCCCATGGTAGTCCTAGGTAAAGACCATGTGGGGTAGCCCATGACATTCTTGTTGGTTCGTATTTGCATGTTTTATGTGGTATATGTATAGCTTTAATAGCCCATGACATTGTGTGTGGTATGCTCTAGGGAACTCACTAAACATTTCGCTTACAGTTTGTTGATTTGTTTCGGGTACTTTGGAGCCTAAGGGTAAGAGCAAGGTGTGATGGCGCGGCGTGCACTCTATCTCTCTTTTATTGACATGTTTTGGGACATTCTGATGACTTAAAAGAAAAATAATGATGTAATAGATGTTGATTTGAAAACAGATGTTTTGGAATTTTATGATTTATGCAAATGTTGCGATTACTTAAAAATGAAAATTTTATTATGAAAATCGGGTCGTTACACGGCTGCAAACTAGTTTGCTGCTACTATTCCCTATAAATAGTGTACTAGTCTGTCAGTTCTCAGGGGTCGTTTGTGGTCAACTGTATGTGTAATGTCCATTGTACTTGACGTTTTCGGGCCATATATAAAACGTGTGCAATTTGGATCAATTTTTGTTTTTTACTTATTCTAGTGCTTGATTATTTCGACTTGATTGTTTGTTGATCACTAGTTGGTTCCAGATTTGGGGACTTACAAGTTTACGTTGAAATATTCTAAGACATTGATTAGTAATAATTCAGCACAACTTCGGTCACTTTCTTCTTGTTTGATTTTCTTTATTGTTTTGAATCTATCGATCTACAGTTTATTGTTTCAACAATTTTGTTCATTTTTGGTTCTTTTTTGAGTAAATTACACAATGGTCCCTATGGTTTGGGGTAATTTGCACGTTTGGTTTCTAACTTATTTTTTAAACTCAGAAGGTATCTACAGTTTATTTTTGTAGCGCGCTTGGTCCATGTCTTACCTAAAAATATTATTTTTGCCATTGAGTTTTTAATTTATTTAAATAAGGTGGGGTATGTAAAGTAAGATAAGGTGAGGGGGAAGTGGGGTTAGGGTGTGTTTATTTAAATAAATAAAAAAAAAATCAAAGGAAAAATAGTCTTTTTAGGTAAGGTAGAGAACAAACGCGCAATAAAAATAAATAATAAGGAAATTCCGAGTTAAAAAAATAAGTTATGGACCAAACGTAGAAATTACCCCAAACCATAGGGACTATTTGTGTAATTTAAACTTTTTTTTTTGTACATAATATATGTCATATAACTTAACTTGTGTGTTCATCATAACCACCATTTTGACAAACTATCACCTGATTGCTGGTCAAAAAATTATGATGAAGATATGGTGGATAACCTATTGACCCATGTTTAAATTTTGGCACCACTCAGCTCTTGTGGCCATGGAGGTTCGTCTGCAGTGACTCCAGGGCATGAGGCAAAGCTTTATGTTTGCAGCGGGGGATTAGTCGGTGCGCGAAAGCTGACCCGGAAACCCTCGTTAGGGAAGTTCCCTTTCCAAAAAAAAAAATATGATGAACACAAACAATAAATTAGATTAACATACAAAAAAAAATATATTAACAAAATTAATAGTTAATCACCCTCCTAAGTGAACTATAAACTCAAGACATATAAGGATCATTGTAGCCTATTAAGAGATTTTCACAACATTTTCGAAGATGAATATGTTTTTTTTAGCGGAATATTAAAAAATAATTTTAGTAGGTGGGACAGATTTTCGCAGATGCCACATTTAAAAACCATATCTATATTACCGATTTTGGTATATGCATATAGTTTTTGATTAAATCTTAAAAATTAGTAAATTAGATTAGACATGATTTATGTTTTTTTTCACACTACTAGTATTAGATGACTTTCATAACTATTTATGTATACGGGTATGTATGTGTATATTACTATATTTGTTTATGTTTGCATTTCAATGAGTCACCTACCCTCGCCTCCTCTTCCCTGACCCTACAAAAGGTGTGTGGGTCCGAATAAAGTCTGGGACACAACCTGCTTTTTACAATGAAAATCATAGGCTCCCAATGCGTTTTCGAATTGTGATTGGTTCATACGCTTTCCATTATCGTACCTTTGATGTTGACACCCTTTTTGGTCCCTTCTATTTATTAACTATGTACAACATCTCATACATACATGTACAACTTGTTATGCCTTCTATGTACATGTATGCTTTCTAATATCTTACACATGATTTGTGGTTTTCTTAATGCAATATGACTATATTTACATTTAAAAGAATTTTTTATGGACCAAATAAAATCAAAATTAAGAGCATACGATTGTAGAGCTTTTTCATTTAATCTCTTTTGTAACATTTGAATGTCAAATTATCCAATCTATAAAGCTTAAAAAGTTTTTATAATACTGAAGTTTTTTTTTTTTAATCAATTTATTTATGACATTCATTAATTCTAACTTATGCTATTTTATCTTTTTTTTTTTACATAAATTGGTTTATATAACACTTTTTATAAATTAATTAGACATTTAGACCCACCAAATTATAAAAAACTATTACAAGTTTTAAAATATAGGGTTCACTTGCACTAATTCGATATTTACGTTGGTATTAGTGTTTCCTTTTATTTTATTAACAAACTATAAAATAAATATTTAGACTAATTAAATTACATGGGTCGTTAAACTTTATTAAAAACAATTTGCTCGTACTAATAATATCTTTACAAATCAATTTTTTCTTAAAATGGTAGGAAAAATATTCCAAAATTTTCTATAAAATACTATTTAGAAAATTATTGTTAATCTGCTTAATTTAATACCAATATTTCTTATTTTTTTTAATTGTTTTTCCTTCATTGGATCAAGGTGTTATATTACAACCCTATGCCTTTCCTTTTTCTTTTGCATACTTTTAATATGTTGGAATTGTACCAACTTTCTTGTTTTGGGGTGTGAATATTGTATTTACCAAAATAAGCAAAACGCTATGTTCTAGCAAAAGGGTATAATAATTATCTTTCACAGTCAAAAAAGGTAATAGTTTATTATTATTATTTTTTTGTAAAAAATAAGTTAAATGAATGTTTTTGAGCGTAATATAAAAGAATATTAACTGAATAATTCTAAAATCATTGTATAAAAAACAATAATCTTATTTACATATGAATATTAGTAATAATATAAAAGAGCATATATTGCATAATTATATAAAACAATAATTTATAAACATATACAATACTATAAAAATAATAAATTAACATTTAATGGGGTTTATGTTAAATTACTCAAAATTACTAGACATGATTGGATTTGGGACATAACTAATGTACTTCTTTAAATTAAGCTAAACAAAAACATATTATAAATATTTATTTATTTGTAATAATCTGTTTACTTTATTATTGTTTTGTAGCCTAACTAAATTCTAAACACCTAAATCATATATATATATATATATATATATATATATATATATATATATATATATATATATATATATATATATATATATATATATATATATATATATAATAAGGGAAAAGTGAATAAACCTTTAAGGATATAAAAGCTTAGGTACCGAAACACACTATAATACGTCGTTTTGTTTGATATATTCATTATAAAGTTCTTAAACTTCAACCCTAACTTGATTTATTTTTAATATTTTTGAAATTTCAATATTACTTTTCTCTTATATTATATCTTTTTGCCGAACACCTATTAGTGTATATATTGAAGTTGAAAATGAAAATTATGTAAGAAGAAAATAAATATGTAATTTACAAAAATCATAGAGTTAAATTAAGTTAGAAGTTGAATTATATGAACATTGAATAATTAAAATGTGTTATATTATACAAAACGATATAATATGACAAGTTTGGGTACTAAGCTTATATACCCTTAAGGGTATATTCATTTTTCCCGTATAATAAACGTGGTCACATTTTCAGAATTTAAAACCTTGTTACAATCTCCTTGTTACATGAAGTTTATTAATTCAACACGAACAATAGTTTTATGTCTTCCTTTTTTTCTTTTTAATTTTACTTTCTTCTATTTGAAAAGTAGGTTACAACAAGCTTTGAACTGTTGGGTAAGAATTCATGTTAATATAAAAAAGGAAAGTGGTTAAATTGGGTGAGTTTAGTTTCCACTTTCTTTTCTTTTTTATGGTATACACCCATAAAAGAGGACTCGAGCACCAATCAATCATCTCATCCATTGGCAATTTTAGGCCTATCCCTAATATATCTAGGGGTTCCTTGTGGGCTAGTTTTAAGGTTACCCATTTTTGCAAACCTAAAACATCCATGCCCACAATGTGTACCAGTCCCAATGCACACCTTACAAGTCATTAAAGAACCATCGCTCTAACTTCAATAGCTTCATTTCTTAAAAAGACCGAAAACCCCTTTTTCTCCCTAGTCCACACACACTCCATCGCTGAGTTTTCTACAAACATCTTCCGCCCTTCTCTCTCTCTCTCTCTCTCTCTCTCTCTAAGAAAGAACAACCTTTTTCTGGGTTTTTACCTCTTTTGTAAGGTGACTTTTCTTTCTTGAACCAAAATCTTGTTGTAAGAGTTGATAGTTTTAGCTAAAGATTGCACCTTTTTCAATCTTTTTCTATTACGGTACTTATGAAAACCTTGTCTTGATTCAAGAATTGATATGGGTATTTGAGGTTGGTGTTTTGTTGATGGATCTTGATCGCATATAAAGAAAGATTCATGGTTCCATCAAACCAATCTGTGTTTTCACTTTTCAGTAACTTGAACATGCGACCATACTACTTTCAACCACATTAAGAAGACTTGACATATGATTGGTTATCGGTTCTGACCTTTCTGTAACTTCTTTTTTGTATAGAGTGAAACCTTAAAATTTTTGGAAGATGGTGAGAGGGAAGACTCAAATGCGGAGGATTGAAAATGCTACAAGTAGACAAGTGACCTTCTCCAAAAGAAGAAATGGTTTGTTGAAGAAAGCGTTTGAACTTTCTGTGCTTTGTGATGCTGAGGTTGCTTTGATCATCTTCTCTCCAAGAGGCAAACTTTATGAATTTGCAAGCTCAAGGTTCCATTTTTCTCACTTAATCATCAAAATTTGTAAATTCTAATCTCGGAATTCTTATTCGTATAATCTTGATTTTAATTCTGGGTTTCAAATTTATTTCCCTTTTATCTACTCAATGCATACGTTCATACGCGTATGCACAAACGGATCTGAAAATAGATAACATCAAAGCGACCCATGATCATTTTGATCTTTTCTTGATTCTGGTTTGTGGGTTCTTTTCCTTATAATGATTTCTATTCTGGGTTTAAAATATTCTTTCTTTATTATACTGTTATTGAGTTTCCAAGCTCAAGGTTCCATTTTCTCACTTAAATTTCATGTTTTCTTGATTCTAAAGTGTTTTACAACACTATTTATCCAACCAATTCCAATGTATACTTTCTTTTCCGTAGTAATGGGCTTCAATCTTCTTTCTGATGTTATCTACACAAGGCACATACACAGAGATCTATTAATATACTTGAGTCGGACGTAAAATGTTATTTGCTCGAATATGGTTAACCGGATCTTTATATGAATAAAAAGGGATACAATATTATGGAATTGGAATTTTAATTAGTTTCAAATACTTATTGAACGCTTTCATGATTAGTTTCGTACAAAATACTTACTCTATACATATAAAGATAGAACCTTTTTATGGGTTGAATCTCGACTTTCTACCGAAATTTAGAGAATTTTTAAATATATATAAATGAAGAACATATAACTATAGGAAGTGAGGTCAATGTGTGTTTCCTTTTAGTCCAGTCAAATAATAATAAAGAAATGATATTAATATATTAATATAAATTTTTGATAAAAATAATAAAAATGATATGATCTGATTGACTCTTGTCTGGCATGTTTTAATCAGTTAACTTGAAATGGTGTATTTCATATTCATCATACCGAATACGAAGAATGTCAAAGCTTTTACTTTTCTGATTTTACTATAAAAAGCATCTGTTTACAATTAGTTTTATATAAATTTAGTACAATATTCATTGTGTTTAATATATTTAAATAATAGTAACAAAATATAGTATCTCTTCTTTTACATATATTGCCCTATATAAACTTAACATTATTATATTCAAGTTATATATAGAAAAGCCGACTCGGGTGCTTGAAATTAAGATATCATGAGTGGTTTTCTCATCTTTTGATAAGTATAATAGTTTTTCGAAAGGTCAAAACAAACACAATTGCTAATCAGTCTTAAGTATTAGATGATCGATTGTAACAATTTACAAAAATATCCTCAAACAAGTGTTCCGATTCAGAATGTTACATATAACTTCTATTTTATTAAGTTTTAAAGACCACTGTACATAGGATTGAACATTTGTTTTCCTTATTGAATTAATGTCAACTCAAAGCCCTGATGAACACGGCCTTGCAAAATATGTATGTGTCTTTCTTTTTCTGTTTGAAAAAACTCGTATATGCATATATGTATATCCATGAATACATATGATAGATGCATTCATCCATACATATATATCATGAATGTGTGTAATAATACACTTGTATAATACATACATGACTTTTGTTTTACATATTTTCCTTGGCTTTTTTTTGGGCAATGATTGCATCTCTTATTTGGGTTTTGAAATCATTCAGCATGCAGGAGACAATTGAACGATATAGAAGTCACGTAAAAGATGTTCAAACAGAAAACTCTTCGAGTATAGAAGATGTTCAGGTTCACAGACATATATAATTCGGTTGTTTGTTTTTGATGTATATAATTCAGTTTTTTTAATATATATGTACAAACAATATTCAAAAGACGAACGTTGTTTGTTTTTGATATATAATTCGGTTGTTTGTTTTTGATATATATAATTTGGTTGCAGCATTTGAAGCATGAAACAGCTACTATGGCAAAGAAGGTAGAACTCCTAGAAGTTGCAAAAAGGTGCCATTTTATGTTTTAATCATTGAAAATATACTTTATATGCTTCTGAAGATCAAATGCTGATGGAAAAACCACAAAAATAGGATGAAAAATGGCTACTGATCATTTTAAAATCGTTAATGCAGCAGGCAAAAGGGTGCAATTTTTGTCCAAAAATATACTTTATATGCTTCTGAGGTTTCGAATCTCACTAAATTAAAATTAGAAGAAATTAAACAAGAGAAAAAGAATGCTTACTGATCTTACAATTGTTGTTATTGCTAAAAATTGCTATTTATTAATCAATACGAGTATATTTAGATTGTATTTTAAATAAACAAACAAGCACACACACACAGATTCATATATACAATTAAAGAAAAAAAGATGGCTACTGATCTTAGTTGCAATGCAGGAAACTTTTGGGAGAAGGGTTAGGATCAAGCACCATTGAAGAAATAGTTCAGATTGAACAACAGCTTGAGAGGAGCGTACGCATTGTTCGAGCAAGAAAGGTTTAAAAAATTGTTACTCGTTATCAAAGAATTATTCTTCCTTCTTCAATTCCATATCAATTTTAGGGTTTATGGTTGAATCTTTAACATTCTTTTGTTGAATACTTGACGTTTTAGATGCAAGTCTACAATGAACAGATTGAGCAACTACAAGCAAAGGTACGCAGCTTAATGATTCCAAACCTACCCAGTTATGCTATATATATAACTGATCAAAACGCTCATATTAAGCTAGAGTGGATGTACAAGTTTTATGGAATGATTTATTTACATGTTGTCCAATGCGAGAACTACATTAATATGGGACGAAGGTTTTTTTTTCGAGAAACTAATAAACTATAGTATTTCTTTTTATGTGGATCGATCTTCAGGAGAAACTGCTAGCAGCTGAAAATGCATCACTTACTGAGAAGGTTAGTATGGTTTTTCTTCCGTATCTCCTGGATGTATATATGTTGTTCAACCTGCATAACGATCTAAGAGTTAAATCTGTGTTTTTTGCCATTCAGTGCTTAATCCAAACAGACCAAGGAACAGAAGAAATGAGACCGGATGTACGTGTTGTTGATAACGAGGAGAACTCAGATGTGGAAACGGAATTGTTCATCGGACCACCAGAGGTCAGGAGAACGAAGCAAAGATGGTCAAAGTAGTCAGTATATAGATAGATAGATATATATGCATACATATATTTTATATCTATCAAGATTATGTTATGCATGCTACCAACATTATCCATGTTAGATAAGATGCGCCCAACACATATGTTGTTCTGCAACAAAATTTTCATTCTAGAGAAGTCTAGAAGATTAATGCATCAGAATTTGTCAGCTCAAACCCTACGTAACTATTGCAATTAAAAAGATTTGTCATTGTACATATGACCATTTGATACTGGTTGATGAGGTGTTCAACATGTTTCCAGTTCGGTTTTAGGGTGTTTAGGCATCTTTTTTTTTTTTTTTTTTTTTCATGAAAAATATATCCAGAGCATCTCGTCACGAATTAGTTGAATGATAGATTAATTAGTTCAGACCTTCTGTAGGTACTAGTATCATTAAAGTTTTCATACCTTGTTCTCTTGTTCATGTTTCTATACTTTGTCCAAGATCTATTACTCTAGCAAAATTTCGATGTTATTTTATATTTTGCGTTAGAACCATAGTAATGTCATTGCGAAACGTATTGGTCAATCTCCTAGCATATGCGTATCAGATTTATAGCTTGTAACCACTGTATACTTGTAAAAGATGTTTTTTTATTATTTATATAATATGCATTTGAAATCTCTATAACTTTTTAATTTCTTTCTAATAACTATTATAAATTAGTTAAGAATATTAAATAATGCAAAACCTAATATCTAATTATAAATTTACTAAAATATAATATTAAAATATCATATTTTATTTTTATTTATAAAATTATGACTTTAACTTTTTAAAATATTATATTTAAATTATTAGTTTAGATATGTTGTTGTATTTAAGAAATTATCATTTTACATTTACAACTTTTGTATAATTTATGATTTTATGTAAAATAGTTAAAATTATTAATTCAATAATGTTAAAGGGGCTAACTTAAATCAAAATTATAGTTAAATTTAAAAACAAAATCGTTTTATAAATAGTTAAAAGTTATAAATTATAATGTTAAATCTAAATTGTAATTCTAAATTAATAAAATAAAACATGAAAATATTTTTCATAATCATTAAAAATTTTCAAATAAATAACTTAATAGCAATTTACAATAAAAATAGTTAAAAGTAATATTATATAAAAAAGTTATAATGTTATCTTTAAAAACAAAAACAATGTTTTTTGTTTTAAATAATTACAGCCAAAGAAACTAATAATATTCATCAAATAAAATTTAAAAAAGTTAAATTGTAAAACCAAATTAAAATAATTAAAATTTTCTAAATACATTATTTTAATTACCTTACAACAATAATAGTTAAAAGTAATATTATATGTAAAAATTATATTGATACATTTAAAAACAAAAACAATGTTTATTTTAAATAACTACAATGATAAAAATTAAAATGTTAAGCAAATAAACTTTTTAAAATTAATTAATCATAACAACAACTATAAACATCTTTAAACTATATATTATATTTAATTTTGCTTATGAATAACCCGTATGTAGAGACCATTGAGACAATTAAGATTATATAATTTTAAAAGATATTTACATTATCGTATAATTCAAACCAATGTTTATAAAAACTTATTACAATATTTATTATATAAGAGCTAACAATGTCATTGATATATTAAAAACCATATATTTGTAAAGATTAAAAATATATAATTGTATTCTACGTAACGTGTGGTACTCGTATAGTTAAGAAATATTGTGGTGAGAAAAGCTACGTAAATGGGCCACCAAGGCACGAAATATCATGATGGATAAGAGTTTCTTTTTAGTGTTAGACATCTTTGTAGCAATTCCTAACACTCTTTGGACACATAATAGTTGGTTATAGAGATACCCATTGATAGCTTCAGACCGGTCTTAGTTGGTCTTGAACAAGTTTGGTCATATTCAAGAGCGGTCCTTTTATAGTCACGTCTTTTTTTTCGACCCAGTCTTGCATTTTTTTCGTTTTCCTTTTTCGGTTTTATTTTTGGATTTTTCCGGTTCTGGCTTGGTATTTTTTGTTAAAAAATATGTGATTAACTCCAAGATGCTAGATTAAGATTTATTAAAAATAATACACTAAAATTTAACAAAAATAAGAAATTAGATAATGTGATTAAAAATTGTGTAATTGAGACAAAAATAATACATTTATAAATTATGGTTTTCAGTCTTTTTTTAAACCGGTCTCGGAACAGTCTATTTTTCTATACTGGTCTTTTTATGACCGATCTTTTTTCGGTCTAAAATTCTTTTGTACCAGTTCGGTCTTGGTCTTTTTTCGGGTGTAATCCGAGACCAGTATTTTTGTGTATGTCTAGTTAGTTAAAGGTTTGTTTAGTTAGATGTAGTGCATCAATGAAACAAGAATGAAATGGATTTAGTTACAATACTAAAATTGGTCATTACATTACAATGTCATATTTGTGTGGCTTATGAATGTGAAATGAGTTTCAATTAAAAAATGTTTATATTATTTGTAAACATCATGAACCCAAACCTAAACCTAAAATCACATGATGAAAGGTTAACCTGTCATAACTATCGTATTCCCTAATATGTAATATCATTTGACTAAAATTTATGTTGCTGATTTTATATCACTAATATTATTTAAGTGTAATAGAATTAATTTGTTAATCAACAATGCCTTGATATATATTAAACCAGTTAGGGTGGTGCGGAGTAATCATTTGTTTAAGTTCTCGGTTGATGATAGTTTATCACAGTTTTCTGACAAGGAAGTTAAGGTCTTATAACCATCTAATGGTAGTTTTTTTTACGAGAAGTTATGTCCTGATTTATGCTATTAGAGATTTTCGAGTGCACCCTCGAAATGATTTAATTTGAAAGTGTTTCACAACTCTTATTGATCCAAACATTGTAACATCCGAAAAATACAACCAATTTAAATTTTTCAAAACAACCCGATTTTCATTAAAATGTTTACAAAAGGTTTTCAATACAATTCATTTAGAGTGTTTCCAGGATCACGTTACTACAAAATCATGAGAAATCATGAGGAGCGGTACGATCGCGCCTTCGCCTTGCCACAGTCTCCTGAAGAACATGAAAAACATTAAACCACAACTGTAAGCCCGAAAGCTTAGTGAGATACCCCCAAAATACCAACCACGAATACGCCCTTCCAGGTTGCGACCTTCCGGTCCAAAACATATAAAACATACATAACATAACAGAACATAGAACAGTCATGCATATCGGGTCTACTGTGTGACTGGTCCGCCGTATCGGTCCTTCAGTCCATCGGATCCATCCTCCAGGTCTAGTCATGTCCTTCGAGTCTACAGTGGGGTTGGTCCGCCCGCATCGGGACTTTAACCCACCTGGTCCACTCTCTGAGTCTACAGTGTGACTGGTCCGCCCGCATCGGGCCTTCAGTCGGCCTGGTCCACTCTCCGAGCCTCGGCACGTCTAGTCCGCCCTCGTGGGGCCTACAGCCTATCCGGACCGCTCGCTGGGCCTTCGGAACAACCGGTCCGCCCTGGGTATCTTGGCCTACAGCACAAAGCAGGACCCGCCTCAACCCAACTCCAGTCCAAACAACCATGTGCACAAAACATACATTCATATAACAGTCATAGTCCACAAACCGAGCAAGCAGATCACATAGCATATCATTACCCTAACCGGGTTACCGACCTAACCGGTCACTAGCATAGCATCACTCTGTATATCGGGAAACTGACCTTAACAAGGTCTCCTAGCATGTACCATCCTAGCTACCAGGATGCAGACACATCAAACAATAACATAATAACCATACCCGAATCTCAATCCAATAAAGGGTCGGCCTTGGTGCCTTAGACACTGTTGATATAGTGAGGATAACTCACCTCGAAACTGTCGGCTGAAAGGATAAGATCCCGCTGCTCCGAACTCTGACACGAACTCCTCCACTGAACATCAAAACATACAACTCAATAAATACCCTTAATTACCAAAATACCCCTGGAAGACAACTGGTCAACCTTGGACAAGTCAAAGTCAACCCCTGACTGACACTACTCGCCGAGTTAACCTAATGACTCGCCGAGTCCATATGCTCAGAACTTCCTTCAATCAGCGACCCAACTCGCCGAGTCACCCCAAGACTCGTCGAGTCCAACAACTCTGAGTCCACTCGCACCCAACTCACCGAGTCATCCCTTGACTCACCGATTCATCGACTCAACCAGAAATATTGGGACTTCCTCGACAAGACTCGCCGAGTCCAAGACTATCTTCAACCTACTCGCCGAGTTGTTCTTCCAACTCGTCGAGTTCAGGCCATCTTCAAGCAACTCGTCGAGTCCACCCATGTGACTCGTCGAGTACCACCAGTCTGAATCCATACAGAAGAATCTCAGGCCATGCAATTGATCCAAAACATAGATCCAACCTCCTACAATCCATCCATCACGTAAAGTGGCAAACTTTATGTGAATCTAAGGAGATCTAAGCCTTATTCACCTTAGAACCAAGGTTTGGGACATGGTGGTTTCACTAAGCACTCAAACACAGGAACTTTAATGCACTCTAGGCCTTCAATATTCCAGATCTGAGGTAGCAACCTCAGATCTAACCTCCAAACTCCAAAACATTCCAAGAGATACTCCCCACAAACCCCAAAATGATGAAACTAGGAAGATACAGCCCAAGAACGAAAGTATTACCTCCAAAAGATGCCTCAATAGCAACCAAACTCGAATCCAAGCAAAGCCCTTTGATCCAAGCCACTTCTCCTTCAAGATCTCTTCAAACAACACTTCTCCAAGCTCTAATTTGTTCAATAATGGGACTCTCCACGAAATTAGGGTTTCTGGAACTCAAGGGGGAATAAGGGAGGTTGTGGAGGGGTGTAATGCTCTTTATATAGGGCTCAACCCCAAAAATTAGGGTTTTCTCCATACAACACCTACTCGCCGAGTCCATCTTTGGACTCGCCGAGTAGGCCACTAGACACACGACCATAGCCGCGACTTGACTCGCCGAGTCTAACCATGGACTCGCCGAGTCACCCTCTAAAACTTACACTTTTAGCCCTTCAATTCTATTCTTGCGATTTCGGGATGTTACAATTCTCCCCCACTTAAATTAGGCTTCGTCCTCGAAGCCTACGGCATCTCATCTTCAAATTACTTCCCACGACGCGCAACCTGACCTTGACCGAACCAAGTCCCTCAAGGTATAATCATAGAAACCAGAAGCTCACTTTCTCCTTCCATACGGTGTCCCCACCACCTACTCAAACCGGGCACCAGCTGCACCCTCCGATAACCACACTCAACAACCGAGAATTACCCATGATGCCTTACTGCTTCAATTCTCATCTTTCACTTGACTCATTTGGCTATAAAGCCACGAACCATCGGATCCCCGATCCGAATTCCACTCTATCCATCCCATGTCGACCAAAAGACCCATTCTCCCATTTCGGAGCAACTCCCCCGAGTTCTCCTCTCGCAATCACACACACATGCTGATCTAGCTCTAGCACCCTCAGGCTTGGATAACCTGATACACTGATGATATCCTCAAACATCCTTCCAGGATGAACCGCTGATACATACCCAAGATCCTGATCAGAATCTCACTGAGAGTCCAAGACTCTTTCTCTGTATCCCTTCCGAACCCCTCTCCCTAGCTCTACACCGTGATATTCCCTCCGCGCCCTGAGCAACATATCAAGTCGAATGAGCTTTTATTCTACCGCCGCAAAACACTACTCAAAGACCATCGACGGACCACTCCAATCATAACTCTACACTGCCGCTTTCACTTCTGTGAATTCGCACTCCCTTTTTGAGTTTCATTCCTCCCTCTTTCCTTACCAAGGAAACCACTCGTCCGCCCAGTCACCATGACAGGCACTATGGTGCTCCTCCCACGCTACACTACCTCATTTAAGCGTACCCGACATCCATGCATCACCACTACGCTGACTCTCATCGCAGGGACTTTCAAGCCCATGCACTACCTTCACTGCTCAAAATTGCTACCCACGGCCAGACCTCCCAATGTAATCCCACTGCAACATACGCAACCCATAACCTCGAACCGATCCAACAATACTCGCAGAGTCTTCAGCATGACTGGACCACCTCCCCAGGCCTTCAGCCAATCTGGACCACTCTCAGAACCTTCAGCCAATCTGACTGGACCGTCCTCCGAGCCTTCAGCCTGACTGGTACGCCTACCGGCCTTCAGTCTATCCGTACCGCTCAACTAACATTCATCATTCCGAACTATCCCTTCGGGAAATCCTCCCATGCATACCGTTCTAACCCTTTAGGGGTTCCGAACTCTATCTCCATCATACATACTCGATCCCGGCCCGCTCCCATGCCTTCCACAATCAACTGCTCTAGGTCTGTATTCCGCCCCGCACGCCTGTTACTCACCCATACGAGCCTGCTCTCGACTGATAGAAATATCGCTGAATTCCCCAAGCAGCTAAACAACCTCTCAGACCCTACGATCATCCGGAGAATCTCCAATTCTCCCCCACTTAAGATACTGACAATAAATCACCGGTCGCCATCACCGATCTCCCAAAGTATCCTTGCAGAAAATCAACACTTACACGCAAAATGTTTCTCACCAGCGCCAACAACTTTCATAAAAATCATGTTTCCACGCTGCACAACCCGCTCGAAAAGAACCCAATCTTCAACTATCCATTCCTCAGACTGCAGAATCTACCCGGCCTTCAAACCAACGCTGCATCTGCCACCAATCCTCATATGATAATCAACGATAGCTCGAAGTACAAATCCATAACCATAACGATCCTTCAGGGAACAAAGGATACCAAAACGAAATCTCGATCACAACTCGCCAAACCCTCAAGGAACAACGGATACCACACGAAAACCCAAAACGCAATTCCGTAACCAACCAACGAAACTAGCAGATAACAATACTCCACAACAATCGTAAATAATCAAAAACAGCAGAAAGAACGTACCCGTAGCAGCAAGCTGAAAAACACAACCCTAAGCCCTTGGGGGCTCCGCTCCACCCTGACCTCCACCTGTGATCCTCAACGTAGCCGGTGCTGGAGCCTGCACCGGTCCTGCAGCAAGCCGTGGACAGTTGACCATCAAATGTCCAACCTGATGACAATGATAGCATATCCTCAAATCCCGAACCGGCACTGACTGCCGACAATCCCTCGCATAGTGTCCCTCCTTTCTGCACTTGCGGCATGCTCCACCGGACCGACAAACCCCGGTGTGACCCCTTCCACACTTTCCACAGACGTGGCTACCCTGATCTCCCATCTTGGAATCAACGGTCTTAGACCGTTTCGTCGCCGGCTGCGACTGAACCGGAGCTTGCCTCAGCTCACGCATCTGTAACTCAATCTCTAACTCACGCCACCTGGCGGCCTCCTGCAACTCCAGCAAAGTCTCGCACCTCTGCGCAGACACAAACTGTATGATGTCTCTCTTTAGCATACTCAGATATCGGGACATCTGAGCCTGCTTCGAAGCAAACTCAGGGCAAAACATCGCCCGCTCAGTAAACATCCTGGTGATTTCCGTCACCGACTCCGAATCCTGTTTCAGTTCCAAGAACTCCTGAGCCAACCTCTCCCTCTCGACCTGCGGAACATAACGAGTGCTGAACATCTCTCTGAACCGATCCCATGAAATCGCAGCTCTCTGTGCATCCGAGTACGACCCCGTGGTCAATCTCCACCAATCCTTTGCCCCGAGCCTTAACAGGTTCAGAGCACACCTCACCCTCTAATCAGCAGGGCATGAATACGTGAAGAAACATCCCTCCACATCTGATAACCATCTCATAGAAACGATTGGATCCTGAACTCCATCAAAAGTGGGAGACTTCGTATTATCGAAGTCCCGATACTGAAAACCTCTACTAGCTCCTCCCCCTGCCGCTGCTATAGCTGCTGTAGCCGCCGCGGCAGCCGTCTCCGTGAGAGCCGCATAGCGCTCATCAAAATACTCCACCATGGCGGTCTTGATCGATCCAAACAACTCCGACAGCTCAGCCCGAAACAATGCAGCAACCTCATCATGCAGGATCTCACGAATCCTCGCATCCAACTCGTGCGTACTCATCTGACTGACAACCTCGGGCTGAACAGACCCACCCGGAACTCCCTCTCCTGCTCCTGATCCTGACCCGGATCCACTCCCAGCGTGCCCTGAAATCTCCATACTAAAAATAAAACACCAAATCTCAGACATATTCCACTATCCCGGGAACCAGCTCTCATCCCAACCCTAGAGGTCATGGTTTCCCTGATACGCGTATGAGTCCGTGCTTTCAGTAGTACGGGCCCATACTACCTTCCACACCTACCCATATTTGTATGAAGTACTCCCACAACACCCTAGCGACATACATAACAACGCTCTATCCTCACAACTAAAGGAACACTAGAAATCTCTCACAAGGAACCCTAGGCTAGCAGGCATCATAAATCAGGCAACTCATCAATAAATCCTGAAGATCCCTAGCCTAACTCTAGCATGCTGTTCTATCAAAGCTCAATAAAACAATTGTCATGTATGGTATTTTGGGGTTACTTACTGGCTCCGGCTGATCGTACCTCCGCGTCCTCCTTTACTTATTTTGAAAACCATTTTAAATTCTCTTTTGAAAACCCTCCTCGATTTGAGACTGGAGTCACACAAGGGTTCCTCCAATTCACTCAAACCAAGGCTCTGATACCAACTTGTAACATCCGAAAAATACAACCAATTTAAATTTTTCAAAACAACCCGATTTTCATTAAAATGTTTACAAAAGGTTTTCAATACAATTCATTTAGAGTGTTTCCAGGATCACGTTACTACAAAATCATGAGGAGCGGTACGATCGCGCCTTCGCCTTGCCACAGTCTCCTGAAGAACATGAAAAACATTAAACCACAACTGTAAGCCCGAAAGCTTAGTGAGATACCCCCAAAATACCAACCACGAATACGCCCTTCCAGGCTGCGACCTTCCGGTCCAAAACGTATAAAACATACATAACATAACAGAACATAGAACAACCATGCATATCGGGTCTACTGTGTGACTGGTCTGCCGTATCGGTCCTTCAGTCCATCGGATCCATCCTCCAGGTCTAGTCATGTCCTTCGAATCTACAGTGGGGTTGGTCCGTCCGCATCGGGCCTTCAACCCACCTGGTCCACTCTCCGAGTCTACAGTGTGACTGGTCCGCCCGCATCGGGCCTTCAGTCGGCCTGGTCCACTCTCCGAGCCTCGGCACGTCTGGTTCGCCCTCGTGGGGCCTACAGCCTATCCGGACCGCTCGCTGGGCCTTCGGAACAATCGGTCCGCCCTGGGTATCTTGGCCTACAGCACAAAGTAGGACCCGCCTCAACCCAACTCCAGTCCAAACAACCATGTGCACAAAACATACATTCATATAACAGTCATAGTCCACAAACCGAGCAAGCAGATCACATAGCATATCATTACCCTAACCGGGTTACCGACCTAACCGGTCACTAGCATAGCATCACTCTGTATATCGGGAAACTGACCTTAACAAGGTCTCCTAGCATGTACCATCCTAGCTACCAGGATGCAGACACATCAAACAATAACATAATAACCATACCCGAATCTCAATCCAATAAAGGGCCGACCTTGGTGCCTTAGACCCTGTTGATATAGTGAGGATAACTCACCTCGAAACTGTCGGCTGAAAGGATAAGATCCCGCTGCTCCGAATTCTGACACGAACTCCTCCACTGAACATCAAAACATACAACTCAATAAATACCCTTAATTACCAAAATACCCCTGGAAGACAATTGGTCAACCTTGGACAAGTCAAAGTCAACCCCTGACTGACACTACTTGCCGAGTCAACCTGATGACTCGCCGAGTCCATATGCTCAGAACTTCCTTCAATCAGCGGCCCAACTCGCCGAGTCACCCCAAGACTCGTCGAGTCCAACAACTCTGAGTCCACTCGCACCCAACTCACCGAGTCATCCCTTGACTCACCGATTCATCGACTCAACCAGAAATATTAGGACTTCCTCGACAAGACTCGCCGAGTCCAAATGGACTCGTTGAGTCCAAGGCTATCTTCAACCTACTCGCTGAGTTGTTCTTCCAACTCGTCGAGTTCCAGGCCATCTTCAAGCAACTCGTCGAGTCCACCCATGTGACTCGTCGAGTACCACCAGTCTGAATCCATACAGAAGCATCTCAGGCCATGCAATTGATCCAAAACATAGATCCAACCTCCTACAATCCATCCATCATGTAAAGTGGCAAACTTTACGTGAATCTAAGGAGATCTAAGCCTTATTCACCTTAGAACCAAGGTTTGGGACATGGTGGTTTCACTAAGCTCTCAAACACAGGAACTTTAATGCACTCTAGGCCTTCAATATTCCAGATCTGAGGTAGCAACCTCAGATCTAACCTCCAAACTCCAAAACATTCCAAGAGATACTCCCCACAAACCCCAAAATGATGAAACTAGGAAGATACAGCCCAAGAACGAAAGTATTAACTCCAAAAGATGCCTCAATAGCAACCAAACTCGAATCCAAGCAAAGCCCTTTGATCCAAGCCACTTCTCCTTCAAGATCTCTTCAAACAACACTTCTCCAAGCTCTAATTTGTTCAATAATGGGACTCTCCATGAAATTAGGGTTTCTGGAACTCAAGGGGGAATAAGGGAGGCTGTGGAGGGGTGTAATGCTCTTTATATAGGGTTCAACCCCAAAAATTAGGGTTTTCTCCATACAACACCTACTCGCCGAGTCCATCTTTGGACTCGCCGAGTAGGCCACTAGACACACGACCATAGCCGCGACCTGACTCGCTGAGTCTAACCATGGACTCGCCGAGTCACCCTCTAAAACTTACACTTTTAGCCCTTCAACTCTACTCTTGCGATTCCGGGATGTTACAAACATGTTATTACCTGTTTTTCTAACAAAGATTAAAGCATATTATGATAATGGCTTATGGAGATTCTATGAAAGACATGACAAAGTTTGACAAGTTGGTGAAGTTTGAAGGCCAAGAATTTTGTAGATGGCAGAAGAACATTAAATTCCTCCTACCCACTCTAAAAGTGGTGTATGTTTTGAGTACACCCATGTTATAATTTATTGAAGATTAAACTTTGGAGGCAAGAAGGAAGAAATCAAAGTGGGATAATGATGGCTACATATGTTGTGGCCACATTCTCAATGGTATGTCTAACTCTTTATTTGATATCTATTAAAATGTTGAATATGAAAAAGAACTATGAGCTTCTCTTGAATCCAAGTACATGACTGAAGATGCTTCTAACAAGAAGTTTATGGTTAGTAACTCTATGAGTTACATGATGATTGATTCCATCACTATTATGAAATAATTCCATGAAATGTTAAGGATTCTAGAACAGTTTGCTCAACACAATATGAAAATGGATGAAACCATTTCTATGGTTGTTATCATTGATAAATTGCCCCCATCCTGGAAAGAGTTTAGACACACTCTGAAACAGAACAAAGAGGAATTAACTTATGGTTCAACTTGGAATCCATTTACAGATTGAAGAGTCTTTAATGACTCAAGAACTTGATAATAATCCTAAAGGAAAGAACCAACTTGGTTCCTCTTCTATGAATATGGTGGAAGGAGAGGGATCAAAGAATCCTAAAAAATATATTATTAAAAAGAAGTTTAAAGGAAAGGATGACATTTCTTCCAACAAGAAGGATGATGATGTTGCATGTGATGGGTTCCATAGGTTTATAAAATTTATGTACAATGTGTAAAAGTAACACTTAACAATTAAGGGCACATGCAACCTATAAGGTTCTATGTCTTCACTTTTAAGGCAACATATTGATATGTGTATTTCTATACATATTTTTATATATTATATCTTAATATTTTAGCCTTTTTTATTCTTATTTAGAACTAAAAGGTACTTATAAGGCTTTGAATTATAATTTATAGCTATTAGTTGTTGATAGATTGGAAAAGGAAGGATTGGAACGGAATTCGGGCTTAGAAGCAAAAAGAAAGGAAATTGTTGAAGGCAACTAGTACGCCCAACGTAACATTAGTTACGCCAAGTGTTTGGCTGAGAAGATGACTACGCCCCGCGTAGTTAGTAAGTACGCCCAACGTATTGGGCTTGGGTCTTAAGATTGGATCGGGATGACTCTCTTAGTCGCCCCGCGTACACTGACTTATGCCCAACGTATGTAAGTCGGTTCCAAAAGTTATAAATAGTGAATTTCAGCCAACCAGAAGAGTGATTCTTACTACCAATGATCCTTAGTCGACAAGTAACATATATTTGGTCGTTTTGAGGGTCAAGAAGGCGGCCAGAAGGCCGTTAAGCTGACAGGAGCGAAGATATGAAGGATTAGAGATCGGATTCAGTGAGTATGGGCCGGGGGCCAGTATCTCACTTACAGTAGGAGCTTGGACGGGGTTCCATGACTCATTAGTAACAGGATAGGGGCGAGGCCCAAGACAGGCGAGGCCTTAGGACAGGAATACAGTAGGGTATGTTCAGTTATGTGTTATATGCTATTTTGTATTATGTGGTTAGCGGACGGGACCTAGAGACAGACGGGGCCTAAAAAAACAGATTTGTATTCGAGCGGGGCTCGAGGCCAGGCGGGGCCGTTGTAGGGGCAAGGCCCGAGGTAGGGGCGAGGCACGAAATAGCGTGCGTGGCCCAGTATGTGCTATATGTGTTTGTTCAGGGTATGTGGTAGGTTGGGGAACTCACTAAGCTTCGTGCTTACGGTTTTCAGTTTTGGTTTTAGGTACTTCCGGTAGGGGAGGGAAGAGCTCGGGGTGATCGCATTGCAAACACCATTATTTAGACAGCCTGTGATGTTTTACTCTGATAATGAGAATATGTTTTGAATTAATACTCTGAATGTATGTTATGAATTATGACATGGCTTTTATAAATATGGTTTTAGTAATGTTTAAAGAATATTTTCAATCGTGATTTTTGGGACGTTACATTACCCTTCACAAAAGATGCTTGTCATTAAAACATGACTGATTCATCCACGACTACTACCACCATAGTTCAAAAAAATATTTATATGTATATTAGCTTCATAATCTCCCCCATAAACATCATCCTATCTTCAAAATGAAGTGAATCATAACCACCGCCATCGCCAACATAGCCACCATCGTGCCACTTACCAACATACCAAAAACTTGAAATTTCTTGTCGTGATCATCCATCTTGTGCTGGAGATTGATGTGGTCCACCCTAGATATGATGAAATTGTGTCCCAACTGCTCCTTTAGCCTTTCCATTTCGCTTTGGTGCTTAATGGGTGTATCTTCATAGCCATAGAAGATGGAGTGCATATCGTTGTAGGTAAGAAAGTCTCAAGAATTATTGAGTCGGGGGAGTGTGGTGGAGCTGACATGACAATATTTTCGGGTTCTTTTCGGATTGTTTGGCTAAAAAGGGAAATAACTTTTAGTGTTTCTTTTGTTTAATCCCTACATGTGATTTTCTTCATTTTATATTGCCCTACCCCGAATGATAACTTGGGGAGCTAAGTGTTAATGAGTGGTTGGGAAGTAAATACTCATTAAACAAACCTTGCATACATGGACTTATTATGGACTCAATGTTGACTCAGTATCCTACTATGCAGGTGACACGGCACAAAAACCTATTAATATAGTAAAACTCCCAATTTAACTGATAAACATTAAGTTCGTACCCTTAGAAAGCAAATAAATAAATAAATAAATCAAATACAAATGACCTTTTAAACCAATATACATAATATGGTTTGGTTGCGTGAAAATAACCATTTGATTAAGTTAATTACTTATAAAAATTAAATATTTATGCAAATATAAAGGGGTGTTTAAGATTGCATTTGAAAAGTGCTTATTGGCTTATCGGCTTTTTGAAAAGCTAATAAGTCAAAAAAAATGTTTGACAAACTCAAAAACACTTTTCAGAATAACTTTTCCATAAGCTTAAAAAAAACTTTTTAATAAGCATGTAAAACGTGATTTTTTGAAACTGTTAATGATTTTTCAACCAAAATAACTTTAAAAAACACTTTTTAAGCCAAACACTTTCAAAAAGCTTTTTTTTAAGCCAAACACTGTTTATTTATTGACTTATTGACTTTTTCACTATAAAAGTTTATCCAAACACTTTTAAAAAAAATCTACTTGATACTTTTTACTTATTGACTTTTTCACTGTAAAAGTTTATTCAAACACTTTTTTATAAAATTTATTTTTACCACCACTACAAACAAATAAACCCTTTTACCTACAAAAAATTAAAATAAAATAAAATATAAAAAAAAAATAATAAAAAAAAAAACTTTTAGAATTCAAAACACTCCACGCACCCCCTAACCTAACACCCTAAGAGTGCAAATAAAAATTTGATTTTTGGCTTGTGAACGATAGTTTGCAGAGGTAGTAAAATTGTCATCAATGGCAGCACGAGTCGGAGAAGGGCAAAGAAGAGGAGGAGGAAGGCCACTTCCGCCGTCGGCAAGAGGACCTACTGGTCCTCCTGTTCATGGTAAACCCGGACCTCGATTTGAACCAGTCGACCGCGAAAAGGTTGTGTTTAGCTCTCTCTCTCTCTCTCTCTCTCTCTCTCTCTCTCCGCTTATCTTCATATCGACATTCCTTTGTGTATTATCGTGTGTGTGAGGTTTTAATTGGTGAATGTTAATGTGTATAAGTTCTATTATTTGTCTGAAGCTTTTCTAGGGTTTGGAAATATGCTATATTTCTGAGGACTTTAATGCTTTTTGTCTGCTTGGATAAACGTTTGGTAAATGACTTGATGTATTGCTAACGTAAAATTTAAGTTCTGGTGATTATCTTTCACAAACTGAACCGAATTTTATAAATTTGTGAAACTAGGGATACTCTTCGGTCTGAATATTTGAATCTTCATGGAGAGAAACAATAATAGCCTCTCAACAGTGTAAGAAAAAGCAATCTTCATCAATGCGCGTCAATTCATAAAGAACCACTGATTCATAGAGACAGTTTTGATACCATATTGGCAATTGAGTAGAAATTTTGCAGTTTTGACACCAATACTTCAGGAGATTGGGTCGTTATGTACCCTTTGAAACTTGTTCTGTATTTCTTTGGTAGGACTTGAATTGCAGAAATGATCATATAACTGGCTCTCAGTTATCTTAGCTACTCTTAAATCCTGTTGTGTAACTGTGTTTGAACATATTTCATAAGCTCAGATTTTCTACTTGAACTCGTGCTTATGCTCAAAGCATCTACAATTTAATGAACAAGGAAGCTGTAAATGTGTAATTGAGCTCATGAGCTGCATACATTCAAACTAATTCAAGTCAAGCATCTGATCTCTTAGAAAAGTAATTCTATGAAAACGAATTAGCACCAAGTTTTTTATCCTCATATATTTCATAAGCCAAACAATAGTTATAGTTTATACAACATAATAAACCGCTTGTGTGACTGACATTTTATTGATAAAGTCCTTTCTTGACATGCAGACTTGTCCATTGCTACTTCGAGTTTTTACCAAGGTAAGAATCCCATTTGAGATGCTGGAATATTACTTTTATATCCCCTAAAAATAAATTTTGGTGCATTCAGTTGTAAGTTAAAGAGTATTCTTGATTTTGAAAATTGAAACAGATTGGTGGTCATCACAACCAGGCAGACTTTGCAGTGAGAGGTAAGGAACCTAAAGATGAAGTCCAGATATACACATGGATGGATGCTACACTTCGTGAGCTAACTGATCTGGTACATACAATACAATGGAATGGAATGATGGAAGGAATGGAATTGAAAGTTGTTGTGTTGTGGTTTTCAGGTAAAGGAGGTAGCACCAGAAGCTAGAAGAAGAGATGCAATGCTGTCATTTGCTTTTGTATATCCTACCAAAACTGGTCATTTTACAGTCAAAGAGGTAACCCTTATAGTTTTTAACAATAGTAAAAAAAAAAACATCACCTTACATTTTTTACATTTATCACCAAAGAAAACAAATTTGTTGTAGGTTGGGAAAACCTTGTCTTATCCGAATGCAAGACGACCAGACGATGGCAGCAAGGCCCTCGGCAGCCTTAGCTTTGAGGTAAGGAAACACACCTTCTCGTTATACTGTCTGCATTGGACTCAGACTCAGACTGATGTTAATGGGGAGTATAGGACAAAAAATGTTGATTCTTGTCCCACTTAGAAAGATAGGACATGCACTCGCTCTTGATTTCTCATCTATACAAAAAGACATGAATGCCCTCCTCATCTGTATAATCGAAAATAACCCTAGAAAGTTTGTCCAGACCAGTGTAACGTAACTTGTGAATTTCTAACGAGTAACCTAATTTGCAGATTGGAGATTACCTAGATGTCGCAATTCTTTAGATTATCATGGTTTTGTGGTTTGGTTTGGTTAAGAAGATTAAACCATTGGAAGGGTAGTTTTGTAATTTTGCTTGCGGTCAACTAAAACCCTATTTACATGGATATCTTTAAAACCCAATGTTTTAATTTGTTTTTTTTTTTTTCCCTGTCATTTTGTGGTCGGCCTTGTTGAAATGAGATGATAACTTTTTCTTGCAGCCATCCATCATGTCTAATTCGTTGAATCAGAATTAAAAGAGACAAAAGAAGTCTTATCGATGTCTTTTATGCGTGTTGATGGAATTTAATGTGCTTGAGTTGTAATAAAATGTATATAAACAAAATCAAACCCTATGAAAATATGGATAAGTTTGATTTTCCTTGTTGCATGGAGATGATGTGTTTATAATTTATATATTAAATTAAATATTAATAAGATACATAATCTAAATAAAAACTTAATTCTCAAATCGCTATTAGAACCCAATGCTACCTTGGCATGGACATTGTGACAAAATTTGACGAGCTTGATTTCTAGAACTTTATTGGACCGATTAGAACATGTATAACTACTGAAAAGCAAATTTCAAATACTTTATTGCCATAATGTCACTAAAAATTAAAAATTGAAATGTTATGCTGGAGCCACATAGGCTCTCTTGTTGGCATTAAACATGTTAAACCCCACTTTTTATAATATACAACTATACCTAGAATGGTAGACATTTTATTATTATATGGTTTTATTATTGGTTACTAATATGAATTGGAAACTAGTCACAAACCGACTCTTTTGTATTCAAAATCAAGTTTTTTATATTATATTATTATGCGTTTGTTTCGCTAGAATTGAATTGAATTCGAGGAAAAATAAATACATGTTCGGATATTTGGTTTGACTTTGTAAAATGAATTTGGAATCCTCAGTGAAAAAACTTTTCATTAAATAGGAGAAAACATTTTTGTTCAAGAAGATGATAGAATTAATTTCTTACTATCAATAGAACGCGACATTTTATATTATTATCTTTGTTTTATTTCACAAACGTAATCTCTACCATTGCCACCGCCAACCTCTACCGTTAATTTGGAAGATTAACACTAAAACTTTGATAAAATAAAATTATTGATGAAACGTGATATGATAAAACTAACTACTCGGTTTATATACTAGTTATTTTTTTCTTTGTAAATTTCATTATATTAGTTTGACACTTACGGATTAACGTTATTATTTAAAATAAATTTAATCATGGTCAGTTCTTGTTTTTTTTTTTTTTATTCAATGAATTCTATAAAAGTAAACATGCATCAGAGTTTTTTATGAACAAATCTTTTACAATAATTGAATTTTATATAATATAACTGAATAATAAATATAAAAATAAATTACTTATGGATATATGTTACAATGTAATGTTTTAAGTAGGGTTTAGTTATAAACTTTGTTGAATATGTAGATCAATGGAAGTTGAATAGTAACAAACAGATTTATATAATTTTGATTTGATATGATATCATATATTGATAAGCAAATAATCTTTATCTGCTATAGATTTTTTTTTAACTATAAAGTTGGTTTATGAAAAAATCAATCAAATATTATGTTATTTCACATTCGCTGGGCTCGGCTTAAAATCCTTGTTATTTCACTATATTAAATAAAATAATGCTATTTTAACTGTTTAAATAAAACTTTTTGTTAATTGACTTGATTATAATTGCATAGAAATGTGTTGTGAACATATACACACGTGATTTTTTTTTTTTCAAAATAAAAGGATGGTCATTGTCACTGTCATTTTTGTAATAAGAGAAATCGTATTTTTTGTTTCTACAAATCATCATACTCAATTAAATGGTGATATGTGTAATATTTAATACTCATTTAAAGAGTATAATAATATGATATATATCATCATTTAAATGAGTAGGATGATTGATATGAAAAAAAAAAATACTAATATATTTAATTTCGTGTGTAATAATTAAAAGATACACGAGACCTACAAAATAGCATAAACAAAATGCCCTTTCCAATGATGGTTATATTTCATGTCTTATACATTTTCAAAAAAAAAAAAAAAAAAAAATGCAAACCAAGTCTTTCTATCTACTTACATTTTTGGAAACTCAAAGAATATATATCAAATAAGTTTTCATGTTCAATAGTAAAGTAGTTTAATTTTGATTTTCTCACGACTTATAAATGTATAAGGGCACTTTATGAATAATATATAGAGAATTTGTGTATTTTCCGTTCAAAAAAAATATATTAAAACAAAATAACTCTGTATAAACTCTTCTTTTATCCTTATTCTAATAAAAAAAATATTTATTACTATTTATTTATCATGTATCATCCTATTAGGTAACTTATGCCACTTGTCAACTTATTGATTCTTCATTTTAAATTTTAAATTTTAAATTTTAAAATTTTCACTCTAATTACATTAAATTAATAACATTAGAATAAAAATTAAAATAATATTAACACATATTATAAGATGATATAAATTTATGTATTTATTTAAATCAACGATTATAATTTTATATAGCTAAAAAATCTTTTAATTAATAATGAAACACTCTAATTTTTTTTTCTTTTTTAAATCACATAAAACACAATATCACATTTCTCAAAAAAAACACAAAATGTATGAGTTGTTAAAACACAAAGCAACAAATATTTGATAATATCTTAGAATCCTCAAAAACATAATCTCTAATTACACTTGCCAACCTATTGATTCTTCATTTCAAATTTCAAAATTTAAAATTTTCATTCTAATTACATTAAATTAATAACATTAGAATAAAAATTAAAATAATACTAATACATATTATAAGATGATATAGATTTATGTATTTATTTAAATCAATGTAATTTTATGTAGCTAAAAAATATCTCTTAATTAATAATGAAACACTCTATTTTTAAAATTTTTTTTTTTCATTTTTAAATCACATAAAACACAATATCACATTTCTCAAAAAAATAAAATAAAATAAATAAACACAAAATGTATGAGTTGTCAAAACACAAGGCAACAAATGTTTGATAATATCCCTGAATCCTCAAAAACATAATATCTAACTGGTGTGTACAATCAAATCGATGCCTTTGTGCGATCTTGAGAGGTACCTGAAACACATATCACACAACACGATAAGCACGAAGGTTAGTGAGTTCCCCAAAATACCACATACACAAATAATAAGCCTCTCATGGCTATAACGCGACATGGACCCTCTAGTCTCATGCTTCTTGGTAAGGATCCTCTGGTCTCACGGCTCGGTATGGAGCCTCCGGTAATGTGTCTCAGTGAGGACCCTTCGGTCTCGTAGCTTGGGTTGGACCCTCCAATCCTATATCTTAGTGAAGACTCTCCGGTCTCACAACTCAGTTTGGATCCTCCGATCCTAACTCAGTAAAGCACAGAATAATATATCATATATCACAAAGACAAAATGCATAATATCACATAACTCAGTATAAGCACATGGGACCCTACGGTCACACAATATTACTGCCCAGGTAAGTATAGTGAGAAGACTCACCTCGGAAGTAAGCAAATAGATCTAGCACCCCACGACAATCTAGACTCCGCCTACATAATATAATTATCTCTAATAAGCAATTTGTAATAACCAGTCTTAGATGCTAAGCTAACTCTTCTACTAAATCTCAAAAGGGTGAAAAGACCATTTTACCCCTCCATGGTCTCTAAAGTCCATAGTTGACCAAACCCTAAAAGTCAACAAAAGTCAATGCTCAAGTCAATAGTCCTTGTTGACTAAACTCGTCGAGTGCCTCTACGTGACTCGTCGAGTTCCTTAGTTTTTCTTAGAAGTATCGGGGAAATCGAACTCAACTCATCGAGTTGTCTCCTCAACTCGTCAAGTTGTAACGCGTTCAGTCTATCGGGGAAAACCCTAGCTAACTCGTCGAGTTGGCTCATGTACTCGTTGAGTTGGCTCATGCACTCGACGAGTCCCTCCAGACCATTTCTCATTCAGACGATTCTAAGCAGAAGTAATGTCCTAAACTCTAGATCTAGCCTCCCAAAGCTAAAATACCACATAAATCTGCAAGTTTTACGTCCATGCATGGCATCTAAAGCTTCGAAATGCCAACACAAGCTCTATTTAGGGTTTTAATGCATATAAACTTGTCTCCAGCTTGATAAAGCTTGGATCTTTGGGCTTAAGGGACTACATATGGTCCGGATCTGGGATCTCAATTCCATGGCTAGCTCAAAACACTCTAGAACTCAAGAAAGGATGGAAAAAGGCCCCAAACTTATTAGGAACGAGATCTAACCAAAACAATGAGCAAGGTTGAAGCTTTTTACCTCCAAACCTGAAGCTAGCACTGGAAACACTTGATCCAAAACCGAGAATGGAGTGGAAGGATGAAAGAAATTTTGATTGTTGGGTTAAAATTAGAACATAACAGAAAATATAAGGTCCCATAATGAAGTTCTCAACCCATTGGGCCCTCTTTATGGGTTTACGACCCAACACGGTAAATAAAATTGGGTTTACAGGCCAATAATGTTCAAGAACGTTGTGCACGACCCATTAAGGCCCATGAAAGTCTCATGGCCCATAAATCCTATGGTTTAATGAATGTGGGTCCAACTTAGGTCCAATTGTATATTCTGATCCAAAAGGACTAAGTTGAAGGTTTAGTGGCCCATTAAGAGGGTCTTGGTCCAATAAGAGTTTCAACTGGGATATTAGGGTTATAAATCCACAGTTGAGTGTATGAAATGTATTGAATTAGGTTTTGGGCTTCACGAGTGAGTTTTGATTCAAATTGTTGTTTTTGAGTGAGTAATATGTATAACATCAAACTTGGAGTCACAAGATACACTAAAAGTCGTTTACACATGAATAGAATTTCTTAGCGCAAAATGCGAGTTGTGACATCATCTCCCTGTTACAGGGAATTTCGTCCCGAAATTCTTTTGAAAGTCTATCCTAAGAGCTATAGAAAAGGTGAGGGTACTTTTAAATCATTTGGTCTCCGTGATCCCATGTGAATCCTGGTTCGTGCTTAGCATTGTTAGGGTACAAAGTTCTCCATGTATGACTTTGTAAATGGTTTGACTTTTGTAGACCCACTTGCATGTGGTGCATTAGCCTTATGACTAATGAGTTAGAGAGTGAAAGAGAGACATGTAAACACCTCTATATAAGGTGGGTTCATACAACTTGTAGAGGTGTGCTTGAGAGATGTAGTTCATAGTGATTAGTGAGTGAGATATTTATGAAGTTCTAGACTAGTTCAGTTTTTGTACTCATTTACTATGATCGAATATATCTTTTAGCACCCAAATCACCATGTTCATTATGCAAACTTTAATTCCTCATGCCAAACCATGTTCTTTTGTCACTACAATTGGTATCAGAGTGGGTCTTCAAGATCAAGGTGATTTTTGAAGAACGAGTCTCGGTTTGGCAACTTTTGTCACAATTGAAGCAATTTTTGGCGAGTCTCTTTCTATGATCTCTCTTAATCTCATTGAATCGTGTCTTATGTTTTTGAATTGTGATCGTTTGACTTGTTGGATCAATTTTTTTTTTGAAAAACCCCATTGATGATCCAATAATTTTTTTAAGATCAAGCTTAATATCCAATTCATTTATTGTTCATTTTGCATTCGAAGTCCAAAACACATATTTTTTTCTTAACTGTTCATCATTTATGATGAGAGCCCAAAAATCTGAGATTGCAATTAATTGTCGATTTGAGTCCAACATTTCGGATGCTTACTGTTCATGTCCGATTTCTTTATAATATTCATTCTTTCACTCATTAACAATCTAGCAAACAAGTTAATTCATCAGATTCGTTCTTTTCATGTTATATTTGACTTCAGTATGCACATCGATTTTGTTGATTCAAGAAGATTGTTTTCTCCCTTAGTACCTACTTGGTATCGATTTTTATTGAAATTGATATTTTCTTGTTTGATTCTTGAGTCGCATGATCTGTATCAATTGTTAGGATCGATGTCATTAGTTTCACAGATTCATAAATATCAGCTTAATTTCTTCGATTTTATATCTGTATCTTTGAAAATCGACCGGTGTTGTTTGATCCTAGTTTTATTCGCAATTGATTTTGCTTGAAACTCAAAAATGAATGTTGATTGAAAGCAAAGAACGAACAAGTTTTGGGATCATATCAAAAAGTTCGCATTTTGTAAGGATTCAAAGATTTCGAATGTTTGGAGTCTGGTTTGATATTTGTTCAATTTTTGACTGAGTTCTTGATTTTTGGAAGTCGATAAATGATGAAGATCGAATACTCAAAAATGGGTTGAAAAGTCAAAATTAATTGAATTAGGTTCTTGATGATGTTTATCACTAGATTCACGATTCATGAATAAATAAGCGAAGGCTTGGATGAATGATTTGTTAATCACAGATATGACTGGAAGAATGATTGAAAATTGATTGTTGATGTCAAAATCTGATTTTTGGAGTTCATTTGATGGGTTCGCAAATGTTAGAATCAATTTGTGATTATGTTCACTGTGACTTCAAAAGATTGATTCTTTTAACAGGAAAATTGAAGGTTGGCGTATAAAATCGATGAATGATCGAAGACTGTGTTGGTCGAATTACTTAGAGTTTGAACACAATGATTGGGTATAAAAGATAAGAAATGAAGGAATTTTTTTGGTGTTTGTGAATTAGTCGAAGTGATATTGTTCATTAGTGAGGTTTCGTTAGTCTTCGTTTTCGTTAACATGATTATGGATTAGTTGCTCTGATTGAACGAAGGGAAGAGAGTAAATGGGCAGATGATTTGTACGAAGGGGTTATTGAGAAAACATACGAAAGGGTATAGTTGACTGTGTACGAAGGGAAGAAGAAAAGCAAAGTTTCGAATGTAGTCCCTCAAGTTTTGATAGTTTAAAAAATAGAAAAACCTTCTTATTATTGATCAATTTTTCGCATGATTTGAAGAAAAGAAAAAAATTTCGAAAACAGCCCCTGAACCTTCGAATATTTGGCACTTCGAAAATTAACTGAAGTTTCGGATGACACTTTTTACCCAACTTCGAAAATTGTATGAAGCTTCGTATGATTTGGAGAAAAAAAGGACAGATTTGTCGAAAATAGTCCCTGAGGTTTCAAATGTTTGGCAGTTCGTAACCAAATTCGAAAATGGACCGTTTTTGCTGAAAATTGAAGAAAATGGATTTTAGGCCCCTGCACTTTGTGCAAATTGATGCTTTCTACTCAGATTTGAAAAAGGGGGAGAGTTTTGCATATTGTGCTGTTTCGGGTGCACCGGGTCACTGCAAAATTTTGAAATTGACAATTTCTATCCATTTTTGAGAAATTTTGTCAAAGGGGATCTGTGATCGAAGCTAAAAATTGATTATTTTTTGGATTTTCCGGATTGAAGCACAAAGATTATCCCACATGTTAAGGGGGAGTTTTGACACAAAAAATTTCGAATAGAGCTTGTTCTATTTCCTTGAAGATTCTATAATCAAATTTCGATTATAAAAGGGGGAGAAATTTATATGGAAATTCAAACTTGAATTTTTCATATTATGCGGATTTGAAGACCGAAGTGATCTTGAAGTTTTGAAGCTTACGAAATGATGCAATTGGAAGTTCGGAAATGATTTATTTTCGAAATGGGTTTGGAATTATTGAAGATTTTTGGGGTGTGTTTTTATGCTCAACTTTAGGGTGATCGGTTTGGAGTTTGAGAAGCTCGTGATCATTCGTTGATGCTCGGTTTGTATGTTCTCACATCCTAGAACCCAAATTGAAAAATCATGTAAGAATTGAAGATTGAAGTTCGTTTCGATATGTGTCACATTCGAGGCTCGAATTGCGTAGTTGCTCGATTTTGGAAGATTTGAAGTGGGTCATCCATTCCTAACTTTTGAGGGGGGGGGGGGGGGAATGTTGGGGTACAAAGTTCTCCATGTATGACTTTGTAAATGGTTTGAATTTTGTAGAACCACTTGCATGTGGTGCATTAACCTTATGACTAATGAGTTAGAGAGTGAGAGAGAGAGACATGTAAACACCTCTATATAAGGTGGGTTCGTACTACTTGTAGAGGTGTGCTTAAAAGATGTAGTTCATAGTGATTATTGAGTGAGATATTTATGAAGTTCTAGAGTAGATCCCTTTTTGTCTCATTTACTATGATCGAATATATCTTTTAGAACCCAAATCACCATGTTCATTGTGCAAAATTTAATTCCGCATGCCAAACCATGTTCTTTTGTCACTAGAAGCATCCTATCGAACCTTCAAATTCGGAATGCGGCTTTGACTTGTACGCTTCACTTTCCTGTCGATTATCTCCACCGACTCTCCAACGAACAGGAGTTTCCGTTTATCTCGATCTCATCTACGGAAATGATAAGGGTTTTATCTGATAAGCACCTTTCTCAATTTTGATACGTGGAATGTTAGGTGTACATCATTAAGTTCCGAGGGTAGTAGTAGTCTGTAGGCCACCGGGCTGATTCGGGAAAGAACCTCGAACAACCCGATGTATCGTGGGTTTAGCTTGCCCTGCTTTCCATCTCAAATCTTCCTTTTCTAAGGAGATTCATTCAATAACACCCGCTCTCTAATTTGAAACTCCAAAGGCTTTTTACCGTTTATCAACATCGCTCTTTTGTCAGTCTCGCGATGCTTGGGGTCGTTCCTTGATTTGAACTATTTTCTCCATCGTTTCCTGAGTGATCTCGGGGTCTGTGAGAGTGCTTTTCGATGCTTGTCCTCTTGTTATTTGGGTGTTGGTCATCTCAGCCCAACACAGAGGTATTCTGCCTTCGCGTCCTATATGGTGAGATGGATTGATGGTCATGGTTAATGAGGATCGTTTACTTGACATCCCAAAAGTAGTATCTCTAAACCCTAGGGTGAACAATATTATCGCTAGGTTTATGGTCGCATGATGTAGTTGGCCTCATACTTCTTAGGCTGCCATTAGAGTTTCTTACTGTGGGATTCTGAACTAGTAGGATGTTGATCTTTGCTTGTTTCTGTGGCCAGGTCGAGTAAGTCTTTGTTTTGGGATAGGGGATATCGATCCTTAGGGATGGGTTCGTTTGATTCTTAGTAGTCAGTGGTCCTATGGACACTTAGCCTTTCCTCTTTATGAGTTGGATAGGTGTTTTCTGAGGTTCAAGTCTTGGTTTGGTAATTCTCATACTTACTGGGTCATTCCCTTGACCGGGTATCTTTGGTGTTTTTTTGCTGGCGCTAAGTGTCCTTGGTGGTCCGGGTATGGAAATGGCTTCATGATTTGAGTCAATTTCCGAGTTGACTTTCCACATATAGGTAACATTTCCGAAAGAACTTCTAGAATCCATTCATGAAAGATTTATAAATCTCTAAGTTACCCTCGATATCCTTTGCTTCTCGTTTTCTTACCTCTACTGCGGGCTAGGAACGCGTGTGATATTTCTTACATAAGTACTTAGGAGTCTAGATGCCTGAGATGATTTGGGGATCCGGCCATATAAGTTTTCAGGACTTCGTTAGTCGATTGGTCAAGATGTAGGTTCTCTACATGAAGTTTATATGGTGAGGATCAAGCCAGCCCCTGTCAAGTGATGCTGTTGGGTTCCTTAGAGTTTGTTGTAATAGATGTTGGATTGAATTGGAAGGGATGGTTGTTTGTAAATGAGAGGGTGTTCCATGTACTCGTTTGTAATGTTCCCGATTTCATCCTTGTTATCACTACTACAAACGTTCTGTGACATCCCCAAAATCTCGGCCATAAAAGACCGATTTCATTTATGATTTTTAAAATAATTTTAGAGTAAATCCTTTTGATTTAAAATAGTTGCGGAATTTGTTCCCAAAAACAAAATATGATAAAATAATATTTATCAAAGCATTTCATCAAGAGATGCATTTTCATTATATAATCAAAACTCGGAATGTCATGTTCCGATACAGACCATAAAGCATAAACGATAACATTACAAGTCATTCAACAAATATATACATATACAGACTTGTAAACAAAACAACTTGATGATTCATGCATCTTATGTCCTTGCTGTAACACCCAAAGTTTCGAAGACCAAGAAAGGAAAGAAAACCCTAAGTTTAGGGGTCGACTCGGCGAGTCTAAGGGGGACTCGGCGAGTCCGAGCGGGATCCGGGTCGGGGAGTAAGTGACCGACTCGGCGAGTCGACCAGGGGGACTCGGCGAGTCTGGTCTGTGCGTGGAAAACCCTAAATTCGGGACTTGGGGCCTATATAAATGTCTTAATCTTCTTCCCAGGGTTCCTTACTGCCTCTTTAGCCCTGGATATCAAACCCTAGCCGTCATATCTCCTAGTTGAGCCTTGGAAGGTGCTTTAAAGCTTGGAAAAGGAAGAAGGAACTTGGAGGAGCAAGAAGGAGCTATAGATATGGGATTGTGAGTTCAAATTGAGCACTTGGAGGTAATAAACTAGTTCCTGGACCCTTTTTGCACCTAGATCTATGTGTGGTTGTTGGGGCTCTTTTGCCATAATGTTATTATTTTGGGTTAGAAGCCGGATCTGGAGTTGCTACTTCAGATTCAAGTGTTTTAGGGCCTGGAGAAGCATAAAGTATCAGTCATTGTGTTGATTTTGAAGTCCCTTGGCCTTACACCCTAGTTAATGGCGTATCTTGCCTAGATCTCCTTCTCTACACGTAAAGTTTGCAACTTTACGTAAGGAATAGACCTTAAAAGAGTGGATCTACAGTTTGGAGTCCATGCATGACTCAAAGGTCCTCTGCATGTATGTAGAACCGACTGGACTCGGCGAGTCCTTCGAGTGGACTCGGCGAGTAGCTTGAAGATGAGGAGGAACTCGACGAGTAGGATGAACAACTCGTCGAGTCGGATGAAGTTAGGCATGGACTCGGCGAGTTGGATGAGCAACTCGGCGAGTTGGTTGAAGATTGTCTAGGACTCGGCGAGTCATGGACTGACTCGGCAAGTCGGGTCGCGAATAAGAAAGACCCTGAGTTTATGAACTCGGCGAGTCTTTAGGAAGACTCGGCAAGTAGGGTTGACCTGGAAGGTTGACTTTGACCAGAGTTGACTTAGTTGACTGTCAGACTAAGTGTTATATGTATATTGATAGCTCGAAGAGCTGGAGGAGCAGCGGATCAGGGGATTGTCGAGTAGCAGCCAGAGATTTATCAGTAGGGTTCAGCAGTCTCAGGTGAGTTTCCTTCCAGTAGGGATGGGTCTAAGGCCACAATGCCGGCCCGTCCAGTTAGCAGTAGTTTCCGATGCAGTAGTTAGCATGTTTGATGCGTTTGTGGCTCAGACAGGATTTATGTGCTATGTTTTATGTGTTATGTGTTATGTGTTCCGGGCTACGGCCCGATGTAGTATGCAGTATATGTGTTCATGCTAGTTGATATGTTATGCTATGCTATGTTCAGCCAGTTAGCCCGGACTTCGGTCCGATGCAGGGGACAAGGTCCCAGTCAGTCTCCGGACTTCGGTCCGATGCAGGGGGCAAGGCCCCAGTTAGCCCGGACTTCGGTCCGATGCAGGGGACAAGGTCCCAGACAGTCTCCGGACTTCGGTCCGATGCAGGGGCAAGGCCCTAGTTAGTCCGGACTTCGGTCCGATGCAGGGGACAAGGTCCCAGTCAGTTTCCGGACTTCGGTCCGATGTAGGGGGCAAGGCCCCAGTTAGTCCGGACATTGGTCCGATGCAGTGGGCAAGGCCCAGTATGTGCTTTATATGTTTTTGCATGGTATGTGTTAGATTGGGGGAGCTCACTAAGCTTCGTGCTTACGGTTTTCAGTTTTGGTTTCAGGTACCCAGTTTTCAAAAGAGGAGCTCGGGGAGATTGCAGTGCACACACCGTAGTCAGTTAGCCTGGGAATGTTCGACTCTGATAATGATATTATGCTTTGAATTAATACTCGAGAATTTATGTTATGACTTATGATACAGTTTTTATAAATATGATTCTAGTAATGCTTTTAAAGAAATCTTTGGTCGTGATTTTTGGGTCGTTACAAGTTGGTATCAGAGCCTTGGTTTGAGGGATTCAGATATGCATTCGAGTGTATTTGAACTCAAACTAAGGACACGATAAGGAATTTTCAAAAGAAAAACATTTTTGAATAAGGGTTTTGGAAAAAGAACATAGAAAGAAAAGATTTTTTTTGAAAACGAGAAAAGGGTGTGGTGCATGCAATCAGCCGAGCTCAAGTAAGTACTCCCAATTTACCCATACAAGTTATGTTATTATTTTCGATATCAGTTTCAGTATCAGTTTCAGTTCAGTTTCAGTTTCCAGCTTCAGTAGAACATCATGCTAGAATAGGACTAAGGATCTAGGATGATGCCTTATGTGCCTGCTTTATGTGTTTCAGCTTGATGAGAATTGCATGCTAGTAATGAGTAGACAGTAGTAGGATAGCCTGTGTAGGTTATGCCTGAAAGTATGAGCTTAGCATTATATGCTGGTGCAGTTTCTTGTTATGAGAATTGTTTTGCCTGAGTATGTTTCCCTTATCCGAATGCTGCTTGCTTTGTGCTTTGTGGGACTCTGAGTGATGAGAGTTAGCCATTAGGTGAATACATTTCATCACATGTGACCAGGGTTGAATAATCTCAGAGTGCTGGATTTGGCCCTACTGCGCAGCTCTCGTTTGAGTCCAACCGTTGTAGGGACGAGTCCTTTACTTGAAGGATTATCTGAGCCTCGTCACATGTGATGGTATTCAGGTGGTGACTAATTGGCATTACAAGGAGGCCTTCAGCAGCTGAGGACTGTTTGGGTAGAGTTAGAGGTTCCCTAGGGCAAGCCTAGGATGAGAGTAGCAGAGATCAGTAGAAGAGTAAAGGGGACTTGGTGGAGTTGAGGTAACTCTTGAGGAAAGTACGGATAGATGTGGAAGGTAGTAGGGGCCCATACTATTGAAAGCAGAGGATCCGTACTCGATTCAAGAGGGGCCGAGGCGAAACCAAGGAACTAGTAGAGTATGTGAGAGATCCCTCAGCAGTAGTATGTAATTGATCAGGGATTGTTATATTTTTCAGCATGGTGACGTTGCGCGAGATATCAGTTGGCAGTTCAGGTGCAGGGGAGGGGTCTGGCTCGGGCTTTAGAGCCGGGCAGCGTGATGATCAGATGAGGGATTTCATTTCCGCAGAGATTATGCGCAACATCATCGATCAGACTCCAGTGATTTTCGGTTCAGTTAGAGAGGCTATTGTGGAGCTCATGGACAGTCATCTTGAGGCCTTTAGGACCGGATTAGTTTCAGGACAGATTGGGGCTCGTCTAGGTCCCGAATCCTATGGAGTTCCGGGATCCATCAGGGAGGGAGATCCCATTTCTAGTTTCCGCTATCAGGGGGCAGGGGTGTGTGGGGCATTCTGTCTCCAAGAGAAACCATTGCATGATTGGATAGTTGAGGAAGTTTCGCGAGCCATTCGTGAGGGTCTGCCAGACATGGTCGTGAGGATCACTGATAGATTGATAGCGAGGCTACAGGATCAGACATCTGTTGTTCAGTCAGCAGACGTTACCATTGGGGTAACACAGGAGCGAGAGTCGGGCTGGGAGTCGGAAGGGAAGAGGAAAATGGATGAGACTCAGGCTGCCACAGGTTCGAGTAAGAGGCCCAAGAGTTCAGATTTGAGGACGAGGAACTATCAGAGCCGCAGTCGATGCGGGAAGTGCGGGAGGACGCACATGGGTGTGTGTAGGCGTAGAAGTGGTGGCGATGCTGGGTGTTTCAAGTGCGGCCAGATTGGTCATTTTAGCAGAGACTGTGTTGTTACCATCACCCAGGGACTTGATCCGTTGTGTTTCCATTGCAGTCTGAGGGGCCACAAGAAGGCCCACTGTCCGAGTTTGTATTCAGCAGGGCAGGCGCCAGCTCCTGCCCTTGGAACTTCAAGTACCGTCAGTGGTTGTCAAGGCCGGGCAAGGGTGCCTACGGCTCGGAGCCGAGTTTCTCCGGTAGATTTCAGCAGGGATTCGAGCAGCACTGAGTAATGGAGGTATGTAACTTTGTGTTTGTTAGCTTATGTTATGATTATATTGTTATGGTTTTTGCATCAATTGTGGTATAAGTGTTGTGTTATGGAGTGGCTTGCTTGTGATTACGTCATATGCCATTTTCATACCTCGGATAATTGGTTGGTAGTTAGGGGATGTGCTCATATGGAGAAGTTTCGGAGGATGCAGTAACTGTAGCATGGTAGGGAGAGATCTGAATCGTTTCGCTAGTTCGGAGTGGATAGTGGTTTGGATGGAATGGTCAAATTCCTACCTGACGGGCTTGGGTTCCCCAGTAGGAGTTTTGGAATGGTAGTAAAGGTCGGGATCTCTTTTGAATGTGAAGCAGCAAGGGGTAAGCAGGATCGAAGTGGGGGAGAACCCTCCGGGTATACATGGATAAGAGTCACTCAGGATGAGTGTGCGGCCTCTGAGAAGAAGTGGTAGTAGCTCCGTGATGGATGGATTGAGAAGTTCAGAATTAGGAGTTCGAGAACTTTTCCCAGCAGTTAGTTCATGTAATCGAGATGGTTAGAAGCTGGTTGGGAATCCAAGATTGAGGGCCACCTGTCGGATGCATGAGAGTCGGAATGAAGACCCTGAGAACGGGTAGCAGGAGATGTTTTAGCATTGGTAGCCAGTGTCTGAGGCAGCATGCAGATTGCGTAGATTCAGGAGTTGGGAGGTTGGAAACTTCCCAACAATAGCTTCTTGTATTCAGATTAGTAGACGGTTGGTTTGGGAACCAAGCCGGAGAATTCCTCGACGAAGCACTAAGTATATCAAGGATATAAGATGTCGAGGATGATGCAGAATTCAAAGACTGAGGGCTGGTGTGAGAAATCGGGATGAAGAATCACTAGCGGGACTAGGGATAGTCAGGATGTCCTCGGGATGGTAGTAGTAGAGTGTTGTAAGTCTGCGGGGGTAGCCGTAGCATTCACTAGTAGTCAGATAGTAGTAGAGTGTTGTAAGTCTGCGGGGGTAGCCGTAGCATTCACTAGTAGTCAGATAGTAGTAGAGTGTTGTAAGCCTGCGGGGGTAGCCGTAGCGTTCATTAGCAGCCAGATAGTATTTGAGACTTGTGAATCCGCGGGTGTAGCCGTGGCTTTTATCAGATTGGTAGCAGCATGAGCGCGTGGCTGAACGCGGGAATGTAGTAATTCCCACCCGTTCGGGTGCAGCGGTGGGAATATGGGAATCCACGGATTAGATTCGGATTTCCCAAATGGTTCAGTTATGGCTAAGTCAGCGAATCTTGGCTATAGATCGTCACATCAGTTATGAGATCAGAGTAGCAGTGGACCGTTGAGGTTCGGGTATGTTAAGGGCTACCGTCAGTCTGGGAGCCATCATGTTATTAGTCATAGAATGGATGATGTCAGGATGTGAAGTATGGACCCGATCGGTTGGATCGGAAGGTTGTTAGAGCCACAGTGACAGGATAACTAGTGGAAACTAGTCCTTGAGGAAGATTCCATTCAGAAGTCGTGGAAGCGACTAAGGGAGGAGTCCCTTGACTCCACAGTTGGACTTGAGTTTAGTGTTTCAGGCAGCTCAGTGTTTCAGCCAGTTTAGTGTTTCAGGCAGCTCAGTGTTTCGGCCAACTCAGTGTCTCAGGCAGCTCAGTGATTCAGCCAGATCAGCGTTTCAGGCAGTTTAATGTTTCAGGCAGGTTCGGTATTGCAGACAATTCAGTGTTTGAAAGGTTTCGGAGTT
Organism: Lactuca saligna; assembly: GCF_052625555.1. Classification (NCBI taxonomy): domain Eukaryota; kingdom Viridiplantae; phylum Streptophyta; class Magnoliopsida; order Asterales; family Asteraceae; genus Lactuca; species Lactuca saligna. The sequence continues at coordinate 5,907,482 of NC_136423.1, forward strand.
TTGGGTCAGTATTGTATTTGAGTTGGAATACTAGTGTTGACGGTATAGTTGGTTGATGTGGAAATGACAAGTCTCTCTCAGCAGGATCAGTTGAGCCTTCGGCCGAGTATAAGTGGCATGTAAAGATAGCTAGGCAAGTAGCTTTTCTTCGGGATGAAAGACTCGAGTTATTAGGAGTTGAATAATCAGATGGGATATAAGCAAGCTATTCCCAGCAGCATCGTTTCAGTATGAGCGGAAGAATGGATAGAACAGTTATAGATAGTCGAAGTATTTTCAGGAGTCGCTGGAAGCGACTAGGAGATTGCGAAGGGGTGTAGTAACCGGTAGGGTTCGGTAACCCAAATATGGAGACGTCAGTAAGGACCGGGGGTGCTCGGCACCAAGTTATGTCAGATAGGGGCGTCGGTGGTTGTTGGCGGTATTTGACCCGTACTGGAATTGGCGGGGGTGATGGAGTTGGTGAAGTATAGGACCTTCACAGTTACAGAGAAATAGTTGGTTATAGAACCTTGCCTTGGGAAGGCAAGGGATTTGCGCAAGGACAGGAAGGGGTGAACCCCTATAGGTTCAGTTCAGTACTCGGTGAGTACCAGAAGGATTGCCAGTTGAGTAAGTTGGGTCTCCAGGATGTTCAGGGTCAGGGTTGACCCGAGGTGTTATCTGCAGGGATTAAGGTTAGTCGGAAGGATCGAGCAAAAGCTAGCAAGGGTAGGCAGCTGGTGTTGGAATAGTTGGTTGGGTTTAGAGGCAGCTCGCAGGCAGTGGGCCATAGCAGACTTCGAGGACGAAGTTTAGTTTAAGTGGGGGAGAGTTGTAACACCCAAAGTTTCGAAGACCAAGAAAGGAAAGAAAACCCTAAGTTTAGGGGTCGACTCGGCGAGTCTAAGGGGGACTCGGCGAGTCCGAGCGGGATCCGGGTCGGGGAGTAAGTGACCGACTCGGCGAATCGACCAGGGGGACTCGGCGAGTCTGATCTGTGCGTGGAAAACCCTAAATTCGGGACTTGGGGCTTATATAAATGTCTTAATCTTCTTCCCAGGGTTCCTTACTACCTCTTTAGCCCTGGATATCAAACCCTAGCCGTCATATCTCCTAGTTGAGCCTTGGAAGGTGCTTTAAAGCTTGGAAAAGGAAGAAGGAACTTGGAGGAGCAAGAAGGAGCTATAGATCTGGGATTGTGAGTTCAATTTGAGCACTTGGAGGTAATAAACTAGTTCCTGGACCCTTTTTGCACCTAGATCTATGTGTGGTTGTTGGGGGTCTTTTGCCATAATGTTATTATTTTGGGTTAGAAGCCGGATCTGGAGTTGCTACTTCAGATTCAAGTGTTTTAGGGCCTGGAGAAGCATAAAGTATCAATCATTGTGTTGATTTTGAAGTCCCTTGGCCTTACACCCTAGTTAATGGCGTATCTTGCCTAGATCTCCTTCTCTACACGTAAAGTTTGCAACTTTACGTAAGGAATAGACCTTAAAAGAGTGGATCTACAGTTTGGAGTCCATGCATGACTCAAAGGTCCTCTGCATGTATGTAGAACCGACTGGACTCGACGAGTCCTTCGAGTGGACTCGGCGAGTGGCTTGAAGATGAGGAGGAACTCGACGAGTAGGATGAACAACTCGTCGAGTCGGATGAAGTTAGGCATGGACTCGGCGAGTTGGATGAGCAACTCGGCGAGTTGGTTGAAGATTGTCTAGGACTCGGCGAGTCATGGACTGACTCGGCGAGTCGGGTCGCGAATAAGAAAGACCCTGAGTTTATGAACTCGGCGAGTCTTTAGGAAGACTCGGCGAGTAGGGTTGACCTGGAAGGTTGACTTTGACCAGAGTTGACTTAGTTGACTGTCAGACTAAGTGTTATATGTATATTGATAGCTCGGAGAGATGGAGGAGTAGCGGATCAGGGGATTGTCGAGTAGCAGCCAGAGATTTATCAGTAGGGTTCAGCAGTCTCAGGTGAGTTTCCTTCCAGTAGGGACGGGTCTAAGGCCACAATGCTGGCCCGTCCAGTTAGCAGTAGTTTCCGATGCAGTAGTTAGCATGTTTGATGCCTTCGTGGCTCAGACAGGATTTATGTGCTATGTTTTATGTGTTATGTGTTATGTGTTCCGGGCTACGGCCCGATGTAGTATGCAGTATATGTGTTCATGCTAGTTGATATGTTATGCTATGCTATGTTCAGCCAGTTAGCCCGGACTTCGGTCCGATGCAGGGGACAAGGTCCCAGTCAGTCTCCGGACTTCGGTCCGATGCAGGGGGCAAGGCCCCAGTTAGCCCGGACTTCGGTCCGATGCAGGGGACAAGGTCCCAGACAGTCTCCGGACTTCGGTCCGATGCAGGGGCAAGGCCCTAGTTAGTCCGGACTTCGGTCCGATGCAGGGGACAAGGTCCCAGTCAGTTTCCGGACTTCGGTCCGATGTAGGGGGCAAGGCCCCAGTTAGTCCGGACATTGGTCCGATGCAGTGGGCAAGGCCCAGTATGTGCTTTATATGTTTTTGCATGGTATGTGTTAGATTGGGGGAGCTCACTAAGCTTCGTGCTTACGGTTTTCAGTTTTGGTTTCAGGTACCCAGTTTTCAAAAGAGGAGCTCGGGGAGATTGCAGTGCACACACCGTAGTCAGTTAGCCTGGGAATGTTCGACTCTGATAATGATATTATGCTTTGAATTAATACTCGAGAATTTATGTTATGACTTATGATACAGTTTTTATAAATATGATTCTAGTAATGCTTTTAAAGAAATCTTTGGTCGTGATTTTTGGGTCGTTACACTTGCACCACTTCCTGTAATACAAATAAAATGAGTGGATCAGGATTGGGAGGCTGGTGAGTAATAGGGTTTTCAACCCACAATAAATAATTATATTTAATTTCACCAACCAACAATAACCCGATTACCCATTCCCGTTATCCTCACTTTATGTCCCTAAAACAACATCTATCTCAAGGGACCAAATCTAGGATTTTCATCGGGACGCACATTACTGCTAAGGGGTTTCCTCAGCAATAGATATCCTAAAGGCAACCATGAAGGGGATAAAGTACACCGGTGAACTCATCGTTCACAACACCTACATGTTATGAACCTGCTAGCGTTCCACTGGACTGTCTAGAAAGAGTCCGTGGTCGTCATCCATATTCCTCTAGATGACTAGGTCAACATCAACAACATCGAGGCCTCTCATCTGTTTATCACACATCAACTATCTACCCATGTTCTACCCAACATATTAGTAGATAAAAATATATATTTTTATACATAGTTTAAAACCAGTATGGCATGTTTAATCAATACATATTCCACATAACAGATGAGCCACACACACATAACACGTATTTCATAGAGAATAAATCTGATCTATGAGATAGAAGAAAGTGAATATACATTCACACATATAACAACAAAATCTACACATAACACGTATTTTATATAAAATACTTCATAATTATGCGTTAGAAGAAAGTAACTACACACTCACTTGATCAGAAGATGATCAGACAACACTACGACTTGTAGAAATAGTATTCTTCGGTAGATCTGGAAGATCTTCAAAAAAACCGGGCTCCTCGCGGGCAGAGCTTTGGCTCGGGAATTTAACTTCCTGGGATCTTCAGGGTATCGGGACTTGCTTCGGGGCTCGGGAATGATACCGGGTCTTCGGGATATTTCTTGCATGAAAAACGATGCAAAAATGCGAGAGAAAGGGAAGAAATGAGCAAAGAACTCGGATGCCCTCAACATCCTTTTATAGGGGACTGAAACCCGATTTACGTTGGGCGTAAATAGATTTACACTGGGCGTAATGGGGATAAGACCGCTGACTCCCCCCCCCCCCCCCAATCGATAATATCAGATATTTTATAATTATATTTAATATCAAAAATATTTAATAAACTTCAAATTTCATATCTTCCTCATACGAACTCTGTTTTCGATGTTATTTATATCCCCGCGTAGGTGAGACTACGCTCTACAACTTTCATTTTGACTCCGTCGGCTAATTTTGACTTTATTTTTATTATTTATTTTTAGTTGGCCGGGACAGGAAAACTCCGTTATAAATCATAACTTCTTCATCGGATGTGACATCCCTAATTTCACAGCCAGAAAAGACCGATTTTGTTTATGCTTTATGAAAATCAGATTAGCTCTTTTAATAAAAAATATTGTGGAATTTATTTCCAGAAAAACACGATAAATACGTTATCAAAGCATTTCCGAAGAAACGTATTTTATTCGTTTTAAAACATTTGGGATGTCATCGTCAATACAGAAACATAAGCATAAACAGAACTTACATTCATTTCACTAGTGATCTATATCTCCTTAATCTCTCAGTGTAAAGTAACTTTGTATCGATACCTGTGATACAATTAAACTGAGTGGGTCAGGCTTGGGAGCCTGGTGAGCATATAGGGTTTTTACCCCACAATAAATAAATTTATTATGCTTAAACATCAAACAATCAACCCAATTACCCAATCCCCATTATCTTATTCATTTCTTAAGGATTTACCCTAAAAATCAACTATCACTTATTACTAAGGATTCATCCTAAGGAATCGGCACGAAGTCCATCGCTGCCCAAGGTTTATATTACAAGCACTAACAATTTTGATCCCCACATACTGATCCTATATAGTGATCTTTCTAGATCTAGCCTAAAGGATCGATATGAACAACCAACTAACGAAACTGCTTCAGAAACTCCCTAGCAGCAAACGAGGATCGAAGAAGACATCAAATGAATGGAATAAGTTTGACCACGAACCTTTGTTCATAAAAGAAAGAACCACCAGGCAATTAAGTCAGGGGTAATTATTAATGCCTAGGTTGTGGTCTGAATATCATGAGGTATATAACCCCCAGACGCACCCTATCCAGCAATGGAAATGCTGACTAATGCCTAGGTTGTGGTCTGAATATTATGAGGTATATAACCCCTAGACACACCCTATCCAGCAATGGAAACGCTGACTAATGCCTAGGCTGTGGTCTGCATATGATGAGGTATATAACCCCCAGAATCAATCCTATCCGGCATCGAGAATGGAAACACTGACTAATGAAGCTCTTCTGGTCACTTCATAAAAGAAACAAAGACTCCAAATCTATTCAAAATAAAGGTATAGGGAAAATACTAATAAAGTACTCCCGTACGCTCCCGTACCCCGACACGTAATAGTGTCAAAAAGAAGAACTAACGGATGAACACATAGTTCAAAAACACCTAATGAACACATAGTTCAAGAACACCTTATGAACATATAGTTCAAACATACCTACCGATTACAAGTCTGCTGACGTTAAAATACTCTGTGGCCGTTGTCTATACTCTGCTAGATGACTAGATCATCTTAAACATCGATACCTCTCATCACCTTTTATTTCATCACACATCATCTAATTCATCTACCCATGTTTTACCCAACATATTTGTAGATAAAAATACATATATAGTTTAAAACTTGTATAGAACATCTATTCAACAGTCACCTTAATTAAACAATTAATATAATTACACATAGCACGTATTTAAAAGAAAATTCTTCATATATATATATATATATATATATATATATATATATATATATATATATATATATATGTGTGTGTGTGTGTGTGTAAGGTGAAAGTGACTATACACTCAGTTGAGTAGGTTGTGACTCAGCACTCGGACAGCGCTTCGATACTCTCAAAACAATTTTCCTTCGATAAAACCTAGTATCAATTCTAGTAGGGTTTAGTCTAACGTCAACCGTGACTAATTAATAATCTAGCTATTATTATTATTATTATTATTATTATTATTATTATTATTATTATTATTATTATTATATAAGCGTTAAATAGCACTCAATATAACTCATAATAATTGCTCAAATAATTATTTTAAGGACCTAATAACATTACTATAATGATTTGAAAGCTATATTAAAAATTGCGTAAACGTAGCTCATTTACAGCGGATTTTAAAGACAACCGGGCTATATTTGGAGCAGCGTTTCGAAACCGAAAGACTCTTTTTCTCAGGACTCCGGGAGCCTCGGGGCTTCCTTAGGGTGCTAGGGGATCACCTAGGCTTAGGGGAAGGTTAAAACCCTTACAGAGAGAAAGTTTAGAGAGAAGAAATGAAGAAAGGTGTGAGATTTTCGGAATGGCTCGCATGTTATTTATAGTAAGTTTTTATGACACTCACGTCGTGAGTGTCATAAAACTCATGTCGTGAATCTCACGATTCACTCCATAGACTTGTTATTTGCGTCCTTAGCTTTGGATGGTGGCCATGACACCTCACGTCATGAGTGTCATAAATCTCAGGTCGTGAATTGGATCTTATTCTCTCGCAGCTTCTAGATTCCGAATTATGACAGAATAGTGTAAATGTCATAATTTGCACGTCGTGAACTGGATCTTATACTCTCGCAGCTTCTAGATTCCGAATTATGACAGAGTTGAGTGAGCGTCATAATTATTATGTCGTGAGTTAGCTAGTTTAGGGTTTTTAAAAGCTAAATCTTCGGAATGCCATTACTTTTGCACACGAACTCCGTTTTTGACGTTTTTTATATCCACGCATAGGTGGAGACGTATTCTACAACTTTCATTTAGATCCCTAAGGCTAAAAAGTCCTCTATCTCAAATTCACTATTTACGTCTCCCAGTGTCGTGTCGGTTTTGCCGAAAAACTTTGACGGGCCATAACTTCTTCGTTATAACTCGGATTTTGGTGTTCTTTATATGTACGGAACCATTGAGACATATTCTACAACTTGGTTAAGATTATTTTGTCGAAAAGTCGTTTTCGACCCCTATTATCTCTAAATTGACTAGCCCGGATCTACGGGCGTTACATCCGACGTCCGTTTTCGCCTATCTTTTCATCGTTTAACATCAATTAACGAGATCTTCGATTCTCATTTAGATTGTTTCGGATAAAAACCGCTCGTTCTTAAATCAAGTATTCGGGCTGCATACTGCTTAGTCGAAACTTAGAAAAATCATAACTTCCTCATACGAAGTCAGATTTGGGCGTTCCTCTTATGCACGCTCTCGGTTTAACGAACTCTACTACTTTCGTTTAGATCACTAATGCTAAATATCTCTGTAACGTAAATTCACTTTTTTTTACATCATTCAGCATCGTGCCGGTTCTGTCGCGAAACTTCGACAAATCATAACTTTCTTTGTTATAACTCGGATTTTGGCATTCTTTATATATTCGGAAACCTAATTTCAACTACTACAACATTATACATAGATATCGAGCTTATCTAGAATTTCATTTTGACGCTTATTTTTATTCTTAATTCAATTGAGTCACACAGTTAAGAACAAAACACATAATACTCAAATAATACACTTCTATTATTTCAAAACGGGTTACAAAGGTTAACCTAGACTATTATATAAACATTAATGACAAGCCCAGAAACACAGGCGTTACAATTCTCTCTACCTTAGAATTATTCCGTCCCCGGAATCACACATCAATGAACAAATGCGGGTAGCGACTCATCATGTCACTCTCCGTCTCCCAGGTGAGATTTGGTACATTCGTGTGTTTCCATCGGATAAGCACTAACTCGACCATCTTGCGTCGCAACTTCTTAGTCTTTCGGTCAACGATTGCCTCTTGCTCTTCAATCAACTTTTGTTCTCATCGATTCTCAACTCCGAAAGTGGAATCATATCGGGAACTTCTCCCGTGAACTTCATCAAATAGCACACATGGAAAGTGTTACGAATTCCATTCAGTTCTTCTGGTAGTTCGAGCTTGTAAGCTTGGTTCCTAATCCTCTGAAGAACTTTAAACGGTCCAATAAACCTTGGGCTTAATTTTACGATTTTACGAAATCTTATAAGTCCCTTCCACGGCGAGACTTTAAGCAAAACCGAATCTCCAACTTCAAAAGTCATCGGTCTTCGCTTGTTGTCAGCATAGCTCTTTTGACGATCATGAGCCTGCTAACATTCTTTCCCTAATTATTTTCAACTTTTCAGCAGTTTGATGAACCATCTCAGGTCCCATAAATTGCTTTTCGCCAGCCTCAAGCCAACAAGACGACGTACGACACTTGTGTCCGTACAAAGCTTGATAAGGTGCCATCTTTATGCTCGAGTGGAAACTATTATTGTAGGAAAATTATACCAAAGGTAAATGTTCAACCCAAGTACCTTGGAATTCCAGGGTACATGATCTTAGCATATCTTCAAGTGTTTGTATCGTCCGTTCGCTCTGATTATCAGTATGTGGATGGTAAGTTGTACTTAAACACAACTTGGTACCCAATTCCTCTTGTAGACTTTTCCAAAACCTTGAGGTGAAACAGCTGTCACGATCTGATACAATCGTTAACGAAACACCGTGAAGCCTCACAATTTCCTTCACGTAAGAATTTGCAAGATTTTCCATAGACCATTTTTCCTTTGCTACTATGAAATGCGCACTCTTAGTGAATCGATCAACGACCACCCAAATCATGGCGTGACCACTTTTTGTTCTGGGCAATTTAGTGACAAAATCCGTAGCAATGTCTTCCCACTTACCCATAGGCACATGCAAAGGTTCTAAACTCCCGTACGGTTTCTAACGTTGTGTCTTGACTCTTGCACAAGTCACACACTCAACCACATAATTTGCAACATCAAGCTTCATCGTCGGCCACCAGTAGTAGGGTTTCAGGTCCCTATACATCTTAGTGCTACCAGGATGAATCGAGTACATGGTTTTGTGAGCTTCTTCCATCAGAAGATCTCTGACTCCTCCTGTCTTAGGTATCCAAATCCGATCTTTGAACACCTTCAGTCTATGACTGTTTATACCGAACACCAACGTTTTGCCCAAACGTTCCTCCTTTCGGTCATTCTTCTCAGAAGCTTCCTCTTGGGCTTTCTTTATACTCTCCACAATTGTTGAGATGACTTTTATTCTCAACGCTCTTGGCCTCTTCCTTTCAAGATTGACTTTCTGACTGAGAGCATGAGCAACAATATTAGCTTTACCAGGGTGGTAAAGTATCTCACAGTCGTAGTCCTTAAGTAACTCTAGCCAACGTTGTTGTCTCATATTCAATTCTTTCTGATTAAAGAGATATTGGAGACTCTTATGATCAGTGAAAAGTTTGCACTTCATGCCATAGAGGTAATGCCTCCATATCTTTAAAGCGAAAACTACCACTGCCAACTCCAAATCATGAGTCGTGTAGTTCTTTTCATGCTCTTTCAATTGTCGTGACGCATATGTGATCACCTTATCTCTTTGGGTCAAAACACAACCCAATCCAACCCCAGACGCATCGCTATAAACAGCGAAGTCTTCAACTCCATCGGGTAGAGAAAGTATCGGTGCCTCGCATAGTTTCTTCTTTAGCTTCTCGAATGCTTCTTTATGCTTATCACTCCAAGCATAAGTAGCTCCTTTGTGGGTCAAAGCTGTTAATGGAGTAGTGATCGAAGAAAAACCTTGGATAAACCTACGGTAATATCCGACTAATCCCAAAAAGCTTCGGATCTCCATGGGACTTTTCGGTTGTTCCCGCTTCATCACAGCTTCGATCTTCGCTGGATCAACCATTATACCTTCTTGGTTGACCACGTGACCCAAGAATTGGACTTCTCGAATCCAAAAATCACATTTGGAGAACTTTGCATACAACTTCTCCTTCTTCAACACTTCCAACACTTCTCGCAAGTGTCTGCCATGCTCCTCTCGGCTTTTTGAGTAAATTAGAATGTCATCTATGAACACTATCACAGATTTATCTAGGAACGGATTACAAACCCTGTTCATTAAATCCATGAATGCTGCTGGAGCATTGGTTAGTCCAAAAGACATAACCAAAAACTCGTAGTGTCCGTATCGTGTTCTGAATGCAGTCTTCTCTATATCCTGCTCTCTTACTTTCAGCTGATGATATCCTTACCTAAGATCGACCTTCGAGAAATAGCTCGAACCTTGAAGTTGATCGAACAGGTCATCAGTCCTTGGCAACGGATATATATATATATATATATATATATATATATATATATATATATATATATATATATTCTTTATTGTTGCTTTATTCAGCTCTCTGTAATCGATGCACATCCTCATACTTCCATCTTTCTTCTTCAACAATAATACTGCAGCTCCCCAGGGTGATGAACTAGGTCTAATGAAACTTTTGTCCAATAACTCCTGAAGTTGCATCATCAGCTTCTTCATCTCCGTCGGTGCTAATCAATAAGGTGATTTTGCTATTAGCGTTGTCCCTGGTAACAAGTCTATTCTAAACTCCACTTGTCTATCAGGCGGTAATCCAGGAAGATCTTCGGGAAATACTTCCGGATAATCACATACGACAGGAATGCTCTGCATCGCCTTTTTCTCCTTCTTAGCATCGATCACGAATGCTAGATACGATGTGCATCCTTTGGCCAAACACTTTCTTGCTTTCATCAATGAAATGATTCCAGAATTTACTCTGCGTTTATCTCCATACACCATAAACGAGTCTTTCCCAGGAAGGTTTACTTTGACTATCTTCTTCTTGCACAATATCTCATCATCATTGGCGCTAAGCCAATCCATTCCAAGCACGATGTCGAAACCATTTAGTTCGATAGGCAATAATTCCTCGTGGAATTTATTCCCATTCAAGTCAATTAAGATATTTTTCATACGATGGCTAACAGGTACAAACTTGCCACTAGCAACATCGACTAATAAGACATTATCGAGTCTATCAACAGGCAAAGCTAGTTTTCTACCAAATTCATGCGATATAAATGAGTAGTTGGCTCCAGAATCAAATAAAATTTGGGCAGGCAATTGGTTTACGAGAAAGGTACCTGAAGCGACATCAGCTTCATCTTTAGCAACTTCCAGTGTCATCTGGAATGCTCTCGCCTTCGGCTTTGGCGGAATATTGGGTCTTGTTGCCTCCTTTTTTGGGCAGTCCCTTGACATGTGTCCCTCCTCACCACAACCATAGCAAACCTTATTAGTGAGGGTGCATTCATTGGCATAGTGCCCTGGCTTTGCGCATTTAAAACATGTGGCCACCACTTCACATTTCCCATGATGTTTCTTCTTACATTTGTCGCACCACTTGGCTTCGCCTCCACCTCCCCTCGAACCAAACTTCGAGAACTTGTTTTTCTTGTTGGAGCCTACTGGTCCATCGAATTTCCTCTTTTCACCAACCTCTGACCTCTCCAGAACCTTTTCCTTCTGCTTGGCCTCCACATTCTTATCTGCTCGAACAACTATTTTCAGAGTGGTTGCCATCTTGACTATCGGGCCAAAGTCGGCAGGCTGTCCATTAGTGAACCTCTCAATCTTTGAGAGTTTCGTTAGTACTAGGTACGTAAATAACTTCATCTTCTCAGTAAATGCTGTAGCATAGTGATCTATGCTCATCCTCCCCTTCTTCAAGTTTTGGAACTCATTGTTCAGATCAATCAGGTCTATCTCTGAACAATACTGCACCCTTAAATGTTCCAAGAACTCCTCCCATGACATTTTCAGGGCTTCTCCTCGTGGCATAGTATCTGCCAACAACTTCCACCAGCTCAAGACTCCAGTCTTCAGTTGTCTAACTGCAAAGACAGTCTTCTGTTTGTTGCTACAGTCGCAACTTTCAAATACCATCTCCATTTCGGAGATCCAATCCATAATATCAACAGGCTTTGGCCTTCCAGAATGACTTGGTAGCTTGGCGCCCAAGAAGTTCTTGTACATTCGCCCATCCTTGTTGTTTCTCCTTTCCGGGTCGTTCCTTCATTCTCCTTGAGTCCCAACTTGACTCATAATGCGACTATTGTTCCCTTCCTTCGATTGCTCGGGAATCAATTCAGGTTCCTCAATGGGCATGATAGGTTCGTCCCTATTATCATGCAACATCTATCGCATCTCATCCCTTTGTTCGGCTAACATAGCCCAAATCATGGCTTGCACCCCATCCATTGGTTATTGGTTCTGGTGCTGCTACTACAACAGGTATTTCTCTCAATCACTGGTGGTTGATTCCTGTTTTCATCCACGTTTCCAACGCCACTCCTTGTTCTCACCATTGTTGATCTATACACCGAATAAGGTGAAATTAGATCCTTATTCCCGATAGATATTCTGTAACACCGTAAATTTCAAAACAAAATTTTCAAATTTTCATAAAACATAATTCAATTAATATTCATAAAACAACCTTATTAATTATCCAACTCAAGTCAATACAAAATCCCAAGATCACAAATGTATAAACTCCGTGTGTGTGTACGGATTAAGCCGGCGCCTTCCCGCGGTCGTCACTAGTACCTGAAACAATAACACCAAACACTGTAAGCACAAAGCTTAGTGAGTTCCCCAAAATACCACATATAACACATATTAGCCACTCGAGGCTATAACTCTGTGGGTCCGTGCACCCAAACTCTGTGAACCCTCAGGTTCTAACTCTGATAAACATGCACCACATAAATCACATAGAAATAATGCAGTACAACACATAACATACATAGCATACAAATACTCTATCACATAACTCTGGTTACCTACTCAAGGTAAAGTACAGTGAGAAGACTCACCTCGCGTATCTCGGTATCTCACGAATCCTGGAAATCCCTCGTGCTCGATCCTCCGAGCTCTAATCCTCCTATAACATCATATGTCTCTGATTAACACTTTATATTTCTAAGGTTGACTATCCCTAAGAAGTCAACACAGGTCAACTCCGGTTAACGGTCAACGGTCAACTTTGACCGGAATCGGCGAGTGCGCTATGGCGACTCGGCGAGTCTAGATGTTTTCACCAACTCTCTAGAATTCCCTTCCTACACGTCGAGTACCCCCTGACTCAACGAGTTCCACCTGGAAGAATCGCGGGGCCACCCCGACTCAACTCGCCGAGTCTCAAGAACAACTCGGCGAGTCCCAGTTCGACTCAGTCCACCTGTCGCCCCTCTCTAACTCACCCTGACTCACTGAGTCAACCGATGACTCGACTGGACCCCTCATTGAGCGAACTCAAGGCAATCTTCAAACTACTTGCCGAGTCTGTTCATCAGACTCGGCGAGTCCATGCCATGCAACCACTCCAATTTGCTTCTAAGGTCAGATTTGCTTCCACAATTTATAGATCTGGCCTTCCTAGACTGATTCATCACGTAAAGCCCCTAGCTTGGTGTCCATAACACACCCCATGGCTCATAAATATCATTTTGACCTAAGGCATAAGGATTCCAATCCAAAACCTCCATTGATTCCCAAAAAGCTTGGGCAAAGGGACACTCTGGACCTCCAAGGGTCCAGATCTATGGTTTAAATCACTTAAGGGACCAAGGGAGCACTAGATCTTGCCACAAGAGGGTTCAACAAACCCTAAATCAAAATAAACATCAACAAGGAAGAGGATAGCTTGAAATTATTACCACAATAGTGATGCTCTGGACTCCAAACTCTCAGAAATGGCTCCACTTGCTTTCCCTTAGCTGGTCCTCCCTTTCCTTGCAAAAATGACACCTCCAAGATCAATAATGGCCTCTTACTTTTCTCCAAACGCTCATACTCGATTAGGGTTTCACTCAAGGGACTGGTGAGCACAAATGACGGCCATAAGGCCCTTTAAATAGGTCCCAAACCCGAGAAATTAGGGTTTCATTACACAGCGCGGACTCGCCGAGTTCATATCCTGGACTCACCGAGTCTAGGCGCGATCCCGCGACCAGATCCGCGATCCTACTCGGCGAGTCTGAGCTCCAACTCGCCGAGTCCCCTCTCAGAACACCAAAATCATAAACATAAAAGATACCTGGAAATCCGGCTATTATAACTCTCCCCCACTAGAACTAGACTTCGCCCTCGAAGTCTCGCTCTGAAAATAGCTTCGGATGCTACTCCTGCATCATACGCTCTGGCTCCCAGGTTATCTTCGATCCCTTCCGGTGTTGCCACTGAACCAACACCAGAGGTACCTCCTTATTCCTCAGAACCTTGATCTTCCGATCTCTGATGGCCACTGGTCTCTCGGCATAATTCAGGCTTGCATCCACCTGAATATCCTCTAATGGAACCACTGCCGATTCATCAGCTATACACTTTCTCAATTGTGACACATGAAAAGTGTCGTGGATCTGCCCCAACTCTGCTGGCAACTCCAAACAATAGGCTACCCGACCTACCCTCGCAATCACACGAAATGGTCCAATATACCGGGGCCCCAACTGTCCCCTCTTCCTGAATCGAATCACTCCTTTCCAAGGAGAAACCTTCAGGAGAACGAAGTCGCCGACCTGAAACTCAAGCTCGGACCGGCGTCTGTCTACATAACTCTTCTGTCGGCTCTGGGCGGTCAATAACCTCTGTCTGACCTGCTGTATCTGCTCTGTCGTTTGAATCACGATCTCTGTACTGCCCATCACTCTCTGCCCAATCTCACCCCAACAAATGGGGGTCCGACACCTCCTACCATACAACAGCTCAAAGGGCGGCATACCAATGCTCGAATGATGGCTGTTATTGTAGGAAAACTCTGCCAAGGGTAAATACGCATCCCAGCTACCCCCGAAATCCAAAACACATGCTCGAAGCATGTCTTCAAGCGTCTGAATCGTCCGCTCACTCTGGCCGTCTGTCTGGGGATGATATGCAGTACTAAAATGCAATCTAGTACCCAACTCCTCATGAAATTTCTTCCAGAATCTGGAAGTGAAACGCACATCACAGTCCGAAACAATTGAGATCGGCACCCCATGCTGAGATACCACTTCTCTCACATAAACCTCCGCCAACTTCTCCGCCGAAGAACTCTCATTGATGGCAAGGAAGTGAGCGCTCTTCGTCAATCTATCCACGATCACCGAAATTGCATCAACCCCTCTGGCAGTCCTCGGCAATTTGGTAATGAAATCCATAGTGATCTGTTCCAACTTGCCATGCGGTCTCTGGTGCTCGGCCTTAACCCTTCGACAGGTCAAACACCTCTCGACAAACCATGCGATGTCCCTCTTCATACAGGGCCACCAATACTCTTTCCTCAAATCCAAATACATTTTAGTAGCCCCGGGATGGATCAAAAATTTCGATCGATGCGCTTCCTCCATCAAAGTAGTACGCGTACCGCCCACAAACGGTACCCAAATCGACCCTGAAAAGTCATAAGCCCTCGACCATCCGAAACGAACTCTGAAACCAAACCAACAACCCATTCCCTCTTCTGCATCTCCAGTTGCACAGCCTCGGCCTGTGCCCCACGAATGGCATCCAGAACTGGAGCTATCACGGTCAATCTCAAACATACATCTCATAGTGGAGTACTCTCCGCCCTGCGGCTCAACGCATCAGCTACCACATTAGCCTTGCCCGGGTGGTACAGGATCTCACAATCATAATCCTTGACCACATCCAACCACCTCCTCTGCCACATATTTAGGTTGGGATGATCCATCAAGTACTTCAAACTCTTATGGTCTGTGTATATCATACAATGAACCCCATACAAGTAGTGATGCCAAATCTTGAGGGCGAACACTACTGCCCCCAACTCTAGATCATGCGTGGGATATCTCGTCTCATGAGGCTTCAACTGCCTCGATGCATATGCTATCACATGCCCTTTCTGCATCAGTACCGCACCCAGCCCTGAAATCGATGCATCACAAAATACCACAAAATCTTCCATCCCTTCCGGGAGAGCTAATACTGGGGATTCGCACAACCTTTGGCGAAGCGTCTCAAAGGAGGTCTGCTGCTCGGGACCCCATGAAAATGCTACACCCTTTCGGGTCAATCGGGTGAGTGGCACTGCGATCTTGGAGAAATCCTTGATAAATCTCCGATAATACCCTGCCAACCCAAGGAAGCTCCTGATCTCAGAGGGTGACTTCGGCACCTCCCAATTCATCACCGCCTTAACCTTGGCCGGATCGACCAATATCCCTTCCTGATTAACAAGATGTCCCAGAAACTGGACCTCCCGCAACCAGAAATCGCACTTGGAAAACTTTGCATAAAATTTCTCCGATCTCAAAACCCCAAGGACTTCCCTCAAATGCTCCTCATGCTGCCCTCTAGATCTCGAATATACCAAAATATCATCGATAAATACAATCACCGACCGATCCAACATCGGCATGCATACCCTGTTCATGAGATCCATGAACACAGCCGGGGCAATGGTGAGTCCAAAAGGCATCACCACAAACTCATAATGCCCATATCGCGTTCTGAACGCTGTCTTCTGGACGTCCTCATCCCGCACTCTCACCTGATGATAGCCCGACCTCAAATCGATCTTGGAGAACCAAGATGCTCCCTGTAACTGATCGAATAAATCGTCGATCCTCGACAACGGGTAACGGTTCTTGACCGTCAGCTTGTTCAATTCTCGGTAATCAATACACATTCGATGTGAGCCGTCCTTCTTCTTCACAAACAGAATGGGCGCTCCCCATGGCGAGCTACTCGGCCGAATAAACCCCTTCCCCAGCAGCTCCTGAAGCTCTGAGGATAACTCTTGCATCTCTGGAGGTGCAAGATGATAAGTCACATTAGCGATAGGCGCGGCCCCGGAACCAAATCAATACTGAACTCTACTTGCCTCACGGGAGGCACACCCGGTAACTCCTCGGGAAAAACATCTGGAAACTCACGCACCACCGGAACCTCCTCCACTGAGCTCGGTCTCTCGGAAGCCACCCGCGTATCCATCAAATATGCCACAAAACCCTTACAGCCCTACTGTAGACACTGCCTCGCCCTAGCGGCCGAACAAAAGGTTGATCCAGAACGTGTACCCTCGCCGTACACTGAAAGAACTCCCCCACTAGGGTATCGTATGGTCACCAGCTGACGCTCACAGTCGATAACCGCGCCGAATTGGCTCAACCACTCCATGCCCACAATGTCACAGACATCACCCATCGCAATAGGAATCAGATCAATCGGAAACTCAACCCCAAAAATCTCTAACACACATCCCCGAAGAACCTCCGTGGCACAAATCACTCTATCGGCAGCTATGGAAACCCTCAGAGGCCGACTCAATGCCTCACGACTAACACTGATATGCTGACTAAAGGCCAAAGATACAAAAGACCGACTCGCACCCGAGTCAAATAACACTAAAGCAGGCATAGAGTTCACAAGGAAGATACCTACGCATAACATAATATAAGCATAATATCTCAACATCAAAATAAATACATTGAAGGAAACGTACCAGCCACAACATCGGGTGCAACGCGGACCTCCTCCGCAGTCAGCTGAAAGGCTCTCCCTCGAGCTCTCGGCGCCTCGGCCTTCACGGGCCGACTCTCTGTAGCTCTGATGGCGGCAGGATCAGATCCCTGAGATGCTCCGCGCAACTACGGACACTCCGCCTTCCGGTGTCCGGTCTGGTTGCAGTGAAAACACACTGCAAACCCCTTGGGGCAGTCCTTGCCCATATGCCCCTCTGTAACATCCCGGAATCGCAAGAGTAGAGTTGAAGGGCTAAAAGTGTAAGTTTAGGAGGGTGACTCGGCGAGTCCATGGATAGAGTCGACGAGTCAGGTCGCGACTATGGTCGCGTATCAAGTGGCCTACTCGGCGAGTCCAAAGATGGACTCGGCGAGTAGGTGTTGTATGGAGAAAACCCTAATTTTCGGGGTTGAGCCCTATATAAAGAGCATTATGCCCCTCCACAACCTCCCTTATCCCCCCCTTGAGTCCCAGAAACCCTAAATTCGTGGAGAGTCCCATTATTGAGCAAATTAGAGCTTGGAGAGGTGTTGGTTGAAGAAATCTTGAAGGAGAAGTGGCTTGGATCAAAGGGATTTTCTTGGATTCGAGTTTCATTGCTATTGAGGCATCTTTTGGAGGTAATACTTTCGTTCTTGGGCTGTGTTTTCCTAGTTTCTCATTTTGGGGTTGTGTGGGGTGCTTGGTTGTGTGGCATCTTGATGTTTGGAGGATGGATCTGAGGTTGCTACCTCAGATCTGGAGTGGAGAAGAACTTAAGAGCATTAAAGCCCCTGTTCTTGTGTTGTTAATGGAGATACCATGTCCCAAACCTTGGTTCTAAGGTGAATAAGGCCTAGATCTCTTTAGATTCACGTAAAGTTTGCCACTTTACGTGAGGGATGGATTGTAGGAGGTTGGATCTATGTTTTGGATCAATTGCATGGCCTGAGATGCTTCTGTATGGATTCAGACCGGTGGTACTCGACGAGTCACATGGGTGGACTCGACGAGTTGCTTGAAGATGGCTTGGAACTCGACGAGTTGGAAGAACAACTCGGCGAGTAGGTTGAAGATAGCATTGGACTCGACGAGTCCATTTGGACTCGGCGAGTCTTGTCGAGGAGTCCCAATATTTCTGGTTGAGTCGAGGAATCGGTGAGTCAAGGGATGACTCGGTGACTTGGGTGCGAGTGGACTCAGATTTGTTGGACTCGACGAGTCTTGTGGCGACTCGGCGAGTTGGGTCGCTGATTGAAGGCAGTTCTGAGCATAAGGACTCGGCGAGTCATCGGGTTGACTCGGCGAGTAGGGTCAGTCAGGGGTTGACTTTGACTTGTCCAAGGTTGACCAGTTGTCTTCCAGGGGTATTTTGGTAACTGAGGGTATTTATTGAGTTGTATGCTTTGATGTTCAGTGGAGGAGTTCGTGTAAGAGTTCGGAGCAGCGGGATCTTATCCTTTCAGCCGGCAGTTTCGAGGTGAGTTATCCTCACTATATCAACAGGGTCTAAGGCACCAAGGCCGGCCCTTTATTGGATTGAGATTCGTATATGGTTATTATGTTATTGTTTGATGTGTCTGCATCCTGGTAGTTAGGATGGTGCATGCTAGGAGACCTTGTTAAGGTCAGTTCCCCGATATATATATATATATATATATATATATATATATATATATATATATATATATATGTGTGTGTGTGTGTGTGTGTTGTTATGCAAGTGACCGGTTAGGTCGGTAACCTGGGTAGGGTAATGATATGCTATGTGATCTGTTTGTCCGGTTTGTTAGCTATGACTGTTATATGATTGTATGTTTTGTGCACATGGTTGTTTGGACTAGAGATGGGTTGAGGCGGGTCCTGCTTTGTGCTGTAGGCCAAGATACCCAGGGCGGACCGGTTATTCCGAAGGCCCAGCGAGCGGTCCGGATAGGCTGTAGGCCCCACGAGGGCGGACCAGACGTGCCGAGGCTCGGAGAGTGGACCACGCCGACTGAAGGCCCGATGCGGGCGGACCAGTCACACTGTAGACTCAGAGAGTGGACCAGGTGGGTTGAAGGCCCGATGCGGGCGGACCAACCCTACTGTAGACTCGAAGGACATGACTATACCTGGAGGATGGATCCGGTGGACTGAAGGCCCGATACGGCGGACCACTCACACAGTAGACCCGTTATGCATGGCTGTTCTATGTTCTGTTATGTTATGTATGTTTTATATGTTTTGGACTGGAAGGTCGCAGCCTGGAAGGGCGTATATGTGGTTGGTATTTTGGGGGTATCTCACTAAGCTTTCGGGCTTACAGTTGTGGTTTAATGTTTTCAGGTTCTTCAGGAGACCGTGGCAAGGCGAAGGCGCGATCATACCGCTTCTCATGATTTTGTAGCAATGTGATTCTGGGAATACTCTAAATGATTTGTATTGAAAACCTTTTTGTAAACAATTTAATGAAAATCAGGTTGTTTTGAAAAATTTAAATTGGTTGTATTTTTCGGATGTTACACCCTCCTTGCCACATTTGTAGCAAGATCCCGCTTGACAGACTCCATCATGACCCTTGCCGCACTTCCCGCAAGTGCAGCCCTTCTGGCTCCCTGGTTTGGGATCAGCGGGCTTGGCCCGCTTGGCTGCCGGCTGAGACTGTGCCGGTCGCCGATCCCTCCCCTGAGACTCCGCCTCCTCCCTGGCCTGAGTCTCAAGCTCAATCTCCCTCTTCCGGGCATTTTTCTTAAGCTCAGCAAATGTCCGATACGAGGAGTTCGCGGCGAACTCCCGAATATCCCGTCTCAAAATGCTCAAGTAGCAGCTCATACGTGCCTGCTCAGTGGACACGTGCTCAGGGCAGAACATCGCCCTCTCATGGAACATCCTCGTGATCGCTGTAACTGACTCAGTACCCTGCTTGAGGGTCAGAAACTCCTGTGCCAAACGCTCCCTCTCCACCTGGGGAACGTACTCATCCCGGAACATGGTAGTGAACCTCTCCCAGGTCACCGCCGAAAGCTCAGCAGGCGTAAAATGCGCCGTCACAAACTTCCACCCGTCCTTCGCTCCCAAGCGAAGCTGGTTCAGCGCGAACCGAACCTTCAGATGCTCAGGAGATGAGCAAGTGAAGTAGCACCCCTCTATATCAGATATCCACCTCATAGCTGCCACCGGATCCTGTGTCCCATCAAACTCTGGTGGTTTGGTGTTGTTGAACTCCCGGAACAGCAACGCATCACCTCCCTGGGGTCTCACTGCAGCGATCGCTGCGGTAGCCGCTGCAACAGCAGCCTCAGAAAGAGTGGCATAACGCTCGTCAAACGTCTCAATCAGTGCGGTCTTAATAGACCCGAACATCTCTGGTATCTCTGCTCTGATGACCGCAGCCACCTCCTCATGAATGATCTGTCGAATCTCCTCATCACTAGCTCCGACACCCTCCGGCATATGACGTGTCCTCACCATGATCAACCTCTGAAATACAACATATGATAAATTAGAATTCACTCGAGCATACTCACACTCGACAATCCATCCCTCCTTGATTCTTGGTATTCCAAAGATTCTTATTTGGATTGTGCACCACCCCGGTGCTTTCAGTCGTACGGGCCCGATACTACTGTCCACACCGTCTCAGTACACACCCCAAATCTTCCTCTTCAGATCCAAATCCCAAGTACTCTATCATGCGTAGACCACTCTCTAACAGATCTCTCATAAGCCCCTCGCTGCTACCTACTCACTCTCAGGCATCTCATAGCAACTCACCTCTTCCTAGGCTAAGGCATCACAAATCAGGCCACTCTAGTCCTAATAGCAATACCTAGCCTACTTTAGCATGCAGATACATCATATCAATATCAATATTACATAATATAAAGGTATTTTGGGAATTCACCGTTCGGGCGCTGACTGATCGTACACACGTTTCTTCCTTGAATTTGTTTCTTTTTCAAGAAAATCTTTTACTCTTAGAAAAGTTAAGTTTTCTTTTGAAAATATCTTTCCAAATCCTCAGTTTGAGTTCAAATACTCCCGCAGGTGTACCCGAATCCCTCAAACCAAGGCTCTGATACCAAATTGCAACACCGTAAATTTCAAAACAAAATTTTCAAATTTTCATAAAACATAATTCAATTAATTTTCATAAAACAACCTTATTAATTATCCAACTCAAGTCAATACAAAATCCCAAGATCACAAATGTATAAACTCCGTGTGTGTGTGTACGGATCAAGCCGGCGCCTTCCCGCGGTCGTCACTAGTACCTGAAACAATAACACCAAACACTGTAAGCACAAAGCTTAGTGATTTCCCCAAAATGCCACATATAACACATATTAGCCACTCGAGGCTATAACTCTGTGGGTCCGTGCACCCAAATTCTGTGAACCCTCAGGTTCTAACTCTAATAAACATGCACCACACAAATCACATAGAAATAATGCAGTACAACACATAACATACATAGCATATAAATACTCTATCACATAACTCTGGTTACCTACTCAAGGTAAAGTACAATGAGAAGACTCACCTCGCGTATCTCGGTATCTCACGAATCCTGGAAATCCCTCGTGCTCGATCCTCCGAGCTCTAATCCTCCTATAACATCATATGTCTCTGATTAACACTTTATATTTCTAAGGTTGACTATCCCTAAGAAGTCAACACAGGTCAACTCCGGTCAACGGTCAACGGTCAACTTTGACCGGACTCGGTGAGTGCGCTATGGCGACTCGGCGAGTCTAGACGTTTTCACCAACTCTCTAGAATTCCCTTCTTACACGTCGAGTACTCCCCCTGACTCGACGAGTTCCACATGGAAGAATCGCGGGGCCACCCCGACTCAACTCGTCGAGTCTCAAGAACAACTCGGCGAGTCCCAGTTCGACTCAGTCCACCTGTCGCCCCTCTCTAACTCACCCTGACTCACTGAGTCAACCTATGACTCGACTGGACCCCTCACTAAGCGAACTCAAGGTAATCTTCAAACTACTCGCCGAGTCTGTTCATCAGACTCGGCGAGTCCATGCCATGCAACCACTCCAACTTGCTTCTAAGGTCAGATTTGCTTCCACAATTTATAGATCTGGCCTTCCTAGACTGATTCATCACGTAAAGCCCCTAGCTTGGTGTCCATAACACACCCCATGGCTCATAAATATCATTTTGACCTAAGGCATAAGGATTCCAATCCAAAACCTCCATTGATTCCCAAAAAGCTTGGGCAAAGGGACACTCTGGACCTCCAAGGGTCCAGATCTATGGTTTAAATCACTTAAGGGACCAAGGGAGCACTAGATCTTGCCACAAGAGGGTTCAACAAACCCTAAATCAAAATAAACATCAACAAGGAAGAGGATAGCTTGAAATTATTACCACAATAGTGATGCTCTGGACTCCAAACTCTCAGAAATGGCTCCACTTGCTTTCCCTTAGCTGGTCCTCCCTTTCCTTGCAAAAATGACACCTCCAAGATCAATAATGGCCTCTTACTTTGCTCCAAACGCTCACACTCGATTAGGGTTTCACTCAAGGGACTGGTGAGCACAAATGACGGCCATAAGGCCCTTTAAATAGGTCCCAAACCCGAGAAATTAGGGTTTCATTACACAGCGCAGACTCGCCGAGTCCATATCCTGGACTCGCCGAGTCCAGGGGCGATCCCGCGACCAGATCCGCGATCCTACTTGGCGAGTCTGAGCTCCAACTCGCCGAGTCCCCTCTCAGAACACCAAAATCATAAACATAAAAGATACCTGGAAATCCGGCTGTTACATATTCAAATCATCCTTATTACTCCGAAACGTTTACATGCTAGTTCTAATACCGTAGACATACGCTTAGAATCCTAAACACATAAGGTTTTCAGATCTGGTCGGCAACAAACCATAGATCCGAACAATTAATATCATATATGGCAACATATAACATTTAGCACATAAAAGCATTTTAGGAAACTTTCCTAAAATAAACTAGTGCTCGTGTCTGAAATATAACAGACACACATCTAACAATCTCCACTTAGAATTCTAAGTTTAAGTCTAGAAATCCTACAAATTCCTAGTTCGCTTAAACTAATGCTCTGATACTAACCGTGACATCCCCAAAATCTAGGCCAGAAAAGATCGATTTCATTTATGCTTTTTAAAATAATTTCAGAGTAAATCCATTTGATTTAAAAGAGTTGCGGAATTTTTTCCCAAAAACAAAATATGATAAAATAATATTTATCAAAGGATTTCATCAAGAGATGCATTTTCATTATATAATCAAAACTCGGGATGTCATGTTACGATACAGACCATAAACCATAAACGATAACATTACAAGTCATTCAACAAATATATACATATACAGACTTATAAACAAAACAACTTGATGATTCATCCATCTTATGCCCTTGCGCCGCTTCCTGTAATACAAATAAACTGAGTGGGTGAGGCTTGGGAGCCTGGTGAACATATAAGGTTTTCAACCCACAATAAATAATTATATTTAATTTCACCAACCAACAATAACCTGATTACCCATTCCCGTTATCCTCACTTTATGTCCCTAAAACAACATCTATCTCAAGGGACCAAATCTAGGATTTTCATCGGGACGGACATTACTGCTAAGGGGTTGCCTCAACAATAGATATCCTAAAGGCAACCATGAGGGGGATAGAGTACACCGGTGAATACTTCATTCACAACACCTACAGGTTATGAACCTGCTAGCGTTCCACTAGACTATCTAGAAAGAGTCTGTGGTCGTCATCCATACTCCGCTAGATGACTAGGTCAACATCAACAACATCGAGGCCTCTCATCTGTCTATCACACATCAACTATCTACCCATGTTCTACCCAAAAATATTAGTAGATAAAAATATATATTTTTATACATAGTTTAAAACCAGTATGGCATGTTTAATCAATACATATTCCACATAACAGATGAGGTACACACACATAACACGTATTTCATAGAGAATAAATCTGATCTATGAGATAGAAGAAAGTGAATATACATTCACACATATAACAAAAAAAATATACACATAACATGTATTTTATATAAAATACTTCATAGTTATGCGTTAGAAGAAAGTAACTACACACTCACTTGATCAGAAGATGATCGGACAACACTACGACTTGTAGAAGTAGTATTCTTCGGTAGATCTGGAAGATCTTCACAAAAACCGGGCTCCTCGTGGGCAGAGCTTTGGCTCGGGAATTGCACTTCTAGGGATCTTCGGGGCTTCGGGACTTGCTTCGGGGCTCGGGAATGATACTGGGGCCTTAGGATATTTCTTGCATGAAAAACGATGCAAAAACGCGAGAGAAAGGGAAGAAATGAGCAAAGAACTCGGCTGCCCTCGACATCCTTTTATAGGGGTGAAACCCAATTTACGGTGGGCGTAAATAGATTTACTTTGGGCGTAATGGTGATAAGACCGCTGACTCCCCCCCCCCCCCCTCCCCCATGGATAATATCGGATATTTTATAATTATATTTAATATCGAAAATATTTAATAAATTTAAAAAATTCATTTCTTCCTCATAGAAACTCTGTTTTCGACGTTCTTTATATCTCCGCGTAGGTGAGACTACGCTCTACAACTTTCGTTTAGACTCCGTCGGCTAATTTTGACTTTATTTTTATTATTTGTTTTTAGTAGGCCGGTACAGGAAAATTCCGTTATAAAATCATAA
Source organism: Lactuca saligna (assembly GCF_052625555.1). Classification (NCBI taxonomy): domain Eukaryota; kingdom Viridiplantae; phylum Streptophyta; class Magnoliopsida; order Asterales; family Asteraceae; genus Lactuca; species Lactuca saligna. Next base: position 5,932,387 of record NC_136423.1, read on the forward strand.
CTTCTTCATCCGACGTCCGTTTTCTCCTATCTTTTCATCGTTTCACTACAATTAACGATATCTTCGATTCTCGTTTATATTGTTTCGGCTAAAAACCGCTCGGTCTTAAATCGAGTATTCAGGCTGCATACTGCTAATTCGAAACTTAGAAAAATCATAACTTCCTCATACGAAGTCAGATTTGAGCGTTCCTTTTATGCACGCTCTCGGTTTAATGAACTCTACGACTTTTGTTTAGATCACTAAGGCTAAATATCGCTCTAACGTAAATTCACTTTTTTACGTCATTCAGTGTCGTGCCGGTTTTGTCACGAAACTTCGACAGATCATAATTTCTTCGTTATAACTCGGATTTCGACATTCTTTATATATTCGGAAACCTAATTTCAACTACTACAACATTATACATAGATATCGAGCTTATCTAAAATTTTATTTTGTTTCTTATTTTTATTCTTAATTCAATTAAGTCACACAGTTAAACACAAAACACATAATACTCAAATAATACACTTCTATTATTTCAAAACGGGTTACAAAGGTTAACCTAGACTATTATATCAACATTAATGACAAGCCCAGAAACACAGGCGTTACTTTGGGGATCCGACCGTATAAGTTGTCTGGACTTTGTTAGTCGAGTGGTCAAGGCGTAGGTTCTCTACATGAAGTTCGTATGGTGAGGATCAAGCCATCCCCTGTCAAGTGACGGTGTTGGGTTCCTTAGAGTTTGTTGTAATAGATGTTGGATTGACTTGGAAGGGATGGTTGTTTGTAAATGAGAGGGTGTTCCATGTACTCGTTTGTAATGTTCTCGATTTCATCCTTGTTATCACTACTGCGAACGTTCTTGTACCATATTTAGTGAGTATTAGTAGTATGAGTGTTTCAATTATTAGCGATGAAATTGGATAGCATTGTCCTCACTAGGTCTTTCTATAATCACTTGGTGGGTAAGGATAATGTATTGTTAAGAATGGAAGGTTGTCGTTTGAGGGGCTCTACCCTAAATCCATAACCACACAAGGAATAGAAAATAGAACGGAATCACGCACACTAAACCTTTAGAACCTCAATTATATGTAACCCTAATATACACACTAAGCCAACGTGGCTCACCTATAAAACCCTTGGTTTTTGTATGAAAGATATGTCTTGTTCGAACGATAGCGTAATCTATAAATAATGACTAAAGCCTTTGAATATATTTACTAGGAAAATGTACCGCAGTTCATAGGTGATTACGGGCGGGTCTCTCCTACCGGTCCATGTCGATTTGAGACCCAAGGCAAAAATAAAAAATGAGGCCCTTCAAAAATTAATGATCGCAATATATATACATATATATATACATATATATATATATATATATATATATATATATATATATATATATATATATATATATATATATATATATATATATATAGAATCACGCACACTAAACCTTTAGAACCTCAATAAGCCATCGTGGCTCACCTATAAAACCCTTGGTTTTTCTATGAAAGATATGTCTTGTTTGGACGATAGCGTAATCGATAATTAATGACTAAAGCCTTTGAATATATTTACTGGGAAAATGTACCGCTGTTCATAGGTGATTCCGGGCGGGTCTCTCCTGCCGGTCCTCAATTTCCTCGGGAGTAGCAGTTTGTTCATCAATTTCCTTCAGCTCCTTATCTAGGACATATTTTTCATCCTCACATCGAAGGGCCATACAAATCTTTCTGATCCAATCATTAAAGCTTGACCCATTGAGGATATTTCTCGCTACCAAGTTCATTAAGGAGAAAAAGCCTGAAAGGTTGGAGCCTGAAACATTGTTTGGGATAGACATTTGTAAAAGAAAAGGAACAAAGTTTAGATTAGATGAGAATCCTTAATATAACACCCAAAATGAAATATTAAGGCTAGGACCCAACACAATATTCTACAATTTCGAAGAGGGATGCCGTAATCCAATTGTAAAATATTTGAAGATAGGTAAATGACGATTTACCAATTTCCACCATGAAAAACGAAATTGCTTATTAAGTTTTAATTGGATGTGAAATTCCTAGATCCTTTGAGGTTCATTGAACTTTTCAATGACATGTTTAAATCTCGATTGTGCCCTTCAAGTTTGTGACTAGGATGTCGAGGATCATAAACAAGGTGTGAATAACCATGCAAACATACTTGGTCCTCTTAATGTTAGAAATCACCTATTCAATGTTTCGGTTAACCACACACGCTCCATGATCTACGATTAATATTAAGCTAATATTTTCTACTCTTATTAGTCCCAAATTAGTGTGTTGGTTAACCAAACACGCTCCACGAACGACTTAATAAAGTGCAAAGTGTAATTTCATGGATTAGCACCTTTTTTACATTTTTCCTAAAGTAACTAAGATTGAGAATTTAATAAAATATTTAGTTACTTTATATTTAATTATACTTTTAACGAGAATTAATGTCCTATCCTACCCGTTCGGCTAACGACCTTCCACCAGTCAAGGAAGCGGTGGGTGAGAATGGATACCCATTAAACTGCCATTTTATAGGTAGGAACCGGCTTCATGAATGAGGCCTAGTAATGGTAAGACTAACTTTTCTTATATATATATATATATATATATATGTATATATATATATATATATATATATATATATATATATATATAAGTATTAACAATTAATATTATAATTGTATAAGGGTAGAATTTTAATCTCTTAAAACTCTAGGGCTTTAGAATTAAATGTCTTATTAGTGTGACTTTACAAATTCCAAAACTTGAGGGCAAGTTTTGAAACTTTTCAAGACTTTCATATCCATAACTTATGGATATTTATGAGTTTTAAAGTTCATGAATGAGACCTTTCATATAACTTGAGGACAAGTTACAAAACTCATATCATAAACACTTTTAAGATCAATCTTGATTAACAACAATTATCATATAATTTTTCTATTGATCTATTCTAACTCATGGCAAGAAGATTTATATCAAATACTACAAATAATTACTTTATTATCAAAACATTTGACAATTGCCTTTATAATGGATGAAGAATATCATTACCAATTCATAAAATACAACTTTTATGATTACAAAACGGTTTGTGGTAATGATCCTATCCATTTCTGGCCAAAAACTCGAAATTCTGCACACATGGGTACCAACTCGTCGAGTGCATGAACTGGACTCCCCGAGTTGATGCTTTACTGAGTGGACTCGGCGAGTCTGCTCATGGACTTCTCGATTTCATCTGTTAGACTGCAGAAAAATCAATTTTCCAGCTTTGAAAACAAGTGAGCATCACATATAACAGAAAACAATCCTAGGCTCTGATACCACTATTGGGTTTTAAGAACTATAACACTCTTATGGTGCACATGCAACCCTAGATGCTTTGGAACTATGTTTTCTCTAATTATACATGCATTTTTCAAATTTCCAAAGCATACAACTTAACTAGCATACTATTGAACATAACAACTAGTTAGATGGTTTACCTCTTGTGTAGTTCTTGGCCTTGGCAGCTTTTAGCACCTCAAATGTAATGCCTCTAATGTGTTACAAACACCAAATGCAAAGGAGGCTTAAGAGAATAAGACTTGTAAGCTCAAAATCGTTTCTACACTCTTAGTGTATAGGCTTCACTAATTTTTTTGGCTCAAGGGGCTTCTTTATATAGTGTTTCAAACTCTAGGGTTTCATCCATGCAACCCTAATGCACCATGACCTTCCATATCCCTTAGGCTCCATGGGTTAAAGCTCCATGGACTATTTAGCCCATCCTAATGGATCATTGGCCCACACTATAAGAATGATTGATTTACACAATCAACCCCATATATTTACTTAGTCTCTTTTGACCACTAAATTAATTTATAATTAATTCTTCACCAATACTAATTAAATAATATGATTTCTCAATTAATATATTATACTTATAATATATTAATAGATCATCAATAACTTAATTCTCAAAATTCCATCCTATCAAATTCCACTGGTGAAGGCAACCCAAAAGGACCATACTACAATCGGGTTAAGTACATACCAGATATAGTTATGGGCTTAGACACCAAATCTAACAAAAGTAACACCCTTCCTGGTTAATCCGGTAAGAGGAAAAACAATCTTGGAGAAATCGCTGATAAATCTCTGGTAGTAGCTTGCCAGGCCAAGAAAACTCCTGATCTTGGATGGGGACCTCGACACCTCCCATCGCATAACTTCCTCAATCTTGGCTGGGTAGACCAAAATCCAATTCTGATTAACGAGGTGTCCTAGGAACTAGACCTCTTGTAACCATAAATCAAACTTGGAGAATTTGGCGTAAAGCCTCTCCATCCTCAATACTCCAAGAATCTCCTGGAGATGCTCCTCGTATTGCTCTCTGGACCTCGAGTATACCAAAATTTCTTCGATGAACACGATCACTGACCGATCCAACATGGGCCTGCACACCCGATTCATGAGATCTATGAACGCTGCCGGTGTGTTGGTGAGTCCCAAAGGCATCACTACAAACTCGTAGTGCCTATAACGAGTTCTGAAGGCCGTCTTCTAGATATCCTCCTCACAAACTATCATCTGATGATACCCAGACATCAAATCAATCTTGGAAAACCAAGACACCCTCTGCAACTGATCGAATAAATCGTAGATCCTCGAAGAACATTCGCGACCATCCTGGTCAGTACCCCCAGCGTACTCCAAAAGTACACCCAGCGTACTACCTTCTTCACTAGTATGCCCAACGCACTCTCTGTGTATGCCTAGCGTACTCGGCTAAGCCTGAAACCACTAAACATCTGAAGGCCATAACTTCTTCGTTATAAGTTTATTTTCGACGATCCTTATATTCACGAAAAGGTAACGAGAAGCCCTACACTCAACTCATATCTTCCTAAATACCTTTCGAACAAAATTCCATTTTCCACAAAAGCCCAAATTGACACTTTACCGAAATACCCCTAGGCTTCAAAACACAAATCGGACATCCGAAACGCTTCTAATACATCGCTCGCACCCATATGGCCTAGAGCTTACCCTTTTCAAAAGACATAATCCTTATGATGACCGGCCTTTGGGCCACAACCTCAGACTAGGAGTCAATTCAGAATAGGGTGTTACACCCTAAAAGTCAACGAACGTAAACACTCAAGTCAACAATCCATGTCAACTAAACTCTTCGAGTTCCTCTAAGTGACTCATCGAGTTCCTTCATTTTAGCGCGTTCAGTCTATCGGGGAAATCCAACTCAACTCGTCGAGTTGTCCCATCAACTCGTCGGGTTGTAGTGCGTTCAGTCTATTGGGGAAAACCCTTGCTGACTCGTCGAGTTGTCTCATGCACTCGTCGAGTCCCTCTAGACCATTTCTCATTCAGTCGATTCTAAGCAAAAGCAGTGTCCCAAACTCTAGATCTAGCCTCCCAAGGCTGAAGTTGCAAGGTTTACGTCCATGCATGACATCTAGATCTTCGAAATGCCAACACAAGCTCTATTTAGGGTTTTAATGCATATAAACTTGTCACTAGCTTGATAAAGCTTGGATCTTTGGGCTCAAGGGACTACATATGGTCCAGATATGGGATCTCAATTCCATGGCTAGCTTAAAACACTCTAGAACTCAAGAAAGGATGGAAAAATGCCCTAAACTTATTCTGAACGAGATCTAACCAAAAAAATGAGCAAGGTTGAAGCTTTTTACCTCCAAGCTGAAGCTAGCATTGAAAAACACTTGATCCAAAAGCCTCTTCTCGTCCCACTCCTTGATGCTCTTCACCCCTCTTCCAAATGTGTACTAGAACACTCAAAGTTAGTTTCTCTCTCTCTCTCTCTCTCTCTATCTATCTATCTATATATCTCTTTCTTTCTCTCTCTCTCTCATAGGAATACACTCGATAAGGGTTTCTCACAGAGTATAAGGGTGATAAGGGAGGCGGAAATGAAGGCTTAAGGTCCTTTAAATAAGACACAAATCCTGAAAATCATGTGGCTAACTAACTCCTCTACTCGGCGAGTTAGGGCATCCAACTCGTTGAGTTGTTTTGAAATTATGAAAGTAAATTAATCAAATATTATACATGGGAGTCGGGATGTTACAATTAACCTATCCAAAATAAAATATTTAAAATAATTGATTAATAATTTTGAGTTTTTACTATGAAAACTTTAATTAATTTTGTAACTATGGTTTCCATAGGTTATAAACTAGTAACTTATAGAGTGACTATAAATTACATATATTGATGAGATAAATGAGGAATGTATTATTATTATTATTATTATTATTATTATTATTATTATTATTATTATTATTATTATTATTATTATTATTATTAGATATTTGTAATAAGTAGCAAAATTATCTTTGGTAATTTGTATGTTCATACAGATTTTATGTCACAAATTCACATTAAATATTTTGTAACAAAAAATAAAATAAAGAAAAAAGCATCATAAATGGTCCTTGTGGGTTTCCCAAATCTGAATTTTAGTCCTCGTGGTTTAAAAACATCAGAGATGGTCCATGTGCTTTCAAATTTTTTTGACGATTGGTACTTATTATTAATTTCGTTAAGTGTTGTTCGTTAACTGAAGGGCATTTTTCGTAATTTCACTACCATAGGGACCATTTATGATGTTGCAACATCCGGGTTTCCAGGTACCATATTTAAATTGTTTATTTTGAGTTATGAGGAGGGACTCGACGAGTTGATGTCTAGACTCGTCGAGTAGGATCGTGATTTGCTGACTTGATTAATGAACGGACTCGACGAATTGATGGGTAGACTCGACGAGTCCGCACTGTGGACAGAAACCCTAAATCTTCGGGCATGTGCCCTATTTAAAGGACCTTATGGCCCTTATTTGCAGCCACCTTCACCCTTGAGAGCACCTGAGAGCGTTGTGAGAGAGAGAATAAACCATTTTCATCATTTTAAGTGTGTTTTTGCAAGAAAGAAGGAAGGAGGGCAATCTAGGAGGGTTTAGGAGCTCAAATCTACCACCATTTGATCAAAAGAGGCTGCTAGAGGTATAGATCTATGCTCAATCTCGTGTTTATGGTGATCTACTTGAATCTAGGGTTTTCTTACTCCTTCTTTAGCTTGTATTCAAAGCATAAGAGGTCCCAAGGTGGAATGCTTTTTAGATCTGGACCTTGAGAGGTCCAGAGAGTCCCAACCATCCTGCTTTATGTTATTCCATTGTAGATATAAACCTAGGTTGCCATTTTAGAAGCTATTTCACCAAAAGAAGCATTATAGATGTTGCATGAGTGTAAATATTGGACCTTTATGTGATTATTGTGTATGGTAAGGTCAAATCTATAGGTTAGAGAAATATATCTGACCTCAGAAGGTCATTTGGGTGTTGCCATGTAAGGAACTTGCCGAGTCCATAAGGGAACTCGACGAGTCGAGTCGGGGTTGCCCCGCGATTCATGAGCAATGGTAACCCATCGCGTGGAAGGCTCACTCGACGAGTCGAGTGAGGCTTTAGAAGGATATAGAGGACACGCTTGGACTCACCGAGTCACTTATGTGCACTCGACGAGTCTGGTCAAAGTTTGACCGTTGACTAGAGTTGACTTCTGTTGACCTTGGGGTTTTGGTCAAGCTGTATCAAGAGAGGTCAGAGAGGGGTAAAATGGTCTTTTACCCATTATTAGATATGCGAACATGAGAGGATTTTGATTAGATATGTTATCCTGTTGATAGGAGGAGGCTAGGTCGGGATATTCGAGCACGAGAGTTTATCCGACTTCATACGAAGTGAGTCTTCTCACTATACATTACCTATAGTGGTATCTATGTGCATACCGGAGGGTCTTATGTGTTATGTGTATGTTTGAGATTATGTGCCTTGTGATATATGTATGCTATATGTTATATAGACCGGATTGGAGAGTCCAACGATATAGACCGGACCGAAGGGTCCAACGAGCTATGACCGGACCAAAGGGTCCAATGAGCTACGGGACTGGAGGGTCCCGCTGAGACACCTAGACCGGAGGGTCGTATTGTGTTATAGCCTTGAGTGGCGTATGTATTGTATGTGGTATTTTGGGGAACTCACTAAGCATTTATGCTTACCGTGTTGTGTGATATGTGTTTCAGGTACCAGTGATGATCGTGGGAAGGCGCCGACATGATCCGTATACACTGACAGCGAATTGTATTTTGATCTTGGGAAATGTTTTTTATTATGATGATATTTGACGAACATGAGATTTGAAAATATTATATGAGTTTTATGTGGTTTGAAAAATGAAAAATTGTTTAAAATTTTTACGTCGTTACAAATGTTTTCTCTAATTTTTCATTAAAAAAATTAAATATAACTCTCTCTCTCTCTCTCTCTCTCTCTCTCTCTCAACTTCGAAGAACATCACCCCTAAACATCCCCATTCATTTGTAACTCAAATCTTTAGACCTCACAAATCGCCATCCACCGAACCTCTAAATGAGAAAGAAAAGAGAAACCCAAATCACGGTTGTACAATGGGTTAGGCTGCATAAACCTTGAAGATGATCCTAAGATCTAGAGCTACTCTCAACCAAAACAATGGTGGAGATCGTGAAATTGCACACAGAGAATCATAAATGTTCGAGGGTTTGAGTTGCAGGTTTCAGAACGAGGAATGAGAGGTGAAAATATAAAAATCGGGCTCGATTGGGGGTTTGAGTTGTAGGTTCCAGAACGAGGAAGGAGTTGATGCTTGTAATGTAAGAAAAATCCTTTAGTGAAGAAGAAACAAATGTAGGTTGGTGGTAGCTCATCAGAACATATATGATGCTAAGTGTTTCCATTGAGGGGTTGGGAGACATATGCAAGAACAAATAAAAATTGATTTTTAGGGATGAACATACAGATATCGATTTCCAAAACGAAACCTACACACACGTACAAAAAATCGATTACGAATTAAGAATTCAATCGATTTAATTTCAAAACCATTGAACCCTAACAATGTTCCTCCGGCAGTAACCACAGGGCTGGAAGGTCACCGTGAGAGGAGCGAAAGCACATGTCGGAGCTCCGGTGGTTACTGCAAGTGTTTTTTTTATTTGATTCAAACTTGGATTTGTCTTTGCCTGTTGGTTGTTGGTTCTAATGGATCTTTTGTTGTAGATTCGTTTACTTTTCGTATTGAAAAACGCTGATAGGAAATCTTATGACATCTTTGATGAGTTTTTGAATAGAAATTACTGCAAATACATTACAAATATCGTTTTCGTAAATATATTTTCTTCGTTAGCTTTATTTGTTTTTCTTGGAGTTGATTTGCGTTTTTTAATTACTGCCTATGTATAGGGTTGTTTTCTGGTGGTGTATTTTCTGGCGAGAGAGGAATAGGAGGGATGATACAGACTTTTCATCAGATTGCAGATCGGATTGGTGAGTTTAAGAGAAGATGGGGTAGGATTTTTTTGGGAGAGAGAGAGAGAGATCTTTTATATTGGAAATAATTATATTTAATTTTTTCTTTTAAAAAAAAATTAAGTGAAAACATCATAAATGGTCCACGTGGTAGTGAAATGACGAAAATATCATTCAGTTAACGGATTAAACTTAACGAAGTTAACAATAAGAATCAATCGTTAAAATTTTTGAACACACAAGAACCATTTATGATGTTTTTAAATTAAAAAGACTAAATTTCAGATCAGAAAAAACCAACTATTTATGATGTTTTTTCTATAATAAATTTGTTAAATCAAATAACAAGGTATTGCATAATATGGACCATCTTTGGGGACAAAGTAGCACCTCAATTGGTCCAATCTTCTTTTGGAATATTATAATGACTAGTGGTCTAGTAGTACGGGTTTTCAAAATGATTATTATGATTTTTTATTTCAAATAATTAAAAATTTGCAATTTAAGCTTCTTTTGCAATATTATAACAAGTAATATGACTCGTACTAAATAGACAAACAAAAACAATATGAAAGAAGTGAGAGATATGAGATCCATAAATAAATTTGTCGAAAGGAAAAAGGGACCCATAAGTCTTGTCAAGAAACTGAGGGTTTTCGGACCCCCATCGTCCCTTCACTACCTTTTTATTTATTTATTTATTATCAAAAAGAATTGTTGCAAAACAAGGGCCTCCCTAATATGATAAGGAAGAAAACGAAATAATATAATTTTCTGACAAAATCTGGCACGATGGCTTTTCTATCATTCATTTGATATGAAAATTAGTAAAAGCTATAAGAAAAAACTTATAAATGAAAAAAAAACAGCAACCATATTGATTCAAATATTTCCAATAAAAAAACAATTTACTCGTAGAAAATCATTGCTCCATCACTTTTCTCACTCGATCATGAAAATTTCTAACTATAAACCTTAAATACGGTTACAATGTTATTATTGTGACCTATACTAGCATATAAAACAACATACACTATTATAAATCTCAATTATTATTTTTTCATATTTTATGCTATATATACTAGTAATCTACCCGCACAATGCGGCGCCAGATAATAGTTTTTTCGGCAAGTTGATTTGTTTTGGTGATTATGTTCTTTTTTCTGGTTATGTTCTTCCGGCGCGTTGTTTCGTTTCTTCGATTACATTTTTTAGCGCAACTAACCGCTTCGCTAGTAGCTGAGGTAATTATGGATGAACCACAAATTATAGCACTTATGTCTATTCTTAGTTAAAGTTTATCATTATCGTTGAATATGTGTATAATTAAAGTTAGAATATTAGTATTTAAGCAAATATAAAATTTAAACTATTTGTTCGTCTATTATTGATGTTATAAGCAATTTATAACTTTTGACATTCAATATCAAAAACTTAAATATGATGTATGGTTTATTCAAATATAAAAAACGTATAATGAGATGAGAACTAGCGTGTATGTGTGTGTATTCAAATATAAAAAACGTATAATGAGATGAGAACTAGCGTGTATGTGTGTGTTAATATATATATATATATATATATATATATATATATATATATATATATATATATATATATATATATATATATATATATATATATATATATAGAGAGAGAGAGAGAGAGAGAGAGGGAGGGAGGGGGGATGGATGGAGAGAGGGAGGAGTAGGAGGAATATATATATATATACACACACACACCTCATACATAATTAAACCATCATTTAGTTTTGAATCTTCATGAAGATGCCTCCTCTTATTCTATCTTTACCATTACTATTACCCTCAAAAGAAACAAACCCTTTAGTCTTTGATGCTTCCATTCTTCAAAATGAAACTAATATTCCTGCACAATTTGTGTGGCCGGACCATGAAAAGCCTCACCTTGAACCACCATCACCGCCGCTTTATGTTCCTCCAATTGACCTAAAAGCCTTCATTTTCGGCGAACCACTTGCAACATCCAATGCAAGTCGTCTGGTCCATTCTGCATGCCAAGAACATGGGTTTTTTCAAGTTTATAATCATGGTGTTGATTCTAATTTAATAAATGATGTCCATAGGATTATGAATTTGTTCTTTGGGATGCCACTTTTGGAGAAGCAAAAAGCTGAAAGAAAATTTGGTGAATATTATGGATATGCTAGTAGTTTCACTAACAGATTCTCCTCTAAACTTCCATGGAAAGAAACACTTTCTTTTAGGTATTCCGCGGATCCAAAGTGCTTGAACATAGTACATGATTACTTCTTAAATGTAATGGGAGAAGACTTTAGTGAATTCGGGTATTGGTTCATCTTTTAATTAACTTTTTTCTTCGTTTATCTTTAAAGATCGTGAATCTTGATTTTCCTTGCCTAATTTAAAATTCACTTGCATTACAAATTGAATTATTTTCCATAATTCAAGTAGAGTGTACCTGGGTACGTGTAAAAAAAAAATCTAGATTTGCATATTTTAAATAATTCCATTTTATTCTATAACTAGCTTTGACATTATTGTTGATTCATATAGGAGGGTTTGTCAAGAATATTCTGAAGCTATGAGCAAACTAGCTCTCGATATCATGGAGCTACTGGGGATGAGCCTTGGAATAGACCCATCCTACTTTAGGGATTTCTATGAAGAAAATGACTCGATCATGAGATTAAACTACTACCCTCCTTGTCAAAGACCTGAACAAACTCTTGGAACCGGTCCTCATTGTGATCCGACATCCCTAACCATTCTTCATCAAGACAACGTTGGTGGGCTTGAAGTGTTTGTCGACGAAAAATGGCACTCTATTGCTCCTCGCTCTGATGCATTTGTTGTCAACATCGGCGATACATTTATGGTTAGTAAACAAAACAACATTCACTTGATATTTAATTTTGATCACTGACTTTAGCTCAATCATCTTTGTTGTGATGAAGATCGAATCTTGAAGTTTGCAGTATTACAAGATTGAGCTTGTTTTCACTAACAAAGAGAAGTGTTTTTGTTCTCCAGGCACTATCGAATGGATTATACAAGAGTTGCTTACATAGAGCGGTGGTTAATAGCAATACTCCTAGGAAATCTCTCGCATTCTTTCTTTCGCCTAAAATGGATAAGGTTGTGAGATCGCCTAAAGCGTTGATTAAATACAATAATCAGAGGATGTATCCGGATTTTACATGGTCTACTTTCCTTGAGTTCACGCAGAAACATTATAGAGCAGACATGAAAACTCTAGATGCCTTCTCAAGTTGGCTTCAAATGGAAAGAAAATGAGACTTGTTATATTAGTTTCGATTTGAAATGAGACCATGAGCAACTTTTGTTAACCTACTTTCAATTTTGTAAACACTTGTTTTGTTGATATGTCATGATCTAATCGATCACCATGCATGCTATTTAATTATGTTTATTTATGAATATATTTCTGGAAACAATAATGATTTATGGTTACAATTTATGAAAAACGAGTCTTTAAGGATTCAAGTATTGTTCAAGACTTCAATTTCATATTGAAGTCGGTAAAAGTGTATACACGACCGCAAAATGACAAGGATAATGTTTTATATGGAAGTTACTAGGTTATATATAAAGTATTCTCAAAGAGTTGGAAGATTATTTTTTTTAATGTAATTTTAATATGGAAATTACTAGGTTGGGGTTTGAAAATAATAAATGAACTCTACTTAATTATGAGTATAACAAATAAGTTTATATGTTTTCTTGAAAAAAAACGACATATATACATAAATTTAAATAGATAATAAAAATGTTAATAAAACCTATATATATATATATATATATATATATATATATATATATACCCAAACTCACTATATTACGTCATTTTATATCATATATATACATTGTAATTGTCCAATGTTCTTATAATTTAACTTTTAACTTGATTTACTTCCAAGATTTTTATAAATTTCACATATTTCTTCTTCTCATATAATTGTCATTTTAAATTATAGTATATATAGTTTAGTAGGTGTTCGGCAAAAAAATATTGTTTAAGATGAAGATAATGGTGAAATTTTGAAAATCTTGAAAGTAAATGAAGTTAGGATTGAAGTTTAAAAATATTATAATGAATATATCAAACAAAATAACGATAGGTTTGGGTATATAAGTTTATATACCGTTAAGGGTATATATATATATATATATATATATATATATATATATATATATATATATATATATATATATATATATATATAAAATCTTTATTGGTGATTTTTAAACCATCTTATCAGCTTTATTTTCGGTATTAATTAAGTTTTAAAATATACAGAAAGAATTATCATGAGATTTGATTATTATATACGTATTTGTATTTTATAATTTGTTCAAAACTTTTCAGTCTTATAAATTATATTGCTTTTACAAGTAATTTATATGAAAGCAATTAATGATTAAGTTTTAACAAAAAAATAAATACAATAATTGAACAAAGGATAGCTCAAAAGGGAATTCTTGATGACTAATCATTAAAAGAAATTAATATGAGATTACCATAAGTTATCATTTCCAAATATTGATTCTTTAAATACATTTTCTTCCAATAAAACAATGTATTTAAAATGGGATGTCTTTTTAACCAATCTTAGATTTTTTTTTTCTTTAAATTCATTTGAACATATATTGGCTTTTTATACATTGCATTAATTTTTTTAAAAACTTAATACATATACTATCATCTTAAAGATATAACAAGAAAACATTATAGTTTGAAATAAAAAAAATTATATTTAACACGTTACAAAATTTAAAAGAATAAAAATTCATATTGACCTTTTTATGAAAAACCTAATATGGTTTTTAACTTTTTATAATATATAATGTTTTTAGTATTTTTTACATAAAAATTGTTAAAATTGTTAGACTGTCATATATATAAATATTTAAATTTAATTTTTGGTTATTTACTTATTGATTAATTAATTTACATGATTAACTATAAAATAAAGATTCATATATGAAATATCAAATTTTATAATGATTATAAATTATTGTCAATGTTTTTTATTTTTTAATTTTTTTTTATTTTTTATTTTTTTATTTAATTTAGCCCTAATAGAATGAATTTTTGATACTTACATATGTCAAATAAAGACAGATATAGTTTTATTTAAATATTAATGTCTTTAGGAGTATAATATTTTGATTGAAATATTTCATATAAAAACATGACATATGTTTAAAAAACAAAAAATTAATAAATAACAGTTTTTTATAGAACATTGATATAATAGCAACAACCCTTACAACAATAGACTTGGTAAACTCTATTAAAATAGGATAGATGACATATACATCGACAATTATGTCTTCATAAAGAAGAGAAACAGCTGCACCACATAGATATATATTCGACATTTGCAAACGTATAAGATTGTAAATATGGAAAACAACAAACAAGCAGTGGGAAAGCATAAAAATAATACATTTTATTATTTATTTTTTAAAGTTTTTTAACGCTTCTTCACTATTTAAAAGTATATAAATATTAGTTTTTGTTTTTGTTTCTTTATAGAAATTAGCATTGCTGTATCTTCAAAACAAAAAAAAGAAGGTATTTATAGATTAACATGATGAATTTTGTGACATATTGAATTTTGTCTTTAAAATTTATTAGTATTGATCTATAAATGTTATAAAATAAAAAACTATTAACTTTTTTATGTTTAACTAGCGGAAAAATCTGGGCTTCGTCCCGGCTATTTTTTGTGTTTTTATGAAAAAATATAAAAGTTTTGATTGCAATGATCAAAAGTATCAAAATGGCTAAAGAATTAAATGGGTTGGAATTAACAAGTAGAAAGGGACTAAAGTTGACAATTTCTTAAAGTTTTATGGTCAAACTTTGAATATTAAAAGGTTCCTAAAAAATATAAAAATTTTAATTGAAATGATCAAAAGTGTCAAAATGACTAAAAAGTAAGGGACAAAGTTGACAAAAAAACATACAAATTTACTATTTTTATAGCAAAAATTTGAATATTAAAATGTTCCTAAAAAATGAAATTTGTTTGATTCCAATGACAAAAAGTGTCAAAATCAAAATTATCAAAATGATTAAAGAATTAAAGGGGTTGGAATTAACAAGTTTTTAGGAAAGGGACCAGAGTCGTCAATTTCTTAAAGTTTTATGACCAAACTTTAAATATTAAAAGATTCCTAAAAAATGAAAAAATTTTGATTCCAATAACCAAAAGTGTTAAAATCGGTAAAAAAGAAAGGGTAAAAGTTGACAAAAAATGCAAGTTTACTACAAGAGGTTGGAATTAGCAAATTTTTAGAAAATCGGCCAAAGTTGTTAATTTCTTAAATCTTTGTGTCAAAACTTTGATTATTAAAACGTTCCTAAAAAATGTAAAAAATTAATTGAAATGACCAAAAGTTTCAAAATGACTATAAAGTAAAGGGAAAATTTGAGGTGTAAAATAAATGGGCATAAGGACTAAAATTGTAAAAAAAAAAAAAAAAAAACAAAAGCAAATATATGTGGCCAAAGTCTAAAGGGAAAAAAATTATTGTTACTAAATGAACATATTATTAATATATTATATGAAAAGGGAATAAAATTGATAATTTCTTAAAGTTTTGTGGCCAAATTTTGAATATTAAAAGGTTTCTAAAAAATATAAAAAAAGTTAATTGAAATGACTAAAAGTGTCAAAATGGCTAAAAAATAAGGGACAAAGTTGACAAAAAAACATATAAATTTACTATTCTTGTAGCCAAAATTTGAATATTAAAAAGTTCCTCAAAAATGTAAATTTTTTTGATTCCAACGAGAGAAAGTATCAAAATGGCTAAAGAATTAAAGGAGTTGGAATTACCAAGTTTTTAGAAAATGGACCAAAGTCGTCAATTTCTTAAAGTTTTATGGCCAAACTTTGAATATTAAAATGTTCTTAAAAATGAAAAAAATTTGATTCCAATAACCAAAAGTGTCAAAAAGGGTAAAAAAGAAGGGGCAAAGTTGACAAAAAAAAAGGCAAATTTACTATAAGATGTTGGAATTAGCAAAATTTTAGAAAATGGACCAAAGTTGTCAATTTCTTAAAGCTTTGTGTCCAAACTTTGAATATTAAAAGGTTCTTAAAAAATGCAAAAATTATAATTGAAATGACCAAAAGTATCAAAATGGCTAAAAAATAAAGGGTAAAGTTGAGGTGTAAAATAAACTAGATTATAACCCGCGCTTAATGCGGGGAACATATAAAAAAAGACATACAAATGTTTATAGATATCGCATAATAATTATTAAAAAAAGTTATGGTAATTGGTATTATTGAAATATGCAGAAGATAGATTGAAATCTATAAATATCTACAATCGTTGAAGGACCTCTTTGTACATAACATTTTTTGTTTTATTAGTTGAACAACATTCTTCATCACATATGAGTACCTTCAAAATCAAATATAATTATATTAGTATAATTTGACGAAAGATTAATAGGTAAAACGTTAGGGACAAAACATTTATTTTTTTTCTTTTTCTTGAAGAAGATGAATCGTCAATTGAATCCATCACTTTGTTTTAGTGTTAATATTGCTTATAAAAGTTAAATATAAATATATAGGCATATTGATAAGTTTTATTATTTTATATGAGGAAAGTAATAATTATAATGACACAACATTATCTAAAAAATAAATTCTTGAAATATTTTTGGAGGGAAAAAATACAGGATCTTTAAAAAAAATTTATATAACAAAAATACAAGTTTATTTTGTGAATTATATATGAAATTATTGACGAATATTATTTTGGAGATAATTGTATTTTGTAAGGTATAATAATATGACAAAATTTGAAATATGTATATTTGTTGTGTAAGTTTATAAAATTTAGTGTTAATGTTGCTTATAAAATCGATATATATATATATATATATATATATATATATATATATATATATATATATATATATATATATATATATATATATGGTGAGTTTTATTATTTTACATGAGGAAATTAATAATTATAAAGGGATAACATTATCTAAAAATAAATGCTTCAAATATTTTGGATGGAAAATCGGGTCATCGGGATCACTAAAAAAATTTATATATATGGAAAATAAAATTTTAAATTTGGTTTGAAATTGTGGATGGAATTAATGACGAATAAATTGATATGTTATGATTAAATCCAATTTTGGAAAGTTTAAATTTGATAAAGGAAACACGTTAGTTATCAAAATAAATTTTTTTATGGATATAAGGGAAATAAAAATTTAAATTTGACAAAGAAACGCTTAAAAAATAAATGCTTGAAATATATTTTGGAGGGCAAAATCGAGATCCTTAAAAAAGTTTCTAGAAGGGAATTACAAATTTAAATTGGGGTGAAATTATAGATGAAATTAATGACGATTAAATTGGTATATTACAATCGGAATCCGATTTTGAAAAGTTTGAATTTGATAAACGAAATGTGTAAGTCGTCAAAATATAAAATTTTAAACGCGGGGAAATATATAAAAAAATACATATAATGTTATAAATAGTTAACACAATAAAACAAATAAGATACAACAAAATAATATATATATATATATATATATATATATATATATATATATATATATATATATATATATATATATATAAGAATCTTTTTGCCACGTATTATTTTCTCATTCATTTTGTCAAATGATAACTTTTGGTATTTTTGAATTAATCATTTTTCACTTGTTATTATTCTTTGTTTTTCAATTATTTAAAAATGTTACTTAATTATATTGTTATATACGTATAAACATTTTAATTAGACGTTTCTTCCATAATAAGATTACTTAAATATTTCGAATTATTTCATTTATTCAAATAAAGTCATAGTATAATTTATGGAATATTAAATGTTATATGAATATTGATTTTAGTATATCATTAACGAAAATTCTTTTCTAAATCATGACTGGTTTATTTTAAATTGACTATGAATATAAGTGCTGACGTTTATATTTGTTTTAGACTTTGTGCAACTTTGAATAATATTGGTATATCATGTAATTTGATATATATCTTTCAGTTATATGAAACATTAAATAACGACATTTCATTACTATTGTGATAATTTAGTTTATATATTATATTTTTCCTAATGTTAACGGTCTTATTTTTTTTTCTAATGACCGTAACACTTTTACTAATTATATATTTTACAAATCTTCTAATATCTTATAATCTTTTATCTTACTTTATAATTTTTCATAACTATGTTATTTTCAAGATTGACTGTCTTAAATACGAAACTTTGTTTACTGATTTTGGACCAAAAAGGGTTTCCCATGACTGAGATATGACATTTCAACGACATGGACAGATTAGAGAAAAATATTGAAATAAAAGCTTTGGCTTTTTAAATAAAAAAACGCATACGCACATTGCTAATAACTAAATATATTAAAAACAAAATAGGAATTACAATGCACTTTGTATCCACTGTGCACACGGTTACAAAAACTCAAAAGAAATTTAGAAATTACAGTTCAAAGCATTATAGATTAAAGTCAAAGTACATTGCTATTAACTAACTCTATTAAAAACCAAGAACTATGGGAAAATATGTCAAATTAATAGCAATGTAATATTGATAAATAAATACATTGAAGGGTAAATAGTAGTTTTTAATCATCAACTACCGTGGAATCCAAACAATCTCAGACAAATTTAATTACGTAAGACACACATACATACATATAATTAATCAAAAGTCACTATGCTTTTCTCATTGACATTTTATCAAACATGTAGAGTGCAACATCAAATGCAAGGTCAAAAACACAAAAGTAAAATATTGAAAAACTAATACTAACATTTATAATCAAGATTATTCATGTATTCAAAGATCACAGTCAAATACAACACTAATGAAAATCAAAAAATCAAATACAATTAATTAAAAATTAAGAACATCATATTAAAGAAGGAACCTAGATGATGAACGTGATGCTGCAAAAGATGATGTTGTTCGAACGTCATGCTATAAAAGGTCTGAAGAAAACATAATATACGAACAGTAGCACATGATTTATACATAACTTTCAACAATGATTATGGAAAGGATATCAAATTTTGAATTTTTTGATTCTTTGAAATTGAGCAACGATATCCCGTAATCTTGTAGATACGTTTCATATAATAGATATGAATTAAAAGAATATATACGAAATGTGATAGTTAAGAACATTATTTTAATTAAAAAGGAGCGAAATTTACTTTCAAAAATTATGATGAGGTTTAAATAAGTTGAATGCATTCCTTTTATAAATGATATTGACATTAAATCAATTAGTCAAACTTTCAAATTTAGTCAATATTAATTTAATTTAATTTTAGGATGATATCATCAAAATGATCCAATGGTTAAAATTAATCAAGAAAACATAATGAATGGTCTTGATTGTTGAAAATGATGTCATAAAGTTTCTCTTTTAATATATATAAAGATGACACAGATGTTATGGAATTTAAATGGGCTTTTCCTCACCCGGACTAAAATTGATTTTTATAAAGATAACATGTATATGTATATAAACTAGCCATGAGACAATTTTTGTCTTCTTTTGTACATGCCTTTCACGAAAATTGCAAGGAGACCAAGCATTTTCTTCTTTTGCCATGATTGGGACAAAGTTGTCTCTCCTTTTACTTTATGGTCTCCTTTCAATTTTTGGACATTATATAAGAGAGGGCATGAAAGGGTTTTTGTGTAAAGCCCGGTTCCTGGTACATACTTTAAATAAGAATTTTGCACTTTTATACTGGGACTCGACAAGTTGGAGGCCCCAAACTCGTCGAGTAGGGACGGATCTTGGTCGCGGATGGAAGAGTCTACTCGACGAGTCAGAGGCCCTTGACTCGACGAGTAGGTCTGTCAGAGTGAAACCTTAATTTTCAGGGTTTGCACCATATTTAAACACGTTATATGGCCTCCACTCCAGCCTTCATCACCCTCAAACCTTATTCACGAAACCCTAATTAGCTTGTGAGTGTTCTTGAGCTATTTTGTGCCATTTTAGTGATTTGAAGCTTGGAGAAGGAAGGAAAGGCTTGGAGATTCAAGAGGAGGGAAGTAGATCAAGAGCTTGGGTTTCATTTCCAGCTTTTTTGAGGTATAAAGCTTATAACTTGGTTTTCCATCACTTAGATCTTCTTTCGGGATTGTATGTTGTCATTTTTGGGCCATTTCTAAGTCACTCTCGGGATTTGAGTGCATATTAGAGTAATGACTTCAGATCTGGGAACTTCTGAGCTCAGGAAGCTCAAAGTTGCCACCTTTATTGAGCTTTGGCTCTATCCCATGCATTATAACTCATGTATGGCTTAGTTTTGGTGTTTAGCTTCATAACACCCATGCATATACGTAAAGTTTGTAATTTTACGTTTTATATCAACCCTAGGAGGTCAGATCTATACTTTGGATGTAATAAGCTTGACTGAAATCGACTGGATAGACTTGGACTTTGGGGGAATTGACAAGTAGGACTCGGCGAGTCGGGTCATGATTCCACAACCTTTCTGTTCTGAGCAATCTGGTTAAGTCTAGGAGAGGACTCAGCAAGATGGATGCGAATATGAACTTGAAGAAGAACTCGACGAGTTCAGTGAAGAACTCGGCGAGTCAAGGGCTAAACGTACCAACTATTATGAAGTAGGACTTGATGAGTTTAAGGATGAACTCGACGAGGCATGAGCAAAAGGTCCCGATTCTGTATGAAGGAAAACTCGACAAGTTCAAGGAGACCTCGACGAGTTAGGATTAAAAGTCTTGACTATGTAATAGGGAACTCGACGAGTTCTTGAAAGACTCGATGAGTAGGACCGAAGTTCCAAAATTTTGGGGATTAAAGAGCTCGACGAGTTGGTGGACCAACTCGACAAGTTGAGTCAACTGGATGTTGACCTTGACTTTGACTTTGACTTGAGTTGACCCTTGAAAGGGTTATGAGTATGAAAAGGTAATTAAGGAAGATTGTGACGTGTAGGAGTTTGAGAGGAGTGATCCCAGCACCGAGGACAGTTCAAACACTACACAACATTGAGGTGAGTTACCTTCCAGTAGGAGTGGGTCAAATGCACCAATGTCGGCCCAATAGTAAGTAACTATAGTTGAGATGGTTGTCTTGGTGATAATTGTCTGGCATGCCGCTATCTATTATGCTTTACGTGCTAGTATGCTATGTTATTATATGATAGTGGTAGGGGTGAAATAGTCCCCAGTTACCGCTTGAAAGAGACCGAAGGGGATGCTAATACCCAGATATGCTAGGAAGTATATGATTTATATGTTTTATGCTAGATTATTATGTGGTAGTACTAAGGGGTGAAATAGTCCCCAGTTACCGGTTGAAAGAGACCAAAGGGGAGGCCATTACCCGGATATGCTAGGCAGTTACCGATTGAAAGATACCGAAGGGGAACCAGCACCCAGATATGCTAGGTAGTTACCGGTTGAAAGAGACCGAAGGGGAGGCCAGCACCCAGATATGCTAGGCATTATATATATATATATATATATATATATATATATATATATATATATATATATATATATATATATATGGTGTGATGGGGGAACTCACTAAGGTTTGTGCTTATAGTTTTCGGTTTTGTTTTCAGGTAACTCTTTATCGAAGGGGGAGGAGCCGACATGGTAGCAACGCATCACACACACACACGATTTTCGCATTATGAGATTCTTGGGATTGTACTCTGACATTATTACTATTTTATGATATGGTTGATACATGCGCTCTATAGTTTTTATGAAATAAGATAACTTGATGATGTTTTTCGGGAAATTGTATTATGAATCGTTATATCAAAAATGGAATTTTTGGTCTTCAAAATTTGGATGTTACAAGTTAGTATCAGAGCCTTGGTTTGAGGGATTCGGGCACACTCTCGGGTGTGACTGGACTCAAACTGAGGACTTGGTTTTTCAAAAGAAAATCATTTCTATAAAAATATTTTTGAAAAGAATTTGAAAAGAGAAAAGAACTTTAAAAAGATCAAGGTGCGTGATGCGTGCAATCGGCCAAGCTCAAGTAAGTATTCCCCAAGATACCAATACAAGTTATGTTATGTTATGATATGAATTAATAATTTGTGAACTGCATGCTAGATTAGGGTTAAGGATCTAGGAAGGATGCCTTATATGCCTGCTATATGTGTATGAGAACTGTAAGCTAGAGTAGGGCTAGGGATCTAGAAATCTGTATGGTATGCCTTTTGTAAGTGCTTATTGAGCTGCATGATAGTGCTGATTAGTTAGTGATATGATAGCCTGGATAGGATATGCTTTGTTTGGGTTACTGAATGCCCGAATGATGCTTGCTTTGTGCTATTATGAGTTCTAGTTATCTTTAACTAACTAGTAAACGAATACATTAAGTTACATATTATGAGGACTAAATAATTTATGAAGTTTAGGTCTAGCCCTATTTCACTGCTCTTGTTTGAGTCCAACCATTTTAGGGTAGGATTTCTCATTCAAAGAATTATTCGGTCTTAGTGATTTGTAATGGTATTCTAGAGGTAGTTTGGTAAAGGTAGCAAGGACTTCTTACACAACTGATGGCGGAGAGTGGGTTGGAGAGTTACCCTTGGGTAAGCCTAGGATGAAGTTAGTGCAGCAAGCATTAGTAGTAGAAGGGACTTAGTGAAGTCAAGGAAATCCTTGAGGAAGGTACGGATAGATGTGGAAGGTAGTATGGGCCCGTACTACTGAAAGCAGAGGATCCGTACTAAAGTCAGGGATGACCAAGATAGAACCAAGAACTTGTAGAGTGTGTGAGACCCTCCCTAGACTATGTATAACCCTGGCGATTATATGTTTTGTTTCAGAATCGTGGTGACACGACACGGAGCAGGAGGTTGAGGGTCTGGATCCGGATCAGGTTCAGGGTCCGAGCAGGTTGATGACGGACTACGCGAGTTCATCGCGTCATAGATTACACGAGGCATCCTTGAGGTGACCCCGGTCATTTTAGGGTCAATCAAGGAAGGGATCATCGACCTGATGGAGGATTGCCTCAGGGCGTTCAGGAGCGACATGTCATCTGGCCAGGTAGGGATGCGCACACACTCCTTCAAGGACTTTCGGGGATGTGGTGCGCCAGATTTCCACAGGGTGAAGTACCCCATTGCGGCTAGGAGGTGGATTGCAAACACGGAGTCAACCTATCTGATGAGCTTCTGCCCTGAGGGGTCGAAGTTCCAGTATGTTGCGGGTTAGTTGAGAGACTGAGCTCAGGATTGGTGGGAGGTGGTTATCAATTCGTTAGGAGCTCTAGCCATTGAGGCTATGGCTTGTTCGTATTTTGTGACCAAGTCTAGGGCTGAGTTTACACCAGCTGTAGAGCTTCAGCCGCTGTCTAGGGAGTTTCTTGACATGAGGCAGACAACTGAGTTGGTGGCAGAGATTACCGCCAAGTTTAGGGAGAGGGCTTTACTGGTGCCTCAATATGTAGGGGATGAAGAGATAAGGAAGACTCGGTACCACGACATGTCAGCTACTCGGCATGTCCGACCTTGGAGGACATGATTGTGATGGCGAGGGAGAGGGAGATTGACATAGAGCACCTCCGGAAGAGGAAGGCAGAGGCCAGGTAGGTTACTGAGGTTTCAAGGAAGAAAACTAAGGGATACGACTCTAGGTCGAAGGGACAACATGTTTGGGGCTGCTATGGGAAATGTGGCAAAGCGCACGAGGGAGTGTGCAGAGTGGGATGATCGGGCTGCTATAAATGCTGTAAGCTCGAACAATTTGGCAGGGATTGTACTGCCCCTACCGCCACCCTCCAGACATCAGACCTGATTTGCTTTTACTACAATCAGAAGGGCCATAAAAAGGCCAATTGCCAGTGATTGACATCATCAGTTCTGGTGGTGGTGTCAGCTCCAGCGACCCTGCGGATCACAGATGGCCGACAGGGCACGACGGATGCTCCAGTGGTGAGGATCCGAGCCTTCCAGGTGACCACTGAGGAGGCGCGTGCCACACCGGATGTGGTGACGAGTATGTTTTCTTCTCCCTAACTTTTATTTCATGATAGTTATGATATTTATGTGTATGTTTTACATGTTGTTTAGGATCGTTCCATGTGAAAGGTATGCCGGTTCAGGTTTTTTTTTTTTATTCAGGGGCTACCTGATCATTTGTCTCTCTTGATCTTAAGAAGAGGTTTTCAGAGTCCTCGCGCATGTTGGATTGTCCTTTAGAGGTCGAGATTGCTAATGACTGATCAGTACGAGCATCAGAGGTTTTCAGAGATTGCGTTTTGAGGTTGTATTAGGAGGGCTACCTAGTTGATTTGGTTCCCAATCCATTGCGTGGGAACAAGGTTATCGTAGTCATGGATTGTTTGATCCCTAATGGGGAAGTGATCGAATGTGCACAACAGTTAACACAGGTTAGGACCCTAATTAGGGGAGAGCTGGTGATTCTGGGTGAGAGGCCGTAACATGGACTGGCTATGTGTTCAGCAGTGAGGGATAGACGCTACCTTCAGTAGGGCTATGCAGGGTATGTCGCCTATGTTATGGATAATCGGGAGGCGGGTAAGGCGATTGTGAGTGATGTACCAGTTGTTCGAGAGTACTCGGATGTATTTCCAGAGGAGCTGCCTGGGATACCTCTAAAGACATAGGTAGAGTTCCGAATTGACCTAGTCCATGGTGCGGCTCCGATAGCCAAAGCACCATATCGGTTGGCTCCTCCTAAGATGTAGGAGATGTCTGCATAGTTGCATGAGCTGTTAGACAAAGGATTCCTTAGATCGAGTAGTTCACCCTAGGGAGCCCCGATCTTGTTTGTGAAGAAGAAGGATGGGTCGTATCGGATGTGTATAGACTACCATGAGCTGAACAAGGTAACGGTGAAGAACCGTTACCCACTCCTGAGGATTGATGATCTCTTCGA
Source organism: Lactuca saligna (assembly GCF_052625555.1). NCBI lineage: Eukaryota > Viridiplantae > Streptophyta > Magnoliopsida > Asterales > Asteraceae > Lactuca > Lactuca saligna. The sequence continues at coordinate 5,957,745 of NC_136423.1, forward strand.
CCAACTACAGGGGAAATCTTGGTTTTCCAAGATAGAATTGTGTTCAGGCTATCATCAGATGAGGGTCTGAGACGAGGATATACAGAAGACTTATTTATGGACTCGCTATTGCCACTAGGAGTTCATGGTGATGCCATTTGGGCTCACCAATGCTCCTTCCACATTCGTGGACCTCATGGAATGTGTATGCAGACCAATGCTGGATCAGTCTGTGATAGTTTTCGTTGATGAAATCTTGGTTTATTCCAAGACGTAGAAGCAACACGAGGAGCATTTACGAGAGGTGTTGAATACCTTGAGGGGGGAGATCTTGTACGCCAAGTTCTCCAAGTGTGAGTTCTGGTTGTGCAAGGTGCATTTTCTTGAGCACCTTGTCAACCAGAACGGTAATTTGGTTGACCCGGCCAAAGTAGAGGTCGTGATGAGGTGGGAGGTTCCGATGTCTCCATTTGATATTTGAAGTTTCCTTGGATTAGCAGTCTATTACTGGAGATTCATTCAGGATTTACCCAAGATAAAGGTACCCTTGACTCGGTTGACAAAGAAGGCCATTATCTTTCACTGGGGGCCTGAGCAGCGGGCAGTGTTTGAGACATTGAGGCAGAGGTTGTGCGAGGCACCGAATCTAGCCCTGCCAGAGGGTGTGGATGATTTTGTAGTGTAGTGCGATTCATCCATTTCAGAGTTGGGTGTGGTATTGATACAGAGAGGGTATGCTATCGCCTATGCTTCGAGGAAGTTGAAGCATCACGATGCGAACTACCCAACACATGATCTGGAGTTGGGGCCGGTTGTTTTCACCCTCAAGATTTGGAGACATTAGCTCTGTGAGGTCTGATGTACCATTTACACGAACCACAAGAGTTTGAGGTACCTCATGGATAAGCCGAATCTGAACATGAGGCAGTGTTGGTGGCTAGATGTGGTGAAAGATTACGATTGTGAGATCCTCCACCACCCGGGGAAGGCCAACGTTGTGGCCAATGCGCTTAGTTGCAAGGCAGACCCGATCAAGGGCATTTGCTTTAGGATGATAGTAGTGACTCCACTGTTGGAGCGGATCTGAGAGGTGCAGGTTGAGGTAATGAAAGGAGGAGCGCCAGAAGTGTGAGCGGATCATAGGCCAGGTGGCATCGTTTGACTATGATAGCCAGGGGCTACTGACCCTGCACAGGAGGGTCTGGGTTCCGTACTGGGGAGGAGTACGGTAGGTTTTGATGGATGAGGCGCATAAATCCAGGCTTTCTTTCCATCCCGGGGCGACGAAGATATATAGAGATCTTCGTCCTAATTATTGGTGGCCCTGCATGAAGCGGGATGTGGCTTAGTACGTTGAGAGGTGCCTGACCTGTAGGAAGGTAAAATCCAAGCAATAGAGGCCTCACGAAAAGATGATGTCGTTGGACATCCCTAGGTGGAAATAGGAAGATATTACTATGGATTTCATCACAAAGCTTCCCAGGACCACACGAGGAGTAGATTTGATTTGGGTCATCGTCGATCGGTTAACCAAGAGTGCCCATTTCATCCGAATCCATGAGAGTATTTCGGAAGACAAGTTGGCCGACATCTACATCAGGGAGATAGTATCTCGTCATGGAGTTCTAGTTTTCGTGATTGTCAACTGAGACGTGTGGTTCACTTCCAAATTCTTTAAGAAGTTTCACGACGATTCGGGTACTCGTCTGCACTTCAGCACCGCTTTTCACCCGCATACAGATGGTCAGAGTAAGCGGATCATCCAGACTTTGGAGGATATGCTACGGGAAAGCATTTTTGACTTTGGTGGTAGCTGGGATACCTACCTTCCCTTGGCAGAGTTTTCCTACAATAATAGCTACCACACGAGTATGGACCATCATCCCTTCGAGATGTTATATAGGTGGAAGTTCAAACCCTGATATGCTAGGGTGAGGTTGGATAGAGGGTCATGGGGAGTACCAAAATGGTACTCAAGACGACGGAGAGGATCCAACAAGTTCGGAGCAGGCTTCAGACTGCTCAGATTCGACATAAAAGTTATGCTGACAAGTGTCGTTCGGACCTGGAGTTCCAGGTCGGAGATATGGTCCTCCTGAAGGTGTCACGTTGGAAAGTTGTAATCCGGTTTAGGAAGCGGGGCAAGTTATGCCCCATGTACATTGGACCTTTCAGGGTTGCAGCCCAGGTGGGTAAGGTGGCATATTGGTTGGATATGCCAACCGAGCTTAGCCAGATCCACAACACCTTTCATGTCTCCCAGCTGCGGAAGTACCTGGTAAACGACTCTAGGGTGGTGCCTCTCGAGGAAATTCATGTGGAAGCTATTGGATTAGTGTCTAAGTCCATAACTATAATTGGTATATACTTGACCCGACCCGACATGGTCCATTGGGGTTGCATGGCATCATGCATTTTGATAGACTAAAATGAGAGAAATAACACTTAAGGTTTATTAATATATTATAAGTTTTAATATATTAATAAGATTATTTAATTAGTATTGATCAAGAATTAATCTAGAATTAATTAAGTGATCAAAAGAAGACTAATTAAATATATGGGTTGATTGTGTAAATCATCCATACTTATCTAGTGGGCTAATGCTCCATGGATTATCAAGTTGGGCTAAAACCCATAAGATGCTCCATGGATGCTCCATGGTGTATTTGAACCCATGGATCCAAGGAAATGGAAATCCATGACAGTTAGGGTTCACCCTAATTGTGTCACACTATATAAGCATATCATTCTTGTCAAAATCAGCCACTAGGTCTATGTATGGAGGGCAATCTGATTTCATGAAGTGATGATTTCTCTCATGGTTATTCCAAGTGCATTTGATGTTGTGTGAACCATTTGAGGTGTCACACTTGGGGCACTAGGCTCTCAAGCTACATGGAATCAAGCACCAACAAAGAGGTATTTCATTCTACTAGATTTTATAATATTTGTACTTTATATTATGTTAGTTGGAGCAATACCTTGGAAAATTGATATTTGCATGTATAATAGAGAAAACATAGATCCAAGGTATTTAGGGTTGCATGTACACCATAGGAGTGTTAGAATGCTCAAAACTCATCAGTGGTATCAGAGCCTAGGTTTGTTTTCACTTATACTTGATGCAAATTGGCTGAAAATCGAATTTTGGTGTTGTCTGCACAGACGACTCGCCGAGTCCATGAAGGGACTCGACGAGTCCAAGTGTAAACTCATCCAACTCGTCGAATTGGTTCATGCACTCGATGAGTTGGAACCCCAAACAACATATCTTCGAGTTTTGGTGTTGGAATTGGTCTAGAATCATTACCTTTGACTGTTTTGGACTTATAAAACTTGTTTTTTAATGTGGTAATGATTATGTTAAACCAATTTCAATGCTATAATCAAAGTTTCAAGTTTATATATGTTTATGGAATTCTTGAAAATTGTTGATTATGAATGTTCATGCTTATGAGTTTTGGTAGATCATAGGAATTATGTGCAAATTGTTTGTTAGTATAATTCTTGATCTTAATGAAATTGTATGGACTCCATAACTTTTCCTCAAGTTATGGATTACCAAAAGTTTTTTTGTGTTACCTTGTTTTTGAGTGGATTTAGATTAATAAAAAATAATGTGTTAGTTGTTTTCAATCCATATTGATCTAAAAGAAGTTCATAGAATATGTTTTTGTAACTTGTCTTCAAGTTATATGAAAGGTCATATTTATGAATCTTAAAACTCATAATTATTGCCAAAGGTTACACAAAATGAAGAGTCTTATTCATTAAATTATTTTATGACTCCATAACGTGTCCTCAAGTTATGTAAGTTTAAGAGTCACTTCTTTAAAAGTGTTATTAATGAATAAGGAGTTATATAAAATGAAGAGTCTTCAGTTTAATGTACATTAAAACCATAAGTTATGAATATGAAAGGTTTTGAATAGTTTCAAAACCTTCCCTCAAGTTTTGGAATTTGTAAAGTCTTACACTCTAATACTTTAATTCCAAAATTAAACCTTAGAATTTTAAAAGTTTAAAATTCAACACTTATACTATTTTTATAATTTTAATTATATAGATATGTATAAGATAAAGTCAATCTTACCATTAGTAGGCCTCATTCACGAAGCCATTCTATAAGGGGCGGGGTATAAGGTTACTACCTATAAAACGGTGGTTTAATGGGTATCCACTCTCACCCACCGTTTCCTTGACTGGTGGAGGGTCGTTAGCCGAACGGGTAGGAAAAGACTATAATTATCCCTTCATTAAAAGTAGAATGATAAATACTAAGTAACTAAACAATTATAAATTCCCAATCTTAGTTACTTAGGAAAATGTGAAAAGGTGCTAACCCATGAAATTACACTTTGTACCTTACCAAGTCGTTAGTGGAGCATGTGTTGTCAACCAGCACACTAATAAGGAATAGTAAGAGCAGCAAAGGGTAACTTGACTTTGTTATAGATCGGTGGAGCGTGTGTGGTTAACCGGCACATCAATTAGGTGATAAAGTTAAGGGTACCAAGTCAATTTGCATGCTTATTCACACCATGTTTGTGATCCTCGACATCCCAGTCACAAACTTGAGAGGGCACAATTGAGATTTAAACATGCCATTGAAAGTTCAATGTATTTCAAAAGATCTAGGAGTTTCAAATCCAATCAAAACTCAATTATATTTCATTTTTCATGGTGGAAATTGGTAAATCATCATTTACCTACCTTCAACTATTTAATAACTCAGATTACGGCATTCCTCTTCCAGTTATAAATAGTTTGATGGATCCTAGCCTTAATATTTCATGTTGGGTGTTATATTAAGGACTTTAAATCAACTAACTTGAATTCCTCCCATTATAGATAGCTAGTTTTGATAGCTATGGTCTTTCCAAATAGGAATAAGCTTCCTAATGAAGATGATATTCCAAATGGAAATCAAGGTGAAAGATCAATCCCTTTGTTGTGCATCAGTGGGACTGGAAATCATACTTCGCTTCCTCCACCTCCTCCAATAATTCTCCTTATCCCACAAGTTTCAAGAATTGATAAGTTCTAAGTCACTCATTCCCTATTGGCAAACAAAGTCTATATGTGCTTACGTCACATATTGACAGGCCGAGAGAGTTAGGTGTCAAAGTCTCGAGGTAGCTAGCTGTTGACTTGGTTCTTCAGTCACTCCCTGATGATAGATCACGACATGACATTTAATGATCTTATCTATTTGCTTGGTGCTGTTGAATCAACAATGATTTGGAACACTGGTAAAGAAAATTTGATTAGAAGATCAACTTCCCAAAACTTCATGGACATTGACAATGGTGACACTGGAAATCCAAAAAAACGTTCTCTTCCCAATGGAAAGAGATCGGCCATAGTCAACTCGGTTGATCAAATGGTAAAGAGAAAGGCTAAGTCTGTGATAGTCACATGTACCATTTCCAAAGAGTCCATATGTTTCTTTTGCCAATGAAGGGGACATTGGTTGCGAAGCTGCCCAATTTACCTGAAATTTCATAAGGATGGTAAAAGTAAAAAATTTTGACTTTGCTTCGGGTAAACTCCATTATGTAGCTTTATTAAGCCTCCTTTTGAGATTCTTAATGCATGATGTAATGTAATTTCATTTTGATGTTTTGGAAGAATCAAAGGAAGCTTAAAGTATGATTATGCTGATTTTGATCACGAAGATGGATTTCGATCGCATGGTTCGGTGATCAAAATTTTAAGTTGTTACTTAAGAGTTATGATATATTGCTTAGGAATAGATAAGAACAATTTTTCCATATGGATTGTAAGGATAAGTTTTCCGCAAAGTTTTAAAATAAAAGAAAAATGGTTTTGATTTTATTTATTTTAGGTATCCTTACAATGGCTTTTGTGAAAAATTGTTTCCTATATGATTCCATTGATAACAATATTGGAAAATGGATTTGATTCTTTAATTTGTGGTAGTGTCATAATTTACCAAATAAGGAAAGATTCTCATCACCCAAGTTTCAGTTGGATAGAAACTTGGAAGCATGCAACTTGTATTGTATGATGAATGAGAATTTTAATCTTTAGGAAATTAAGACTAATTACTTATTCACATGTATATGTGAGTCAAGTGAAGGACTAACAGATCGAGTACATTAGGCTGCGTGTTGGTCAGGTCCACCACAAAGGTTGAAAAGATTATTCGTTATGATTTACTAAAGTGAAGGACTAACGGATCGAGTACATTAAGTGTAATTCAGAAACATTGGAAAAGTTTCAATGTATGGTAGAACGGATAAGAAGAATCAAATAAGACAGAAAGATAAAAGTTTCTCTAATCTGAAGAGATGGGAGAGTACTTGAGTATCTTGTTTTATGATTATCTTAGTGATTATAAAAACATATCACCATTGATCCTCTAAGGACACCTTAGTTCATTTGTTGGCTAAGGAGAGGAATCGTGAATTGTGGAAATGGTTAAATCAAAAGATAAATCATACTTCGTTACAAAATCAAATCTTAGAGTCATACTCCAAGATTGAGCCTTGAGTGACATAATCTTAAGAAAGGTTTAAAACGCTTGTCAAATGTAGAGTAAAATGTTTTCTACTCTTGTACATTTGAAATTGGTAAGTTGTGATGTCTTGGATAAGACAAAGACAAATAAGACCAATTGTGTGAAGTGTTTAACTTGATAAGATTTTGCACTAAATCTTAAATATTTGTTTTGTTAAGGAATGGTTCTTGACAAGAGAGTCTTATATGTCAAGAGGACAATGGGAGTCTAAAAGATCCTAAAATAATTTCAAAGAACTAATCAAGAGTATTGTTAATCACTAGCCCACGACCTTCAGTCCATATGAGTCTGGATTTTTCACTAACCTTGTCATGTGATTATGGTTATGACAAATTCAGATGGATAGGAACACTTAAACCATACAATCTAAGTGTCATAAGGTTTCTCTTTGATTCATGAAAATGATGGTGAGGAAACTCTTTCACTAAGTAGATAGCAAGTATGATATTTGAATTCTCAAAGTCATTAGTGGAGCGCGTGTGGTTAACCGGCACACTAACTTGGACTTGTGAGAATGACAAAAAGCCAAAAAGTTCTAAACATTATGATTACGACATCCCTCTACATAATTGTTTAGACACACATGTAAGCTATCTAAGGAAAGGTGTATGATTTTGATAAAGTCTTATCAAAGCAATCTCGTATCAGAAATATGAACTTTGGTAGGAAAGTCAATAAAATATTGATTTCTAGAAGCCCAGCTGATTTTTTTGGATACATGTCAAAGCTAGTGGGAGCATAAGTGTTATGCTAGTATGATAATAATCATTATGCTAGTGGAAGCATGATTATTATGTTGTATGTTGCAAGTTAGCAATGTTAATTATAGGAAACAAAAGTTTCAATTTGCTTTGAAAAGTTGTTTTGCTATAATTAAGGGACATGATTTTATACTTCATTTCAATTCTACAAGCTTAGATTGAGATTTTAATCAACTTTAGTCAAGAATATATTTTAATGTTATGTTGGAATGGTTCAACATAAGGAAATTCAATATATGTTGCGCTCTAAAAATTTCGATTATGATTACGGCATCCCTCTTCATAGTTTGAATTATGAGAACATGGAAAACAAAAATTTATAGCATGAATCGTGTCCCATATGCTTTGGGTATAGGATCGATTACATGTGCTTTAATATTTATCCATTCTAAATTTTCCAAATGCTTAGGGCATTAAGAAGGGAAAATGATTAGAATTGGATATGACTAAATTGATTAAGCAATTATCGAGGGCAATTTGATGCTTACCAAAGATTGGTTACTCATGGACAATTGGAAGTTTAGAGTAAGGAACATATTGACATATCCTGAAAAGAGGCAAATCTTTTTCCGAAGTGATAGCCAAAGTGGCAATATGGAAATGTTTCCATAGGTGGAAGTTATTCTTTAAATCTATGTAAGATTAGAAAACTTAATGCAAGAAGGGTGTTCAAAGGAGTGTACATTGAATTTGAGACTTCATTTCCATGGAATTGCCTTCCATTGGAATACTCTGTAATGTCTGTCGCCAAGTCTTTGTGACTTCTGTGCATAGTCATTAAAAGGGGATCATTGCATATAAGTTTAGAATCTAACAGATTATAGTAAATGGCAAGAGTTTGGTATTCTTACATTTACAATAAGGATTGGAATTGTGAAGTACGCATCATTGAATTGTTGTTAATCGATATGTTTCACAAAGAGAGGACCATATATAAACATAGTGTGCATACTTGGAGTATGGAATAGCTATTGTTTAGATAAACATAGTGTGCATGCTTGGAGCATGGCATCACTACTATTTTAATTCAAGTATTAAGTTGATTAATCGAAACATGAATAATGAGTAATCCATATGGTGCTTAGATAAAGGTGTTTTTATTTACACTGAAAGTGTTGACTCCATACAAGATTAGTATTATTTTTGTGTTTCACTTTGCATGTTTTGACTTCCAAAATAATTAGATCATTCTTCCCGAATGATTAAGTTATTCAAACCATCCACAGTCAATCATATGTTGGAAGTAGATATGAATCAAGACTGTCATGAATTTGGCTTGTATGATTTGTCTAATGTGCATTAGACATAGAAAGAGTTGCTACAACATTCATGAGTCTCATAAGTTCTGAGTATTGGATTTAACCCACACTCATTTGAATCACTTCATGGATTTTGTCATGAGTGAATCATGAGACAATAATATCTTATATTCTTCAAACCTAGAGATATGAGTTGTTGACTATGAGTTAGTTATACATTGATTGCACGAAAACGCATTAGTAACTCAATGTTATAAAACGTGCCTTTGTGTATGATTCAACAAGTATTCAGTACAAGCATATGAGTTGAAGTTTATCCATTCATTTTACCCTTAATGGGATAAAAGCGATATCTGTGGGGCCCTCGATGATTTAGTGATGACAAAATGTAAGTGCTCGGCCGAGCCTGGACTGATTTGATTTGTTCAATTAGTCAGTCGTCATATATCAGAAACTGGGAAACAACGAATGGACAGAGAGAATGATTATAATCCATGTATCAGTCCATATGATATCTAGAATGGAGGAATATATGATCACTTATCTAATGGAAACGTCATTGATTTTTTCAGAGTTCGACAACGGCTTTTGAGAGCTACGATTGCTAGTCGGGTTATGAAGTCGTACTTGCAATAATAGTTTTAGATTTATTCAAGTGGGGGACTGTTGGATTAGTGTCTAAGTCCATAACTATAATTGGTATATACTTGACCCGACTCGGCATGGTCCATTTTGGTTGCATGGCATCATGCATTTGGATAGACTTAAATGAGAGAAATAACACTTAAGGTTTATTAATATATTATAAGTTTTAATATATTAATAAGATTATTTAATTAGTATTGATCAAGAATTAATCTACAATTAATTAAGTGATCAAAAGAAGACTAATTAAATATATGGGTTGATTATGTAAATCATCCATACTTATATAGTGGGCTAATGCTCCATGGATTATCAAGTTGGGCTAAAACCCATAAGATGCTCCATGGTGTATTTGAACCCATGGATCCAAGGAAATGGAAAGCCATGACAGTTAGGGTTCACCCTAATTGTGTCACACTATATAAGCATATCGTTCTTGTCAAAATCGGGCACTAGGTCTATGCATGCAGACAATTATATAAGTTATAATAACAAGTTTTCATACACAAATCTTCAAAAATCTTATTTTTTTCATAATATCAAAAGCCATACCTCGTCACATGGTATCCTTGTTTTGATATCATCAAAATACTTCAACCCTAATATATGTGACTTTATTAACGTGTCATCACTTTTTAAATCCTCCAGACTTCTGTGTCCTTTTTTCATACAGTTTCAATGCAGTTGCTGGACCAATCCCCAATACTTCCCCAAACAAACTAATTGTCCTTACCTAGGAAAAACAAAAAAAGTGATTTTGATTTTCAGATATACAGTTTGCAAAAATGTTTTGAAACCCTAATTACAAAAACTTAATCAAACGAAGAAAAACAAACCTGCAGTAGCTGAGAGGTCGAAGGTCTCCGGTGTAGCTGTGGGGTGCGACAGTCTTCTGTCGGTGGTGGCTTTACAGGGAGGCCATGGCTAACAACGGTGATTGAGGAGGACTCGTCGCTTAGTAACCAACGATCGAGAGAATCAGGTGGAGGGTCTATGAATGTGTCGATACATAACGTGTATAATAAACAAGACCCTATTTTCCATCAAGTTATACCTATATGAAACAATTTTTTAAAAAAATTAATACAAGTTTTTCTGAGTTGAAATAGTCATATATTCATGTATGTATATAGACCATAATGTTTACCTCCAATGTAAATTAGTTGACTCAAAACACATAGAACTTATCTCAGAAAATGAAGTAATTCAACAGGGCCATTGTTTTTGTAAATAAAGTAATTCAGAAAATGACGTGGCTGAAACAGGACCTTAAGTTCAGCTTTAGAAGCTGACCTACAAGGTGGAAAACACATCAATTGACGACTCCCTTTAAGGAGGCTTTGGCATATAATTGAAGTATTAATAAGAAAAAAGATATTGAAGTAATAAAAGAACTTATGAATTAGAAATTCATTATCCCGACAAAACCATCTTTCATAAAAGACATCCCTTCTTTGAAAATCTCTCTATTCTGTTTTTAGATGTATATAATAAGGAGAAAATGAGTTTGTAGTAGATAATATCCTCATTTAATCGAATAATTATCAATAACAAAAGTAAAAGAAGAGATGCATGGAAGATAATTACTTACTTTAACATCAACAGTTTTCACATTGGACTATAAGTGGGAACCCCAGCTACTCTTTTTATCAACAAAACTTCAAACACCAGCTACTCTTTTTCATCCTCCTTATAAATTATAATACTTTGTTATATAATCACCTTGCTTCAACAATGGCATGTACAGTTTTATTCCTCTTAACTCAAATGACCAAATTTAGTATCAGCACTTCTTGTTTGCTTAAAATACAATTAAAGATTAATTGTGACATATGTAACAGAATAAATTATCATAATTAATAAAAAAAATTACATGCCCATCTACATTAATTAATAATACCTGGTATTAGCTACCACTTTTTTCAACGATAGTAGACAAACGATGTTGGTCCTGTAACAGCATTACAAATAAACATTGAGCTTAGATTTTACACTTTATGCAAAAAAAGATAGCCCAACTTCAATTATATGCCAACTGCAGATTTAATCAAATAATATAACGCTTAATATGGAGCATCATAGGAAGTAAATGAATATGGATTTTTATCTAACACTTGGTGGGAGAAAATAAGTGCACATATAACACAAACTCTTCTCTGTATCTCTTCAATCCCATTGAAAACATCCTTAAAACTCAAAATGCATTGTGATAAGAAAAACTATTAATAGGAGTACCTGAGAGAAGTTCATATTTGGTGGTGACAGGTGTATAGTTGGAAGCGGTTCATAAAGTACAATACTGAAAGAAAGAGAGAGTGAGGCTCTCGACATGATGAAGGAACACATCAGTCAGCTGAAGAACAAATTGATCAGAATGTTAGAAAAAGAGAAATCGATACCTACTTGGATGCAGGAGAAATAGATAAAGGTTGTGCCCTTCGCTCTTGAGTTCAATGAAAAAGCTGGAACTGTTAGCTACAAACAACACTAGAAAAAACCTTAATCAAAACTTCCGTTCACTAAATCAATTCCACTGATGCTACAAACAAACATATTTTAATCATAGAACCTTAAAAATTAACCTGATATCACATTAGATCTTTTGAATTGCCCTTTAGTCGAATTTCCCAACCTACAATCGCCATCATGATCAACAATAAAAGTAGGTGGAGGTTCACATATTTATAAGAAATAAAATTGATGTGGATCAAGGATAAGAATAAGAAGATCCCAAAAACGATTTTATTCAAAATCTCGAGAATAGTCGAGGTCGACGATAAAGAAGTTATACATTGAAAACTAATGAATGATTACTGGATAAAAGGAAACATATTAGGAGGAAAAAGTTAAACCTTCACACAGGAGATGAGAGAAAGCAAAATCCAATTACCTTTTGAACATCATTTAGGGATTCATCTACCGAGTCCGACCTATCATCTTCTTTTTTGTAAGATCGAAAACTGTTAGATGAGATGGAGGTGGGATTAGAAGCGAATTTAAGGGATCGAACCCACCCAGTGCCATTTTCCTTCCCCTAAACCACCATCGCTCGTAAACGTAGATCCCAAGGCGAGGAATCCCCGGCGCTCCGTGAACCAACGAAAGCAAGAGCAATTCTCGTATGAAGACGAAGCCCTAGGGCTTTTTCGAAGAAGGTGGAGATGGCGGAATCGAGATCGAAGTTGTGCGATTCGAGGAGGGAGGCTTCTTCTTTGGTAGCAGAAGTAAGTTCTGAGAACGCTGCGATCATTTCCTGGCGGCGATTAATCTAATTTTGACTTTCAATCTTCAGTGAATTTACTAGTGGTGGTGGCTTTCAAGCCAGCTTTGAGTTTTTCTTCTAATTGAGAGATATTGAACACAAGTGTAGGTGGTGCCCAGATGTTAGGGCTTGCTGACTCACTCCAGCCAGGCTCAATAGCCAATGAGATCAATGGAGCCGAAGAGAAAGCATGCAGGAAAGCATGACTCTCCATGTGAAGATCAAGAAATAGTGATTTCAACAGTGTGAAGTTCTTTACGCCAAGCTGGCGGCTGAGCAACCGCGTAGCGGTGTCGAAGTTTCCGGCCGCCGCATCTTCAGCCGCAAGATATGATTTTTGGACCCTAGCACGTCCTAGAGAGAAAGGAGGTGGCGATGCCTTAGGGTTTGTAGAGAGAAGCTCTGGAGGAAAAAGTGAAGAAGCGGGCACTTCAAAATATTAGAATCGCAAAGGATTTCATTTTCAGCCTTTAAAAACGCGCGTTAGATTAAAAAAATATAAGGTGACATTTCTAGAGGACACACATTTAAAACAAGTTCCCTCCGTGTTTGTATTTTTTTTGTTGGACATTAATTAGAAGGGCGCAAAAATGCGTGTCCACTATCCTTCAAAATTTGGAAGGCTGACATTATTTTTAAGGTCACAAGAAAATGTGTATCGTAAATCAGCGAGTGTCATTGTTTGCGCGTCGTTAAAGGGTATTTTTCTTGTAGTGCTTTCAACTGTAGTATGAAAATCCTTTATTTTGAGAGCTTAGTATCACAACTGTAATACCTCTGATCGATCACAAACACCAAGGCACTTGGAAGAATGTAAGAGAGAGAGGATAGAGGTGATTTTCGGCTTTAGCAATCCTTTTGGGCTTATGGTAGCTGGAAATGTGATGTCTAGGGTCCCTATATATAGGTAAGCTGCTAGGGTTTCAGTTATAACCCTAATTGGATAACTTAGGCCTTAAGCAGTCCAAAGGAACCTTCAAGAACAAGGCCTTAGACGATTTCAAGGTGGGCTTCCCTCCTTTATTTCGTCCACCTCTTCCTTACGGATCCTCAGCCTAAAATCCAATTATCTTATAAATGCATTTCCAGTCCCCAAGATTTAGGTAATATCTTTTGACCACAAAATTAATTTCCTAATTAATTATTGACCAATATTAATTAACCAATCTGATTTCTCTTTTAATATATTATTCATATAATATATTAATAAAACATAATAACCTCTCTATTATTTATCTAGTCAAGTTGCTTTGGTGAAGGTAACCCAAAAGGACCATGCTACAATCAGGTCAAGTACATACCAAATATAGTTATGGACTTAGACACTAATATAACACTTAGGTACCCAAATTGTAACGACCAAAAAGTCCAACTAATTTAAATTTTTCAAAAACAACCCGATTTCATTAAATTATTACAAAAAGGTTTTCAATGCAAATCATTTAGTGTATTCCCAGAATCACATTACTACAAAATCATGAGGAGCGGTACGATCACGCCTTCACCTTGCCACAGTCTCCTGAAGAACCTGAAAAACATTAAACCACAACTGTAAGCCCGAAAGCTTAGTGAGATACCCCCAAAATACGAACCACGTATACCATACACATATCACTCTATCTCATAACGAATCACAGAATAGCCATGCATATCAGGTCTACTGTGGGACTGGTCCGCCTTGCAGGGCCTTCAGTCCACCTGGTCCACCCTTCGGGTCCAATCATGTCCCTCGAGTCTGTAGTATGGTTGGTCCGCCCGCACTGGGCCTTCAACTCACCTGGTCCACTCTCTGAGTCTACAGTATGACTGGTCCTCCCGCATCGGGCCTTCAGTCAGCCTGGTCCATTCTCCGAGCCTCGGCACGTTTGGTCCGCCCTCGTGGGGCCTACAACCTATCCGGACCGCTCGTTGGGCCTTCGGAATAACTGGTCCGCCCTGGGTATCTTGGCGTACAGCACAATGCAGGACCCGCCTCAACCCAACTCCAGTCCAAAAAACTATGTGCACATAAACATACAATCACATAACAAATCATATTCATGTAAACCGATCTAGCAGATCACATAACACAACATACTCTAACGGGATACCGACCTAACCGGTCACTAGCATAGCATCATCCTATCTACCAGGATACTAACCTTAACCGGGTCTCTAACGAGTACCATCCTAACTACCAGGATGCAAACATATCAAAAATTTAACATAACAATAGATACCCAGATCTTAATCCGATAAAAGGGTCGGCCTTGGTGCCTTAGACCCTGTTGATATAGTGAGGATAACTCACCTCGAAACTGCCGGCTGAAGGGATAAGATCCCGCTGCTCCGAACTCCGACACGAACTTCTCCACTGAACACCAAAACACTCAACTCAATATTTACCCTTATTTACCAAAATACCCCTAGAAGACAACTGGTCAACCCTTGGACAAGGTCAAAGTCAACCCATGACTGACTCTACTCGCCGAGTCAACCCGATGACTCGCCGAGTCCCCAAGCTCAGACTTCCCTCAATCCGCGACCTGACTCGGCGAGTCACCCCGAGACTCGCTGAGTCCAACCACTTTGAGTCCACTCGCACCCAACTCACCGAGTCATCCCTTGACTCACCGATTCTCGACTCAACCAGAAAATATTGGGACTCTTCGACAAGACTCGCCAAGTCCAAGAACAGACTCGTCGAGTCTAAGGCTATCTTCAACCTACTCGCCAAGTTGTTCATCCAACTCGCCGAGTTCCAGCTCATCTTCAAGCAACTCGTCGAGTCCACCCTTGTGACTCTCCGAGTACCATCGGTCTGAATCAGTACAGAAGCATTCCAGACCATGCAATTGATCCAAAACATAGATCCAGCCTCCTACAACCTATCCATCACGTAAAGTGGCAAACTTTACGTGAATCCATGAAGATCTAGGCATTATACACATTAGGGCTAAGGTTTGGGACAAGATAGCTTCACTAAATACTCAATCACAGGGACTTTCAGGCATTCCAACCCTTCTCTATTCCAGATCTGAGGTAGCAACCTCAGATCTAACCTCTAGACTCCAAAACATCAATAGATGTGATCTCAACACCCCCCCAAAATGAAGAATCTAGACAATAGCAGCTCAAGAACAAGATATTACCTTCAAAGAAGGCCCCAACAACAATGAAACTCGAATCCAAGCAAAACCCTTTGATCCAAGCCTTTTCTCCTTCAAGATTTCTTCAACTAGCATTTCTCCAAGCTCCAAGTTGCCCAACAATGGTGTTCCTCCATGAAATTAGGATTTCTGGGGCTCAAGGGGAATCAAAGAGGCTGGGGAGGAAACATAATGTTCTTTATATAGAGCTCAACCCCGAGAATTAGGGTTTTCTCCACTCAGCACCTACTCGCCGAGTCCATCTTTGGACTCGCCGAGTAGGCCACTTGACACGTGACCAAAGTCGCGACCCTACTCGCCGAGTTGCCATCCAATACTTACACTTTTAGCCCTTCAACTCTACTCTTGCTATTCCGGGATGTTACAATTCTCCCCCACTTAAATTAGGCTTCGTCCTCGAAGCCTACGGCAACTCAACTTCAAAATACTTCCCACGACGCGCCACCTGAACTTAACCGGACCAGGTCCCTCAGGGCATACCCAACGAATCTCAAACTCACTTTCTCTTTCCATACGGTGTCCTGACCACCATCTTAAATCGGGCACCGACTGTACCCTTCGATAACCGCACTCAACAACCGAGAATTACCCATAATCCATTACTACTCCAAATCACAACCATTACTCGACCCATATGAGCTATAATTAACTTGAACCACCCGATTCCCGATCCGAGTCCAACTCTATCCATTCCAGGATAACAGAAAGACACACTCTTCAGAGCAACTCCCATGAGTTCTCTTCTTGCAATCGCATGCACATGCTGAACTAGCTCTAGCACCCTCGGGTCAGGAAATCCATCACTCTGACGATCCTCAAAACATCCCTCAGGATGAACTGCTGATACATAAATCCTTTCCCGAGATCAAACTGGGAACCCAAAACTCAATATCTGCATCCCTTACGAGTCTCTTGACTTTACAGCCTCGGAAGTCCCTTCTGCAACCCCGACAGGCATCCCCTCATGATGTCATCCCAAACCGCCGCCGCACATGCTGCTCAATGACCACCGTCGGACCACTCCGATCATAACTCTACACTGTCGTTTTCACTTCCGTGAATTTTCACTCCCTTTCGGAATTTCATTCCTCCCTCTTTCCTTACCAAGGAAACCACTCGCCCACCTTGTCACCATGACAAGTAGTATGGTGCTCACCCCACGCTATACCACCTCTTTAAAGCGCACCCGATATCCATTCAACACAACTACTCTGACTCTCATCATAGGGACTCTCAAGCCTATACACTATCTTCACTGATCAAGATCACTACCCGGGACCAGACCTTCCAATGAAATCACACTGCAACATTCGCAATACATAACCTCGAATCGATCCAACAATACTCGCAGAGTCTTCAGCATGACTGGACCGCCTCACCAGGCCTTCAGCCAATCTGGACCACTCTCAGAACCTTCAGCCAATCTGGACCGCTCTCAGTGTCTTCAGTCTGGCTGGACCGTCCTCCGAGCCTTCGGCCTGACTGGTACGCCTACCGACCTTCAGTCTATCCGGACCGCTCAACTAGCACTCATCATTCCGAGCTATCTCTTCGGGAAATCCTCCCGTGCATACCGTTCTAGCCCTCTAAGGGTTCCGAACTCTATCTCCATCATACATACTCGATCCCGGCCTGCTCCCAGGCCCTCCACAATCAAATGCCCTAGGTCTGTATTCTGCCCCGCACGTCTGTTACTCACCCATACGAGCTTGCTCTCGGCTGATAGAAATACCGCTGAATTCCCCAAGCAGCTAAACAACCTCTCAAGCCTAACAACCATCCGGAGAATTTCCAATTCTCCCCCACTTAAGACACTGACAATTAACCACGGGTCACCATCACCGATCTCCCAAAACAACCTTGCAGAAAACCAACACTTACACGCAAATTGTTTCACACCAGCACTAACAACTTTCATAAAAATCATATTTCCACACTGAACAACCCGCTCGAAAGGAACCCAATCTTCAACTATCCATTCCTCAGACTGCAGAGGCTACCCGACATTCAAACCAACGCTGCATCCGCCACTAATCCTCACAAAGATAATCAACGATAGCTCGAAGCACTGATCCATAACCATATCGATCCTTTAGGGGACAAAGGATACCAAAACGAAATCCTGAACACAACTCGCCAAACCCTCAAGGAACAACGGATACCACACGAAAACCCGAAACGCAATTCCATAACCATCCAACGAGACTAGCAGATAAACGATACTCCACAATAATAAAAAATAATCAAGACAACAGGAAAGAAACATACCCGCAGCAGCAAGCTGAAAAGCACGACCCTAAGCCCTTGGGGGCTCCGCTCCACCCTGAACTCCACCTGTGATTCTCAACGTGGCCGGTTACCAACTTGTAACGACCGAAAAGTCCAACTAATTTAAAATTTTAAAAAACAACCCGATTTCATTAAATAATTACAAAAAGGTTTTCAATGCAAATCATTTAGTGTATTCCCAGAATCACAGTACTACAAAATCATGAGGAGCGGTACGATCACGCCTTCGCCTTGCCACAGTCTCCTGAAGAACCTGAAAAACATTAAACCACAACTGTAAGCCCGAAAGCTTAGTGAGATACCCCCAAAATACCACCCACGTATACCATACACATATCACTCTATCTCATAACGAATCACAGAACAGCCATGCATTTCGGGTCTACTGTGGGACTGGTCCGCCTTGCAGGGCCTTCAGTCCACCTGGTCCACCCTCCGGGTCCAATCATGTCCCTCGAGTCTACAGTATGGTTGGTCCCCCGCACTGGGCCTTCAACTCACCTGGTCCACTCTCTGAGTCTACAGTATGACTGGTCCGCCCGCATCGGGCCTTCAGTCGGCCTGGTCCACTCTCCGAGCCTCGGCACGTCTGGTCCGCCCTTGTGGGGCCTACAGCACAAAGCAGGACCCACCTCAACCCAACTCCAGTCCAAACAACTATGTGCACATAAACATACAATCACATAACAATTCATATTCAGGTAAACTGATCTAGCAGATCACATAACACAACATACTCTAATAGGATACCGACCTAACCGATCACTAGCATAGCATCATCCTATCTACCAGGATATTGACCTTAACCAGGTCTCTAACGAGTACCATCCTAACTACCAGGATGCAAACATATCAAAACAATAACATAACAATAGATACCCGGATCTCAATCCGATAAAAGGGCCGGCCTTGGTGCCTTAGACCCTGTTGATATAGTGAGGACAACTCACCTCAAAACTGCCGGCTGAAAGGATAAGATCCCGCTGCTCCGAACTCCGACACGAACTTCTCCACTGAACACCAAAACACTCAACTCAATATTTACCCTTATTTACCAAAATACCCCTAGAAGACAACTGGTCAACCCTTGGACAAGGTTAAAGTCAACCCCTGACTGACTCTACTCGCCGAGTCAACCCGATGATGCGCCGAGTCCCCAAGCTCAGAACTTCCCTCAATCTGTGACCTGACTCACCGAGTCACCCCGAGACTCGCCGAGTCCAACCACTCTGAGTCCACTCGCACCCAACTCACCGAGTCATCCCTTGACTCACCGATTCTCGACTCAACCAGAAAATATTGGGACTCTTCGACAAGACTTGCCGAGTCCAAGAACAGACTCGCCGAGTCTAAGGCTATCTTCAACCTACTCGCCGAGTTGTTCATCCAACTCGCCGAGTTCCAGCTCATCTTCAAGCAACTCGTCGAGTCCACCCTTGTGACTCGTCGAGTACCACCGGTCTGAATCCATACACAAGCATTCCAGGCCATGCAATTGATCCAAAACATAGATCCAGCCTCCTACAACCCATCCATCACGTAAAGTGGCAAACTTTACGTGAATCCATGAAGATCTAGGCATTATACACATTAGGGCTAAGGTTTGGGACAAGATAGCTTCACTACATACTCAATCACAGGGACTTTTAGGCGTTCCAACCCTTCTTTATTCCAGATCTGAGGTAGCAACCTCAGATCTAACCTCTAGACTCCAAAACATCAATAGATGTGATCTCAACACCCCCAAAAATGAAGAATCTAGACAATAGCAGCTCAAGAACGAGATATTACCTTCAAAGAATGACCCAACAACAATGAAACTCGAATCCAAGCAAAACCAAGGGGAATCAAAGAGGCTGGGGAGGAAACATAATGTTCTTTATATAGAGCTCAACCCCATGAATTGGGGTTTTCTCCACTCAGCACCTACTCGCCGAGTCCATCTTTGGACTCACCGAGTAGGCCACTTGACACGCGACCAAAGTCGCGACCCTACTCGCCGAGTCCATCCATGGACTCGCCGAGTTGCCCTCCAAAACTTACACTTTTAGCCCTTCAACTCTACTCTTGCTATTCCGGGATGTTACACAAATCCTATCTTGGAATACCTTCAACCATTGATTATTCATACCAAACACCATCATTTTTCCCTAACGCTCTTCCTTTCGGTCATTTTTCTATGAATCTTCTTCCTTAGCTTTCTTGACGCTTTGCACACTCATTGAGACAAATTCAATTCTTAACGCTCTTGGCCTTCTCCTTTCAAGGATCACTTTTCGGCTTAAAGCATCAGCTACAACATTTGCTTTACCCGGATGGTAAAGTATCTCACATTTGTAATCCTTAACCAACTCTAGCCAGCATTGCTGCCTCATATTCAATTGTTGTTTATCAAAGAGATACTGAAGACTTTTATGATCAGTGAAGAGTTTGCAATTCGTGACGTAAAGATAATTCCTCCATATCTTTAGTGTGAATACTAGCGCTACCAACTCCTAATCATGAGTGGTGTAGTTCTCTTCATGCCCCTTCAATTGTCGAGATGCATATGCTATCACCTTTTCCCTTTGGGTCAGAACACAACCTAACCCAACACCGGATGCATCGCTATAAACTGCAAAGTGTTCAACTCCATTGGGTAAAGAAAGAATCAATGTTTCACACAACTTCTTCTTTTGCTTCTCAAATGCTTCCTTATGCTTCTCACTCCAAGTATAAGTAGCTGCTTTATGGGTCAAAGCTGTCAATGGAGCACCTGTCGAAAAAAAGCCTTGGATAAACCTGCGGTAGTATCCAGCTAATCCCAAAAGGCTTCGGATCTCCGTGGGATGTTTCGGTCGTTCCCACTTAATCACTGCTTTATTTTTTGTTGGGTCAACCAAGATCCATTCTTGGTTAACAACATGACCCACGAATTGGACTTCTCGAATCTAGAAATCGCATTTGGAGAACTTTGCATACAACGTCTTCTTCTTCAAAACTTACAACACTTGTTGTAGGTGTTTGCCATGCTCCTACTGGCTCTTTGAGTAAACCAAAATGTCATCTATGAACACTATCATAGATTTATCAAGGAATGGTTTACAAACCCTGTTCATCAAATCCATGAATGTTGTTGGAGCATTGGTTAGTCCAAACGACATAACCAATAACTCATAGTGTCTATACCCCGTTCTGAATGCGGTTTTCTCAATATCCTACTCTCTCACTGTCAGCTGATGATATCCTGGTCTAAGATCGATCTTGGAGAAATAGCTCGAACCTTGTAGCTGATCGAATAGGTCATCAATCCATGGCAATGGGTACTTGTTCTTTACTGTTGCCTTGTTCAGCTCTCTATAGTCTACGCACATCCTCATGCTTCCATCTTTCTTCTTTAAGAATAACACTGAAGCTCCCCAAGGTGATGAATTAGGTCTAATGAAATCGTTGTCCAATAAATCCTGAAGTTTCATCATAAGTTCCTTCATTTCCGTCGTTTCTAATCGGTATGGTGCTTTTGCTGTTGGTGCTGTTCCTGGCAACAAGTCTATTCAAAATTCTACTTGTCTATCAGGAAGTAATCTAGGAAGATCTTCGAGAAAGACTTCTAGATAGTCACACACCACTGGTATGTTTTGCATCTCCTTTTTCTCCTTCTTAGCATTGATAAAAAAAATGCCAAGTATGAGGTGCATCCTTTAGATAAACATATTTTGGATTTCATTAAGGAAATGATTCCAAAATTTATTATGCGCTTGTCCTCGTACACCATAAATGACTCTTTTCTAGGTGGGTTTACCCTCACTATCTTTTTCTTGCACAATATCTCAGCATCATAAGCGTTAAGCCAATTCATTCCCAATACGATGTCAAAACCATTTAACTCAATGGGTAACAGCTCCTCGTGGAATTCTTTTCCGTTCAAGTTGATGACGATATTCATAATACAATCACTAACGGGTATGAATTTGCCACCGGCAACTTCTACAACTAGGGCGTCATCAAGTTTTTCTATTGTCACCCCGCGACCGTCGGCGGAAACATCGGGTGGTGTAACGTCATTCTTCGTATCACAGTTATATAACATACATGGAACAATACTAAAGAAAATACAAACCTTTATTGATGATTGAAAGTTACATTATTGTTTTCCAAGTACTTATTACATAATACCCGATTATGGCATACTTCTTAATGAACACAAAGGGTGATAGTAAAACTTCTCATGTTCGAATACATACCAGCTTTTCAAGTTCCTGAAAATACATGCATTTTAAAATACGTCAACATAAAGTTGGTGAGTTCACAGGTTTTAACTCCATGTGAAAATAATACTTTTCCTAAGTTCAAAAGTTTAGTTTTTGAAAGTATCATTTTGACGCTCCAACATTTAGTATATGTATAAGGTATAATAGTCTACTTATCAAATAAGTGTTATACCTAAACGTTCTTTGAACCTAGGGTATAAGTAGGGGGAAACATGTACTTAACATTGATAATTGTATACGACAATGTATAATGTTTCTAACAATTTGCTACCATGAGCCTATAACCGCTGCTACGACATAATAACTCTGATAAAACACACTCATGATTTCCATGAAAAACAACACACTCATGATTTTCGTGAGAAACAACACCGTACACTTCATCGATGCTGGAACAATAACAAGTAAAAGGATAGTTCGTCACTCACTTATGGTTGACTGTAGCTAACAATCACAAGCGGGGTTGTCAACCCGTATACTAATTATACACGACTTCCTCGCTCACACAGGATTAACGGTTATAGTTCAGAGGATTTCCTCTAAGATCCCCAATCTTAGTTGATAAATACAATTACTCATGTATACTTTGACGACTTTCTATAGCTTTAACAACAAAAGCATTTTTAGGTCGAAAACCCTAAGTTATTAGACTATGCCTTTGAACATTACTCCTAAGTTTATATTACTTTAGGCAGTACAACAGCTATAACTTGAGGAAAAATCAGGTTTTATCTTAACATAAAACCAACAATAACAATATATAACATATCGAGTTTTATCTTGTCATAAAACCAACAATAAAAACATATAGCATACCAAGTTTTATCTTGACAAACCAATAATAACAACATACTTTTTAACATATAGAACTTCCGAATATAACTTCGGAACTATATCGCACACAACATATATATATATATATATATATATATATATATATATATATATATATATATATATAATCCTAAGTATAACTCAAGATCTACATTAGTACAAGAACATGCTAACAAGTTGATAATAGTTGTATATATTAAAAATATTATATTTAGAACAGTTATATCCTGATTAATATAACTATCTACGTTGATACTAATATACCATCATATAGATATAATAGTAACGTATATACAATATTTAACAGGCGTTTTCCCCTGAAAATATTAGAAAGTGGGGCCGTGAAACTCACCCTAATAGCATGATTAACTAGAAACGGTTAGTGGTTCGAGATCATCGGGCTCGGGATGCAAAATGGGCTCCAAAAATGAGATAGAAAGAAGAGTTTAGGTGTAAGAATGGATGAAGTCGGACCTACTATTTATACGCCGTCCAAGACAAGTTCACGTCGTGAATCTAAGCTGCATTATCTCGTACACTTGCCATTTGCGTCCTAGCTTCTAAAGGTGTCACGATTCTAGTTTCATGCCGTGTCCTTTATATTCACATCATAGGAATTCAACACCTCACTCCCATAGACTTTGCACATGTTTTCCACCCTCAAAATATGTCCCGGACTACTTTCACATCGTGAGTTTGCGTTTCACATCGTGAATCCAGATAGCTAGGGTTTTCTGCCATGTGTCATGCTCTATGACAACTGCATCTTCGGAACATCATAACTTTTGCATACGAAATACGTTTTGGATGTTCTTTATATGCATGTGTAGGTAATTACGAGTACTAAAACTCTCTTTTAGAATCTAATAGCTCTCTGTAATTCTATTTGAAATTCGTCTTATTATAGAGATTTATAGTGTTCTATTTATCATAACTTCTTCATGCGAAGTCAGATTCAGACATTCTCTATATTTTTGGAATCGTATGGACGTATACTTTGAGTTGTATCATAAAGAAAGTTCATATTTGTATTAGAATTTATCATGAACTACAAAGTATGTTTTTCACATTACTAGTTTAATAAAATCACATTACATGATTGGCATAATCACATATGATTGTTACTGACCTATTTTGACTAGTGTTACATCTATAGGCAGTGTTAGTCTTCCACCAAAATTATGTGATATAAAGGAGTAATTTTCTTTGGAATCAAATAATATATTGGCGGGAAATCCATTTACAAGAAAGGTATCTGAAGCGACGTCCGCTCCATCCTTCACGGCTTCCAGGGTCATCTGGAAAGCTCTCGTCTTCGGCTTTGGTAGGATATTAGGCCTTGCTGCCTCCTTCTTCCTCGAGCAGTCCCTTGAAATGTGCCAATATTCGTTGCTCCCATAACAGACTTTCTTATTGAAGGTGCACTCATTGGCATAGTGCCCAGGCTTTCAACATTTAAAACAAGTGACCTCCTCGCCATATTTCCCAACATGTTTCTTCTTGCACTTGTCACACCATTTTGCTTCACCTCCTCATTCTCTCGAACCAGACTTCAAGAATTTACTTTTCTTGTTGGATCTTGAAGATCCATCGAACTTTCTTTTCTCACCAACCTTAGTTCTCTCCAGACCCCTTTCCTTCAATTGTGTCTCAACATTCTTGGTTGCCTTCATTGTGCTTGCCATTTTGACTGTTGGGCTAAAGCCTGATGGCAATCTGTTAGCAAAATGTTCTATCTTGGCGAGTTCAGTTGGCACTAGTTATGGAAATTACTTCATCTTCTCAGTGAACGCAGTAGCATAGTCATCAATGCTCATTTTCCCCTTCTTCAGGTTCTGGAACTCATTGTTTAGATCTATCAGATCTATTTCAGAGCAGTACTGCATTTTCAACTTCTCTATGAATGCTTCCCAAAACATTTTTAGAGCTTCTCCTTGTGGCATCATATCTGCTAATAATTTCCACTAGCTTAAAAATCTGGTCTTTAGTTGTCTGACCGCAAAGATAGTTTTATGCTTGTCGCTACAGTTACAACTTTCAAATACCATCTCCATTTTGGAGATCCAACCCATAATCTCTACAGGCTTTGGGCTTCTAGAAAGACTTGTTGGTTTGGCGCCCATGAAATTCTTATACATACGCCCATCTCTGTTGATTCCCCTCTCTGGGTCATTCCATTCTGCCACTAGGGGTCCTGCTTGACTGACAGTGTGGCTATAATTTCCTTCCTTTGACTGTCTGTCATTCAGTTCAGGTTGTTCAACAAGCATTGAAGGTTCATACCAATTATTCAATAATAGTTTTCTCATCTCTTCCCTTTGTTCGGCCATCATATCCTGAATCATGGCTTGTACTCCGGCCTGAGTGACTGGCTCTGGTGCAGCTTCTACTATCAGCACCTGCTCAATCAATTGGGCTTGTGGTCGTTGATTCCTATTTTCATTCGCATTTTTAGCTCCACTTCGGGTTCTTTCAATTCCATTTTGATCTATACACTAAATTAGGAGAATTTAGATATTTATTCATGATAGATGTTTAAATTCTCCTTATCACTCCGAAACGTTACATGCTAGTTCTAATATCGTATTTGTGCGCTTAGAATCCTGAACGCATCAAGTTTCTAGATCCGGTCGGCAACAGACCATAGATCCGAACAAATAATAGCATATATGGAAAACATATAGAATCTATAACATAAAATCATTTGAAGCATCTTTACTAAAATAAACTAGTGCCCATGTCTAAAATATGGTCAAATAATTCATCTTTATTATATCATCATATTTAAGTATAAAGCACATAAAGTCACACAATTCACATAATAGTCAAATAATTCATCTTTATTACTTCAAAAAAAGTTACCATGATTGACCTAGACTATTACATCATCATCATTGCTTAGCCTGGAAACACGGATGTTACAACTCCCCCTTGGGATGATTCTGTCCCGAAATCATGCATTAGCAAACAAATGCGGATAGCGACTCATCATGTTACTCTCCGTTTCCCAGGTGAGATTTGGCCCATTCGTATGTTTCCATCGCATAAGCACCAAATCGATCATCTTGCTTCACAACTTCTTAGTATTACGGTCAACAATCACCTCTAGTTCTTCAATTAGCCTCTTGGTTTCATCCATCCTTAATTTAGAAACTAGAATTATGTCAGGAAATTCTCCCGTGAACTTCCTTAAATAAAATACGTGGAAAGTATTATGAATATCATCTAGTTCTTCTGGTAGTTCTAGCTTGTAAGCTTGGTTCCCAATCCTTTGAAGAACTTTGAACGGTCCAATAAATCTTGGACTCAAATTTCCTCTTTTCCCGAATCTTATAAGTCCCTTCCATGGTGAGACTTTAAGCAAAACCGAATCTCCAACTTTGAGTGTCATTGGTCGTCTTTTCTTGTCAGCATAGCTCTTTTGACGATCCTGAGCTGCTAACATCCTTTCCTTTATCACCTTCAACTTTTCAGCGGTCTGATGGAATATCTCGGGGACCATAAACTACTTTTCTCCAGCTTCAAGCCAACATGACGGCGTTCGAAACTTCTGTCCGTACAAAGCTTGATAAGGTGCCATCTTGATCCTCGAATGGAAACTATTATTGTAGGAAAATTAAATTACCAAATGTAACTGTTCATCCTGGTTACCTTTGAATTCCAGGGCACATGCTCTTAGCATATCCTCTAGTGTTTGAATCGTCCTTTCGCTCTGACCATCGGTCTTTGGATGGTAAGCTATACTTAAACACAACTTTGTATCCAATTCCTCTTGTAGACTCCTCCAAAACCTTGACATCAAACGGCTGTCACGATCTGATACAATCATTAAAGGAACACCTTGAAGGCTTACTACCTCCTTGACGTAAGCATTTTCAAGTTTATCCATAGACCATCTTTCATTGGCTGCTATGAAGCGTGCACTTTTAGTGAACCGATCAACGAGCAGCCAAATCATGTCATGACCGCTCTTCGTTTTGGGAAGGCTAGTCACAAAAATCCATGGGGATCTCTTCCCATTTACCCATGGGTACATGTAAAGGTTCTAAACTCCCTCACGATTTCTGATGTTGTGCATTAAATCTCACACATGTTAAGCACTCGGCCACATACTTTGCAACATCAAGCTTCACCGTCGGTCACCAGTAGTAGGGTTTCAGATCCCTATACATTTTCGTGCTACCGAGATGAATCGAGTACATGGTCTTGTGAGCTTCTTCCATTAGAAAATCTCTTATTCCTTGCATCTTATTGATGGGTTTTGAGCATTACATTAATCCTATGGTCCAAATGCAAACCCTAAAGCTTTGGATCTAGGTTTCTCTAATTGTACATGCAAATCATCAAAAGCTTATAAACCCTAATCTAGTATACAAAATTCGAAATTGATAACTAAACCAAGTATAGATGATTACCTTTCAATTGTAGTTTGAAGATCCTTGAATTTGAGAGCTTAGTATCACAAATGTAATACCTCAAATCGATCACAAACACCAAGGCAATTGGAAGAATGTAATACCCATGTTTTACCCAACATATTTGTAAATAAAAATACATACACAATTTAGATGTGAAAAATGAAGTTTAAAACTTTCTTACAGCATAGATCTCAAATAAACAAAACAATATATATATATATATATATATATATATATATATATATATATATATATACACACACACATAGCATGTAATTTATATAAAATACTTCATATCTATGTGTAAGATGAAAGTGACTACACACTCACCTGATATAGTGGTGATTCGAACAGCACTGCACTTTTTAAAATAATCTTCTTTGATGAAACCGGGAGGTTTGCTTGAAAACCGGGTTCTGTGCGGGTAGAGTCCTGAACTGAAAAACTCTTTTTCTTCGAGCCTTAGGACATTACTAGGATTTCTTCTAGCGCTAAGGAGGTTCCCCAGGATTCGGGGTGGTTTAGAGTAGCTAGAGAGAGAGAGAGAGAGAGAGAGAGCAGAGAGTGAAAGAGAGGTGTAAAAGAGAAAAGGAGTTGGCTAGCCTGGCACCCCTTGATAGGGCCAAAGTCTCGCAGTACACGGGTCATACTTCGGATATACGCGGGGCGTACTGGACACACGTCTGATCCTCGGTGGTGGTACGTGGCTCGCTTTGGACCATAAAAGAAAAGGAGACCACGTAGACTACGGGCTTCGTATGCAGGGTGTACCTCGGTACGCTTAGCGTACCCTCGTACGCGAGGTGTTCCTTCGGATAAGCTTCGAAATGTGTGCCTCGAACTTCAAAAATTCATAACATTCGCATACGAGCTCCGTTTTTGACGTTCTTTATATCCACGTGTAGGTTAGATCGTGCTCTAGAACTTTCATTTAGACTCTGTCGGCTAGTTTTGACTTTATTTTTAAAGCTATATTTTTAACAGGTCGGGACAGGAAAAGTCTGTTAAAAATTCATAACTTCTTCATCGAACTTCTGTTTTTGTATGTCTTTTTACCGTTGAACTACTATTGACAAGATCTTTGATCCTCGTTTAGGTTTTGTCGGCTAAAAATCACTCGATCTATAATTCGAATTCCGGGCTGCACACTGCTTTGCCAAATCTTAGAAATTTCATAACTTCCTAATACGAAGTCAGATTTGCACGTTCTTTTTATGCACGCTCTCGGTTTGACGTATGCTACAACTTTTGTTTAGATCTCTAAGGCTAAAGAGCACTTTATTGTAAAATCACGTTTTACATCACGCAATGTCGTGCCGGTTCTGTCGCGAAACTTCGACAAGTTATAACTGATGGGTTTTGTACATAAGAACATTCCTAAGTGCGCATACAAACCCTAATGCTCGGATCTAGGTTTCTCTATTAAACATGCTTTGAATCCAAGACTTCTAATGACTTATTAGGTATAAGAACAATACAAAACCAGAGTTAGAAGCATACCTTGAAACACTTGTTTGATCTTCTTGTTCTTGGAGCTTTAGAGTCACAATTGTCACTCCTTTAATGGTTTACAAACACCAACTAGCAAAGAGGATGATTTGAGAGAGAGGAGAGTGGAGGAATTTGGCCAGGGTTTCTCTACTTTAGATGATGTACCAATTTTCCTTTGCCATAGGGTCTATTTATACTTGTAGACTCCTTAAGGATTACAACTGAAAACCCTAATTGGATAACTATTACTCAAAGCAATCCAAATCCTTCCCAAGATAATGCCTTGGACGATTTTGAGGCTTATCCTAGCCTAGAAATCATCCAACCCCTATCCAATAAGGATTTACAGTCTAAAGTTTAACTATCAACCAATTGACAGTTTATACCCACTTATTTAATTAACCTCCTTAAGTCACCAAATTAATACTAATTAATCTATGACTTATATTAATCAAATAACTATATTATTATTCCTTATATTATTCTCATAATATATTAATAATATCTATTCTCTCATAATAAATCATCCTACCAAGTTGCTATGGTGAAAGCAACCCAAAAGGACCATGCACAATTGGGTCAAATACTTGCCTAATATAGTTGCAGCCTTAGACACTATTCCAACACTAACTTCTTCGTTATAACTCGGATTTCAGCGTTCTTTATGTCTCCAGAATCTTTGTCACGTCCACTACAACTTTCTTCATAGATATCAGGTTTATCTGAATATTATTTTTGACGCTTAATTTATTATATCATCATATTTAAGTATAAGGCACATAATTCACATAATACTCAAATAATTCATCTTTATTACATCAAAACGAGTTACAATGGTTGACGTAGACTATTACATCATCATTAATGCTTAGCCTAAAAACACGGGCGTTACACAATGTCATATAAGAGTACCAATTATATTCTCCAAAATATTTAACTATACTTAGAGTAATGTCAAATATGGAGATAATTGTATTCGCATAATTCATACAAATTAAAATTAGTCAGACCCATTAATAAAGTCCATATATAGGTTAAGCATGGTTAGGTATACTTCAGCCATAAAAATTTTATTATTCTAGTAATGGAATGTTGATTTTAATTTAGTGTTTGGATATTGGAACATTGTATCAACAACTATTAAATAATGTTTTGATATACTGGGATATGATGATCACATTAATAACTGTTGTGTTCTATATTAACATGTTTAATCCATGAATAATCTTATTATTCTCAAGGTTCATAGTCGGTCATGATTGTAATGAGCCAATTTTACAAAGAAAGCTTTTCATTTTTGAGTTAAACAAAACCAATCTCATAAACCATAGAGTCCCAAACATATGTTTTCAAAATATCATTCATTACATCATTGTTTTCCTTTTTAAAACATTAGAGGGTTCCAAATACATTAAAAAGAGAGATAGAGTGTGTGCCACATCATCACGCCTTGCCCTTGCCCTTGGGCTTAGAAGTACCTAAAACAAATCAAAAACCTATAAGCGAAATGCTTAGTGAGTTTCTCGGAGCATACCACACACATTCACATACACATATCCTGTTAGCTAATAAAGCTATAAACATGCCATAGAAACCATGCAATATGATCCAACAAGAATGTCATGGGCTACCCCACATGGTCTTTACCTAGGACTGCCATGGGCTACCCCACATGGCCTTACATCCAATGTCATAGGCTACCCCACATGGTCTTTACCTAGGACTGCCATGAGCTACCCCACATGGTCTTACATCCAATGCCACGGGCTCCCCCGGGGTCTTCATTCAAAACACACAATAACATATCATATCAAATCACAGAATGACTAACACACATATCTTAATCACATAATGGGTCAGACTTGGTGCCTTAGACCCATAGGTATGGTGAGAAGACTCACATACGTCTGATGAATACGAATATTGTCCTCCTAATAATCTGCAACCTCCCGAGTTGAATAATAAGAATAATAATATAATCAATGATAATACCTTAAATTATTCCAGGAAAGGCCTAACCTTCCAATTCTACCCCAAGGCCCAATTACCCTTTCCTTGCAAATGGGCCCTAAAGTCCAAGTCTAACATCCTTAATGGGCCCCTTGGCCCAATAAGGCCTAACCGATAAATCCACGGCCCAAATAGATGAAAAGGCCTCTAACTCACAGAATCCAATCAAGCCCAACAACCAACTGAGGCCCAAAGGCCCAAAACAGCTTAGGGCCTAACTGAGTTGCGTACGCCCAGCATACCACCCTGGTACGCACAGCGTAATGAAGGATTAGGGACTACGCACCGCGTACAATCAGTTACACCCAGCGTACAACCACTTTAAGCAATTTTTCCATTAAGTGCTTAATGGTCGAATCTTTCACGTCCAAAAGCTAGATTTCAGTCTAAGAAGACGTCCTAAGGCATAAAGTTGGCAGCTTTATGCCCTTGCATGTCTCATACACACCCAACTACTCCATTAAGACCTTTCCAAGGTCTTTTACCCAAGAATGAGGTCAAATCTCTCATCAAGCTTCCATTTTTATACTTCTACATGACTAGGGGACCTCAGATCTGTCTCTCATATCGAATGGGGAGGCTTAGCTCAACAAAAGAGGTTCAAAGTTCACCAAAGGGGCAAACCACCAAAACCCCAGCTAGATCTAAAGATTAGAAAGGAAAGATGCAAGCTTTTTACCTCTAGAAGGTTTGCAAGATGATTTTGGTGCAGGATCTTGAAGCACCCACTTGATCTAAGCATGCATGACCACCCCTTATTCTTGAAATGCACACACTAAAAAGGCCACAAATGCACTCTTTAAGGCACAAGAATGATCTCACAAGGTTTCTAGGAGTATATGAACATTCAATAGATGAGGAGGCTCTCTGGGGTTTAGTCTAAGGGACTTAAAGATGTTTAAATAGGCATCAAGTCCAGGATTTAGGGTTTTGCATCCCTAGTACATACGCCTTGCGTAACTCAAGGTACGCCCAACGTACCTTGATTCCTCCACGACCACAACCATTCAGTATGCTAAGCGTACACTTAAATACGCCCAACGTACTTAAAGGAACAATTATGCACAAATTATCATTCCTTAAGGTTTCATGATATACCAGAATTTTGGAGGTTACAACTCTCCCCCACTTAAACTAGACATCGCCCTCAAAGTTTGTGGCTGAAAAGAGTTTGGGATAATGCTCCCGCATCTCCTCCTCTGGCTCCCAAGTCCATTCGGAGCCTTTTCGGTGTTGCCATTGCACCTTTACCAACTTTACTTCCTTGTTTCGAAGTCCCTTCATCTTCCTGTCTAGTATGGCAATCGGCCTCTCGACATAATTGAGGCCCCCATATACCTGAATATCATCCAAGGATATAACTGCAGACTCGTCAGCAACAAACTTCTGAAGCTGAGACACGTAGAAGGTGTTGTGAATCTGACTAAGCTCCTCTGGAAGTTCTAAACGATAGGCCACCTTGCCCACTCGGGCTATGATCCTGAACGAGCCTATAAATCGAGGCCCCAACTTGCCTCTTTTACGAAACTTGATAATCCCCTTCAAGGGTGACACCTTCAACAAAATGAAATCCCCCACATAAAACTCAAGGTCTGATCGTCGTCGATCAGCATAACTCTTCTGACAGATCTACGCGACCCACAACCGATCGCGCACCTACTGGATCAACTCGATGGTCTTGAGTACCACCTTCGTGCTCCCCATCACCCGATGTCCGACGTCGTCCCAACATGCTGGGGTTCTGCACCTCCGACCATATAACATCTCAAAAGGAGCTCGATTGATACTAGCATGATAACTGATGTCGTACGAGAACTATGCCAGTGGAAGGTATGTATCCCAACTTCCTCCAAAATCCTATACGCATGCTCGCAAAATGTCTTCCATTGTCTGGATCGTCCTCTCACTCTGACCGTCCGTCTAAGGGTGATATGATGTACTGAAGTGTAGCTGTGTACCCAGTTCCTCGTGGAACATTCCCCAAAACCTGGATGTAAATCGAACATCCCTATCCAAAACCACTAACACTAGCACCCCGGGCCTAGCCACCATTTCTCGACCATATAACATCTCAAAAGGAGCTCGATTGATACTAGCATGATAACTGATGTCGTACGAGAACTATGCCAGTGGAAGGTATGTATCCCAACTTCCTCCAAAATCCTATACGCATGCTCGCAAAATGTCTTCCATTGTCTGGATCGTCCTCTCACTCTGACCGTCCGTCTGAGGGTGATATGATGTACTGAAGTGTAGCTGTGTACCCAGTTCCTCGTGGAACTTTCCCCAAAACCTGGATGTAAATCGAACATCCCTATCCAAAACCACTAACACTAGCACCCCGGGCCTAGCCACCATTTCTCGAACATAAATGTCCGCCAACTTTTCTGCGGATATACTCTCAAAGATCGGAATGAAATGGGCACTCTTCGTCAATCTGTCCATGATAACCCATATGGCATCCACTCCTCTCGCTGTCCTTGGTAGCTTTGTAATGAACTCCATATTGATCTCTTCCCACTTCCACATGGGAATGGGTAACGGCTGAACCTTGCCATGAGGCCGCTGATGCTCGGCCTTGACCTTCCTGCAGGTTAAGCATCGCTCCACAAACCAGGCGATTTCCCGCTTCATGCAGGGCCACTAATAACTCAGTCTCAAATCCCTATACATTTTTGTTGCACCTAGATGTATAGAAAACTTGGACTTATGCGCTTCCTCTAACAGTCTCTGTTTCACTCCCTCTGCCAATGGTACCCACTCGGCTACACTGAGTCAAAATGCCGCGACTATCCTTGACAAACAACGGATACTAAGCCCGAATTTTCTCTATTTTTTAGTTCTCCTTCTTCACCCCCTCAACCCGAGCCCCGTTGATCATATCCAACGAAGGTGAAATCATTGTCATCCTCATACAAATGTCCCTAATCGGGGACACTATCGCCATGCGACTCAAAGCATCGGCCACCATGTTGGCCTTCCCTAGATAGTGTAGTATCTTGTAATCATAATCATTCAGTACATCCAACCATCTCCTCTGCTGCATATTAAGGTTCTGCTGATCCATCAAATACTTTAGACTCTTGTGATCGGTATAAATAATGAACCGCACCCCATACAAATAATGCCTCCAAATCTTGAGGGCAAAAACCACCACCCCCTGCTCCAGATCATGCGTGGGGTAATTTGCCTCGTGAGGCTTCAATTTCCTTGAGGCATAAGCGATCACATGCCCCCTCTGCATCAATACTCCACCCAACCGTGAAATCGATGCATCACAATATACCACTAAATCATCCAACCCCTCAGGCAGTACTAGGCCTGGAGCTCCGCCTCAAAGTCTCAAAATCCCTCTGTTGATCCTCATCCCACCGGAAAGTCACATTCTTCTTGGTCAAACGGGTCAATGGCATAACAATCTTGGAGAAATCCTGGATAAATCTCTGATAGTAACCCGCTAAACCTAAGAAGCTACGAATCTCCAAGGCGTTCCTTAGTACCTCCCATTGCATCACAACCTCCACCTTAGCTGGGGCAATCGAAATACCCTCTTGATTGATGACGTGCCTTAAAAACTACACTTCTCGTAGCCAGAAATTACATTTGGAGAACTTTGCATAAATATTCTCCGCCCTCAAAGTCTCCAGCACCTCTCTCAAGTGTTGCTCGTGCAGCTCTCTGGTTTTGGAGTAAGCTATGATATCATCAATAAAAACGATCACTGACTGATCCAACATCGGCCTACACACCTGGTTCATGAGATCCATGAACGTTGTTGGGGCATTGGTGAGCCAAATGGCATCACCACAAACTCATAAACCCCATAACGAGTCCTAAAATCTGTCTTCGGTATATCCTCATCCCTAATCCTCATCTGATAATACCCAGACTGAAAGATCAACTTGGAGAACCAAGATGCACCCTGAAGTTGAACAAATAAATCGTCGATCCTTAGAAAAGGATAGCGGTTCTTCACTGTTAGCTTGTTCAGCTCCCTATAATCAATGCATATCCTGTGCGATCCGTCTATCTTTTTCACGAAAAGAATCGGTGCACCCCACGGGGAACTACTTGGACGTATGAACCCCTAGTCTAGCAGCTCATGAAGTGTGTAGATAACTCCTGCATCTCGGGTGGTGCCAACTGATATGGTGCCTCGCGATCGGGGCGGCACCCGGTACCAAGTCAATACGAAACTCCACTTTGCTCTCCGGAGGCACTCCTACCAATTCTTCAGGAAATACATCCGGAAATTCCTGCACCAATGGCACACTGTCCATATCCACTACTGCCTCCATTCGCGTGTCCAAAACATAAGCCAAAAATCTCGTGCAACCCTGCTGCAAAAACCTCTTAGCCCTTGCGGCTGAACAGAGGGTCGGGCCCTGCGACGCCCTCTCGCCCTGAATAACCAGCTCTCCCCCCCCCTGGGGTTCGAACCCAAACTAACTGTCTCTCACAATCAATCATGGCCCCATTGGCCCCCAGCCAGTCCAACCCAATGATCACCTTTAATCCTCGCAACGGTATGGGAACTAAATCCACGTGAAACCTCTTGCCATGCACATAGGACACAACCCTGAAATACCCTCGCAACACTTACAGTGCGATCATCTACAATCTCCACCTCAAGCAGGGTATCTAGAGTCCCCGATGCATCTTGAAACTTCTTGCTAAGCGCAAGAGACATGAACAAATCAAACAAAACATGAGCCGACATACTATTGACCAAAAAGGTCCCTATGCAAAACATAATACATACATATAAGCAATTATCAAACACAAGATAGAGAAGAATAAGCACATACTAGCCACGAAATCTAGTGCTGCCCGAGCCTCATTAGTACTCAGTTGAAAAGCGTGGCTTTTCAGTTCCGGGAGAAGGCCTTGTTGGTACCTCAGTACACAGGGGATGAGGAGATGCGGAAGACCTGCTATCATGATATGTTGAGGGATGACATTCGGGAGCATGTCAGCTATTCTGCTAGCCCGACTCTGGATTCTATGATTGCCCGGGAAAGGGAGAGGGAGATTGATTTAGAGCATCTCAGGAAGAGGAAAGCAGAGGCACGACAGGTTGTTGGGGTTTCAGGGAAGAAACCCAAGGGATTCGACGCTGGGTCAAAGGGCCAGCAGGGCCAGGACCGCTGCGAGAAATGTGGTAGGTCACATGAGGGAGTTTGTCGCACTGGTCGGGATCAGGTTGTTACAAGTACGGCAAGACGGGGCACTTTGGCAGGGATTGTACTGCCCCCGCCCCCACAGTTCAAAAATCAGACCTGATTTGCTTCCATTGCAATCAGAGGGGCCATAAAAAGGCCAACTGCCCCAGATTGACGGCAGCAGCAGCAACGCCAGTGTTGGTTCCGACTCTAGATACTTCACGAGTTACAGATGGACGAGAGGTGAAGGCAGAGGCTCTAGTGGTTTCGAGCCAAGCGTTTCAGCTGACAACCGAGGAGGCACGCGCCGCACCCGATGTGGTGACAGGTATGGCTCATTCTCCCTAACTTTTATTATATGTGCCCATCTTATTGATGTGTTATGCTATATGTTTTGTTTAGGATCGTTCCATGTGAACGGTATTCCGATACAAGTGTTGTTTGATTCAGGTGCCACCCGATCATTTTTTATCTTGCGCTTAGCAAGAGATTTCTTGAGTATTTGGGCATGTTGGATTTCCCTCAAGATGTCGAGATTGCAAACGATCGGTTAGTGCAAGCTTCAGATGTTTTCAGGGATTGTGTTTTAAGATTGCTCGAGGAGCGCTACCTGATAGAGTTAGTTCCCATACCATTGCGGGGAAACAAGGTTATCATGGGGATGGATTGGTTGAGCCCTAATGGGGCGGTGATCGACTGCGCGCAACAATTGGTGCGGATCAGGATCCCAAGTGGGGGAGAGCTGGTAATTCAGGGCGAGAAGCCACAACAGGGACCTACTTTATGTTCAGCAGTGAGAGCTAAGCGTTATCTCAAACAGGGGTGCATAGGGTATGTCGCCTATGTCTTGGATACCCGAGAGGCGAGTAAAGCAGCGGTGAGTGTTGTGCCAGTGGTACGAGAGTATGCAGATGTATTTCCAGAGGAGTTTCCTGGCGTAACTCCAGAGAGGTAGGTAGAGTTCAGGATCGACCTAGTCCCTGGTGTGGCTCTGATAGTGAAGGCATCGTATCGACTGGCTCCTCCTGAGATGCAGGAGTTGTCTACACAGCTGCAGGAGCTATTAGACAAGGGAATCATTAGACCGAGCAGTTCACCCTGGGGAGCCCCAATTTTATTTGTGAAAAAGAAGGACAGGTCGCATCATATGTGTATAGATTATCGGGAGTTGAATAAGGTAATAGTGAAGAGCCATTACCCACTCCCGAGGATTAATGACCACTTTGACCAGTTACATGGAGAATCTTGGTTCTCCAAGATTAACTTGCGTTCAGGTTATCATTAGATGAGGGTTAGAGATAAGGATTTGTAGAAGACTACTTTTCGGACGTGTTATGGTCACTATGAGTTCATGGTGATGCCTTTCGGGCTCACCAACACTCCTGCCGCGTTCATTGGTCTCATGAACCGCGTGTGCAGACCGATGTTAGATCGGTCTGTGATACTTTTCATCGATGGCATCTTGGTTTATTCCACGACACAGGAGCAACATGAGGAGCACTTGCGGGAGGCTTTGGATACTTTGAGGAGGGAGAGCTTGTATGCTAATTTCTCCAAGTGTGAGTTCCGGTTGCGTGAGGTGCAATTTCTTGGGCACCTTGTCAACCAGAACGAGATTTCAGTTGAGCCGGCCAAGGTAGAGGCCGTGATGAGGTGGAAGGTTCCGAGGTCTCCATTTGAGATTTGGAGCTTTTTAGGACTGGCAGGCTATTAACGGAGATTCTTCAAAGACATCTCCAAAATAGCCTTGCCCCTAACCCAACTAACAAGGAAAGTCATGGTCTTTCATTGGGGGCCTGAGCAGCAGGCCACATTTGAGACGTTGAGACAGAGACTATGCAAGGTGCCAATCTTACCCCTCCCAGAGGGCATGGATGGTTTTGTAGTGTATTGCGATGCGTCCATCTCGGGTTTAGGTGCGGTATTGATGCAGACAGGGCATTTTATCGTTTACGCTTCGAGGCAGTTGAAGCCTCACGAGGCGAACTATCCGACTATGATTTGGAGCTAGGGGCTATTGTTTTCGCCCTCAAGATTTGGCGTCATTACCTCTATGAGGTTCGTTGTACCATTTACACGGACCACAAGAGCCTGAGGTATCTCATGGATCAGCTAAATTTGAATATGAGGCAGCATCGGTGGTTCGATGTGGTGAAGGATTATGGTTGCAAGATCCTCTACCACCCGAGGAAGGCCAATGTCTTGGTCGAAGCGCTTAGCCACAAGGCTGCACCGATCAGGGACATCTGTATGAGGATGATGGTTGTGAATCCGTTGTTGGAGCAGATTCAAGAGGTCCAGCAGGAGGCCATGAATGAGAAACGCTGTAAGAGTGAGCGTATTGTGGGTAAGGTTTCCTCCTTTGATTTTAACAGCAGTGGATTGTTGACGGTACACCATAAAGTGTGGGTCCCATATCATGGGGATGTGCGCCAGGTATTGATGGAAGAGGTGCACAAATCAAGGTTTTCTATTCATCCTGCAGCGACGAAGATGTACAGGGATCTTTGTCTTGATTATTGGTGGCCCTGCATGAAGAGAGACGTAGCTTGGTTTGTTGAGAGATGCCTGACCTGCAGGAAGGTCAAGGCTGAGCACCAAAGGCTGCATGGAAAGATGCAGCCGTTGGACATTCTCATATGGAAATGGGAAGATATTACTATGGATTTCATCACAAAGCTTCCAGGACTGCCCGGGGAGCGGATTTGATTTGGATCATCGTGGATCGGTTGACCAAGAGTGCCCAATTTGTACCGATCCAGGAGAGCATCTCAACCGAGAAGTTGGACGATATCTACATTCGAGAGGGAGTATCTCGGCACAGAGTGCCAATCTTAGTGATTTCGGACCGAGACGTGCGATTTACTTCCAGATTCTGGAAGAGGTTTCACGACGAGTTAGGTACTCGACTGCATTTCAGCACCACTTTTCATGTGCAGACGGATGGTCAAAGCGAGCAGACCATCCAGACCGTGGAGCACATGCTGCGGGCATGTGTTTTGGATTTCAAAGGTAGTTGGGATACTTACCTTCCTTTGGCTGAATTCTCCTATAGTAACAGCTATCATGTGAGTATTGACTGTCCTCCTTTCGAGATGTTGTAAGGGAGGAAGTACATGACCCCGATATGCTGGGGTGAGGTTGGTCAGAGGGTCATAGGGAGTACCGAAGTGGTACTCAAGACTACAAAAAGGATCCAGTAGGTTCGAAGTAGGCTTCTAACTGCTCAGAGTCGGCAAACAAATTACGCCGACAACCATCGATCGGACCTGGAGTTCCAGGTCAAGGATATAGTATTCCTGAAAGTGTCGCCTTGGAAGGGCGTCATTCGATTCAGGAAGTGGGGCAAGCTAGGCCCCAGGTATATTGGGCCTTTCCGGGTTACAGCCCGGGTGGGTAAGGTGGCATATCGGCTGGACCTGCGAGCCGAACTCAACCAGATTCACACTACTTTTCACGTCTCTCAGTTGCGGAAGTGTCTGGTGGACGATTTAACAGTGGTGCCTTTAGAGGATATTCAGGTGGATGACAACCTGAACTACATCGAGCGGCCAGTAGCTATCATCGACAGGAAGTCGAGGGATCTGAGAAACAAGAAGGTGGAACTAGTGAAGGTGCAATGGCAGCACCGCAAGGGTTCGGAATGGACCTGGGAACCGGAGGACGAGATGAGAGAGAACTACCCTGAGCTTTTTCCAAATCTAGCAACAAAATTTGATGAAGAAGTCTAAAATAAGTGAGGGAGATTTGTAACACCCGGGTTCTTGCCTCCAACACCCCCAGACCATCCGCATGAAACCCTAGCCGTTTTGAGTGAGTTTGAGCTCTTTGTGCCATTTTGTGCAAGACAGAAGATTGAAGAGAAGAAGAAGGAGCTTGGGATTTTAGAAGGAGCAAGGAGATCCAGAAGTTTTGCTTCATTCCTGTTTATTGGAGATAAAATATCCAGACCTTGCTTCTAATTCCATTAGATACTCTTTTGGGGTAATTTAGGGTTTTTGGAAGCCATTTTAGAGCCACTCTTGGATGCAACCACGATTTTGGGATAAGAATTTTAGATTTGGAGCCATTAAGGGTTCCCACGGCATAAAGATGCCAACTTTATGCCCATGGGAGACCCATGCATCTTGTAGACCTCTTTTTATGGCTTTTTGAGCCAAAGACCCCATGCATGTACATAAAGGTTGGAGCTTTACGTATAAAATGGATCATAGGAAGCAAGATCTATGGTTTAGACACATTAAGACCCATTATAATCGACTGTTTAGCTTTGGACATAGAGGTACTCGGCGAGTCGTTCTTGGGACTCGGAGACTCGAAGTGAATTTTCCACCAATCCTTCTGTTTTTGGACCAGTTGTTAAGATCGAAGGTCTCTCCAGTTGTTTAGGTTCACTAGGGACCTGGAAATCATTGGAATTGGCGAGTGAGTGAACAGACTTGACGAGTTCAAGGCAATCTCCCAACCATATGAAGATAGACTTGGCGAGTTCAAATGGAACTCGACAAGTCATAGACTGGACATCTTCTTATGGGTGAAGATGAACTCAGCGAGTTCAAGAGCTAACTCGACGAGTCGGTTGAAGATTTCCCGATGTGTTGTTGAAGGCAAACTCATCGATCTCTTGCTAGACTCGACGAGTAAGGGACAGGATTATGGCATTTTTGTGGATATGGGGACTCGACGAGTTGTCGGGCTAACTCGGTGAGTCGAGTCAACCAGATGTTGACTTTG
Source organism: Lactuca saligna (assembly GCF_052625555.1). Taxonomy (NCBI): domain Eukaryota; kingdom Viridiplantae; phylum Streptophyta; class Magnoliopsida; order Asterales; family Asteraceae; genus Lactuca; species Lactuca saligna. The sequence goes on from NC_136423.1 coordinate 5,998,535, forward strand.
TCCAAAAGTTGACTTAGACCATGGATTTGACTTTGACTTTCACTTGGATAGAGTGACCCTTTGTAAGGGTTACGAGTATGATTTGATTACTCAAAAGAGTTGTCGTGTAGGGATTAAAGAGTCGCGGAGAGTCGATTTCCACACTGAGATCAGTGCAGACACTAGATAACTTCGAGGCGAGTTTCCTTCTAGTAGGGGTGGGTCTACGGCCACAATGTCAGCCTACAAGTGATAGTGTTGGATAGATGATTATCTTTGTGATACTTATCTAGGATTGATATGTGACATGCTTATTGTGCTTGATATGATTAATGTGCTTGATATGATTATTGTGATTCGTATGTGTTAGCAGTAGTAGGGGTGGAATAGTCCCCGGATACCGATTGAAAGATACTGAAGGGGAGGTTAGTTTCTAGTTACCGGTTGAAAGATACCGAAGGGGAGGTTAGTTCCCAGTTACCGGTTGAAAGATACTGAGGGGGAGTCCAGCTCCCAGCTATGCTTGATAGTTACCGATTGAAAGATATCGAGGACTATGTATTATTTGGTATGGGTATAATGGGGGAACTCACTAAGCTTTGTGCTTACGGTTTTTAGTTTTGGTTTTAGGTACCTCTTCATCTAAGGGGAAGGAGTCGGTGGTGTAGCAGCGCATCACACACATGATTTCCCCATTGAGTTTTCTGGGATTGTACTCTGATTTTTATTGATATGGATGATATGGTTTTGAGACACGTTGTTACGGTTTTATAAATTAGTATGACTTTGAAATTATTTTGGTAAACTATTTATAGGTTACTCAAAAAAAAAATTGGCCTTGAAAATTAGGATGTTACACACTTCCATTTGTGATTGGGATACCGAGGATCACAAACAAGATGTGAATAACCATGCAAATTAGCTTGGTACTCTCGATGTAATTTATCATCTCATTTTAATGTGTCGGTTAACCACACACACTCCATTAATCAATGATAATTTACGAGACATCCATTGTCACTCTTTATTCGTCCCTATTAGTGTGCCGGCTAACCACACGCACTTCACTAACAACTCAAAAAGTGCACTGTGCAATTTCATGGGTTAGAATATCAGTTCACATTTTTACTAAAGTAACTAAGATTGGTAATTTTTATAAAAATTTTTAGTTACTTTATAGTTTGTTATACTTATTAAAGAGGATTAAGTTGTCCTATCAAACCCCTTCGGCTAACAACGCTCCACCAATCTAGGGAGGGGTGGGTAAGAGTGGATACCCAATGACGGTCATTTTTAGGCCTCTTCCTTAAACTCCCCTTATAGATCAGCTTCGTGAATGAGGCATACTAGCGGTTCGAATGACTTATTCTTATACAAATAGTAATAATTAAATATTTAATTTTACATATAGTATAAGGGTGTATTTTTAAAACTTTTCAAAAATACTAGGTTATATTTTAAATTTTGAAAAATTAATAAATTAATTTTTAATGTAGTGGGCTATCAGATGTTATGTTCTACTGTTCTCATTGTGGTAGGGTTGGTAAGATTTTAGCATTGTTGCAACCACACAATTAAACTTAGGCACATGCTAGTCAACCCTCGGATAATATAGGTGATCAGGCTATATCTTCCCAGTTTTGACCATATGTCTCTAAGCCCACTTGCGTTGCCCAACAATCGTAATTCTTTTGTACTGTCCTAGTGACACTGATTTTAGTATGAATGCAGACTAGTATACTTAAGTAAATATTTTAATATTTAAGTATAAACTCTTGGTCAGAGTATTTTTAATCCCTTATGTATTTATAGTTAGTATATCTTTTATGGGTTGATATACTTAATTCACCACAATGAAAAGTAGTAAACAAGCAACAACATCATCCATTGCATTAATAATAGAATTATTATACAAGTGTGTTCTGTCAAATTTTGATAAACACTAAAGCATAAATCAAAATGAAAGATGAATCTTCAACGAGCTCCATCTTCCCTAGTCCTTGCATCGGTACGTGTACATGATGTCCTCCGCCCCAGAACGTTTCCGCCGTTCTTGGTTTTGGGGTGTGATAGAGTAAACTCCAAAAATAATCTCTCAAGTATCATCCAAGATTTAATTCCAAATCTTCAATCTTGTAAGTGTTTTAACCCTTTCAAGTTAGTAAAACACTTAATCTAGTGTTTGTGCATCTATTCATCCATTCATTTCCGGTTTTTGTTTAGATTTTCCAAAACACCAAGAACACCAAGAACACACACTAAGTGTTCTTGGCCTTTTAGCTCAATTCAAGCTTCCTTATGTAAGTACTTCTATCCTTGAGTGATTTTAAGCTAGTACTACATTTAAACATCAAGAAAATATGTCAAGAACACAAGATTGAAGGTGTTCACGGTCCAAGAATGTTCTTGGGCCGTAAACACCATAAAGGGCACCAAAGTGTACCTAAGTCCTTATCTAAGCCCTAGTTTGATGTTTAAACCATCCTTGACATATTTAAACCCTTCCTTATAGTGTTTAAACCTAGAAAAACATCAAAGACCTTCAAATATAGGGTTTTACGGTTTGGGGATCTCCCAAAACCGTAAACACCCTAAAGTGAGTTTAAGTTGGTCATTTTCCTTCCTAAGGCTTAGAAACTAGCTCATACACTTCCCTAATTGTGTTAGGGACTTGAAAACATGGCTTTACACTCTTCCATATGGGTTTACGGTTTATAAACCCAAAGGAAAATGCCATGAGGCCGTAAACTCCTCAAAAGAGGTGTTTTGATGCCCTAGTCCATTCCAAAGGCCAAACCACTTAGTAGAATTGCTTCAAGAGGCTTGTTGAACCACCAAACAACACCTAGTCATTACAACTAGATTTTATCACCGTAAACTCTAGAGTTTACTTCCGTAAACTCTTGGTGTCATGACCATCAAAACCGTAAACTCCAAGGGAGTTTACCCTTGGACTCCAAACACACTAGTTTTGCCCTACCAACACTTAGATGCACTCCTTAGCACTATTAACACTTATACAAAGTGTTTGTCATGCCTTAGAGTGTCTTGACTTTGTTTATTATTTTTTTAAAGACTAATTGTTTATATACACATATCCTTATATGTTATTAGGATCTTTGTGCGTGTCTAAGTCTTCACTTGACACCAAGCACTTATCCGACAATTCCTATAGATCCACTTGCTACAGGTGAGTTCATACCCCTTAAATAATGTTTTAACCATTTTTAAATGTTTTAGGGGGGGGGGGGTACAAGTAGAATCATGCTAGTTACTATATCATTCACATGTGATTAGTAAGCAGCATTCAAATGATTGGCTATTCATTAGCCGTTTTACCAAACAGTTTCCTTCAAATGTTTTTCATAAACACTTTATGTGTTTACAACTCTTTATTACACTGTATATTTTACTCTGTATATTACATTTCAAACTTATTTGCAATTGTGTTTCAAACAAATGTTTCTTTCAAACAAATGTTTCTTTATACTAAACTGTTTTATCAAACCCATGCCTTCAAATTGTTTTATAGATTGACATCAAGTCGGTCTTTTCTTAAGATAATAATTATGTTCAAAGGTTTTACAAAACTTACTTTATGCTTTTATATTATAAATTGCATGCCTATATATGTATATTTATATGAGTAATGTTTAAAAGACTTAGGAAGGCTATCCACCCTATTTCCTTTTCGCGCTTGAGATGTGGTCTGGTGGGATATCGGGTACCCGTCCGAAGGTCGTTTAAATATTAGTTATATATCATGTGTACATATGTAGTCATAAAGGTTCTTCCAGTTCAATCAATACCCTTGGGTAGCAAGGGTATACATCCATGTCCATACATACCAGTTAGATTACTAGTAAACTATCATAGGGGTAGTTTAGGAAGATACTAGAACTATTACTAGAACACAATATCATACTATGAGTCGGTTCATTCATGAGTCAATACTTACTACTATGAGAACATATACAACAATACTAGAGAGGAACATATACAACTATACTAGAGAGGAACATATACAACTATACTAGAGAAGAACATATACAACTATACTAGAGAAGAACATATACAATGATACTAGAACGAGTACATTACTATACATGCTAGATAGATAGATAGATAGAGAGAGAGAGAGAGAGAGAGAGAGAGAGAGATCACATTACAACTAGCACGTGTGGAACATTACAGTACATTACTATACTATTACATAGATATGTTTACATGATCCCTTACATGATCACACTTACATGAGAACAACTACATGATCACTTACATGATCACACTTACATATACATAGAACATACGTCATTAGGTGCTATAGCATGGAACCAGTTCAGGATCTAACTATACCGATGAATCACAACGCAATTGTGATCGTTATATCGAGTATACATGATCATAGTAATGTGGATGCTCATGGCTTGCATACATGTAGGGGTCATGGGTAGGTCCCAAAATCCCTTTGATAGGGGAGCGTATAGTCTGGAATCTAGACATCACATTATACCTTATCCCTCAAATAAGGCAGTTGAGTACCGATGTGGTTATATATTACAAATACTACAGTACTTAGAAGTATTACCTTAGACTTAAGGTAATTGGTACAGTTGTAGCTCAGTGCTACACCATAGTACTATTCCATTTTCCCATTACATTCACTTCGTGAACATTCACACGACTCACAATAATGTAGAAACTATCTTTTTGATTAATGGTAGTCAGACTTTGGAAAATACACACTGCTACAAGAGATACATTCAGAACAGTTAGGTATTGGTAGAAGACTACATGAGAACAGTTAAGTCTTGGTAGAAGACTCCTTTTGTTACTAATAGGAATCATAGGGATTTCTAGGGTTTTTCAAACGTTTACAGTTGTTTTACAAACATGTTCATACTTACAATTCATATACATTTTCATACTTACAATTCATTTACATTTTCAATACTTACAATTCATATACATACAAATACTTACATTTCAAATACATACAAGTATTTACATACAAATTAAGATACTAAAATACTTATGATCTCACCAACTTTAAAGTTGATACTCGCTTTCAAAATTCTTGTATCCTCAGGTCATCATAGATAGGTACCGATGCAAGGACTAGGGAAAATGGAGCTCGTTGACGATTCATCTTTCATTTTGATTTATACTTTAGTGTTTATCAAAATTTGACAGAAAACACTTGTATAATAATTTTATTATTAATGCAATGGATGATGTTGTTGCTTGTTTACTACTTTTCATTGTTGTGATATTGTACATGATTTCCTCCGCCCTAGAACGTTTCCGCCGTTCTTGGTTTTGGGGTGTGACACAACCATTGTATCAATTCATTAGAAAACTAAATCTACGCTCTGATATCACTTACGGTAATTATGTAAAACATATAAGTCCTATGTGTGCATGAAACCCTAATAACTGATCTATGTTTTCTCTAATTGAACATACAATTTGAACAACAAAAAATATAAACCCTAAAAAACTAGTATATTATCGAAAAACACAAATAGGGTTATGAGAATCACACCTTGATATTTATATAATAATAACAATGCAAATCCTTGTGTTAATGAAGCCTTGAGAGCAAGCGTCACAAATGTCACATCTCTAGTGGCTCACACCCAACACTAGCAATGGGAGATGATTGAGAAGGAGGAGAGTGGTTAGAAACTTCGGCTATCCCTTTAAAATAAAGCGTGGCCAAAATTCTTAGGGTTGAGGTTGTATATATAGTGCAGTCAGGAAACCTTAGATAAGCTCTAATCCAACATTATCTTAAATCGGGTAATTATCCACTTTCTTGTTTATCCACCAGGGATTATTCTAGAATCCCTTAGGCATGAAGAAATCGCCCATGCCTGATGGAGGGTTCTAGATTGCCTCCTGTTCAACTACTGAACAATTACACTTCAGTCCCTACACTTTTTACTAATTCCTCTAATCCCAAATTAATTTCAATTAATTTCTGATTAAATACTACTATTTCTAATTAATATATTATTCTCATAATATTTTAACAAATCAATTATTTTAATTTATTAATCAAATAATAAATCAGCCACTTTCTCTAAAATCATTTGTCTAGTTGCTAGTTTTGAAGACAACCCAAAAGTAATGTGTCACTATCAATTTAAGTATATACTAATTATAGTTATGAGCTTAGACACCTAATCTAGCAGTGAGGACGAGATGAAGAAGGGAAAACTATGAAGGTTGTTACTAATATGAGATTCTCGATTCTAGCCTTCTAGTGCACGTTCCAAACAAATACAAATTTATTAATAAATATTAAATATAATTTTTAAAATCCTATTCATTTGGCAGGTTGGCGGATTGATCCGCGAACCCAAACACATAACCTGAACCTGACACATGAAATAGGATGGTTGTTGGGTTAGGAATCTCAACCTAAGCTTGTTTATTTTTGGGTTGGCTTCGTATCTTATTTTGAGTTCGGTCAATAATTACTACTTTTTGTGAAATTTTTTCCTAACAAGAATAAAGACTAAATTGCAAAAATGGTCCCTGTGGTATGCATTTTTTAAGGGTTTTAGTCCAAACCCCGATTTTTTTGGATTGGTGGTCCTTTTAAGCTATTTTGCTTGCAGTTTTGGTCCCTGTCCAAACTAAAAAGACTATTATACCCTTAATGAATTTATTTTTCATTTTTCTTTCACATTTTAATAATAATATTATTATTAAATATAAAAGTGGGCCCACTTATCCACCCCACCTCTCTCTCTCTCTCTCTCTCTCTCTCTCTGCAAATTCACACACACACACCTACACTTCTACTTCAACATTTCTTCATATGTTCTCTTCTCTCCTTATCGTCGATCAAAGCTAGAATCTATGGTAACAATACATATTGACAAGAAAGTGAATTCCAAGAAAAATACACCCAACAGAGGTGATGATTTCTTCTCTAAATTTATATGCAATCTTTTCTTACCTCATCAACGATTTAGGAAGGATTTACACACACACATAGTTTTTGAAATCGATTGAGAAGTTGAATACATATTGAGGAACGGAAGTGATTTCAAATATGACAAGATTCAACCATCGTCGATCTCTCAAGATTCAAACCCGGTAAACCCTAATGAAATATTAAATCAATTTTGTATCTGAAATCAGTTTTATGGGTGAAATCGAACCATGATTGTCTTTTGTTTGTCTCGGATGACTCGATTAATACCTCCTCTGTAGTGAGGCATCTGGGTTTTTTTGCTCTTGAAGTTTAAAGTGAAAGATCTGGTATCTGGGGAGAGATGAATGTTAACGGAGAAGATGTGGGTTTCATTGGAGGGGTTGTCGGTTGCTACTGGTGGTGGTTGCGATTTAGGTGAAAGGAAAACAAGTATGGAAGAAGATTGATAATTTTAGGGTTGATTTGTTGTCAATTTCATCATCAGAATGGAATGGATCGGAGGTGGGTTGATTTAGGAATTGAGGTTTATGTTGATTGAGATATTGTTTCCACAAAACCTGTTAATATAGAAAAATCGATGCAGTTGGAGGTGGGTTGATGTGGGAATCCCTGATTTATTTCTTTATTATCATCTCCATCATCGAGTAAAGCGTAGGTGATGGCAAGGGTGAGAAAGAAGAAGAAGGAACGAAAGACTTAAGGCAGATCGTGGGAGGAAGAAGATGGACATGAAAGGTACAGAAAAAGACATTAACGGGATTGGAGAGAGAGAGAGAGAGAGAGAGAGAGAGAGGTGGGGTGGATAAGTAGGTCCATTTTTATATTTAATAATAATATTATTATTAAAAAGTGAAAGAAAAATGAAAAATAAATTCATTAAGGGTATAATAGTCTTTTTAATTTGGATAGGGACTAAAATTGCAAGCAAAGTAGCTCAAAAGAACCATGAATCCAAAAAAATCAGGGTTTAGATTAAAATCCTAAAAAAAATACATACAACGGGGACCATTTTTGCAATTTTGTCAAGAATAAACTTCATTTGAACCGACATCATTTATATGGTAGGGAAAGTTTGTGCATATGCAATACTAGTCAGCCATCCCTTAAGTTTGTTCAGACGAGTATTTAATGATGTTGAACTAGTATGTGTGAATTAAATCTCGATCAACTCGGTTGGAATGTATTAATTCTTAGGTTGTTCATACTCACCCAACCTTGAGATGTTTTCTTAAAACATTAGTATTTTGTTTATTATCTTATAGAAATATATAAATATAGACATTCTTGTCCGATCTATTAACTCCATTTTACAAAAATTCTTGTCCGGTTCCAATAACTAATATTTTATATTTCCTGTTAACATGAAGCTTTGCATGCTTATTTTATACTTTATTTTTGTTGTACTCCTCAGCTTCATTTAAAATATATATTTTTATATACTCAACTTGATATTTGAGCTTGGAATGATTTATTAGATTCTATCTTTTAAAATGAGTTACATCAAGTTGGTTTATTAAATCATTCTTTCTATAGCAAAAGGAATCAAAACTTTGTTGGATATGGTTTAGATCATGCAACTTTTTTGGAAGGGGGTTAAGTTGTATCAAATCGTGTGTGGTGTTATATAATATTAAACAGGGTACAAAGGACCATTGTGATACATGGTAGATTTTCAGTGATGCTCACAAACGCACCAATATTTGATGTCACACATGTGTTGGCAATTCGGCATAGAAATTAAATTACATCATTTTTATTTTATTTTATTTTTAAAACAATAAATATTATTTTTTAAATTACATCATTTAATAAAATTTAAACTTAGTCTTCTATGTGACTCACTTTTCTTATAGAAAAATATCAAATACATTAATGTTAATGGCACATATCATGACCATATGACAATGATTATGACCGTGCACACCATCCGGTACCATTCGGTATCTTGTTATTGTCCGTGGTGGTGGATTGTGGTGTTTACCACATTGTACAACTTCCAATTAAAATTGAAAGAAAGATTTGACCATTTGACTTGGGTTGAATAAACTAAACATGTTTAAAACATATAAATAAAACAAAATACAATCTTAATTTTTTCACGTTATTATTCTCTTCCTCTTTATATATATATATATATATATATATATATATATATATATATATATATATATATATATATATATATATATATATATATATATTCAAAAGCTAAATATCATGGGTTAAGATCCAAACACTCCACTAACAAATCGAGACCGTGATTTCGAAAATTAGATTTATTTTTAATGTTTGTTTTTTCTATTTTTGTTTTCTTTTTATTTTTTATTTTCGTATTTTTCTAGATTTAAGTATTGTGTTTTTAATTTTAATGAATGTACTTTTATTTTAATATAACAATGCTTTTATTTTAATTAAAAATATAGCATTTCATTGTATTTTCATTTAATTTTAATTAAAAAAAAATGATATATAGTGGTGCACAATACAAACAATTTATACAAGAGATCAATAATGGAATATGCATGCTTTAACTTCAAATTTGTTATAAAAATAATGTTGGATAAAAAAATTATACATTATTTTTATACTAATAATAGTATTAACAATGATAGATGATGATGGATTAGAGATGCCCAAATTAATAAATAATTAGACCCATGTGAATTGATCTTGTTGAAGATCAAAGGTGATCCAGACACCTAAGCATAGACATGTTGGTACATAGGGGTCAAGTTTTAAAGGTGATGCGGCTAAAAGCCCTTTAATTTTTTAAAGGGTAAAATAAGTAATTAATACTAAAAAAACAAATTAGTACACAATATAAACAGAGTATGAAGGGATTAAAATATATTGCAATCCACCTATCGACAATTTAGTTATATCGTTTTCATTGGAACTAACAAAACTAGTCCAAACAGAGATTGTAAAAATTCAATAAATAACCCTCATACAAAATTGCATAAATTGACAAATAATCTACCCTCATACAAAATTGCATAAATTGACAAATAATCTACTCTGTGACTACGTCACATCCAAAATCATTAACCGAAGTTATTGGCAAATAACCTATTTTTAAATCACATCAAACATACAACCCTTTTTTGTGTAATGTTTAAAGATAAAACCCAAACATCACTATTCTTGCCCCGCAATAATCATTAACATAACATTCTAGTAACATCAATCTTGATCTACAAGATTCTTTTAACTGTTTAACTCATAATAAAACCCTTACACTAATAACTTGTTTGATAGGTTTTTTTTTTTTTTTTTTTTTTTTTTTTTTTTTTTTTTTTTTTTTAATTAATTAAGAAGCAGACTCTGAATCGATCCGATTAAGAGCATATGATAGCATCTTAATTTTGCATTTTATTCGATAATGTACTTCTTATTTGGTCATAGATTAAGGCATATTTGAATGAAAATAAAAAGTTTCATATTTCACTAAATATAATGTGAAGTCCTATTTTTTTAGCCAACACCTCCATACTCCAACCCTTATGCATTTGACATCTTCGGCTCCAACCCTTCTGTCTTCGACGAACCACAACGTCATCGATGCCCGCCTCATACACCAACAGGTCCCGCCCTCACACAACACACCACCAACGCCTCCCTTGCACATAACTTTGAAGCGCACACCTCGCACAAACCACATGGTCGTCACAAAAGCAAGTTTTCAACTATCATTTATACTTGGTATCGAACTTTCTTACTCCTCTATTATTATAAATCAAAAACAATTTTATTGATCACATGATTTTACTTTCTTTTTTCACAGAAAAAAAAAATCAAGTTATGCATTCTCTTGGATTAAAGCATATCCATTTTCAATTTCATGGACTAGACCCCTTTGTGTTATCAAATTCTAGAGAATTGATTAATTACATAATTATTATGTGTTCTCTTGGCTTAAAGCATATCGATTTTCAGTTTCATGGACTAGATCCCTTTGTATTGTCAAATTCTGGAGAATTGATTAATTACATAATTATTATGTGTATTAGCTTTATTTGGTTTCTAGAATGTGTTATGGTTTACTTTATGATGAAATATGATGTTATTTGATGTTCTTGAAAAAAATAGTTCTAAATATAAAATGGTTATTTTATTATTTAGCACAGTCATTTATACGTCTAACCAAACAACATGTTTTAAATCAGAGACAAATTTTCCAAAGTCTCCATTTGATTCAAATCTTAATCAGACAGATTTTGTAAAACATCTCATAAGTTGCATATTTACGAAACACTAACTTAATTTGGAATAAAGATATTACAACAGCTCAAAAGTAAAACAAAAATTATGATTTAATTCATAAATTGATAGAGAAAATGACAAATTAAGTTGTTTCACTTAAGTTTTTTCATAAAAATTAACAAAAATTAACCAATTTCCTAAACTAGCATCAAATTTGTACGACATGTGATGCATGCCCTAGCGTGGAGGATCAGACCATTCTGTTCCTAGAGGTCCATGATCGAGTGACTAAAGGACTTCACGTAAATTACCATAACTTTGGCTACAGAGTTCCATTTTGGGCATCCGACCATTCAAATCGAAGCTTGAAATGAGGAACAATATGTTACAATACATTTTTTTTGTAACATCTTGAAATTAGGCCTAGAAGTTTTGTCATATTTAATGAGAAAATAAAATTTTAGATGTAAAAATAATTTTAACTAAATAAATACAATTTTTTTTTAAAATAATAATTTTAAGAGAACATTTATATTTAAAATAAGAATTTAGAAAGAGATTTTGTTAAGTCTTAATTAAAATTCTAAAAGGTAAGGGGATAGTTTTGTAAAATTGCAAACCTTGTGTCTAGTGTTGACTTAGATCAAAAGGTGTATGTTGGGGCTAATATGTGGGAAATAGAAGTTCTATAAGCTAGTTGATTGAATGGTGTCATTTTTAGGAAAATAGAAAAAGGGAAGGGCCAAATATGTCAAGTGTTGAAAGATTTAAGCTAGTTAGGTGGGAGATCTCTCTATTTGAAGAAGAAGAATGAAATTTAAAGATGAGCAAGCTTGTAGTGGCAATTTTGAAGCTTGAAGGGAAGAACTAGGGTTAACTATTAAAGAAGAATCAAGAGCTTGAAGCTAGAGATCTCATATAAGTGTTTGGAAGGTATAACTCCTCCATTTCTTCCTAATTTTCGAGCTAAGGTTTAGGTTGAAACCCCAAATCCAAAAATGGTGATCATAATGTTAGTTATATTCTAGTTCATGAATGATTTCGAAGTTATAACTCCCATTCTACATTAAATCCATTTCCATTTGGTTTTGATAAATCTTTGGTTAAGAGATTAAGCTCCAAGCTCCATTAATGGTGAAATTCTCGATCTAGTGGTTCAAATGAGTTGTAGAGTGTTGGATTGCCTTCTAAAACACTATGATATTGTTAAGTAAGTCTTAAATGATTTCAATACATCAATTAATGGTGATATTGGGTGATTCAACACCTAGATTCTTGATTGGGTTGTACCTTGGCAATGTTGAGTTGTAATCTAGCCAATAGTTGTAGAATTAGACTTAATTATGGATTCACTAAGTGTTTGGATGATTGGATTTGTTATTCTATAGTCTAGAATCAAGTCTCAATATGAATCAATAAGAGTTTTATGTTATTGAATCAATCATTTGAGGTGGAATTAAGAATTAGGATTTCCAATGAAGATCCATGAGAATTTTGAAGAATACTTCAATGATTGGAAGAGGATTAGTACAAAGATTCTCATGAATTGAAGTTGTAATTCATGAACTAAGTGTTGGATTATTGATAATTGATTTATCAAAAGAATCTAAAGGATTTTGAAGTAAAAACTAAGAAATCAAGTTTTTCAATGATTTTCAACTTAGAATTATTAATTCCAACCCCTGGAATGCGTGGATTTGATTACTATAATGTCAAATAAGATGTCTAAGATGATATTTGATAGTTTTTAAGTGGTTTAGAATGATGTTTGATGAGAACCTTAGTAAATAAGAGCTTAATGGCTAACTAGGATTCTTAGATGTCATCTTATGTTTCCTATAACTCTTATGACATCTAAAGGTCTTAATGATTAAGTCATATGAAGAAATGTATTGATTAATTATCTGAGAAGTTAATAACACTCATTTAGTTCATATTAACTTTTTGGTGAAGTTTGGTTGCCATTAGAGACCTTGAATGAAAACTACATAACCTTAATGATAAAATATGCACATTTTGGAGTGCAACAGCTTTCACAGTAGGGTTACGGTAAAACCTCCCACCATTACGATGAATTCTAATGTCATTATGGTGATTTTTTTTCCAAATATCCTTGTTTTTCACCTCAATGTTTTGAAACCTTCCCGAAACCTTTTAAACTTATATCTTTATTATATTAAAGCTTAGGAAAAGTTAGGAACCTTTGTAGGGGTATTATGGTTAATGTAGTAACCAAAATTTTGTCTTGTCTATAGGTGGTTGTTGAGAATAAAAGAAGAGTGAAGGACATAATAGAGTAGCTCAATCAAGAGTCAAGGCGAGTATTATCGAATACATGTTCCATAAAAACAAGGTTATGATGTTTTTGTTAGGTTTTGAGCATTCTAACACTCCTAAGTGTACATGCAACCCTAAATACCTTGGATCTATGTTTTCTCTATTATACATGCAAATAATAACTTCCAAGGTATTATCCTAATCTAGCATACAAAACAATGAATGTAACAAGATAGAATACATACCTCTTTGATGTAGGAAGTCTTCATGAAGCTTGAGTGCCTAGTGCCCCAAGTGTGACACCTCAAATGGTTCACACAACACCAAATACACTTGGAATAACTTGAGAGAATTCTACACTTCATGAAAATCGGCTAGCCCTCTCTAGAATGATACTAGTGACCGATTTTGTCAAGAATAAGATCTTTATATAGTGTTACAATTAGGGTAAACCCTAATTGTCATGACTTTCTATTTCCTTGGATCCATGGGTTCAAATACACCATGGACCATCCTATGGGTTTTAGCCCAACTTGATTATCCATGGAGCATTAGCCCACTATACAAGTATGGATGATTACACAATCAACCCATGTATTTAATTAGTCTTCTTTTGATCACTTAATTAATCCTAGATTAATTCTTGATCAATACTAATTAAATAATCTTATTATTCTTATTATTAATATACTAGAACTTATAATATATTAATAACAATAAGTGTCTTATTTCTCTTATTTAGTCTATCCAAGTGCATGATGCCATGCAACCCAAATGGACCATGTCGGGTCGGGTCAAGTCTTACCAATTATAGTTATGTACTTAGACATTAATCCAACAGTCTCCCACTTGGATAAGTCTAAAACTATTATTGCGTATGACTTCAGGAACCGACTGGCAATCGTAGCTCTCAAAAGCTTCTGTCGAACTCTGACCTTGTCGATGAACTTTGACCTTTGTCAATGACTTGTCCATTAGATAAGAGATCATATATTCCTCCATTCTAGATATCATATGGATTGAGATATGGATTATAATCATTCTCTCTATCCATTTGTTGTTTCCCGATTTCCAATTTATGACGACTGACTAATTGAACAAATCAAATCAGTCCTGGCCCGGCCGAGCACTTCCATTTGTCATCATCAAATCATCGAGGGGCCCACAGATATCACTTTTATCCCAAAGGTAAAAGGAATGGATAAACTTCGACTCATATGGCTTGTTCTACTACTTGTTGAATCATACACAAAGGCACGTTTTATGGCACCGAGTTACCAAATGCGTTTTTGTGCAATCAATGTACAACCAACTCATAGTAACAACTCATATCTCTAGGTTTGAAGAATATAAGATATTATCGTCTCATGATCACTCGTGATAAAATCCATGAAGTGATTCCAATGAGCGTAGGTTGAATCCAATACTCAAAACTTATGAGCACTCATGAGTGCTGTAGCCCTTTATCCAACACCTTAGACCTCTACAAGCCAACCCATGATAGTCTTAATTCATATCTACTTCCAACATATGACTGACTGTGGATGGTTTGAATAACTTAGTCATTCCGGAAGAATAACCTACTTTATTCGGGAAGTCAAAACATGCAAAGTGAAACACAATAATAATTGAATCCAATATGGTATCAAAACCTATGAACATAAATAAAACACCTTTTATTTATCACCATATGATTACACATTATTCATTGTATATTGTTTCATCTATCAACTTTATTCTTGAATTTAAAACAATAGTTGTCCCATGCTCCAAGCATGTACACTATGTTTTCTAAATACTAGTCATGCCATACACCAAGTATGCATACTATGTTTGTCTATGATCTTTACTTTGTGAACTAGATCAATTGAACATAACTTCAATGATTCTCTTTTCACACTCCCAAATCCTTACTGCAAATGCAAGAATTCCAAATTCATGCCATTTACTGAAATCTGTTAGATTCTAAACTTATATGCATTGATCCTCTTGTAACAATTATGCACAAACTCACAAAGACTTGGCAACAATCATTACATAGTATTCCAAAGGAGATCAACTCCTTGGAAACATCCTTCTTGCATTAAGTTTCCTTAATCTTACACAGATTGAAATTTCTGACTTTGAAACATTTCCAGATTCATTTTGACTATCACTTCTGAACAAGAGTTGACTCCTTACAGATTATGTCAATATGGTCCTTCCAGAATTATCACTATACTTCCAATTATCCTTGAGCAACCAATCTTTGGTAAACCTTAGATTGTCCTCGACAATTGTTTAATCCTTTTAGTCATATCCAGTTCTAAAACTTTTCCCTTCTTAATGCCCCAGGCATATGGAAAATTTTAGAAATTATGAATATAGCACATGTAATCGATCCTATATCCGAAGCATATGGGACACGATTCATGATGTCTCACATAAAGACTAAACCAGTCTTTTGCTATAACATTTCCATTTCTATTTGCCCAGTTCTCATAATTTAGATTATGAAAAGGGATGTCGTAATCATAATCGAATTTTAGAACGCAAATAATGGACCCATATACAGAATTTCCTTATGTTGAGCCATTCCAACATGAAATTCATATATATTTCCTTGACTAAATGATTAAAGCCTCACGATCTAAGCTTATAGATTTGAGATGAAGTATAATTTCTTCTCCCTTAATTATAGCAAAACAACTCTTCCCAATTGAAACCTTTTGTTTTCTATAATTAACATTGCTAACTTGCAATACTTAACACTTATGATCCCACTAGCTTTGACATGTACTCAGAAATCAGCTGACTTTCTTACCAAAGTTCAGATTTCTAATACTAGATTGTTTTGATGAAACTTTATCAAAGACATACACCTTCCCTTAGATAGCACACTTGTATGTCTAAACATTTATGAAGAGGGATGCCGTAAGCATAATGGTTAGACCTTTTTGCCACTTCTCACAAGTCCAGGTTAGTGTGCCAGTAAACCACACACGCTCCAGTAACGACTTTGAGAATGCAAATATCACAATTTCTATCTAGCTAAAATCTACTTAGTAAAAGTGTTTCCTCACCATCATTTTCATGAATCGGAGAGAAACCTTATGACACTTAGATTTAATGGTGTATGTGTTCTTATCTATGTGAATTGTCAAAACCATAGTCACAAGACAATGATAATGACACATCCAAACTCATATGGACTAAACTCAATCTTAACTTCTTGCCACCTGGCAGCTCAAGGGCCTGCCATTGCTTCCAAGTTGTTGTGCAACACATTGAGAACTCTAAGAACTCATATGCAAAGCCAACTTTAACTGGAATGGGGAAAGAATATGTCAACACGATAGGTTATAAACCTCAAGTCGTGTGCTAGTGAAGAACTTCATGTTCTATTCTTGATTAGTTCTTGAGACTTTCAAGACCTTTAAGACTCCCACTGTCCTCTTGACCTATAAGACTCCCTTGTCAAACATCCAAGAGATAGTGTGGATTCTAACCAAGACAAACACTTCACACAATTGGCCTAAGTTGGTCTTTGTTTTATCCAAAACATCACAACTTACCAATTTCAAATGTACAAGAGTAGAAAACTTTGACTCTTACATTTGACAAGTGTTTTAAACCTTCTTTGAGACATGTCACTCAAGTTACAATCTTGGAGTATGACTTTAAGAATTGTTTTTGGAACGAAGTATGAATCATCTTCTTGATTCAACCACTTCAACAATTTATAGTTCCTCTTCTTAGCTATAAGAAAGAACTTAGAGGATGAATTGTGATAAGGTCTCTAAATCATTAAGATGATCATAAAAACTGATACGAAAGTACTCTCCCATATTTTCAGATTTGAGAAACTTCTATCCTTCTGCCTAATTTGATTCCTCTTATTCGCTCTGCCTTTCATTTGAACCTTTTTCCAATGTCTCAGAATTACACTTAAGCTTGTAAGTATAACCATATTTACTGAACTTTAGTAAATTATGACGAATAATCTTATTGATCTTTTGTGGTGGACTTGACTAGTGCACAAGAATGTGTACTCGATCCCTTAGTCCTTTACTTGACTCACACATCCATGTGAACAAGTAATTAGTCTTAATTTTCCAATACTTGAAAGTTCTCATTCATTATGCTATACAACTTGCATGATTCCAAGTTTTGGTCCAATTGAGACTTGGGTGATGAGAATCATTCCTTATTTGGTAAATTTAGACATTACCACAAATGAAGGAATCAATTTCATATTTCCACTCTTGCTATTAATGGAATCATATAAGCAACAATTTTTTTCCTCAAATGCCATTGTAAGGATATTTTAAAGTAAATAAAATCAAAAATTTTCTTTTATTTTCAAACTATACGGAAAAACTTATCCTTACAATCCATATGAAAACTTGTTGTTATCTATTCCTAAGCAATATCTCATAACTCCTAAGAAGTAACTCAAGAATCCGATCTTCAAACTACGCGATAGAAATCCATCTATGCGATCAGATTCAACATATTCTTTCTTTAAGTTTCTTCACTTTTCTTTGATTCTTAAAACATTACCATGTGACCCAGTCACATCATGTATCAGGAATCTCAGAATAGAAACTTAACAGAGTTAGATAATGGACTTTACCTGAAGTGGAGTCAAACTTATTGACTTTAACCTCCTTAGGTAAATTTGGCAGCTTCGCAACCAATGCCCCTTCCTTTGGCAATATAAACATATGGAACCTTTGATAATGGTACACAAGACTATCACAAACTTAGCTTTTCTCTTTACCATTTGCTCAACCGAGTTGACTATGGCCGATCCCTTTCCATTGGGAAGAGAATGCTTTTCTGGATTCCCTGTGTCACTATTGTTAATGTCCATCAGGTTTTAAGGAAGTTGATCTTAACAAATAGATAAGATCATTAAGGGTCTTGACATAGTCTGTTTCATAGGTGTCCCAAAGGAACTCACTATGTGACTTAGAAAGTGATTGAACCACCAACTTTCTCAAGACTTTGACACCCAACTCTCCCAGTTTGTCAATATGTGACTACATCTCCAAGATGTGACCACACCTAGACCTTACCTTGCCAATAGGGCTTGAGTGATATTAAACTTTTCAAGAACTTGTAGGTTAGAGAGAATAATTGGAGGAGGTGAAAGAAGTACGATTTCCAAGGGACATCATCTTCATTAGGAAAGCTTGTTTCAAGGGATTTGGGAAGATCATAAATGTCTAAACTAGACATCTTTTGGGAGATATTCAAGATAGTTGATTTAAAGTCCTTAATATGACACCCAATATGAAATATTAAGGCTAGGACCCAACAAACTATTTAATAACATAGAAGAGGGATGTCGTAATCCAAGCTATAAAATATTTGAAGGTAGGTGAATGATGATTCACCAATTTCCACCATGAAAAACGAAATAATAATTAGGTTTTAATTGGTTTTGAAACTCCTAGATCTTTGGGATTCATTGAACTGTTCAATGACATGTTTCAATCTCGAGTGTGCCCTTCAGGTTTTGTGACTGGGATGCCGAGGATCACAAAACAAGGTGTGAAGTAACCATGCAAATTACTTGGTACCCTTAAGTGTTTACCCCTCAATCGATGTGCCGGTTAACCACACACGCTCCATCGATACTATGATAAACATTAAGTTACCCTTTGCCTACCTTGTTAAA
Source organism: Lactuca saligna (assembly GCF_052625555.1). Classification (NCBI taxonomy): domain Eukaryota; kingdom Viridiplantae; phylum Streptophyta; class Magnoliopsida; order Asterales; family Asteraceae; genus Lactuca; species Lactuca saligna. The sequence continues at coordinate 6,017,608 of NC_136423.1, forward strand.
TATGAGTTAGTGTGTCTGTTAACCACACACGCTCCACTAACTGACTTAAACAAAGTGCAAAGTGTAATTTCATGGATTAGCACCTTATTCACATTTTCCTAAGTAACTAAGATTGGGTATTATTAAGAGTTTAGTTACTTAGTATTTATCATTAATACTTTTAATGAAGGGAGAAATATAGTCCTGTCAAACCCGTTCGGCTAACGACCCTCCACCAGTCAAGCAAGCGGTGGGTGAGAGTGGACACCCATTAAGTTGCATTTTATAGGCAACAACCTTATACCCACCTTATAGACCGGCTTCGTGAATGAGGCGTACTAGCGGTAAGACTGACTTTACTCTTATATATATATATATATATATATATATATATATATATATATATATATATATATATATATATATATATATATATATATATATATATATATATTATTAACTTATAATATTATAAAGTATAAGGGTTGAATTTTAACTGTTAAAATTCTAAGGGCTAACTTGGAGTTAAAGTATTCATAAGAGAAAACTTTACAAATTCCAAAACTTGAGGGCAAGTTTTGAAACTATTCAAAACTAATTAATTCCATAACTTATGTGTTTAAATTAGTTTTAATCCAAAAACTCTTCAAGTTCCATAACTTGAGGACAAGTTATGGAAGACTTTAAAATAATAAAAGAATTAACTTTTCTTTATTTTATAACTTATGGAATTAATTAAGGTTACACTTTTTATTTATTTATTATTTAATGAAGAGACTCTTGGTCCTCCATAACTTGAGGACAAATTATGGAGTCATAACACCAATTAATTAGAACTAGACTCTTCATTTTGTAACCTTTGCCAACTTTTATGAGTTTTATAAAACTTAAATGTGACTTTTCATATAACTTGAGGACAAGTTACAAAAACACATTTTAGAATCAACTCTTAGATTAATTTGGATTGAAAACAACTATTTCACTCAACTTTTCTATTAATCTAAGCAACTCATAAGAACAAGATAATTCAAATCAAACTTTTTCATGTAATTAGTCTAAACCTTAAACTAATACAAAACATGAATCTATTGACAATTATCTTTGAAATTGGATTAGCATGAACATTACCACATCAAAAACAAGTTTATAAGTTCAAAAACATCTTAGGGTAATGTTCCTAGTCCAATTCCAGCCAAAAAAGTCAAATTTATGCTATCTGGGGGTCCAACTCGTCGAGTGCACGAACCAACTCGGCGAGTTGGATGCTTTTTGCCTTGGACTCGATGAGTCCATTCATGGACTTGGCGAGTCTGCTGGGCAGACAACATCAAAACTCGATTTTTCAGCTTCATTTGCAAGTATAACAAGAAAACAAGCCTAGGCTCTGATACCACTGTTGGGTTTTGAGCATTCTAACACTCTGAAGTGTACATGCAACCCTAAATACCTTGGATCTATGTTTTCTCTATTATACATGCAAATAATAACTTCCAAGGTATTATCCTAATCTAGCATACAAAACAATGAATGTAACAAGACAGAATACATACCTCTTTGATGTAGGAAGTCTTCATGAAGCTTGAGTGCCTAGTGCCCCAAGTGTGACACCTCAAATGGTTCACACAACACCAAATACACTTGGAATAACTTGAGAGAATTCTACACTTCATGAAAATTGGCTAGCCCTCGCTAGAATGATACTAGTGACCGATTTTGTCGAGAACAAGATCTTTATATAGTGTTACAATTAGGGTAAACCCTAATTGTCATGACTTTCCATTTCCTTGGATCCATGGGTTCAAATACACCATGGAGCATCCATGGACCATCCTATGGGTTTTAGCCCAACTTGATTATCCATGGAGCATTAGCCCACTATACAAGTATGGATGATTACACAATCAACCCATATATTTAATTAGTCTTCTTTTGATCACTTAATTAATCCTAGATTAATTCTTGATCAATACTAATTAAATAATCTTATTATTCTTATTATTAATATACTAGAACTTATAATATATTAATAACCATAAGTGTCTTATTTCTCTCATTTAGTCTATCCAAGTGCATGATGCCATGCAACCCAAATGGACCATGCCGGGTCGGGTCAAGTCTTACCAATTATAGTTATGGACTTAGACATTAATCCAACAGTTTTTATAAAGAATTTCAACATAAAGAGTTTCCTAAGTTATCTGATATGTGTTTTACTTATATACATATTTACTTGTGAATTGCATGAAAGTGATTTTTATAAATAAGTTTGATAATCAGAAGAGTTAGGATGTCTTGAAAAGAGTTTTGGCATGAATATGTGTGCATTCATGTAGGATTGGGAAATGAGTTGTGTATCCCTCCAAAGTCCATGGAAAATGATGTAGTGTACAATTCTAGACATGCCTTGCTTATGCATAAGGCTAGCTACCTCATGTATGAGACCAATGAATGATAGCTTACCCATACCCTTGATGATGACCAATGATGAAACGTGAGAACTCGTGATGTAGGGCGATTTGTGTTAACTACATCATAGTCTTCGTTGCTATCATAATGAGAAAATCATGAGTGGGACTAAGAGAAGAAGGGTAATAGGTGTAGTTACATATTTCATTGAATTCTTTCCATTATGATGAGTTTATATGTTTATAAATGTAAATGTTTTGAAGAATATAAGAATAATGGTTTTCAAGGATTTTTAAAGGTGTAGTTAAGACGTTTAAAAGGGTTTATAATTTAAAAAAAAAGATTTTGGGGAGTTTGTTGTGTTTTATTAAAAAATTAGTTTGAAAAACAAGATTTTAACAATGAAAGATTTTAATATTTTTGAATAACTATAAACTAGTTATAACCAACCATGGATCTTCATGCAAATTTTCGAAAGAAAAACAAGCACCGTAGAAGAAGAAGAACATAACAACCTTTGTAGTCTTTCAATCCTCGAGGGGAGGCTTGGAAGTTGATGGAGAATGTGGAGACCTTTGAGACATCAACAAGAGGCTGACTTGATTTAAGATGCTAGTCTTGTAAAACTCTTAAGACTCTTAATATTGAAGTTCATATCAAAATATGAACTTCAAGAGAGCAAATTCAAGTAAGTGTTCTTCATAAGATGATCAAAAGTGAGAGAATCTCTAACTTCCTAGCATGTTACAGTTTGTGTATGATAAGGAAGAGGAATGCAAGCCTTATAAAGCCCAAACTTTACACAAAGGGTCCTCCAATTTTTAGTCAAACCATACACTTAAGACATAATGTTCCTCACGCTTTCTTACTTTTGATTAAACTAACGAAAACACCATAACTTGTCTCTTAAAGAGAAAGCCATCTTTTTGACTAGTAAGAAAAATATAAAGTTTGTATATTTTATAAACACTTTTATAAAAGATAAACGTTAACATTTTGGTAAAATACAAAAGAGTCTTTCTAGTCCAAAACGGTGTACATGACTTAATAATTCATACCATATGATATCTATATGTTACTTGCTAATGAAAAAAAATATTATTCCCAAGAAATAAATAATTTCAATTAATTATAAGAGTTTATTAAATATTTATTAAAATCAATTTCTAATAAATAATCAATTCTATCAAGTTATTGTTAGTGTGACACATTAGTATCATATGTTAATTATCAATATCATTTTAATATGAATGTTGAGCATACTAGATCTTTCAATCTTCCACTTGCATAAGACTCATATTAGACTGATACAGATAGTGGTGAACGTTTAGCAACAATTCATTGCCCCCAACAACATATGACTTTGTGTCATTCTATCAACTCCTAATTCCCCATAAGCTCAAAGCTACAATTGGTCTATAAGACAAGTTATCAGTTATCCCTTTGTCACCGACATCATGTTGAAAATGAGATATGGATCGCAATCCATCTCAATTGGTGTTCAAATTTTGGTAAGCTCCTTAGATGTCTAACACTCAATACATAATAGGAACATGTCTCATCTTGACTACATAAGCCTCTTGTATAGTTCACACTATACCTGAAAATGGCTTTTATAACCATCCGGTTAAGGACCAATAATTGACCATATCAAAGCACAAAACGCGCTACACTTAACTCTCACTATGTATGTCAGGTGTTAAGTATAAAATGATAGTACCTTTCAATCAAGTATCACTCATGATAGCGATCCATGAGATGATCTTGATGCGGATAAGTTCAACACTAATTCTTTGACAAGTACCTATGAAACCTGCTTACACTCACTTGCCTACTTCCATCTTGTGAAATTCAACCAATCCAATTCATATTTGTCTTACTTCATAATTTCTCTCACAATTATACCTGACTATGACATTTTAGAATAATAAGATTATTCATGGATTAAACATGTTAATATTGAACACAAAAGTTATTAATGTGACGATCATATCCCAATATATCAAAAGATTATCTAATAGCGGTTGTTACGATGCTCCAATATCCAAATACTAAATCCAAATCAAAATCCCATTTCCATTATTCTTTCATCTAAAGCTCTACACAGCACATAGAGCATAATGTAGGCAAGGCATAGCACCAGAAAGTGTAATTGGTCAAAATAGACTTTTATTCGAGATAAGCGGGGTCTAGCCTAGGAAGGGTCAAATGGTTTTTTACCCTAAAAAGAGAGAATATAATTAGGACCCTTGATTATGGATTACCACCTTAATTGTTAAATAAGGTTTGGTTTTAGATATGTTGGTAGGAGAGATTTTAGCACTAACAGCTCATGTGTAAGATCTATTAGTTTACCGATTGAGGTGAGTCTATTCACTTTACTCGTGGTTTGAAGGAACTAATGTCGACCGACTGGGTTATGTTTGTAGGATGCTAGCTGTCTTTGTGACTCTTTCATGTGTATGTATGTTTTATATGTATTGGGTCCGATAATGTGTGTTTTATATGGGTTGGGTACGAATGATATGGGTTGGGACCGAATGATATTGGTTAGGCCTAAATGCCTAGGTTGGGCCCGAAACATATATGTAAGGTTAAGTATGTTATTGTTTGATTTATGGTATATTGGGATAACTCACTGAGCTTTGTGCTTACTGTCTGTGTTTAAATTGCTTTCAGGTACTTCCGATTCAAAAGGAAAGATCTTGGCATGATCGCATTACACACCCCAAAGTTTATTTATGCACTACCTTTTGATTTGTTATTATTGTTTGAGGATACATTATCATACTCTAATTATCATTTTATTGTAAATAAATGAATGTTGGTTTTTGGATTGCTCTAAAAGTAAATTCTTTACCATGAATTTTTGGGATGTTACAAGTTTGTATTAGAGCCTTGGTTTGAGGGATTCGGGTTCACTATTGAGTGTGTCTAAACTCAAACTAAGGAGTTTGTAAAAATACTTTTAAAATAAAGTCAACTTCTAAAATTTTATTAAAATAAAAGGGGTGTGATGTTGTTGCATCCCTAATTTCACGGCCAATAAGGACCGATTTATTTATGCTTAGTCAAAACAAGAGTATCCTTTTTAAAGAATAATATTTCAGAATTTGTTCCCAAAAACATGATAATGATATTATCAAAAAAATTTCGAAGATATGTATTTTCTTCGTATTAAAAATATTGGGATGTCATCGTTTGTAATGCCTGGGTTCCCAGGTACATTAATTTATATTATAATTTGAGTTGTGTTGAGTAACTCGACAAGTTGGTGCTTAGACTCGACGAGTCAGGTCGCGAATGGGTGATGTGGAAAATGATTAGACTCGACGAGTCAGGGGAGTGCACTCGCCGAGTCAGATCCGACGAAAGAAACCCTAATTTCTCGGGTTTGGGACCTATTTAAGGACCCTTATAGCCACCATTTGCGGCTACCAGACCCTTGAGAGAAACCCTTAGAGTGCTTGAGCGTTTGTGAGAGGGGAGAAGCCATTATTTGATCTTTGTTGGTTGGTTTTGCAAGAAGAAGGTGGTTCCAGCATAGAGGAGACCAAGGAGGTTGCATATCTGTGGATCTCAAGCAAAGAACATCATCTGTGAGGTAGCATATCGATCCTTTTCTGTTTTGTTGAAGAATCCATGGACCTAGGGTTTTCTATACCCCTTTATTGGGATGATTTGTTGGATATATGGTCCCTTATCATGTTTAGACTTCGGATTTGGACCCATAGTGGTCCAGAGAGCTTTAACCATCTTGCTTTATGATGATTTATGGAATAAATGGACTTAGGATGTTGCATTTGGGGCTAATTCATCAAATAGAGTTGTTTGGACATTGCATGAGTATCAAGATTGAACCTTTACGTGTTTAATGAGCTTAGGAAGCTCAGATCTATGGATTAGAGGAACAGATCTGACCTCAGAAGGTCTTTTCCGTTTGAGCATGGAATGAACTCGCCGAGTCCATGAGCAGACTCGACGAGTCGGATCGGGTTGTCCCGTGACTCACACAGCTGATGACTCGCCGAGTTGGGAGAGTGACTTAGTGAGTCAGAAGGGGATTTAGGGGACTTGAGTTCACGTCTGAACTCGCCGAGTCAGTGCTAGACTCGACGAGTTGGGTTAAAGGGTGGCCATTGACCAACGTTGACCAGAGTTGACTTGTGTGACTTAAGGGCATTAGTCAAACTAAGTCAGGAAGGTATTAATTAGAGATGTATTTATGCCATAGGAGGAAGCTAAGTCGGAGGATTGAGCGCACGACCTTTAGCGAATGGATAAGATACATTCGCACCATTGCACGTTATGAGGACAAAGAGTATGTCCTCGACGAAAAGCTCGAGAAGGTCAACCCAGAAATCGTTACTCCTGAAGAGATGGATATCTTTGAGACACACGAACGTGATGCAATGAAAGTCCACTTCATCGTGATAGCCACTATGAACCAAGAATTCCAAAAGCCCTATGAGGACATGTATCCCTATGAAATGCATCAAGACTTGATGGAGAGGTACCACCAAAGCGCGAGGCAAGAGCGCTACGAGATCCTCACCAACATGATCACCACTAAGATGGGAAATGGAGAATCATTGACTGTGCACTTGCAAAAGATGCAACGATATGTTGATCGTCTTCGCAAGTTAAATGTTAACTTTGGGGAGGATTTGGCCATCGACATTGTTCTTCATTCCTTGCCTTCATGCTACAACCAATTTAGGATGACCTACCACATGAACAAGGAAGAGGTCACCCTAAGAAAACTCCAAGGACTCCTAAGGACTGCTGAGAGCAACCTAAAGGACAAGTTTGTTGCACCAACTCCCGCACCAACTGCTGCTCCTGTTTTGGCTATAGGGCAGGGAAGGGGAAAGAAGAGGAAGGCTCCGTCAAAGAGCCACCACAAGGGAAAGTCCCAAGATGGTTCATCTTCTAGTGGGACCAAATTTGATCCCGCTAAGCCCAACCCTAACCCGAAGGAGGCAGAGTGCCATCATTGCCACAAAATAGGGCATTGGAAGAGAAGCTGCCCGGAATATCTGCAAGCCATCAAGGATGGAAAGATCAAGCCATCTTTTGCAGGTATATACACAATTAAATCTAGTAATTCATCTCACACTATTTCTTGGGTTCTTAATACAGGATGTGGTTACCACATTTGTTCTGATTTGCAGGGACTAAGAAGTGATAGAGATGTGGAGCAAGGAAGAATAAATCTAATCATGGGAAACAGAAGATCGTCGCCTATCACCAAGATTGGAGTGTATTCTTTATCACTTAGTAATGGATTAGGTTTAGATTTAAACAATTGTTGCTACTCGCTAGATATGGCAAGAAACATCATTTCATTTCATGGTTTGTTTAGACAAGGATTTAGATATTCGTTTAATAATATGAATGGTTCTATTTATGCTTATCTAATGGTGTTTTATACTTTGAAGCAATGCCTTGTAATGGATTTTATGAAACTGTTATGGTTGTAGATAACCTAGGAAATGATGTGTTGTGTATAGATTCTTCCAATAGTATGGATAAAGCATCTTTATGGCATTGTCGTCTTGGACATGTCAACAAGAAGCGCATAGCCCAACTCCAAAAGGATGGAGTGTTGGAGTCATTCGACCTTAGGGAAGATGACACGTGTGAATCTTGTTTACTTGGAAAGATGATCAAGTCACCCTTCTATGCCACTTATGAGAGGGGTGAGGGTTTATTGGATCTCATACATACCGATATATGTGGGCCCTTTAGATCTACCACAAAGGATGGGAACCGCTTCTATGTGACTTTTACCGATGATTATAGTAGATATGGGTATATCTATTTAATCAAGCACAAGTTAGAAACGTTTGAAAAGTTCAAAGAATTCAAACATGAAATGGAGAATCAATTGGGCAGGAAAATCAAGATGCTTCGATCCAATCGAGGAGGAAAGTACCTAAGTCTGGAATTCCACGACTATCTCAAGGAATGCAGAATAGTTTTGCAATTGATGCCACCTAGGACACCGCAGTTGAATGGTGTGGCAGAAAGGCACAGTCGAACCTTGTTAGACATGGTTCGTTTTATGATGAGTCGTGCTTCACTACCTATCTCATTTTAGGGGTATGCCTTAGAGACTGCCGCCCATATCCTTAACCGAGTCCCTACTAAGAAGGTTGCCAAAACACCTCACGAGATGTGGAAAGGGAAGGCTCCCTCGTTGGCACATATCAAGGTTTGGGGTTGCGAGGCTTTCATAAGACGAGATACTCACGACAAGCTCGAACCTCGTAGTGAGCGATGTATTTTCATCGGCTACCCGCAAAAATCCTTTGGATATCTCTTCTATAGACCGAGTGACAATGTTGTCTTCGTTGCGAGGATAGGGGTTTACCGAGAGACAGAGAGAGAGAACTCATAAACCAAGGAGACAGTGGGAGGCAAATCGATCTTGAAGAGATTCAAGAATCGAGTGATGAAGGAACCTCTACCGCTGGCACTTAACCCGAGGAGGAAACTCCGGTTGAACTGATTGACCAATCCTTACCTCTTAGACGTTCCGAAAGAGTTAGAGTTCAACCCCCGTTATATGGCTTTCATATTACTACCGAAGGGGACACGTATATTAGTGACAGTACACTAGTAAACCTAGATGAACCTAACAGCTATAAGGAAGTCATGGCAGGCCCGGAGTCTGCTAAATGGAAAGAGGTAATGGATAGCGAGATTCAGTCCATGTATGACAACCAAGTTTGGAATTTGGTTCACAATGTGCCCGGGCGTAAGACGGTTGGGTGCAAATGGAGCTTCAAGAAGAAGATCGATGTGGATGGTAATGTGCACACGTATAAGGCACGACTAGTGGTGAAGGGCTTTACTCAAACTCCTGGAGTTGACTATGATGATACCTTCTCACCAGTTGCTAAGATAAAATCTATTAGGGTGATGCTAGCCATTGCCACATTTTATGATTATGAGATATGGCAAATGGATGTCAAAACCGCTTTCCTTAATGTGAAGTTGGCTGAGGATGTTTACATGGCTCAGCCAGAGGGTTTTGTCGATCCGAAGCATCCCAATAAAGTGTGCAAGCTTGAGAAGTCCATTTATGGACTTAAGCAAGCATCTCGCAGATGGAATCTTTGCTTTGATGAGAAAGTCAAAGAGTTTGGATTTGAACGAAGCGAAGATGAATCATGTGTATATGTCAAAGCCAGTGGGACCATAGTTAGCTTTCTCGTTTTGTATGTCGATGACATACTACTCATAGGAAACGACATCCCGACTCTGCAGGAGGTAAAGTCCTGGCTCGGGAACTGCTTCTCTATGAAGGACCTCGGAGAATCTTCCTATATATTGGGAATAAGGATAGTGAGAGAAAGAAGTAAGAGACTAATAGAACTTAGTAAAAATACTTGCTTAGATAAGGTACTAAAACGTTTTAGTATGGAAAACTCGAAGAAGGGAGAACTACCGATACAAAGTAGTACAAAGTTGAGTAAGACTCAAAGTCCGAGTACCGAAGCTAAGATAGCTGAGATGAGCCGAGTACCTTATGCTTCCGCAGTTGGCTCAATCATGTATGCTATGACTTGTACTCGACCTGATGTGGCCTTTGCTTTGAGCATGGTCAATAGATATCAAGGGAATCCTGGTAGAGCGCATTGGATTGCAGTCAAGAACATTCTTAAGTACCTTCGGAGGACTAAGGAATGGTTTCTAGTCCTCGGAGGGAGTGATGACTTGAAGGTGCGAGGGTATAGTGATGCCAGTTTCCAAACCAACAGGGACAACTACCGTTCGCAGTCAGGATGGGTCTTTACCCTTAATGGAGGAGCAGTAACTTGGAAAAGTTCCAAACGGGAAACTGTAGCTGATTCAACGTGCGAATCAGAGTACATTGCAGTGAGCGAAGCATTAAAGGAGGCGATATGGTTGAAGAACTTCATTGGCGATCTTGGAGTTGTGCCTGCTGTAACGCCCGCAGATCCGGGCCAGTCAATTTAGAGGCAATAGGGGTCGAAAATGACTTTTCGACAAAAGATTATTTAGAATAAATAATCTTAACCAAATTGTAGAATATGTCACAAGGTTTCCGTACATATAAAGAACGCCGAAATCCGAGTTATAACGAAGAAGTTATGGCCCGTCGAAGTTTTACAGCAAAACCGGCACGGCACCGGGAAGCGCAAATAGTGAATTTACGATAGAGCGAGATTTATCCTTAGCAATCTAAACAAAAGTCGTAGAATATGTTAAAATAAGAGCGTCGATAAAAAGAACACCCAAATCTGACTTCGTGTGAGGAAGTTATGATTTTTCTAAGATTCGGCTTAGCAGTGCACGACCCGAAACTCGAATTTTAGTTCGAGCGGTTTTTGGCTTACGTGACCTAAATGAGAGTTCAAGATCTCATTAATAGGAACTCAACAGTAAAAATACAGACGAAAACGGAGTCGGTATGAAGGAGTTACAAATTCTTCGCGGTCATTTAACAGTCTAAACGCCTCGTACTGTTAAATTTAAGATCGGTCGAGAATTAGCTGACGGAGTCAAAATCAAAGTTGTAGATATTATTTTTACCTACGCGTGGATATAAAGAACGTCAAAAACGGAGGTCGTATGTGAAAGTTACGGATTTTAGAAGTCGGAAGTGTGCTGTGCGAAAATGGGTGATGTGGCACAATCTTGGCCATTGCTTTCTCCCCAAGTCTTGCCACTAGATGGTGACATGTGGCACCAAGTTCAGCCATTTTCACCCTATAAATACCACCTCTCTCACCCTCATTTTCTTCACACCTTTCCCATTCTTTCTTCTCTTTACTCTCTCTCTAGAACCTCTCTCTAGCCCCGAAATCCCCCGAAAAGCCTAGGGAACCTCCCTAGCACGAGGCGGAAGCCCCGGAGTGCTCGACGGCTCCGAGAAGAAGAGCTTTTCAGCTCGGAAACGCTGCTCCAAGCAAAGCCTGGTTTTCTATAAAACCCGTTGTAAGTGAGCTACGCTTACGCTATTTTTAATATAGTTTTTATTTAATTATATTAACGTTATTAAGAACATATAATAAATACTTGGGCTATTATTATGGGTTATATAAGTATTTTTTTTTAACGCTTATATAATAGTAATAATAGCTAGACTATTAATTAGTCTCGGCGAATAATAGACTAAAATCTATTGGTGATAATATTGGGTTTCGTCGAAAGAAATTATTTTAAAGTAAACGAAGCGCTGTCCAAGTACCGAGTCACCACCTTCTCAGGTGAGTGCATGGTCCCTTTCATCTTACACATAGATATGAAGTATTTATTATATAATTTACGTGTTGTGAGTGCAAATTTACTTTCAGCTTACACATAGATATGAAGTATTTAATATAAATTACGTGCTATTTGTGCATATTATCTGAATACTTGCTATCTATGCTGGATGAACGTTTTATACATGTTTTCAAAGATTTAAACTGTATATGTATTTTATATCTACAAAATGTGTTGGGTAAAACATGGGTAGATGTAATAGTTGCTGTGTGACAAAATAAAATAATGAGAGGCCTCGTTATAGATGTTATTGATGATCCAGTCATCTAGCGGAGTATAGATGACGACCACGGACTATTCTAGACAGTCCAGTGGAACACTAGCAGGCTCACAACCTGTAGGTGTTTATTCGAACTGTGTGTTTAACCGAACTGTGTGTTTGTTCGAACTGTGTGTTTATTAGAGCTGTGTGAACTGTGTGCTCACCAGATATACTCCATCCCAATGATAGTCCTTTGACTAGGTCCCTTGTGTTAGATGTTTTAGGGACGTAATGCGAGGATAACGGGAATGGGTAATTGGGTTGATTGTTTGATGTTTAAAAAATAATAATTATATTATTGTGGGTTGAAAACCCTATGTACTCACCAGGTTTCCCAACCTGACCCACTCAGTTTATTTATATCACAGGTGTTGATACGAAGTCACTTTACACTGAGAGATTTAAAGAGATGTAGATCACTAGTGTAAATAAATGTAAGTTCTGTTTATGCTTATGTTTCTGTATTAACGATGACATCCCAAACATTTTGAAATGAATAAAATACATTCCTTCGAAAATGTTTTAATAACGTATTTTTCGTGTTTTTCTGGGAACAAATTCCGCAACCTTTTTATAAAATGAAGTACTCTGATTTTTATAAAGCATAAACAAAATCGGTCTTTTCTGGCCGTGATTTTGGGGATGTCACATTTGGTATCAGAGCATTAGTTTAAGCGAACTAGGAATATGGATTTATTTCTAGACTTAAACTTAGAATGCTAAGCAATGATTGTGAGGTGTGAGCACTAGCTTATTTTAGGAATTATGCCTAAAATGCTTTTATGTGCTAAATACTTGTGCCTGATATGCTGTTAGTTGTTCGGATCTATGGTCTGTTGCCGACCGGATCTGGAAACCTTATGTGTTTAGGATTCTAAACGTACGACTACGATATTAGAACTAGCATATAAACGTTTCGGAGTGATAAGGATGATTTAACCGTCAATCCTAAGTAAAGATCTAGATTCACCTTATTCGGTGTATAGATCAAGATGGCAAGAACCCGTAGCGGAAACGTGAATGCAAATGGGAACAGAAACCAACCCCCAGTGATTGAGCAAATACTGGTGATGGAAGCCGCCCCTGAGTCAGTCACAATGGCCGGAGTGCAAGCGATATTGGATCATCAAATGGAGGAAACTAGACGTTTGCTCCAGCAAAATCGTGAGGAAGCCACTATTCAGATCGAACAGCCCGAGTTGAACGAAGGGCAGACTGAGGAAGGAAACTACAGTGGGACTGTTGGTCAAGTCAACCCACCAATAGTTCGACAAAACAACCAAGATGACGAGGTCGAGAGGAATGGATGCAAGTACAAGGAGTTTTTGACTTGCAAGCCATCGACTTTCACTGGAAAGGAGGATCCGATCGGGGTCATGGATTGGATCTCGGAGATGGAGTTAGCCTTCATGACATGTGGTTGTAGAGGGAAGCTACATACCACATTTGCAGTGCGTCAGTTTCGAGGAGGCACTGTACGTTGGTGGAATACTTTGGGGAAGACTCTGAGCCCTAATGAGCCTCTGCAACTGACATGGACAGAATTTCTGGTGCAATTCAAACGAAAGTACTGCTCAGCTCAAAACCTGCTTGAGCTAGAGAACCAGTTTCTAACCCTGAAGAAGGGAAGCATGTCAATCGATGAATACACCAACAACTTCACAGAGAAGATGGAGTTCGCCTTGCGTCTTATTCCGGATGAGCTGACGAAAATCGACAAGTACGCAAAGGGACTTCCATGGGAGTACGCGGTGCCAGTGCGTCAAGCACCTACTCTAGAGGCAGCTATCTGGGCTGCCAAGTCTGTCGAAGATATGATCAAGGGAAGAGCCTCCAGCAAGATGGAGGTTGGCGAGAAGAGAAAGTTTGAAGGATCTTCAAGGTCCAGCGAGAAGAGAAAATTCTCAAAGTTTGAAGAAGGAACGCAATGGTGTGACAAGTGTAGAAAGAAGCACATCGGGAAATGCTCTAAATATACGACATGCTTTAAATGTGGGAAGACTGGTCATTACGCCAGCGAATGCACAACCAAGAGAGAAGTCTGCTTTAAGTGTGGAGAAGAAGGACACTTCAAACAAGACTGCCCAAAGAGAGAAGGGGCTACAAAGCCAAATGTGCCACCAAAGCCAAAGGCGAGAGCATTTCAAATGATCCTTGACGAAGCAGATGACAATGCAAGGATTCAAGAGTGAAGGCTTGACATCCGAGGATCGAGTTATGGAGTAATCGTGTAGATAGTACCTCACGATGTAGCCCGTTAGAGGCATAATCTAGGGTGAACTTGAACACCTATGTAATAGTTTTAAGAAATAATATAAAACCTTTGTTTTGTTATCTGATGTGTTAAGTTGTTGTATGGTTTTCTTGTATGGTGACTTGGAAAAACTGCGGGACAATACTTGGGACGAGTATGAGTAGGTGTGAATGGTAGTAGAGGCCTATACTACCGGAAGCACAGGACTCACACTTGGATCAGGGAAAGTCACAAGGTTACCAAGAAGCCAGTAATTGATTTCGTTTTATTCAAGTATGCCGTTACCATTGTTTCGGCAATGACTAAGAAGATTGTTGTTATCCCAACCCTAGTGGTCATGTCACATTGAGTCCGACTACGATGAGTAGGTTACGTGGTTCAGAGAACCAAGTTTGATATAGCGTCCGACTTAAACCAAACGATTAAAAATCAAAGCGACCAATAGAAGTATCGGCTCGACGCTAAAGAAGTTGGTAGCTAGAAATGCTACATGTTAAAGTATGATTATATCACATTAGAACATGAAGGAAGGCTTAGTCTGTTTTAGAATTTAAGAGACCTAAGTCTAAACGTACATCACATGATGATAGGTCATAATTTGGAGTCTAATATGAGGTAGAGAGCAGGTGCACGATCAAGTATTGCTTACAGTCAATAAGTCTAAGAGATAGACTTGAAGGAATAAAGAAGTTATAATTATTACCTAGGATGAAGAGATGACGTATGGAGTCATTATACGATCCTTGTTTCGTTGATGATTCCGGGACGTAATCATCCTAAGGGGGAGATAATTGTAACGCCCGCAGATCCGGGCTAGTCAATTTAGAGGCAATAGGGGTCGAAAATGACTTTTCGACAAAAGATTATTTAGAATAAATAATCTTAACCAAATTGTAGAATATGTCACAAGGTTTCCGTACATATAAAGAACGCCGAAATCCGAGTTATAACGAAGAAGTTATGGCCCGTCGAAGTTTTACAGCAAAACCGGCACGGCACCGGGAAGCGCAAATAGTGAATTTACGATAGAGCGAGATTTATCCTTAGCAATCTAAACAAAAGTCGTAGAATATGTTAAACTAAGATCGTCGATAAAAAGAACACCCAAATCTGACTTCGTATGAGGAAGTTATGATTTTTCTAAGATTCAGCTTAGCAGTGCACGACCCGAAACTCGAATTTTAGTTCGAGCGGTTTTTGGCTTACGTGACCTAAATGAGAGTTCAAGATCTCATTAATAGGAAGTCAACGGTAAAAAGACAGACGAAAACGGAGTCGGTATGAAGGAGTTACAAATTCTTCGCGGTCATTTAACAGTCTAAACGCCTCGTACTGTTAAATTTAAGATCGGTCGAGAATTAGCCGACGGAGTCAAAATCAAAGTTGTAGATATTATTTTTATCTACGCGTGGATATAAAGAACGTCAAAAACGGAGGTCGTATGTGAAAGTTACGGATTTTAGAAGTCGGAAGTGTGCTGTGCGAAAATGGGTGATGTGGCACAATCTTGGCCATTGCTTTCTCCCCAAGTCTTGCCACTAGATGGTGACATGTGGCACCAAGTTCAGCCATTTTCACCCTATAAATACCACCTCTCCCACCCTCATTTTCTTCACACCTTTCCCATTCTTTCTTCTCTTTACTCTCTCTCTAGAACCTCTCTCTAGCCCCGAAATCCCCCGAAAAGCCTAGGGAGCCTCCCTAGCACGAGGCGGAAGCCCCGGAGTGCTCGACGGCTCCGAGAAGAAGAGCTTTTCGGTTCGGAAACGCTGCTCCAAGCAAAGCCTGGTTTTCTATAAAACCCGCTGTAAGTGAGCTACGCTTACGCTATTTTTAATATAGTTTTTATTTAATTATATTAACGTTATTAAGAACATATAATAAATACTTGGGCTATTATTATGGGTTATATAAGTATTTTTTTTTAACGCTTATATAATAGTAATAATAGCTAGACTATTAATTAGTCTCGGCGAATAATAGACTAAAATCTATTGGTGATAATATTAGGTTTCGTCGAAAGAAATTATTTTAAAGTAAACGAAGCGCTGTCCAAGTACCGAGTCACCACCTTCTCAGGTGAGTGCATGGTCCCTTTCATCTTACACATAGATATGAAGTATTTATTATATAATTTACGTGTTGTGAGTGCAAATTTACTTTCAGCTTACACATAGATATGAAGTATTTAATATAAATTACGTGCTATTTGTGCATATTATCTGAATACTTGCTATCTATGCTGGATGAACGTTTTATACATGTTTTCAAAGATTTAAACTGTATATGTATTTTATATCTACAAAATGTGTTGGGTAAAACATGGGTAGATGTAATAGTTGCTGTGTGACAAAATAAAATAATGAGAGGCCTCGTTATAGATGTTATTGATGATCCAGTCATCTAGCGGAGTATAGATGACGACCACGGACTATTCTAGACAGTCCAGTGGAACACTAGCAGGCTCGCAACCTGTAGGTGTTTATTCGAATTGTGTGTTTAACCGAACTGTGTGTTTGTTCGAACTGTGTGTTTATTCGAGCTGTGTGAACTATGTGCTCACCAGATATACTCCATCCCAATGATAGTCCTTTGACTAGGTCCCTTGTGTTAGATGTTTTAGGGACGTAATGCGAGGATAACGGGAATGGGTAATTGGGTTGATTGTTTGATGTTTAAAAAATAATAATTATATTATTGTGGGTTGAAAACCCTATGTACTCACCAGGTTTCCCAACCTGACCCACTCAGTTTATTTATATCACAGGTGTTGATACGAAGTCACTTTACACTGAGAGATTTAAAGAGATGTAGATCACTAGTGTAAATAAATGTAAGTTCTGTTTATGCTTATGTTTCTGTATTAACGATGACATCCCAAACATTTTGAAATGAATAAAATACATTCCTTCGAAAATGTTTTAATAACGTATTTTTCGTGTTTTTCTGGGAACAAATTCCGCAACCTTTTTATAAAATGAAGTACTCTGATTTTTATAAAGCATAAACAAAATCGGTCTTTTCTGGCAGTGATTTTGGGGATGTCACACCTGCCATAAAGGAGCCCATGGAAATTTCCTGTGATAATGAAGGAGCGGTTGCCTTGACCAAGGAACCGAGGGATCATGGTAGATCTCGGCATATCGACATAAAATATCACTTTATTAGGCATCGAGTATAAGAAGGACACCTCGTAGTTAAGAGGATATCATCAAAAGATAACCCAGCAACTCCGCTTACGAAGGGACTGAGCAGGGTTAAGCAGTTGCAGCATGCTAGGAGTATTGGGCTGAAGGGTGATATTAGTTTAGATTAGATAGTTTTAGAAACGTGAAATAGGTAAATGTAATTGACATTTGATGATTAAATAAAGGAGTATTGTTTATAAGTAAAGTTACTACCTTATGTTGATTGTTTAGCTTTTGTTTCACTTTGCATGTTTTGACTTCCTGAATAATTAAGTTATTAAGAATAATCGAGTTATTCGAATGGTCCACAATCGTTCATATGTTGGAAGTAGGTATGAATGAAGATTGTCATGAATTGGTGTGTAGATTGTCTAAATGGTATTATACATAGTAAAGGTTTGCTGCAACGTTTATGAGCGCTTATGAACAAGTTTGGAGCATTGGAATAAACCCGCGCTTGCTGGAATCACTTTGGAGTGATCGCAAGACGATAATATCATATGTTCTTAAAACCTAGATATATGGTTTATTATTTACTAATTGGTTGTACATTGATAATGCGAAACCGCATCAGTAAATTGATGTCATAAAACACATTGTTGTGTATAGTTGGTTAGTCGATAAGTAAATGCATATAAGTCGAAGTTTATCTGTTACTTTTATTCTAAGAGGGGTAAAAGCAATATCACGGCTGCTCGATGATTTAATTTGACTTATGCGCCGGGCCCGGTCAGGACTGAATTAATGTGTTCAATTAATTTCTATGTCGAATAAATCTGAAATCGAGAAAATAGTTGCTAGACAATAAGTATGACAGTGTTTCATGAAATCGTCTGCACGATATCAAAACAGAGGACTGTACGATCACTTATCTAAAGGACAGGTTACTGATAAGATCAGAGTTGACAGCATCTTTGAGAGCCACGATTGCTAATCGGATTGTGTTTGCGTTTATAGTTACTAGAATTATCCAAGTGGGAGACTGTTGGATTAGTGTCTAAGGCTGTAACTATTTTTTGGTAAGTAGTTGACCCGGTTGTGCATGGTCCTTTTGGGTTGCCTTCACCATAGCAATTTGATAGGGTGATTTAGAGAGAAGAGATATTATTATTAATGTATTATAGGAATAATATGTTAAAAGAATAATAATATTATTTGATTAATATAAGTCATAAATTAATTAGGAATTAATTTGGTGACTTAAAGAGATTAATTGAATAAAGGGGTATAAACTGTCAAATGTGTGAAAGTTGTATTTTGAGCTGATAACCCTTATTGATATGGTTTGGACGATTTTAGGGATGTGGATCACCTAGAAATCGTCCAAGGTCTTATCAAGAAGAGGATTTGGATTGCTTTGAGGCTAACTTATCCAATTAGGGTTTTAGGGTGAAACCCAAGGAGCTCACAGTATAAATAGACCCATATGGTTGAGGAAATCGGCCATCCTTGTGATTAGAGTAAACCTAGAGCCGATTTCACTCTTCCTCATCTCTCTCAAATCATCTTCTTGCTAGTTGGTGTTTGTAAGCCATTAGAGGAGTGACATTTGTGACTCTAAGCTCCAAGAAGAAGAAGGTTTCAAGCAAGTAAGTCAAGGTATTATTCTAGATCTGTTTTCATATGTTTTTTGATTGTTAGTTTACATTAGATCTAGCCATGAAAGTCTTGGATATGTTGCATGTTAAATTAGTGAAACCTAGATCCAAGCTATAGGATTGGATGTGCACATAGGGAAAGTTCTTATGCCCAAAACCCATCAGGATGTGCATTGATTACCGGGAGTTGAACAAACTGATGGTGAAAAACCGTTATCCACTCCTGAGGATAGATGATCTCTTTGATCCGTTACAGGGAGCGTCTTGATTCTCCAAGATAGACCTGAGGTCCGGGTACCATCAGGTCAGGATTAGAGAGGAGGATGTGGAGAAGACCATGTTTCGGACTCGTTACGAGCACCATGAGTTCGTGGTGATGACGTTTGGGCTCACCAATGCCTCAAAAATATTCATGAACTTGATGAATCGATTCTACAGACCGATGCTCGATCGCTCAGTCATCATGTTCATAGACGATATCTTGGTGTATTCTAAGACCTGAGAGCAGCATGAGGAGCATATACGGGAGTTATTGGGAGTGCTGAGGCAGGAACAACTTTATGCCAAGTTCTCAAAGTATGATTTTTGGTTACGAGAGGTTCAATTCCTCGAACACCTCTTTAACCAGTAGGGGATTTTTGTCAATCCGACCAAAATTGAAACGATTATGCAGTGGGAGGTTCCAAAATATCCTTCAGATATCAGGAGTTTTCTGGGATTGGCAGGGTACTACTAGAGATTCATATAGGATTTCTCCAAGATTGCAGCACCCCTCACTCGTCTGACGAGGAAAGGGTGGATTTCTGGTAGGACCCCGAGCAGTAGAGGGTGTTTGAGACCCTCCGACAGCGACAATGCGAGGTTCCAGTCTTGACTCTCCTGGAGGGAGTCGAGGATTTTGTAGTGTTATGTGATGCATCCATCATGGGACTGCGGGCGGTCCTAATGCAAAGAGGACAGGTGATAGCCTACACATCATGACAACTGAATCCGCATGAGACTAGATACCCTACTCATGATCTAGAGTTGGGAGTGGTGGTATTCGCTCTCATGATTTGTAGACATTCCTCTATGGGTCTGTTGTACCATATACACGGATCATAAAAGCCTGAGACACATCATGGATCAATCAAACCTGAACATGAGGCAGTGTAGGTGGCTAGATGTAGTTAAGCACTACGACTGTGAGATCCTTTACCACCCAGGTAAAGCGAACATGGTGGCAGACACTCAGAGCCGCAAGTCAGCTGGGTCTTCCATACTTGCGACATGTATAAGGATATCGATGGATTCTCCACTTGTGAGTTTGAGTAGAGATGCTCAGGCTGAGGGCATGCGACTTGAGAACTAGAAACTAGAGAGAATCAGGGGCGAGAACGCCCGATTTGTGCAAGATAGTCGGGGATTGTTGACCCAATGTGGTCGAGTATGGTTTCTAATATCCGGTGGGATCAGGCAAACAGTTGCATCGCCAACTCAGTGAGTCCGATGAAGATTGTCGTGCAAGGATTTTTGTATGGACTCGACAAGTCAGTAGGGTGACTCGGCGAGTTAGCTAGAGTTTTCCCGACATTTATACATGCATGAACTCGGTGAGTTTTAGGGAAAATTGACGAGTCAACTGGGGATTTCACGACTTCTCGAGTTCAGGAAGGACTTGACAAGTTCGTGAACTGCACTCGACAAGTCGGGTTAACATGGACTGTTGACCTTGACCATTGACTTGAACATTAACTAAGGGTTTACTAGTTGACTTTTGGGGTATTTTGGTAAACTGGAAATTTATGGAAATGATCTTGTGGTAACTGTATGTGGTGGAGTTTGTGTCCGGGGTTCGAGAGTTTGAGTTATCACTTCGATTCGACAATTGAGAGGTGAGTTAACCTCACTATACTAAGGGGTTGAAGGCACCAATGTCGGTCCATTGAATATGTTATCCTAGTAGTTGGTAGTATGTTGAGTATGAGTTAGTCTTGCATCCTAGTCGTTATGCCAGTTTGGTAGATTTATAGGACTACCTGTATTATTATGCGATTATCTATATGTGCATTAGTTATGTTATATGTCGACATATTATGTAGGTTGGATTGAGGTTATACTGCTCCGTGTGGTAGCCAAAAAAACCCTAGAGAATTCCAGATATGAGCTGAGAGCCGAGTGGGGGATGCCAGACTCATACTGAGGACTCGGGAAAAATTCCAAATACGAGTTGTGGGCCGGGTAGAGCATGCCAGACTCATATTGTGGGCTGTGGAGCATTCCAGATACGAGATGAGGGCCGAGTAGGGCATACCAGACTCGTACCATGGGCTTGGTGACAATCCAAATGTGATTTGTGGACCTCAAAGTCAATCCGGACTCACACTATGGGCCCAGGGGTAATCCAGTCTGTAAAGCTATGTACCCAGTATATGTTGTTATTTGTATATGTGTTATGCTCATTGTATCGGTGTTTTGGGGGAATTCACTAAGCTTTGGGCTTACAGTTTCAATTTTTGTTTGATGTAAATCAGATGATCGCGGAAAGGAAAATGTGTAATCGTATAGCTCCTCACGTTTAGGACTTGTTTTTGGGATACTCTTATATTATATTATTTTGAAAACAAGTTTTGTAATGATTAATGGTTTTGAAATGTTTTGAAAAAGTTTAAATTTGGCATGATTTTTATGGGTGTTACAAGTATGAGCTACTCTACACCTTATGGTTTTTATTTCTTGATGCTCTAAGGTTGTTATTGATGGGTTTTTGGTCATAAGACATCCTATGTGCTCATACAAACCCTAATGCTTGGATCTAGGTTTCTCTATTGTACATGCTTTGAATCCAAGACTATAAACCCTAATTCTAGTATTCAAGTGATCATATTAACATAAGAATAGGTTTATAATGTTACCTTGATTGTTATGTAGCAATAACAATCCCAATTCCACCTTGAATTGACTTTGGAATGCTTAGAGTCACAAGTGTCACTCCTCTAATGGCTTACAAACACCAAAAGCAAATGGAGAAGGTATAAGGAGAGAGGAGAGAGGTTAGAATTCGTCCTTAGGACTTCTTGGGAAGGGATACACGAATTCATGTGCCAAGGGGTGTTTATATAGGTGTTCAGATAGGGTTTCAGTCATTATCCTTATCTAGTTGCTTATCCACAAAGCAACACATAAGATAAGTCTTAGAAATCCCTTATCCTTTATCCTTTGGACGATTTCAAGGATATCTTATCCCTTGAATTCGTCCAACCTATATCTAGGATAACCATTACCATATTTTGTAACTATCACATAATTACAATTCAACCCCTCTAGTTTAATTAATTACACTTGATCACAAAATTAATTCTTAATTAATTATTGACCAATATTAATTAAACAAATATGATTTGTCCTTTAATATATTATTCTTATAACATATTAATAAATCATAATAACCTCTCTATCTATTTATTTCTCCAATTAAGTTGCTTTGGTGAAGGCAACCCAAAAGGACCATGCACCATCGGGTCAAGTACATACCAAAATAGTTATGGACTTAGACACTAATCCAACAGTCTCCCACTTGGATAAGTCTAATAACTATTATGCGTATGACTTCAGATCCTGATCTGCAATCGTAGCTTTCCAAAGCCGCTGTCAACTCTGATCCTATCATATACACATGTCCTTAGATAAGGGATCATATATTCCTCCATTCTAGATATCATGTGAGATATGATTTCAAATCATTCTCTTTGTACTATATCTCGATTTCCGATTGATGACGACAAACTAATTGAACAAATCAAATTAGCCCTAGCCCGGCCGAGCATTTACGTATGTCATCACTAAACCATGAGGGTCCCAAAAGATATCGCTTTTATTCTTTGAATAAAAGAAACGGATAAACTTTGATACAATGCTTGCTTGCACTCACTCACCGAATCACACACAACAATATGTTTTATAACACCAAGTTACTAGTGTGTTTTCATATTATCAATGTGCAACCGATTAGCAAGATACAACTCACACATCTCGGTTTCAAGAATATAAGATGTTATCATCTCACCAATCACTCGCGATACAATTCATGGAGTGATCCAAGTGAGCGTGGGTTTAATCCAATGCTCAAATTCATATTCATAAGCACTCATGAACGTTGCAGCAAACATTTGCTTATGTCTAATACTCTTTTAGACAATCCACACACCAATTCACGACAGTCTTGATTCATATCTACTTCCAACATATGAACGACTGTGGCCCAATTGAATAATTCGATTATTCTTAATAAACTCAATTATTCTGGAAGTCAAAACATGCAAAGTGAAACACAAGAATAATACTAATCCCATATGGCCTCAACCCTTTGAGCATAAATAAAACATCTTATATTTATCACCATATCGATTACTCATTATTTGTCGTTTCGGGTAATCAACTTCTTACTTGAATTATTACACTTGTCCCATGCTCCTAGCATGCACACAATGTTCACCTATGGTTCTTACTTTGTGAAATAGATCACATTGGACACATTTCCAATCATTCTCATTTCACAAATCCAAATCCTTTTTCATAAGTGAAAGAATATCAAATCCTTGCTACTTATAAATTATGCTAGATTCTATAGATATTAAGTGAAAGAATATCAAATCCTTTTCCAATGATTCTTTCGTAATGTCACTGCACCAAAGTCACAAAGACTATTGCCAATGATATTACAAAGTCCTCTATCGGAGATTGTTACAAGACAATTCCTTAGATATGATGTCTCTATCTCAAAGTACATTCCTTCGAACATCCTTTTGCATAAAAGTTTCTAATCTAGACATAGATTTTCAATATTTACTTCCTAATACGAACACGCTTCCATATTTTCCTCATGACAACTCATTCTTAATAGAATATTTTCTATTTGTAATGATGTCGATATGGTCCATCCAATATGGAAACATTTCCATATTTTCCAATACTATACTTCCAACTACTCACAAGCGACCAATCCTAGTCGAATTTTGGATTGTCCTTTGATAGTTGTTTAATTATTTTAGTTAAAACCAATTCTAGTCCCTTTTCCCTCTAAATGCGCTAGACATTTGGAAAATTTTAGAATAGTCAAACATTAAAGCATTTGCAATCGATTCTATACCCGAAGCGTATGGGACACGATGCACAATGTTTTATTTGCTATGTTCTCAAAATTCGAATTGTGAAAAGGAATGCCGTAATCATAATCGAAATTTTAAGAACACACTATGTACCTTTGACTAAATTTATTAACATTTCTCAACCTAAGCCTTTAGATTTGAAATGAAGCATAATATTCTCTCCCTTAATTATAGCAAAACAACTTTACAACCCTTACGACTTTGCAAGGTATAACTCTTGTTTTCTATAATTAATATTGCCAACTTGCAATACGTGCCTTAATAATCATACAATCATAACATTTATGCTCCCACTATCATGATTATTATTATAAAACATAACACTTATGCTCCCACTAGCTACGATATGTATTCATAAACATCTTAACTTTCAGAAGAAAAAAAAACAATACTTATTGAATTTCTTCAGTTCATGTTTCTAATACTTAGTACTTTGATAATCTTTTATCAATGCTTTTTGAACTTGTACACCTTTGCCTTCGATAGTTCATATGTGTGTATAAACAATTAAGACTAATTGCCAAACCTCACAATTCAAATTATGGAAAGGGATACCGTAACCATGATCGAATTCGAGAATGCAATTTTACAATCACTATCCTTTTTTTAAAATCTTTCTTAGTGAAAGCATTTCCTCACAATCATTTTCATGAAGGAGGAAATCTTATGACACTTAGATTTAAATGGTGTATTTGTTCCTATCCATGTGAATTTGTTAAAACCAAAGTTTACGACAAATTCAAACTCATATGGACTAAACTTTCTTAATCTTGATTTCTTGCCTTATGGTAGCACAACTGCCCACCACGTCTTCCAAGTAGTTAAGCATCTCACCTTTTTCCTATCAATGTACCTTTCATTGATCAAGGTGCTTTACCTTTTATGCGTTCAAAATGAGAATTTATAGAACTCATATGCATAATTAACTCAATTGGAACAGCACAGAATCAGAATATTCTCAACGCGATAGGTTGTAAACCTCAACTCGTGTGCTAGTGATGATCGATAAGGTTTATTTGATTTGTTCTTGAAACTTTTCGAGACCATTAAGACTCCCACTGACTCCTTGACATATAAGATTCTCTTGTCAATAAACATTTGTTGAAAACCAAATATTCAAGAGTTAGTGTAGCTTTTATCAAAACACTTCATAAATTGCTCCAAGTTGGTCTTTGTCTTATTCAAGACATCACAACTTTCCACATATTATGAGTGTTATAAACCTTTAATACTTTTCACTCATTGCCACAATCTTAACTTTAAGACTTGTTATTTGAACAAAGTATGATAGACTTCTTGATTTTTCCATTTCTTCAATTCTTGATTCCTCTTCTCAAACATACAATTGTACTAAGACTCACTTAGAGGATCAATTGAGATATGGTTCTTAATCATTGAAATTCCATACACATTTGTTTCTTCATCCTCAAAATGTTGAGGTCTTCCATTTTTGTAAACTCAATTTTTGTTTACTTTTCTCTCTAATCTCCCCCTCTCTTTTTTGTAGGTGAAGTTTTTGTGAGGAAATATGTCATGAGGATCATATCCTTTTATAGGGCTCGAGAGGAGCGAGTGAGATCATGGATGATGTAAGGCATACCTGAAGTCACGAGTGAGGCAGTCTGCCAGTACGTTTTTGTTTCCTGCGAGATGTTCAACAGTGAATGTATATCGTGAGAACCACTCTTGCCATCGTATTAGCCGGCCTAATTTGTTATCTCCTGCAATCTTCGTTCGGAGGAAATAAGTAAAATTTTTATTATCTGTACGAACCAGGAAATTTACTGGTGTTAAATATACAGAGAATTTTGTAATAACTCTTTTTACAGCGAGTAATTCTTTTTCATTGCTATGGTAGTTTTTCTCAGCTGCTTTGAAACTGCCAGAGGTGTACCTGCAAATTTGTTCTTCGTTTTTGGGGTTTTTAGCTTTTAAAACACCTCCCCAAAATTCATCAGAAGCATCAGTTTCAATAATTAAACTGTCTTCAATGTTTGGAAGATAAAGTTTTGGAAAATTGATTAAAACTTTCTTTATCTTTTTGATATAGTCTGTATCAGCACTTGACCAATTCCAAATGACATCTTTTTTTAATTTTGCCTGTAAAGGTTTTCTCATGGCTGCAAGTTTTTCAATATATGTTTCAGCATAAGTCAAAACACCAAGAAATCTTTGTAGTTGCTTTTTGTCTTCTAAAACATTTGGAAAGTCATGTAAATGTTCAAGAATATGCTTTTGAGGACAATGAGTACCCTCATTTATTTCTAAACCCAAAAAATTGATTTTTGCTTTGAAAAGATGAGCTTTCTTTTTTGAAAGTATTATTCCATATTTTAAAATAGTTCTGAGAACCTGTGTGACATGAACATAGTGTTCTTGTTCATTTTTGCTGAAGATCATGATGTCATCAACGTATACAGTGCAGAAACCTTCAAGGCCTCGAAGAGCGTTCTGCATGTGTCTTTGAAAAATACTAGGAGCTTGTTTAAGCCCAAAGGGTAGTACTTTCCATTGAAAGAGTCCATCAGGACATGTGAAGGCAGTGAGAAGCTGCGATTCTTCATCAAGTAGAACTTGCCAGAAACCTGACTTGCAGTCGAAACTTGAATAAATGTTTTTTCCTCTTAGAAGAGTCAAGAGTTCGTGCATATTGGGAAGATTATGCGAGTCTCCAATAGTTGCATCATTGATTGCTTTGTAGTTGACAACCATGCGCTTCTTTCCTCTTCTTTTCTCTGCTTCTTTATTGACAAGAAAGGCAGGAGACATATGAGGGGATTTTGATTCTATAATTAGTCTCATATCAAGTAATTCCTTGATTTGTTTGGAAAATTCTTCTCTATCTTGTAAAGAGTAAACCATAGGTTTTTCTCTAATAACCGTCTTGGGATTAATAAGCTTAATTGAAGCTTTCATCCATCCTTTGGTTTTATTTGGATCAATAGGATTTTCAGAACAAACTTTTTCAAGAAGATCCTCAATCTGTTTGAACCTGGTAGTTTGAATAGAAATAATCTTTTCTTTATTAATCCCTTCATGGGTTATATTAGTACCTGGAATTTGTTTTTCTTTAGAACCTTTTTCTTGAGTTTCAAGAAAACCTGGTTTTCCTTTGCTATAGGCCTCTGTAACCTTTTTTATAATTACCATATCATTATTAAGATGAAAGGCGATTCTATCTATCCATTGTATGAATGGTCCATAAACTTGACAGAAGTTGTTTCCAATTATGATATCAATTCCTGAATTTTGTTGGTAAATAGTGGGAACGTTGAAATGTTCTCCTGAAAGTTCGAGATTAATGTTTCTACAAACTTTATTAATTTTTATGGTTTCACCATTTGCAATAGTGGCACTAATTTCTTTGGGAGCGTTTTCCCAGAGTTCATCCGGAATGATGAATTTGCTTGCAAGACATAAAGATGCACCTGTGTCTACAAAACAATGTACTCTAAATTTTTTATATCCTTTAAAGTTAAGGAAGGCAGAAACATAGATAGAGTTTGGATTAGTAAGATTCATGATAATGGAATCATCAATCTTCTGGAGGTTTGCGCAAAAATGGTTAATCTCCTCCTCCCTGAAAAGTGGGGTCTGTATGGGACTAGTCTGAGTCATCCGTTGTTGATTCGTATTCATCAGTGTCTGATGAAGATTCTATCTCAACATGATATATAAAAACATGTTGTGTACCATCATACTCTTCTTCAAGAGCTTCATAGCCCCCATTGTTAGCGGTTTGTAAAACCTTGACTTTGTCAGGGTATTTCTTTCTATTTGGACATTCATTGGCGTAGTGTCCTTCTTCATTGCAGATCCAACACCTACATTTTTTCTTTCCTTGCGGACAGGAAGTAGTCTTCTTAGGTGTTTCTTTTGAAGGTTTTTTGAAGTATTTTCCTGGAGAAAATTTTCTTCTTTTCTTTTTCCAAAAAGATTTGAATTTCTTTTTGTTTTTATATTTTTTCTTATTATAATTTTTCTTTCCAATATCAAAGTTTTTGAAATCAGAGAGAATGCTACAACAATCTTTGCTTATTGTTTTAAGTTTTTGTTGTTTATATCTGTCTTGACAGATTCTATCAATTTCTTCTTTTGCAATTTTTGTTGCATAAGAAAGACTGGTTTGCTGGATTTCTCCAGTAACTTCTTTTTTCCATCTGTCTGTACAGGTTTCTCCAATAATTGGAATCTTCATGAGGTAAGCAGATATCCATTGTGCATATTCACTTCTTTGTGGAATATCATATAGATATGATTCATACATACAAGTGTATTTGTCGAGAAGACTAATATCATGTAATTGGAGTTTTGTCATTGAAACTCTTGCTATGTCAACTTTCTTATTAATGGTGTAGTCTTTATTAGAAATATAATCAAGACCTAAGAAAGTAGTGTATATGACATTTATGATATTATCAAAAAGATCTGAACCATGCATTTCTTCATTCCAATTATTGTTTCTTAGGAATTTTTGTACAATTCCATCAGTTTTGTGTTCTAAAAGTAGTAGAACATTTTTTGCTTTTTCAAATTCATCTGGGTTTGTCTGTAAGATTAGTGAAATCTCAGTAACCCATTTTTCTACAACTCTTTCTCTGAGTTTTAGATCTTGGATACAATCAATATTGAGTACATTGATCGTATTGGATCCTTGACCACTATTTGGAATACCATTGTGGACAGGCATTTTGAACTCATATTTCTTTTTATTGCCTCTTCTTGTAGCTGTATAAGAAGATTCTGCTTCATCATCTTCCATATCCGAATATTCGAACTTAACAGTCTTTGTATTTGTTTTAAAGTTATCTTCTTCTTCTGATTCAGTGTCAGGTTCATTTATTTTAGTCATTCTAAAATATTGATCAAAAAGTTTGGGTTCTTTTTGATACAATTTTTCACATTCTTCAGTTTCTAATGATAAAAGTTGAATAAGTTTTTGGTCAGCTTTATCATAATCTTCAAATTGAAGGTTAAAGAAATATTTCTCGAGTTTCTCAGAGATTGTTTCTTTCATTTTTACTCTTTCCTGAAAATGTCAATTTTCTGGGAATTTTTTGAGCTTCCTAAGTCAGGGTTTCCAACACTAGGATTGGGAGGTGAGTATTTCTTAAGACCTGAATATTTTCCTGGCTTGGATTTTTGTTCTATGATGGAGATATTTTTGATGTGCTCAAGAATGTCTTTATTACAAGGGCAAGAGTCAATCTTTTCAGATAACTCCTTAATAATGTCTGCAATAATTTTTGCAGATGCTACTTCCAACTGGGCAATGGTTACGTATTTATTGACTATTAAGTCCAAGTTTATAATCAGACCATCTATTTTTTCATTAAGGAGGTTGATTGATCTATTGAGCTCGGGTATCGAGGTGGTTGATCTATTCACCTCGGATATCGAGGTCATCCTATTAGTTGTTTTAACTGATCATGTATATTAGTGATTTTAAGGTTGATTTCCTTAAGAGTGCCCTCAATATTTGCCTTTTTGGCGACTTCTTCAACAAATTGGTTGTTTTTTAAAGAGTTTTCTAAAAGAATAGAATGTTTGTCAATAGACTGGGTTAACTTGATAGTTAATTTATTTTGTCTTTCAATAACTTCCAAGAATTTTTCCAAATCTTTTTTATCAAGATTGTTTTTAACCATAAAGGCTAAATCGTTTTTAAATTGGTTAAAAGGTATTTTATTTTTTGAAATATCTTCAGAAATATCTTTTGAAATACCAAGATAATGGCTTATTTTTGAAGTTTTTAAGAGGCATCTTGCAATGATCTGGTTGAGATTATTGCAATGATTTACAATTGTTTGAATACCGGCTTTTCCTGAAGTAGAGAAAACGTATTCTTTCTTTTCAGTATTATCGTCAAGAGTTTTAATTTTGACTGTTTTACCTTTTTTATAGAAATGAGGAAAATCAATTTTATTATTCATTTATAATGTCAGTGATTTGTTTGATATTCTGGCGTAGACTATCAATTTTTAAAGACATGTTTCTTATTAAATTATTATCTTTTCTTTCCGAGCTTTCTCCTATGTGGAGTGAATCCATAGAAATTCTTGGTCTAAGAGTTTCTCCTAGAGCTTTTTTATTTCTAGCTGTATTTAAAACCCAAGAGTTTTCTTGAGGATTTATGTCGCAGAATTGTTTATCTTTGACATGGCCTATTTCTGAAAAGACATCATCAAGTTCGATGTACTCGTCTTTCTTATAGTCTATGCTATGGTGACTGTTGGTCAGGGCATATCCTATAAGATATGTTATGGTGAATGGTTTATCACCTGGACTCATAAGGTCACTTCTTTCAAAGTGATGTATAAAAGATAAGGTTTTATCTATATTTGCAGATTTTAAATCCAGAGCAAACTTTGGATAGACTGAAAACATAAACTTTTGGTAAGCAAGGTTTCCCTTTGCAGCACCTAAGATGCAGTCCTGTCTGTCAGTAATTCTGTTGTCAATTAAGGCCATTTTTATGGGAGAATTTATTCCTGCTTGGAATTGGGATTTTAGCAAAATTTTTACAGCTCCGATATGGACCATTCTAATTTTTGATCTAATCTCAACTGGAATACTTTTTAAGTTATTGTTTATTTGTTCCTTAGTTAAAAGGGGTAGAAAGACAGCTCCTATTGTATCTTTTATGTCTACTGACATTTCTTTAGTACTAACAAAGTAGAAGATTTCATTTTTCCTTTTAAGAGGATTTAAAATACTAAGTTTAGAAGGAACATTTTTGAAAATGTTTTCTTTCTTTATTTTTAAATCTATTTTCTTAACTCGAGAGAGAAGGTCTTGTTTTATTAAAAGATTTGCATGAAAGCCATCTTCATCTTCAACATAAGTTAAGATTTGTTTTTCTTCTGAATTATTTTCTTCAGTGTTGTTGAAAATTTCTTTATTCATTTTAAGAAAATTTTAATAAGTTAAAATAAATTTTTTGAGTTCTGAAACTAATTTTTTATTTCTATCAAGATGTTCTTGATGAACTTTTTGCTCATGTAGGAGATACTTACGTATACTAACCAAGTTTGGTATATATTCGTGAGTATGTTTATTTTGTGCTTGTAGAATTCTGAAATTTATATGCACTAAATCTTTTTTATTATTGAAAAGTATTTCTTTATGTTGAGAAATTTCAATTTCTTTATTATGAATATCTTCAAAAATTACACTGTAAAGTGTTTTGTTATAATGTAATGCCATTTTTATCAAGGCTCTGATACCAGTTATTGGTTGATCCCAATCCTTGTTCTGAAATCTCTTTTGAAGCATCAGTTTCAGCATAAGTCAAAACACCAAGAAATCTTTGTAGTTGCTTTTTGTCTTCTAAAACATTTGGAAAGTCATGTAAATGTTCAAGAATATGCTTTTGAGGACAATGAGTACCCTCATTTATTTCTAAACCCAAAAAATTGATTTTTGTTTTGAAAAGATGAGCTTTCTTTTTTGAAAGTATTATTCCATATTTTAAAATAGTTCTGAGAACCTGTGTGACATGAACATAGTGTTCTTGTTCATTTTTGCTGAAGATCATGATGTCATCAACGTATACAGTGCAGAAACCTTCAAGGCCTCGAAGAGCGTTCTGCATGTGTCTTTGAAAAATACTAGGAGCTTGTTTAAGCCCAAAGGGTAGTACTTTCCATTGAAAGAGTCCATCAGGACATGTGAAGGCAGTGAGAAGCTGCGATTCTTCATCAAGTAGAACTTGCCAGAAACCTGACTTGCAGTCGAAACTTGAATAAATGTTTTTTCCTCTTAGAAGAGTCAAGAGTTCGTGCATATTGGGAAGATTATGCGAGTCTCCAATAGTTGCATCATTGATTGCTTTGTAGTTGACAACCATGCGCTTCTTTCCTCTTCTTTTCTCTGCTTCTTTATTGACAAGAAAGGCAGGAGACATATGAGGGGATTTTGATTCTATAATTAGTCTCATATCAAGTAATTCCTTGATTTGTTTGGAAAATTCTTCTCTATCTTGTAAAGAGTAAACCATAGGTTTTTCTCTAATAACCGTCTTGGGATTAATAAGCTTAATTGAAGCTTTCATCCATCCTTTGGTTTTATTTGGATCAATAGGATTTTCAGAACAAACTTTTTCAAGAAGATCCTCAATCTGTTTGAACCTGGTAGTTTGAATAGAAATAATCTTTTCTTTATTAATCCCTTCATGGGTTATATTAGTACCTGGAATTTGTTTTTCTTTAGAACCTTTTTCTTGAGTTTCAAGAAAACCTGGTTTTCCTTTGCTATAGGCCTCTGTAACCTTTTTTATAATTACCATATCATTATTAAGATGAAAGGCGATTCTATCTATCCATTGTATGAATGGTCCATAAACTTGACAGAAGTTGTTTCCAATTATGATATCAATTCCTGAATTTTGTTGGTAAATAGTGGGAACGTTGAAATGTTCTCCTGAAAGTTCGAGATTAATGTTTCTACAAACTTTATTAATTTTTATGGTTTCACCATTTGCAATAGTGGCACTAATTTCTTTGGGAGCGTTTTCCCAGAGTTCATCCGGAATGATGAATTTGCTTGCAAGACATAAAGATGCACCTGTGTCTACAAAACAATGTACTCTAAATTTTTTATATCCTTTAAAGTTAAGGAAGGCAGAAACATAGATAGAGTTTGGATTAGTAAGATTCATGATAATGGAATCATCAATCTTCTGGAGGTTTGCGCAAAAATGGTTAATCTCCTCCTCCCTGAAAAGTGGGGTCTGTATGGGACTAGTCTGAGTCATCCGTTGTTGATTCGTATTCATCAGTGTCTGATGAAGATTCTATCTCAACATGATATATAAAAACATGTTGTGTACCATCATACTCTTCTTCAAGAGCTTCATAGCCCCCATTGTTAGCGGTTTGTAAAACCTTGACTTTGTCAGGGTATTTCTTTCTATTTGGACATTCATTGGCGTAGTGTCCTTCTTCATTGCAGATCCAACACCTACATTTTTTCTTCATACAAAGACTGTTAAGTTCGAATATTCGGATATGGAAGATGATGAAGCAGAATCTTCCTGTCCGCAAGGAAAGAAAGAAAAAATGTAGGTGTTGGATCTGCAATGAAGAAGGACACTACGCCAATGAATGTCCAAATAGAAAGAAATACCCTGACAAAGTCAAGGTTTTACAAACCGCTAACAATGGGGGCTATGAAGCTCTTGAAGAAGAGTATGATGGTACACAACATGTTTTTATATATCATGTTGAGACAGAATCTTCATCAGACACTGATGAATACGAATCAACAACGGATGACTCAGACTAGTCCCATACAGACCCCACTTTTCAGGGAGGAGGAGATTAACCATTTTTGCGCAAACCTCCAGAAGATTGATGATTCCATTATCATGAATCTTACTAATCCAAACTCTATCTATGTTTCTGCCTTCCTTAACTTTAAAGGATATAAAAAATTTAGAGTACATTGTTTTGTAGACACAGGTGCATCTTTATGTCTTGCAAGCAAATTCATCATTCCGGATGAACTCTGGGAAAACGCTCCCAAAGAAATTAGTGCCACTATTGCAAATGGTGAAACCATAAAAATTAATAAAGTTTGTAGAAACATTAATCTCGAACTTTCAGGAGAACATTTCAACGTTCCCACTATTTACCAACAAAATTCAGGAATTGATATCATAATTGGAAACAACTTCTGTCAAGTTTATGGACCATTCATACAATGGATAGATAGAATCGCCTTTCATCTTAATAATGATATGGTAATTATAAAAAAGGTTACAGAGGCCTATAGCAAAGGAAAACCAGGTTTTCTTGAAACTCAAGAAAAAGGTTCTAAAGAAAAACAAATTCCAGGTACTAATATAACCCATGAAGGGATTAATAAAGAAAAGATTATTTCTATTCAAACTACCAGGTTCAAACAGATTGAGGATCTTCTTGAAAAAGTTTGTTCTGAAAATCCTATTGATCCAAATAAAACCAAAGGATGGATGAAAGCTTCAATTAAGCTTATTAATCCCAAGACGGTTATTAGAGAAAAACCTATGGTTTACTCTTTACAAGATAGAGAAGAATTTTCCAAACAAATCAAGGAATTACTTGATATGAGACTAATTATAGAATCAAAATCCCCTCATATGTCTCCTGCCTTTCTTGTCAATAAAGAAGCAGAGAAAAGAAGAGGAAAGAAGCGCATGGTTGTCAACTACAAAGCAATCAATGATGCAACTATTGGAGACTCGCATAATCTTCCCAATATGCACGAACTCTTGACTCTTCTAAGAGGAAAAAACATTTATTCAAGTTTCGATTGCAAGTCAGGTTTCTGGCAAGTTCTACTTGATGAAGAATCGCAGCTTCTCACTGCCTTCACATGTCCTGATGGACTCTTTCAATGGAAAGTACTACCCTTTGGGCTTAAACAAGCTCCTAGTATTTTTCAAAGACACATGCAGAACGCTCTTCGAGGCCTTGAAGGTTTCTGCACTGTATACGTTGATGACATCATGATCTTCAGCAAAAATGAACAAGAACACTATGTTCATGTCACACAGGTTCTCAGAACTATTTTAAAATATGGAATAATACTTTCAAAAAAGAAAGCTCATCTTTTCAAAACAAAAATCAATTTTTTGGGTTTAGAAATAAATGAGGGTACTCATTGTCCTCAAAAGCATATTCTTGAACATTTACATGACTTTCCAAATGTTTTAGAAGACAAAAAGCAACTACAAAGATTTCTTGGTGTTTTGACTTATGCTGAAACTGATGCTTCAAAAGAGATTTCAGAACAAGGATTGGGATCAACCAATAACTGGTATCAGAGCCTTGATAAAAATGGCATTACATTATAACAAAACACTTTACAGTGTAATTTTTGAAGATATTCATAATAAAGAAATTGAAATTTCTCAACATAAAGAAATACTTTTCAATAATAAAAAAGATTTAGTGCATATAAATTTCAGAATTCTACAAGCACAAAATAAACATACTCACGAATATATACCAAACTTGGTTAGTATACGTAAGTATCTCCTACATGAGCAAAAAGTTCATCAAGAACATCTTGATAGAAATAAAAAATTAGTTTCAGAACTCAAAAAATTTATTTTAACTTATTAAAATTTTCTTAAAATGAATAAAGAAATTTTCAACAACACTGAAGAAAATAATTCAGAAGAAAAACAAATCTTAACTTATGTTGAAGATGAAGATGGCTTTCATGCAAATCTTTTAATAAAACAAGACCTTCTCTCTCGAGTTAAGAAAATAGATTTAAAAATAAAGAAAGAAAACATTTTCAAAAATGTTCCTTCTAAACTTAGTATTTTAAATCCTCTTAAAAGGAAAAATGAAATCTTCTACTTTGTTAGTACTAAAGAAATGTCAGTAGACATAAAAGATACAATAGGAGCTGTCTTTCTACCCCTTTTAACTAAGGAACAAATAAACAATAACTTAAAAAGTATTCCAGTTGAGATTAGATCAAAAATTAGAATGGTCCATATCGGAGCTGTAAAAATTTTGCTAAAATCCCAATTCCAAGCAGGAATAAATTCTCCCATAAAAATGGCCTTAATTGACAACAGAATTACTGACAGACAGGACTGCATCTTAGGTGCTGCAAAGGGAAACCTTGCTTACCAAAAGTTTATGTTTTCAGTCTATCCAAAGTTTGCTCTGGATTTAAAATCTGCAAATATAGATAAAACCTTATCTTTTATACATCACTTTGAAAGAAGTGACCTTATGAGTCCAGGTGATAAACCATTCACCATAACATATCTTATAGGATATGCCCTGACCAACAGTCACCATAGCATAGACTATAAGAAAGACGAGTACATCGAACTTGATGATGTCTTTTCAGAAATAGGCCATGTCAAAGATAAACAATTCTGCGACATAAATCCTCAAGAAAACTCTTGGGTTTTAAATATAGCTAGAAATAAAAAAGCTCTAGGAGAAACTCTTAGACCAAGAATTTCTATGGATTCACTCCACATAGGAGAAAGCTCGGAAAGAAAAGATAATAATTTAATAAGAAACATGTCTTTAAAAATTGATAGTCTACGCCAGAATATCAAACAAATCACTGACATTATAAATGAATAATAAAATTGATTTTCCTCATTTCTATAAAAAAGGTAAAACAGTCAAAATTAAAACTCTTGACGATAATACTGAAAAGAAAGAATACGTTTTCTCTACTTCAGGAAAAGCCGGTATTCAAACAATTGTAAATCATTGCAATAATCTCAACCAGATCATTGCAAGATGCCTCTTAAAAACTTCAAAAATGAGCCATTATCTTGGTATTTCAAAAGATATTTCTGAAGATATTTCAAAAAATAAAATACCTTTTAACCAATTTAAAAACGATTTAGCCTTTATGGTTAAAAACAATCTTGATAAAAAAGATTTGGAAAAATTCTTGGAAGTTATTGAAAGACAAAATAAATTAACTATCAAGTTAACCCAGTCTATTGACAAACATTCTATTCTTTTAGAAAACTCTTTAAAAAACAACCAATTTGTTGAAGAAGTCGCCAAAAAGGCAAATATTGAGGGCACTCTTAAGGAAATCAACCTTAAAATCACTAATATACATGATCAGTTAAAACAACTAATAGGATGACCTCGATACCCGAGCTGAATAGATCAACCACCTCGATACCCGAGCTCAATAGATCAATCAACCTCCTTAATGAAAAAATAGATGGTCTGATTATAAACTTGGACTTAATAGTCAATAAATACGTAACCATTGCCCAGTTGGAAGTAGCATCTGCAAAAATTATTGCAGACATTATTAAGGAGTTATCTGAAAAGATTGACTCTTGCCCTTGTAATAAAGACATTCTTGAGCACATCAAAAATATCTCCATCATAGAACAAAAATCCAAGCCAGGAAAATATTCAGGTCTTAAGAAATACTCACCTCCCAATCCTAGTGTTGGAAACCCTGACTTAGGAAGCTCAAAAAATTCCCAGAAAATTTACGTGTTTAATGAGCTTAGGAAGCTCAGATCTATGGATTAGAGGAACAGATCTGACCTCAGAAGGTCTTTTCCGTTTGAGCATGGAATGAACTCGCCGAGTCCATGAGCAGACTCGACGAGTCGGATCGGGTTGTCCCGTGACTCACACAGCTGATGACTCGCCGAGTTGGGAGAGTGACTTAGTGAGTCAGAAGGGGATTTAGGGGACTTGAGTTCACGTCTGAACTCGCCGAGTCAGTGCTAGACTCGACGAGTTGGGTTAAAGGGTGGCCATTGACCAACGTTGACCAGAGTTGACTTGTGTGACTTAAGGGCATTAGTCAAACTAAGTCAGGAAGGTATTAATTAGAGATGTATTTATGCCATAGGAGGAAGCTAAGTCGGAGGATTGAGCGCACGACCTTTAGCGAATGGATAAGATACATTCGCACCATTGCACGTTATGAGGACAAAGAGTATGTCCTCGACGAAAAGCTCGAGAAGGTCAACCTAGAAATCGTTACTCCTGAAGAGATGGATATCTTTGAGACACACGAACGTGATGCAATGAAAGTCCACTTCATCGTGATAGCCACTATGAACCAAGAATTCCAAAAGCCCTATGAGGACATGTATCCCTATGAAATGCATCAAGACTTGATGGAGAGGTACCACCAAAGCGCGAGGCAAGAGCGCTACGAGATCCTCACCAACATGATCACCACTAAGATGGGAAATGGAGAATCATTGACTGTGCACTTGCAAAAGATGCAACGATATGTTGATCGTCTTCGCAAGTTAAATGTTAACTTTGGGGAGGATTTGGCCATCGACATTGTTCTTCATTCCTTGCCTTCATGCTACAACCAATTTAGGATGACCTACCACATGAACAAGGAAGAGGTCACCCTAAGAAAACTCCAAGGACTCCTAAGGACTGCTGAGAGCAACCTAAAGGACAAGTTTGTTGCACCAACTCCCGCACCAACTGCTTCTCCTGTTTTGGCTATAGGGCAGGGAAGGGGAAAGAAGAGGAAGGCTCCGTCAAAGAGCCACCACAAGGGAAAGTCCCAAGATGGTTCATCTTCTAGTGGGACCAAATTTGATCCCGCTAAGCCCAACCCTAACCCGAAGGAGGCAGAGTGCCATCATTGCCACAAAATAGGGCATTGGAAGAGAAGCTGCCCGGAATATCTGCAAGCCATCAAGGATGGAAAGATCAAGCCATCTTTTGCAGGTATATACACAATTAAATCTAGTAATTCATCTCACACTATTTCTTGGGTTCTTAATACAGGATGTGGTTACCACATTTGTTCTGATTTGCAGGGACTAAGAAGTGATAGAGATGTGGAGCAAGGAAGAATAAATCTAATCATGGGAAACAGAAGATCGTCGCCTATCACCAAGATTGGAGTGTATTCTTTATCACTTAGTAATGGATTAGGTTTAGATTTAAACAATTGTTGCTACTCGCTAGATATGGCAAGAAACATCATTTCATTTCATGGTTTGTTTAGACAAGGATTTAGATATTCGTTTAATAATATGAATGGTTCTATTTATGCTTATCTAATGGTGTTTTATACTTTGAAGCAATGCCTTGTAATGGATTTTATGAAACTGTTATGGTTGTAGATAACCTAGGAAATGATGTGTTGTGTATAGATTCTTCCAATAGTATGGATAAAGCATCTTTATGGCATTGTCGTCTTGGACATGTCAACAAGAAGCGCATAGCCCAACTCCAAAAGGATGGAGTGTTGGAGTCATTCGACCTTAGGGAAGATGACACGTGTGAATCTTGTTTACTTGGAAAGATGATCAAGTCACCCTTCTATGCCACTTGTGAGAGGGGTGAGGGTTTATTGGATCTCATACATACCGATATATGTGGGCCCTTTAGATCTACCACAAAGGATGGGAACCGCTTCTATGTGACTTTTACCGATGATTATAGTAGATATGGGTATATCTATTTAATCAAGCACAAGTTAGAAACGTTTGAAAAGTTCAAAGAATTCAAACATGAAATGGAGAATCAATTGGGCAGGAAAATCAAGATGCTTCGATCCAATCGAGGAGGAAAGTACCTAAGTCTGGAATTCCACGACTATCTCAAGGAATGCAGAATAGTTTTGCAATTGATGCCACCTAGGACACCGCAGTTGAATGGTGTGGCAGAAAGGCACAATCGAACCTTGTTAGACATGGTTCGTTTTATGATGAGTCGTGCTTCACTACCTATCTCATTTTAGGGGTATGCCTTAGAGACTGCCGCCCATATCCTTAACCGAGTCCCTACTAAGAAGGTTGCCAAAACACCTCACGAGATGTGGAAAGGGAAGGCTCCCTCGTTGGCACATATCAAGGTTTGGGGTTGCGAGGCTTTCATAAGACGAGATACTCACGACAAGCTCGAACCTCGTAGTGAGCGATGTATTTTCATCGGCTACCCGCAAAAATCCTTTGGATATCTCTTCTATAGACCGAGTGACAATGTTGTCTTCGTTGCGAGGATAGGGGTTTACCGAGAGACAGAGAGAGAGAACTCATAAACCAAGGAGACAGTGGGAGGCAAATCGATCTTGAAGAGATTCAAGAATCGAGTGATGAAGGAACCTCTACCGCTGGCACTTAACCCGAGGAGGAAACTCCGGTTGAACTGATTGACCAATCCTTACCTCTTAGACGTTCCGAAAGAGTTAGAGTTCAACCCCCGTTATATGGCTTTCATATTACTACCGAAGGGGACACGTATATTAGTGACAGTACACTAGTAAACCTAGATGAACCTAACAGCTATAAGGAAGTCATGGCAGGCCCGGAGTCTGCTAAATGGAAAGAGGCAATGGATAGCGAGATTCAGTCCATGTATGACAACCAAGTTTGGAATTTGGTTCACAATGTGCCCGGGCGTAAGACGGTTGGGTGCAAATGGAGCTTCAAGAAGAAGATCGACGTGGATGGTAATGTGCACACGTATAAGGCACGACTAGTGGTGAAGGGCTTTACTCAAACTCCCGGAGTTGACTATGATGAGACCTTCTCACCAGTTGCTAAGATAAAATCTATTAGGGTGATGCTAGCCATTGCCACATTTTATGATTATGAGATATGGCAAATGGATGTCAAAACCGCTTTCCTTAATGTGAAGTTGGCTGAGGATGTTTACATGGCTCAGCCAGAGGGTTTTGTCGATCCGAAGCATCCCAATAAAGTGTGCAAGCTTGAGAAGTCCATTTATGGACTTAAGCAAGCATCTCGCAGATGGAATCTTTGCTTTGATGAGAAAGTCAAAGAGTTTGGATTTGAACGAAGCGAAGATGAATCATGTGTATATGTCAAAGCCAGTGGGACCATAGTTAGCTTTCTCGTTTTGTATGTCGATGACATACTACTCATAGGAAACGACATCCCGACTCTGCAGGAGGTAAAGTCCTGGCTCGGGAACTGCTTCTCTATGAAGGACCTCGGAGAATCTTCCTATATATTGGGAATAAGGATAGTGAGAGAAAGAAGTAAGAGACTAATAGAACTTAGTAAAAATACTTGCTTAGATAAGGTACTAAAACGTTTTATTATGGAAAACTCGAAGAAGGGAGAACTACCGATACAAAGTAGTACAAAGTTGAGTAAGACTCAAAGTCCGAGTACCGAAGCTAAGATAGCTGAGATGAGCCGAGTACCTTACGCTTCCGCAGTTGGCTCAATCATGTATGCTATGACTTGTACTCGACCTGATGTGGCCTTTGCTTTGAGCATGGTCAATAGATATCAAGGGAATCCTGGTAGAGCGCATTGGATTGCAGTCAAGAACATTCTTAAGTACCTTCGGAGGACTAAGGAATGGTTTCTAGTCCTCGGAGGGAGTGATGACTTGAAGGTGCGAGGGTATAGTGATGCCAGTTTCCAAACCAACAGGGACAACTACCGTTCGCAGTCAGGATGGGTCTTTACCCTTAATGGAGGAGCAGTAACTTGGAAAAGTTCCAAACGGGAAACTGTAGCTGATTCAACGTGCGAATCAGAGTACATTGCAGTGAGCGAAGCATTAAAGGAGGCGATATGGTTGAAGAACTTCATTGGCGATCTTGGAGTTGTGCCTGCTGTAACGCCCGCAGATCCGGGCCAGTCAATTTAGAGGCAATAGGGGTCGAAAATGACTTTTCGACAAAAGATTATTTAGAATAAATAATCTTAACCAAATTGTAGAATATGTCACAAGGTTTCCGTACATATAAAGAACGCCGAAATCCGAGTTATAACGAAGAAGTTATGGCCCGTCGAAGTTTTACAGCAAAACCGGCACGGCACCGGGAAGCGCAAATAGTGAATTTACGATAGAGCGAGATTTATCCTTAGCAATCTAAACAAAATTCGTAGAATATGTTAAAATAAGAGCGTCGATAAAAAGAACACCCAAATCTGACTTCGTGTGAGGAAGTTATGATTTTTCTAAGATTCGGCTTAGCAGTGCACGACCCGAAACTCGAATTTTAGTTCGAGCGGTTTTTGGCTTACGTCACCTAAATGAGAGTTCAAGATCTCATTAATAGGAACTCAACAGTAAAAATACAGACGAAAACGGAGTCGGTATGAAGGAGTTACAAATTCTTCGCGGTCATTTAACAGTCTAAACGCCTCGTACTGTTAAATTTAAGATCGGTCGAGAATTAGCTGACGGAGTCAAAATCAAAGTTGTAGATATTATTTTTACCTACGCGTGGATATAAAGAACGTCAAAAACGGAGGTCGTATGTGAAAGTTACGGATTTTAGAAGTCGGAAGTGTGCTGTGCGAAAATGGGTGATGTGGCACAATCTTGGCCATTGCTTTCTCCCCAAGTCTTGCCACTAGATGGTGACATGTGGCACCAAGTTCAGCCATTTTCACCCTATAAATACCACCTCTCTCACCCTCATTTTCTTCACACCTTTCCCATTCTTTCTTCTCTTTACTCTCTCTCTAGAACCTCTCTCTAGCCCCGAAATCCCCCGAAAAGCCTAGGGAACCTCCCTAGCACGAGGCGGAAGCCCCGGAGTGCTCGACGGCTCCGAGAAGAAGAGCTTTTCAGCTCGGAAACGCTGCTCCAAGCAAAGCCTGGTTTTCTATAAAACCCGTTGTAAGTGAGCTACGCTTACGCTATTTTTAATATAGTTTTTATTTAATTATATTAACGTTATTAAGAACATATAATAAATACTTGGGCTATTATTATGGGTTATATAAGTATTTTTTTTAACGCTTATATAATAGTAATAATAGCTAGACTATTAATTAGTCTCGGCGAATAATAGACTAAAATCTATTGGTGATAATATTGGGTTTCGTCGAAAGAAATTATTTTAAAGTAAACGAAGCGCTGTCCAAGTACCGAGTCACCACCTTCTCAGGTGAGTGCATGGTCCCTTTCATCTTACACATAGATATGAAGTATTTATTATATAATTTACGTGTTGTGAGTGCAAATTTACTTTCAGCTTACACATAGATATGAAGTATTTAATATAAATTACGTGCTATTTGTGCATATTATCTGAATACTTGCTATCTATGCTGGATGAACGTTTTATACATGTTTTCAAAGATTTAAACTGTATATGTATTTTATATCTACAAAATGTGTTGGGTAAAACATGGGTAGATGTAATAGTTGCTGTGTGACAAAATAAAATAATGAGAGGCCTCGTTATAGATGTTATTGATGATCCAGTCATCTAGCGGAGTATAGATGACGACCACGGACTATTCTAGACAGTCCAGTGGAACACTAGCAGGCTCACAACCTGTAGGTGTTTATTCGAACTGTGTGTTTAACCGAACTGTGTGTTTGTTCGAACTGTGTGTTTATTAGAGCTGTGTGAACTGTGTGCTCACCAGATATACTCCATCCCAATGATAGTCCTTTGACTAGGTCCCTTGTGTTAGATGTTTTAGGGACGTAATGCGAGGATAACGGGAATGGGTAATTGGGTTGATTGTTTGATGTTTAAAAAATAATAATTATATTATTGTGGGTTGAAAACCCTATGTACTCACCAGGTTTCCCAACCTGACCCACTCAGTTTATTTATATCACAGGTGTTGATACGAAGTCACTTTACACTGAGAGATTTAAAGAGATGTAGATCACTAGTGTAAATAAATGTAAGTTCTGTTTATGCTTATGTTTCTGTATTAACGATGACATCCCAAACATTTTGAAATGAATAAAATACATTCCTTCGAAAATGTTTTAATAACGTAT
The DNA here is from genome assembly GCF_052625555.1 of Lactuca saligna. Lineage (NCBI taxonomy): Eukaryota > Viridiplantae > Streptophyta > Magnoliopsida > Asterales > Asteraceae > Lactuca > Lactuca saligna. The sequence continues at coordinate 6,060,959 of NC_136423.1, forward strand.
TTTTCGTGTTTTTCTGGGAACAAATTCCGCAACCTTTTTATAAAATGAAGTACTCTGATTTTTATAAAGCATAAACAAAATCGGTCTTTTCTGGCCGTGATTTTGGGGATGTCACATTTGGTATCAGAGCATTAGTTTAAGCGAACTAGGAATATGGATTTATTTCTAGACTTAAACTTAGAATGCTAAGCAATGATTGTGAGGTGTGAGCACTAGCTTATTTTAGGAATTATGCCTAAAATGCTTTTATGTGCTAAATACTTGTGCCTGATATGCTGTTAGTTGTTCGGATCTATGGTCTGTTGCCGACCGGATCTGGAAACCTTATGTGTTTAGGATTCTAAACGTACGACTACGATATTAGAACTAGCATATAAACGTTTCGGAGTGATAAGGATGATTTAACCGTCAATCCTAAGTAAAGATCTAGATTCACCTTATTCGGTGTATAGATCAAGATGGCAAGAACCCGTAGCGGAAACGTGAATGCAAATGGGAACAGAAACCAACCCCCAGTGATTGAGCAAATACTGGTGATGGAAGCCGCCCCTGAGTCAGTCACAATGGCCGGAGTGCAAGCGATATTGGATCATCAAATGGAGGAAACTAGACGTTTGCTCCAGCAAAATCGTGAGGAAGCCACTATTCAGATCGAACAGCCCGAGTTGAACGAAGGGCAGACTGAGGAAGGAAACTACAGTGGGACTGTTGGTCAAGTCAACCCACCAATAGTTCGACAAAACAACCAAGATGACGAGGTCGAGAGGAATGGATGCAAGTACAAGGAGTTTTTGACTTGCAAGCCATCGACTTTCACTGGAAAGGAGGATCCGATCGGGGTCATGGATTGGATCTCGGAGATGGAGTTAGCCTTCATGACATGTGGTTGTAGAGGGAAGCTACATACCACATTTGCAGTGCGTCAGTTTCGAGGAGGCACTGTACGTTGGTGGAATACTTTGGGGAAGACTCTGAGCCCTAATGAGCCTCTGCAACTGACATGGACAGAATTTCTGGTGCAATTCAAACGAAAGTACTGCTCAGCTCAAAACCTGCTTGAGCTAGAGAACCAGTTTCTAACCCTGAAGAAGGGAAGCATGTCAATCGATGAATACACCAACAACTTCACAGAGAAGATGGAGTTCGCCTTGCGTCTTATTCCGGATGAGCTGACGAAAATCGACAAGTACGCAAAGGGACTTCCATGGGAGTACGCGGTGCCAGTGCGTCAAGCACCTACTCTAGAGGCAGCTATCTGGGCTGCCAAGTCTGTCGAAGATATGATCAAGGGAAGAGCCTCCAGCAAGATGGAGGTTGGCGAGAAGAGAAAGTTTGAAGGATCTTCAAGGTCCAGCGAGAAGAGAAAATTCTCAAAGTTTGAAGAAGGAACGCAATGGTGTGACAAGTGTAGAAAGAAGCACATCGGGAAATGCTCTAAATATACGACATGCTTTAAATGTGGGAAGACTGGTCATTACGCCAGCGAATGCACAACCAAGAGAGAAGTCTGCTTTAAGTGTGGAGAAGAAGGACACTTCAAACAAGACTGCCCAAAGAGAGAAGGGGCTACAAAGCCAAATGTGCCACCAAAGCCAAAGGCGAGAGCATTTCAAATGATCCTTGACGAAGCAGATGACAATGCAAGGATTCAAGAGTGAAGGCTTGACATCCGAGGATCGAGTTATGGAGTAATCGTGTAGATAGTACCTCACGATGTAGCCCGTTAGAGGCATAATCTAGGGTGAACTTGAACACCTATGTAATAGTTTTAAGAAATAATATAAAACCTTTGTTTTGTTATCTGATGTGTTAAGTTGTTGTATGGTTTTCTTGTATGGTGACTTGGAAAAACTGCGGGACAATACTTGGGACGAGTATGAGTAGGTGTGAATGGTAGTAGAGGCCTATACTACCGGAAGCACAGGACTCACACTTGGATCAGGGAAAGTCACAAGGTTACCAAGAAGCCAGTAATTGATTTCGTTTTATTCAAGTATGCCGTTACCATTGTTTCGGCAATGACTAAGAAGATTGTTGTTATCCCAACCCTAGTGGTCATGTCACATTGAGTCCGACTACGATGAGTAGGTTACGTGGTTCAGAGAACCAAGTTTGATATAGTGTCCGACTTAAACCAAACGATTAAAAATCAAAGCGACCAATAGAAGTATCGGCTCGACGCTAAAGAAGTTGGTAGCTAGAAATGCTACATGTTAAAGTATGATTATATCACATTAGAACATGAAGGAAGGCTTAGTCTGTTTTAGAATTTAAGAGACCTAAGTCTAAACGTACATCACATGATGATAGGTCATAATTTGGAGTCTAATATGAGGTAGAGAGCAGGTGCACGATCAAGTATTGCTTACAGTCAATAAGTCTAAGAGATAGACTTGAAGGAATAAAGAAGTTATAATTATTACCTAGGATGAAGAGATGACGTATGGAGTCATTATACGATCCTTGTTTCGTTGATGATTCCGGGACGTAATCATCCTAAGGGGGAGATAATTGTAACGCCCGCAGATCCGGGCTAGTCAATTTAGAGGCAATAGGGGTCGAAAATGACTTTTCGACAAAAGATTATTTAGAATAAATAATCTTAACCAAATTGTAGAATATGTCACAAGGTTTCCGTACATATAAAGAACGCCGAAATCCGAGTTATAACGAAGAAGTTATGGCCCGTCGAAGTTTTACAGCAAAACCGGCACGGCACCGGGAAGCGCAAATAGTGAATTTACGATAGAGCGAGATTTATCCTTAGCAATCTAAACAAAAGTCGTAGAATATGTTAAAATAAGAGCGTCGATAAAAAGAACACCCAAATCTGACTTCGTGTGAGGAAGTTATGATTTTTCTAAGATTCGGCTTAGCAGTGCACGACCCGAAACTCGAATTTTAGTTCGAGCGGTTTTTGGCTTACGTGACCTAAATGAGAGTTCAAGATCTCATTAATAGGAACTCAACAGTAAAAATACAGACGAAAACGGAGTCGGTATGAAGGAGTTACAAATTCTTCGCGGTCATTTAACAGTCTAAACGCCTCGTACTGTTAAATTTAAGATCGGTCGAGAATTAGCTGACGGAGTCAAAATCAAAGTTGTAGATATTATTTTTACCTACGCGTGGATATAAAGAACGTCAAAAACGGAGGTCGTATGTGAAAGTTACGGATTTTAGAAGTCGGAAGTGTGCTGTGCGAAAATGGGTGATGTGGCACAATCTTGGCCATTGCTTTCTCCCCAAGTCTTGCCACTAGATGGTGACATGTGGCACCAAGTTCAGCCATTTTCACCCTATAAATACCACCTCTCTCACCCTCATTTTCTTCACACCTTTCCCATTCTTTCTTCTCTTTACTCTCTCTCTAGAACCTCTCTCTAGCCCCGAAATCCCCCGAAAAGCCTAGGGAGCCTCCCTAGCACGAGGCGGAAGCCCCGGAGTGCTCGACGGCTCCGAGAAGAAGAGCTTTTCGGTTCGGAAACGCTGCTCCAAGCAAAGCCTGGTTTTCTATAAAACCCGCTGTAAGTGAGCTACGCTTACGCTATTTTTAATATAGTTTTTATTTAATTATATTAACGTTATTAAGAACATATAATAAATACTTGGGCTATTATTATGGGTTATATAAGTATTTTTTTTTAACGCTTATATAATAGTAATAATAGCTAGACTATTAATTAGTCTCGGCGAATAATAGACTAAAATCTATTGGTGATAATATTAGGTTTCGTCGAAAGAAATTATTTTAAAGTAAACGAAGCGCTGTCCAAGTACCGAGTCACCACCTTCTCAGGTGAGTAAATGGTCCCTTTCATCTTACACATAGATATGAAGTATTTATTATATAATTTACGTGTTGTGAGTGCAAATTTACTTTCAGCTTACACATAGATATGAAGTATTTAATATAAATTACGTGCTATTTGTGCATATTATCTGAATACTTGCTATCTATGCTGGATGAACGTTTTATACATGTTTTCAAAGATTTAAACTGTATATGTATTTTATATCTACAAAATGTGTTGGGTAAAACATGGGTAGATGTAATAGTTGCTGTGTGACAAAATAAAATAATGAGAGGCCTCGTTATAGATGTTATTGATGATCCAGTCATCTAGCGGAGTATAGATGACGACCACGGACTATTCTAGACAGTCCAGTGGAACACTAGCAGGCTCGCAACCTGTAGGTGTTTATTCGAATTGTGTGTTTAACCGAACTGTGTGTTTGTTCGAACTGTGTGTTTATTCGAGCTGTGTGAACTGTGTGCTCACCAGATATACTCCATCCCAATGATAGTCCTTTGACTAGGTCCCTTGTGTTAGATGTTTTAGGGACGTAATGCGAGGATAACGGGAATGGGTAATTGGGTTGATTGTTTGATGTTTAAAAAATAATAATTATATTATTGTGGGTTGAAAACCCTATGTACTCACCAGGTTTCCCAACCTGACCCACTCAGTTTATTTATGTCACAGGTGTTGATACGAAGTCACTTTACACTGAGAGATTTAAAGAGATGTAGATCACTAGTGTAAATAAATGTAAGTTCTGTTTATGCTTATGTTTCTGTATTAACGATGACATCCCAAACATTTTGAAATGAATAAAATACATTCCTTCAAAAATGTTTTAATAACGTATTTTTCGTGTTTTTCTGGGAACAAATTCCGCAACCTTTTTATAAAATGAAGTACTCTGATTTTTATAAAGCATAAACAAAATCGGTCTTTTCTGGCAGTGATTTTGGGGATGTCACACCTGCCATAAAGGAGCCCATGGAAATTTCCTGTGATAATGAAGGAGCGGTTGCCTTGACCAAGGAACCGAGGGATCATGGTAGATCTCGGCATATCGACATAAAATATCACTTTATTAGGCATCGAGTATAAGAAGGACACCTCGTAGTTAAGAGGATATCATCAAAAGATAACCCAGCAACTCCGCTTACGAAGGGACTGAGCAGGGTTAAGCAGTTGCAGCATGCTAGGAGTATTGGGCTGAAGGGTGATATTAGTTTAGATTAGATAGTTTTAGAAACGTGAAATAGGTAAATGTAATTGACATTTGATGATTAAATAAAGGAGTATTGTTTATAAGTAAAGTTACTACCTTATGTTGATTGTTTAGCTTTTGTTTCACTTTGCATGTTTTGACTTCCTGAATAATTAAGTTATTAAGAATAATCGAGTTATTCGAATGGTCCACAATCGTTCATATGTTGGAAGTAGGTATGAATGAAGATTGTCATGAATTGGTGTGTAGATTGTCTAAATGGTATTATACATAGTAAAGGTTTGCTGCAACGTTTATGAGCGCTTATGAACAAGTTTGGAGCATTGGAATAAACCCGCGCTTGCTGGAATCACTTTGGAGTGATCGCAAGACGATAATATCATATGTTCTTAAAACCTAGATATATGGTTTATTATTTACTAATTGGTTGTACATTGATAATGCAAAACCGCATCAGTAAATTGATGTCATAAAACACATTGTTGTGTATAGTTGGTTAGTCGATAAGTAAATGCATATAAGTCGAAGTTTATCTGTTACTTTTATTCTAAGAGGGGTAAAAGCAATATCACGGCTGCTCGATGATTTAATTTGACTTATGCGCCGGGCCCGGTCAGGACTGAATTAATGTGTTCAATTAATTTCTATGTCGAATAAATCTGAAATCGAGAAAATAGTTGCTAGACAATAAGTATGACAGTGTTTCATGAAATCGTCTGCACGATATCAAAACAGAGGACTGTACGATCACTTATCTAAAGGACAGGTTACTGATAAGATCAGAGTTGACAGCATCTTTGAGAGCCACGATTGCTAATCGGATTGTGTTTGCGTTTATAGTTACTAGAATTATCCAAGTGGGAGACTGTTGGATTAGTGTCTAAGGCTGTAACTATTTTTTGGTAAGTAGTTGACCCGGTTGTGCATGGTCCTTTTGGGTTGCCTTCACCATAGCAATTTGATAGGGTGATTTAGAGAGAAGAGATATTATTATTAATGTATTATAGGAATAATATGTTAAAAGAATAATAATATTATTTGATTAATATAAGTCATAAATTAATTAGGAATTAATTTGGTGACTTAAAGAGATTAATTGAATAAAGGGGTATAAACTGTCAAATGTGTGAAAGTTGTATTTTGAGCTGATAACCCTTATTGATATGGTTTGGACGATTTTAGGGATGTGGATCACCTAGAAATCGTCCAAGGTCTTATCAAGAAGAGGATTTGGATTGCTTTGAGGCTAACTTATCCAATTAGGGTTTTAGGGTGAAACCCAAGGAGCTCACAGTATAAATAGACCCATATGGTTGAGGAAATCGGCCATCCTTGTGATTAGAGTAAACCTAGAGCCGATTTCACTCTTCCTCATCTCTCTCAAATCATCTTCTTGCTAGTTGGTGTTTGTAAGCCATTAGAGGAGTGACATTTGTGACTCTAAGCTCCAAGAAGAAGAAGGTTTCAAGCAAGTAAGTCAAGGTATTATTCTAGATCTGTTTTCATATGTTTTTTGATTGTTAGTTTACATTAGATCTAGCCATGAAAGTCTTGGATATGTTGCATGTTAAATTAGTGAAACCTAGATCCAAGCTATAGGATTGGATGTGCACATAGGGAAAGTTCTTATGCCCAAAACCCATCAGGATGTGCATTGATTACCGGGAGTTGAACAAACTGATGGTGAAAAACCGTTATCCACTCCTGAGGATAGATGATCTCTTTGATCCGTTACAGGGAGCGTCTTGATTCTCCAAGATAGACCTGAGGTCCGGGTACCATCAGGTCAGGATTAGAGAGGATGATGTGGAGAAGACCATGTTTCGGACTCGTTACGAGCACCATGAGTTCGTGGTGATGACGTTTGGGCTCACCAATGCCTCAAAAATATTCATGAACTTGATGAATCGATTCTACAGACCGATGCTCGATCGCTCAGTCATCATGTTCATAGACGATATCTTGGTGTATTCTAAGACCTGAGAGCAGCATGAGGAGCATATACGGGAGTTATTGGGAGTGCTGAGGCAGGAACAACTTTATGCCAAGTTCTCAAAGTATGATTTTTGGTTACGAGAGGTTCAATTCCTCGAACACCTCTTTAACCAGTAGGGGATTTTTGTCAATCCGACCAAAATTGAAACGATTATGCAGTGGGAGGTTCCAAAATATCCTTCAGATATCAGGAGTTTTCTGGGATTGGCAGGGTACTACTAGAGATTCATATAGGATTTCTCCAAGATTGCAGCACCCCTCACTCGTCTGACGAGGAAAGGGTGGATTTCTGGTAGGACCCCGAGCAGTAGAGGGTGTTTGAGACCCTCCGACAGCGACAATGCGAGGTTCCAGTCTTGACTCTCCTGGAGGGAGTCGAGGATTTTGTAGTGTTATGTGATGCATCCATCATGGGACTGCGGGCGGTCCTAATGCAAAGAGGACAGGTGATAGCCTACACATCATGACAACTGAATCCGCATGAGACTATATACCCTACTCATGATCTAGAGTTGGGAGTGGTGGTATTCGCTCTCATGATTTGTAGACATTCCTCTATGGGTCTGTTGTACCATATACACGGATCATAAAAGCCTGAGACACATCATGGATCAATCAAACCTGAACATGAGGCAGTGTAGGTGGCTAGATGTAGTTAAGCACTACGACTGTGAGATCCTTTACCACCCAGGTAAAGCGAACATGGTGGCAGACACTCAGAGCCGCAAGTCAGCTGGGTCTTCCATACTTGCGACATGTATAAGGATATCGATGGATTCTCCACTTGTGAGTTTGAGTAGAGATGCTCAGGCTGAGGGCATGCGACTTGAGAACTAGAAACTAGAGAGAATCAGGGGCGAGAACGCCCGATTTGTGCAAGATAGTCGGGGATTGTTGACCCAATGTGGTCGAGTATGGTTTCTAATATCCGGTGGGATCAGGCAAACAGTTGCATCGCCAACTCAGTGAGTCCGATGAAGATTGTCGTGCAAGGATTTTTGTATGGACTCGACAAGTCAGTAGGGTGACTCGGCGAGTTAGCTAGAGTTTTCCCGACATTTATACATGCATGAACTCGGTGAGTTTTAGGGAAAATTGACGAGTCAACTGGGGATTTCACGACTTCTCGAGTTCAGGAAGGACTTGACAAGTTCGTGAACTGCACTCGACAAGTCGGGTTAACATGGACTGTTGACCTTGACCATTGACTTGAACATTAACTAAGGGTTTACTAGTTGACTTTTGGGGTATTTTGGTAAACTGGAAATTTATGGAAATGATCTTGTGGTAACTGTATGTGGTGGAGTTTGTGTCCGGGGTTCGAGAGTTTGAGTTATCACTTCGATTCGACAATTGAGAGGTGAGTTAACCTCACTATACTAAGGGGTTGAAGGCACCAATGTCGGTCCATTGAATATGTTATCCTAGTAGTTGGTAGTATGTTGAGTATGAGTTAGTCTTGCATCCTAGTCGTTATGCCAGTTTGGTAGATTTATAGGACTACCTGTATTATTATGCGATTATCTATATGTGCATTAGTTATGTTATATGTCGACATATTATGTAGGTTGGATTGAGGTTATACTGCTCCGTGTGGTAGCCAAAAAAACCCTAGAGAATTCCAGATATGAGCTGAGAGCCGAGTGGGGGATGCCAGACTCATACTGAGGACTCGGGAAAAATTCCAAATACGAGTTGTGGGCCGGGTAGAGCATGCCAGACTCATATTGTGGGCTGTGGAGCATTCCAGATACGAGATGAGGGCCGAGTAGGGCATACCAGACTCGTACCATGGGCTTGGTGACAATCCAAATGTGATTTGTGGACCTCAAAGTCAATCCGGACTCACACTATGGGCCCAGGGGTAATCCAGTCTGTAAAGCTATGTACCCAGTATATGCTGTTATTTGTATATGTGTTATGCTCATTGTATCGGTGTTTTGGGGGAATTCACTAAGCTTTGGGCTTACAGTTTCAATTTTTGTTTGATGTAAATCAGATGATCGCGGAAAGGAAAATGTGTAATCGTATAGCTCCTCACGTTTAGGACTTGTTTTTGGGATACTCTTATATTATACTATTTTGAAAACAAGTTTTGTAATGATTAATGGTTTTGAAATGTTTTGAAAAAGTTTAAATTTGGCATGATTTTTATGGGTGTTACAAGTATGAGCTACTCTACACCTTATGGTTTTTATTTCTTGATGCTCTAAGGTTGTTATTGATGGGTTTTTGGTCATAAGACATCCTATGTGCTCATACAAACCCTAATGCTTGGATCTAGGTTTCTCTATTGTACATGCTTTGAATCCAAGACTATAAACCCTAATTCTAGTATTCAAGTGATCATATTAACATAAGAATAGGTTTATAATGTTACCTTGATTGTTATGTAGCAATAACAATCCCAATTCCACCTTGAATTGACTTTGGAATGCTTAGAGTCACAAGTGTCACTCCTCTAATGGCTTACAAACACCAAAAGCAAATGGAGAAGGTATAAGGAGAGAGGAGAGAGGTTAGAATTCGTCCTTAGGACTTCTTGGGAAGGGATACACGAATTCATGTGCCAAGGGGTGTTTATATAGGTGTTCAGATAGGGTTTCAGTCATTATCCTTATCTAGTTGCTTATCCACAAAGCAACACATAAGATAAGTCTTAGAAATCCCTTATCCTTTATCCTTTGGACGATTTCAAGGATATCTTATCCCTTGAATTCGTCCAACCTATATCTAGGATAACCATTACCATATTTTGTAACTATCACATAATTACAATTCAACCCCTCTAGTTTAATTAATTACACTTGATCACAAAATTAATTCTTAATTAATTATTGACCAATATTAATTAAACAAATATGATTTGTCCTTTAATATATTATTCTTATAACATATTAATAAATCATAATAACCTCTCTCTCTATTTATTTCTCCAATTAAGTTGCTTTGGTGAAGGCAACCCAAAAGGACCATGCACCATCGGGTCAAGTACATACCAAAATAGTTATGGACTTAGACACTAATCCAACAGTCTCCCACTTGGATAAGTCTAATAACTATTATGCGTATGACTTCAGATCCTGATCTGCAATCGTAGCTTTCCAAAGCCGCTGTCAACTCTGATCCTATCATATACACATGTCCTTAGATAAGGGATCATATATTCCTCCATTCTAGATATCATGTGAGATATGATTTCAAATCATTCTCTTTGTACTATATCTCGATTTCCGATTGATGACGACAAACTAATTGAACAAATCAAATTAGCCCTAGCCCGGCCGAGCATTTACGTATGTCATCACTAAACCATGAGGGTCCCAAAAGATATCGCTTTTATTCTTTGAATAAAAGAAACGGATAAACTTTGATATAATGCTTGCTTGCACTCACTCACCGAATCACACACAACGATATGTTTTATAACACCAAGTTACTAGTGTGTTTTCATATTATCAATGTGCAACCGATTAGCAAGATACAACTCACACATCTCGGTTTCAAGAATATAAGATGTTATCGTCTCACCAATCACTCGCGATACAATTCATGGAGTGATCCAAGTGAGCGTGGGTTTAATCCAATGCTCAAATTCATATTCATAAGCACTCATGAACGTTGCAGCAAACATTTGCTTATGTCTAATACTCTTTTAGACAATCCACACACCAATTCACGACAGTCTTGATTCATATCTACTTCCAACATATGAACGACTGTGGCCCAATTGAATAATTCGATTATTCTTAATAAACTCAATTATTCTGGAAGTCAAAACATGCAAAGTGAAACACAAGAATAATACTAATCCCATATGGCCTCAACCCTTTGAGCATAAATAAAACATCTTATATTTATCACCATATCGATTACTCATTATTTGTCGTTTCGGGTAATCAACTTCTTACTTGAATTATTACACTTGTCCCATGCTCCTAGCATGCACACAATGTTCACCTATGGTTCTTACTTTGTGAAATAGATCACATTGGACACATTTCCAATCATTCTCATTTCACAAATCCAAATCCTTTTTCATAAGTGAAAGAATATCAAATCCTTGCTACTTATAAATTATGCTAGATTCTATAGATATTAAGTGAAAGAATATCAAATCCTTTTCCAATGATTCTTTCGTAATGTCACTGCACCAAAGTCACAAAGACTATTGCCAATGATATTACAAAGTCCTCTATCGGAGATTGTTACAAGACAATTCCTTAGATATGATGTCTCTATCTCAAAGTACATTCCTTCGAACATCCTTTTGCATAAAAGTTTCTAATCTAGACATAGATTTTCAATATTTACTTCCTAATACGAACACGCTTCCATATTTTCCTCATGACAACTCATTCTTAATAGAATATTTTCTATTTGTAATGATGTCGATATGGTCCATCCAATATGGAAACATTTCCATATTTTCCAATACTATACTTCCAACTACTCACAAGCGACCAATCCTAGTCGAATTTTGGATTGTCCTTTGATAGTTGTTTAATTATTTTAGTCAAAACCAATTCTAGTCCCTTTTCCCTCTAAATGCGCTAGACATTTGGAAAATTTTAGAATAGTCAAACATTAAAGCATTTGCAATCGATTCTATACCCGAAGCGTATGGGACAGGATGCACAATGTTTTATTTGCTATGTTCTCAAAATTCGAATTGTGAAAAGGAATGCCGTAATCATAATCGAAATTTTAAGAACACACTATGTACCTTTGACTAAATTTATTAACATTTCTCAACCTAAGCCTTTAGATTTGAAATGAAGCATAATATTCTCTCCCTTAATTATAGCAAAACAACTTTACAACCCTTACGACTTTGCAAGGTATAACTCTTGTTTTCTATAATTAATATTGCCAACTTGCAATACGTGCCTTAATAATCATACAATCATAACATTTATGCTCCCACTATCATGATTATTATTATAAAACATAACACTTATGCTCCCACTAGCTACGATATGTATTCATAAACATCTTAACTTTCAGAAGAAAAAAAAACAATACTTATTGAATTTCTTCAGTTCATGTTTCTAATACTTAGTACTTTGATAATCTTTTATCAATGCTTTTTGAACTTGTACACCTTTGCCTTCGATAGTTCATATGTGTGTATAAACAATTAAGACTAATTGCCAAACCTCACAATTCAAATTATGGAAAGGGATACCGTAACCATGATCGAATTCGAGAATGCAATTTTACAATCACTATCCTTTTTTTAAAATCTTTCTTAGTGAAAGCATTTCCTCACAATCATTTTCATGAAGGAGGAAATCTTATGACACTTAGATTTAAATGGTGTATTTGTTCCTATCCATGTGAATTTGTTAAAACCAAAGTTTACGACAAATTCAAACTCATATGGACTAAACTTTCTTAATCTTGATTTCTTGCCTTATGGTAGCACAACTGCCCACCACGTCTTCCAAGTAGTTAAGCATCTCACCTTTTTCCTATCAATGTACCTTTCATTGATCAAGGTGCTTTACCTTTTATGCGTTCAAAATGAGAATTTATAGAACTCATATGCATAATTAACTCAATTGGAACAGCACAGAATCAGAATATTCTCAACGCGATAGGTTGTAAACCTCAACTCGTGTGCTAGTGATGATCGATAAGGTTTATTTGATTTGTTCTTGAAACTTTTCGAGACCATTAAGACTCCCACTGACTCCTTGACATATAAGATTCTCTTGTCAATAAACATTTGTTGAAAACCAAATATTCAAGAGTTAGTGTAGCTTTTATCAAAACACTTCATAAATTGCTCCAAGTTGGTCTTTGTCTTATTCAAGACATCACAACTTTCCACATATTATGAGTGTTATAAACCTTTAATACTTTTCACTCATTGCCACAATCTTAACTTTAAGACTTGTTATTTGAACAAAGTATGATAGACTTCTTGATTTTTCCATTTCTTCAATTCTTGATTCCTCTTCTCAAACATACAATTGTACTAAGACTCACTTAGAGGATCAATTGAGATATGGTTCTTAATCATTGAAATTCCATACACATTTGTTTCTTCATCCTCAAAATGTTGAGGTCTTCCATTTTTGTAAACTCAATTTTTGTTTACTTTTCTCTCTAATCTCCCCCTCTCTTTTTTGTAGGTGAAGTTTTTGTGAGGAAATATGTCATGAGGATCATATCCTTTTATAGGGCTCGAGAGGAGCGAGTGAGATCATGGATGATGTAAGGCATACCTGAAGTCACGAGTGAGGCAGTCTGCCAGTACGTTTTTGTTTCCTGCGAGATGTTCAACAGTGAATGTATATCGTGAGAACCACTCTTGCCATCGTATTAGCCGGCCTAATTTGTTATCTCCTGCAATCTTCGTTCGGAGGAAATAAGTAAAATTTTTATTATCTGTACGAACCAGGAAATTTACTGGTGTTAAATATACAGAGAATTTTGTAATAACTCTTTTTACAGCGAGTAATTCTTTTTCATTGCTATGGTAGTTTTTCTCAGCTGCTTTGAAACTGCCAGAGGTGTACCTGCAAATTTGTTCTTCGTTTTTGGGGTTTTTAGCTTTTAAAACACCTCCCCAAAATTCATCAGAAGCATCAGTTTCAATAATTAAACTGTCTTCAATGTTTGGAAGATAAAGTTTTGGAAAATTGATTAAAACTTTCTTTATCTTTTTGATATAGTCTGTATCAGCACTTGACCAATTCCAAATGACATCTTTTTTTAATTTTGCCTGTAAAGGTTTTCTCATGGCTGCAAGTTTTTCAATATATGTTTCAGCATAAGTCAAAACACCAAGAAATCTTTGTAGTTGCTTTTTGTCTTCTAAAACATTTGGAAAGTCATGTAAATGTTCAAGAATATGCTTTTGAGGACAATGAGTACCCTCATTTATTTCTAAACCCAAAAAATTGATTTTTGCTTTGAAAAGATGAGCTTTCTTTTTTGAAAGTATTATTCCATATTTTAAAATAGTTCTGAGAACCTGTGTGACATGAACATAGTGTTCTTGTTCATTTTTGCTGAAGATCATGATGTCATCAACGTATACAGTGCAGAAACCTTCAAGGCCTCGAAGAGCGTTCTGCATGTGTCTTTGAAAAATACTAGGAGCTTGTTTAAGCCCAAAGGGTAGTACTTTCCATTGAAAGAGTCCATCAGGACATGTGAAGGCAGTGAGAAGCTGCGATTCTTCATCAAGTAGAACTTGCCAGAAACCTGACTTGCAGTCGAAACTTGAATAAATGTTTTTTCCTCTTAGAAGAGTCAAGAGTTCGTGCATATTGGGAAGATTATGCGAGTCTCCAATAGTTGCATCATTGATTGCTTTGTAGTTGACAACCATGCGCTTCTTTCCTCTTCTTTTCTCTGCTTCTTTATTGACAAGAAAGGCAGGAGACATATGAGGGGATTTTGATTCTATAATTAGTCTCATATCAAGTAATTCCTTGATTTGTTTGGAAAATTCTTCTCTATCTTGTAAAGAGTAAACCATAGGTTTTTCTCTAATAACCGTCTTGGGATTAATAAGCTTAATTGAAGCTTTCATCCATCCTTTGGTTTTATTTGGATCAATAGGATTTTCAGAACAAACTTTTTCAAGAAGATCCTCAATCTGTTTGAACCTGGTAGTTTGAATAGAAATAATCTTTTCTTTATTAATCCCTTCATGGGTTATATTAGTACCTGGAATTTGTTTTTCTTTAGAACCTTTTTCTTGAGTTTCAAGAAAACCTGGTTTTCCTTTGCTATAGGCCTCTGTAACCTTTTTTATAATTACCATATCATTATTAAGATGAAAGGCGATTCTATCTATCCATTGTATGAATGGTCCATAAACTTGACAGAAGTTGTTTCCAATTATGATATCAATTCCTGAATTTTGTTGGTAAATAGTGGGAACGTTGAAATGTTCTCCTGAAAGTTCGAGATTAATGTTTCTACAAACTTTATTAATTTTTATGGTTTCACCATTTGCAATAGTGGCACTAATTTCTTTGGGAGCGTTTTCCCAGAGTTCATCCGGAATGATGAATTTGCTTGCAAGACATAAAGATGCACCTGTGTCTACAAAACAATGTACTCTAAATTTTTTATATCCTTTAAAGTTAAGGAAGGCAGAAACATAGATAGAGTTTGGATTAGTAAGATTCATGATAATGGAATCATCAATCTTCTGGAGGTTTGCGCAAAAATGGTTAATCTCCTCCTCCCTGAAAAGTGGGGTCTGTATGGGACTAGTCTGAGTCATCCGTTGTTGATTCGTATTCATCAGTGTCTGATGAAGATTCTATCTCAACATGATATATAAAAACATGTTGTGTACCATCATACTCTTCTTCAAGAGCTTCATAGCCCCCATTGTTAGCGGTTTGTAAAACCTTGACTTTGTCAGGGTATTTCTTTCTATTTGGACATTCATTGGCGTAGTGTCCTTCTTCATTGCAGATCCAACACCTACATTTTTTCTTTCCTTGCGGACAGGAAGTAGTCTTCTTAGGTGTTTCTTTTGAAGGTTTTTTGAAGTATTTTCCTGGAGAAAATTTTCTTCTTTTCTTTTTCCAAAAAGATTTGAATTTCTTTTTGTTTTTATATTTTTTCTTATTATATTTTTTCTTTCCAATATCAAAGTTTTTGAAATCAGAGAGAATGCTACAACAATCTTTGCTTATTGTTTTAAGTTTTTGTTGTTTATATCTGTCTTGACAGATTCTATCAATTTCTTCTTTTGCAATTTTTGTTGCATAAGAAAGACTGGTTTGCTGGATTTCTCCAGTAACTTCTTTTTTCCATCTGTCTGTACAGGTTTCTCCAATAATTGGAATCTTCATGAGGTAAGCAGATATCCATTGTGCATATTCACTTCTTTGTGGAATATCATATAGATATGATTCATACATACAAGTGTATTTGTCGAGAAGACTAATATCATGTAATTGGAGTTTTGTCATTGAAACTCTTGCTATGTCAACTTTCTTATTAATGGTGTAGTCTTTATTAGAAATATAATCAAGACCTAAGAAAGTAGTGTATATGACATTTATGATATTATCAAAAAGATCTGAACCATGCATTTCTTCATTCCAATTATTGTTTCTTAGGAATTTTTGTACAATTCCATCAGTTTTGTGTTCTAAAAGTAGTAGAACATTTTTTGCTTTTTCAAATTCATCTGGGTTTGTCTGTAAGATTAGTGAAATCTCAGTAACCCATTTTTCTACAACTCTTTCTCTGAGTTTTAGATCTTGGATACAATCAATATTGAGTACATTGATCGTATTGGATCCTTGACCACTATTTGGAATACCATTGTGGACAGGCATTTTGAACTCATATTTCTTTTTATTGCCTCTTCTTGTAGCTGTATAAGAAGATTCTGCTTCATCATCTTCCATATCCGAATATTCGAACTTAACAGTCTTTGTATTTGTTTTAAAGTTATCTTCTTCTTCTGATTCAGTGTCAGGTTCATTTATTTTAGTCATTCTAAAATATTGATCAAAAAGTTTGGGTTCTTTTTGATACAATTTTTCACATTCTTCAGTTTCTAATGATAAAAGTTGAATAAGTTTTTGGTCAGCTTTATCATAATCTTCAAATTGAAGGTTAAAGAAATATTTCTCGAGTTTCTCAGAGATTGTTTCTTTCATTTTTACTCTTTCCTGAAAATGTCAATTTTCTGGGAATTTTTTGAGCTTCCTAAGTCAGGGTTTCCAACACTAGGATTGGGAGGTGAGTATTTCTTAAGACCTGAATATTTTCCTGGCTTGGATTTTTGTTCTATGATGGAGATATTTTTGATGTGCTCAAGAATGTCTTTATTACAAGGGCAAGAGTCAATCTTTTCAGATAACTCCTTAATAATGTCTGCAATAATTTTTGCAGATGCTACTTCCAACTGGGCAATGGTTACGTATTTATTGACTATTAAGTCCAAGTTTATAATCAGACCATCTATTTTTTCATTAAGGAGGTTGATTGATCTATTGAGCTCGGGTATCGAGGTGGTTGATCTATTCACCTCGGGTATCGAGGTCATCCTATTAGTTGTTTTAACTGATCATGTATATTAGTGATTTTAAGGTTGATTTCCTTAAGAGTGCCCTCAATATTTGCCTTTTTGGCGACTTCTTCAACAAATTGGTTGTTTTTTAAAGAGTTTTCTAAAAGAATAGAATGTTTGTCAATAGACTGGGTTAACTTGATAGTTAATTTATTTTGTCTTTCAATAACTTCCAAGAATTTTTCCAAATCTTTTTTATCAAGATTGTTTTTAACCATAAAGGCTAAATCGTTTTTAAATTGGTTAAAAGGTATTTTATTTTTTGAAATATCTTCAGAAATATCTTTTGAAATACCAAGATAATGGCTTATTTTTGAAGTTTTTAAGAGGCATCTTGCAATGATCTGGTTGAGATTATTGCAATGATTTACAATTGTTTGAATACCGGCTTTTCCTGAAGTAGAGAAAACGTATTCTTTCTTTTCAGTATTATCGTCAAGAGTTTTAATTTTGACTGTTTTACCTTTTTTATAGAAATGAGGAAAATCAATTTTATTATTCATTTATAATGTCAGTGATTTGTTTGATATTCTGGCGTAGACTATCAATTTTTAAAGACATGTTTCTTATTAAATTATTATCTTTTCTTTCCGAGCTTTCTCCTATGTGGAGTGAATCCATAGAAATTCTTGGTCTAAGAGTTTCTCCTAGAGCTTTTTTATTTCTAGCTGTATTTAAAACCCAAGATTTTTCTTGAGGATTTATGTCGCAGAATTGTTTATCTTTGACATGGCCTATTTCTGAAAAGACATCATCAAGTTCGATGTACTCGTCTTTCTTATAGTCTATGCTATGGTGACTGTTGGTCAGGGCATATCCTATAAGATATGTTATGGTGAATGGTTTATCACCTGGACTCATAAGGTCACTTCTTTCAAAGTGATGTATAAAAGATAAGGTTTTATCTATATTTGCAGATTTTAAATCCAGAGCAAACTTTGGATAGACTGAAAACATAAACTTTTGGTAAGCAAGGTTTCCCTTTGCAGCACCTAAGATGCAGTCCTGTCTGTCAGTAATTCTGTTGTCAATTAAGGCCATTTTTATGGGAGAATTTATTCCTGCTTGGAATTGGGATTTTAGCAAAATTTTTACAGCTCCGATATGGACCATTCTAATTTTTGATCTAATCTCAACTGGAATACTTTTTAAGTTATTGTTTATTTGTTCCTTAGTTAAAAGGGGTATAAAGACAGCTCCTATTGTATCTTTTATGTCTACTGACATTTCTTTAGTACTAACAAAGTAGAAGATTTCATTTTTCCTTTTAAGAGGATTTAAAATACTAAGTTTAGAAGGAACATTTTTGAAAATGTTTTCTTTCTTTATTTTTAAATCTATTTTCTTAACTCGAGAGAGAAGGTCTTGTTTTATTAAAAGATTTGCATGAAAGCCATCTTCATCTTCAACATAAGTTAAGATTTGTTTTTCTTCTGAATTATTTTCTTCAGTGTTGTTGAAAATTTCTTTATTCATTTTAAGAAAATTTTAATAAGTTAAAATAAATTTTTTGAGTTCTGAAACTAATTTTTTATTTCTATCAAGATGTTCTTGATGAACTTTTTGCTCATGTAGGAGATACTTACGTATACTAACCAAGTTTGGTATATATTCGTGAGTATGTTTATTTTGTGCTTGTAGAATTCTGAAATTTATATGCACTAAATCTTTTTTATTATTGAAAAGTATTTCTTTATGTTGAGAAATTTCAATTTCTTTATTATGAATATCTTCAAAAATTACACTGTAAAGTGTTTTGTTATAATGTAATGCCATTTTTATCAAGGCTCTGATACCAGTTTGGGTGTGTGATGTGTACGGAATTTGTTGTTTAACAAAGAAGGGAATAAATATAAAAATTGTGAAAGAAGACTCTTATATCAATAAATGTGTGATTGTAATGTAGTGAGTGATAAACTTACATAGATAGAAACTATTCAAGCCAGCCTGTGTCGTTCTTTGGTCTGTGTGGTTGCTTTCCCTTTTGGCATCGTGCCTGTGGTACTGTTAATCATCATCGACCTGACACTCTGTCACTTACAAGTTTCATGACTCTAATTTGTATGAACACTCAAAAATAACAAAACAAAGATTTATTG
This sequence comes from Lactuca saligna, assembly GCF_052625555.1. Classification (NCBI taxonomy): domain Eukaryota; kingdom Viridiplantae; phylum Streptophyta; class Magnoliopsida; order Asterales; family Asteraceae; genus Lactuca; species Lactuca saligna. Next base: position 6,080,141 of record NC_136423.1, read on the forward strand.
ATAAAAGAGTTCCCAAAAAGGGAAAACTCTTACAATATTTTACATTTTATCCCTTCTAAGGGAGGAATTACTCACTAGACATTGAACTGAAAATTTAATAGATAGAGAGTGTTTTTTGTTGCACTCGTTATTGCGATGTCCCTAAAACAAAACATAACTCTCAATTTATAGATACATTGAGAGGGTCTGATATTTGCCTATTATGTCAGGCATGACGTTTTTATCCACTAAATATTACATTATTGTGGACAACTGGAAAGCTTCTAATAATGGAGAAAAGGCATTATTATTTTGAGTGGCGGGTCCATTTGACACGTGAAGCATCTTTCTTTAAGATGATGAGGATTTGTCATCTTCAGAGGGGGGTCCCTCCTTTGTCTCCGAATCTTTGCTTTCGCAAAAGTGACAAAGATGTTCTTCGAAAAGTTGTTCTGCATGTCGGCAGAAGTGCTGGCGTGTAGCATTGGATACTTCCATGTTATTTTTCATGAATTTTTCTCCAAACTTGGAGGCTTGACGAAGATCTTCTTGGCTGGTGTTGTTGTAACTCCAGCTTGTAATTATACAATGTGAATCGGTATAATTAATCTTCTTTTTTGAACCAGAAATAATTTCAATGATTTTTTCTGATATTCTTCTTAAACCATTGATGCGATTGGGATGAAGAATTTCTGTGAAAGGTAAATCTTTATCTTCCATTGGTTGAGATTGTTCAATCTCTCTGTTGGCTTTAGAAAGACCAATTTCCAGAAAGTGGTATGGAGAAAGAGTTGATTCTTGAATCCATTCTGGGAGTGAAGAGATGCATCTGATGTAGATCGGATTATCTTTTGCTTTAAGTACTTTCTTTCGAAAGTTCTTAATGGATTCTACCATGCTGCTTGGGAAGAATTTGAGTTCTTGAAGGTTGCAACTTGGGTAGATATTGTCGATTAGTCCAGCTTGAAAGGCTTGGTAGACTAATTTTGCATCTGCTCCTTCGAGAAAGTTGAACAGACTTTTTGTTTTCTTGTCCGTAGTGAAAAACTTTTCATGAACAAGGTCTTCTGGGCATGCAGCTCTTGCTTTCTTCCAGATTGTTCTGAAATCTTCAAAAGAGATTTCAGGATAGTTAACCATTTGTTGAACGTCAATTGGAACGTCAAACCTTTGGTCTCTGTGGGCTTCTTTGACTTTTTGAATTTTTGGTCGAAGAAGTGGTTGGTTAGTCTTGCTTGTATCGTCTTGATAAGTGGCAAGGCTTAATCTTGCAGATGTTTCATTTCTGAATTTTTTGCAAGTAACTTTATCAACTTTACAGAAGGTTTCTGTAATTCCCCAGTCAGTATGAACACCGGCATGGGGTCCTTTATAGATTACATAAAATCTTTCAGCTTCTTTGTTAAGAGCTTTTTTGTAATCTGGTGTAAACTCCTGCACAGATTTGTTAGTGGGTGACAAAGTTGTCATTTTACTGATTCCTTCAGTACAAGGATTGGGATCAACCAATAAGCTAGTTTTTCCATTAGGAAGAGGAGTAGCTGTCTCCTTTATTATGCTTTTTAGCAAAGCATCAGCTTTCAACGGATTTGTTGATTCTTTACCATGTGCCGTTTGCACTGGAATAGCCTTTGTTTTTGAGCTTTCGCTTTCCGGTACATTGGTGACCGTTGTTACTTGTTCATACAAGTTGATTTTCTGCTCAATTGCAGATAGCTCTATGAGGAGCATTTGTTTCTTCATCCTCAAAATGTTGAGGTCTTCCATTTTTGTAAACTCAATTTTTGTTTACTTTTCTCTCTAATCTCCCCCTTTCTTTTTTGTAGGTGAAGTTTTTGTGATGAAATATGTCATGAGGATCATATCCTTTTATAGGGCTCGAGAGGAGCGAGTGAGATCATGGATGATGTAAGGCATACCTGAAGTCACGAGTGAGGCAGTCTGCCAGTACATTTTTGTTTCCTGCGAGATGTTCAACAGTGAATGTATATCGTGAGAACCACTCTTGCCATCGTATTAGCCGGCCTAATTTGTTATCTCCTGCAATCTTCGTTCGGAGGAAATAAGTAAAATTTTTATTATCTGTACGAACCAGGAAATTTACTGGTGTTAAATATACAGAGAATTTTGTAATAACTCTTTTTACAGCGAGTAATTCTTTTTCATTGCTATGGTAGTTTTTCTCAGCTGCTTTGAAACTGCCAGAGGTGTACCTGCAAATTTGTTCTTCGTTTTTGGGGTTTTTAGCTTTTAAAACACCTCCCCAAAATTCATCAGAAGCATCAGTTTCAATAATTAAACTGTCTTCAATGTTTGGAAGATAAAGTTTTGGAAAATTGATTAAAACTTTCTTTATCTTTTTGATATAGTCTGTATCAGCACTTGACCAATTCCAAATGACATCTTTTTTTAATTTTGCCTGTAAAGGTTTTCTCATGGCTGCAAGTTTTTCAATATATGTTTCAGCATAAGTCAAAACACCAAGAAATCTTTGTAGTTGCTTTTTGTCTTCTAAAACATTTGGAAAGTCATGTAAATGTTCAAGAATATGCTTTTGAGGACAATGAGTACCCTCATTTATTTCTAAACCCAAAAAATTGATTTTTGTTTTGAAAAGATGAGCTTTCTTTTTTGAAAGTATTATTCCATATTTTAAAATAGTTCTGAGAACCTGTGTGACATGAACATAGTGTTCTTGTTCATTTTTGCTGAAGATCATGATGTCATCAACGTATACAGTGCAGAAACCTTCAAGGCCTCGAAGAGCGTTCTGCATGTGTCTTTGAAAAATACTAGGAGCTTGTTTAAGCCCAAAGGGTAGTACTTTCCATTGAAAGAGTCCATCAGGACATGTGAAGGCAGTGAGAAGCTGCGATTCTTCATCAAGTAGAACTTGCCAGAAACCTGACTTGCAGTCGAAACTTGAATAAATGTTTTTTCCTCTTAGAAGAGTCAAGAGTTCGTGCATATTGGGAAGATTATGCGAGTCTCCAATAGTTGCATCATTGATTGCTTTGTAGTTGACAACCATGCGCTTCTTTCCTCTTCTTTTCTCTGCTTCTTTATTGACAAGAAAGGCAGGAGACATATGAGGGGATTTTGATTCTATAATTAGTCTCATATCAAGTAATTCCTTGATTTGTTTGGAAAATTCTTCTCTATCTTGTAAAGAGTAAACCATAGGTTTTTCTCTAATAACCGTCTTGGGATTAATAAGCTTAATTGAAGCTTTCATCCATCCTTTGGTTTTATTTGGATCAATAGGATTTTCAGAACAAACTTTTTCAAGAAGATCCTCAATCTGTTTGAACCTGGTAGTTTGAATAGAAATAATCTTTTCTTTATTAATCCCTTCATGGGTTATATTAGTACCTGGAATTTGTTTTTCTTTAGAACCTTTTTCTTGAGTTTCAAGAAAACCTGGTTTTCCTTTGCTATAGGCCTCTGTAACCTTTTTTATAATTACCATATCATTATTAAGATGAAAGGCGATTCTATCTATCCATTGTATGAATGGTCCATAAACTTGACAGAAGTTGTTTCCAATTATGATATCAATTCCTGAATTTTGTTGGTAAATAGTGGGAACGTTGAAATGTTCTCCTGAAAGTTCGAGATTAATGTTTCTACAAACTTTATTAATTTTTATGGTTTCACCATTTGCAATAGTGGCACTAATTTCTTTGGGAGCGTTTTCCCAGAGTTCATCCGGAATGATGAATTTGCTTGCAAGACATAAAGATGCACCTGTGTCTACAAAACAATGTACTCTAAATTTTTTATATCCTTTAAAGTTAAGGAAGGCAGAAACATAGATAGAGTTTGGATTAGTAAGATTCATGATAATGGAATCATCAATCTTCTGGAGGTTTGCGCAAAAATGGTTAATCTCCTCCTCCCTGAAAAGTGGGGTCTGTATGGGACTAGTCTGAGTCATCCGTTGTTGATTCGTATTCATCAGTGTCTGATGAAGATTCTGTCTCAACATGATATATAAAAACATGTTGTGTACCATCATACTCTTCTTCAAGAGCTTCATAGCCCCCATTGTTAGCGGTTTGTAAAACCTTGACTTTGTCAGGGTATTTCTTTCTATTTGGACATTCATTGGCGTAGTGTCCTTCTTCATTGCAGATCCAACACCTACATTTTTTCTTTCCTTGCGGACAGGAAGTAGTCTTCTTAGGTGTTTCTTTTGAAGGTTTTTTGAAGTATTTTCCTGGAGAAAATTTTCTTCTTTTCTTTTTCCAAAAAGATTTGAATTTCTTTTTGTTTTTATATTTTTTCTTATTATAATTTTTCTTTCCAATATCAAAGTTTTTGAAATCAGAGAGAATGCTACAACAATCTTTGCTTATTGTTTTAAGTTTTTGTTGTTTATATCTGTCTTGACAGATTCTATCAATTTCTTCTTTTGCAATTTTTGTTGCATAAGAAAGACTGGTTTGCTGGATTTCTCCAGTAACTTCTTTTTTCCATCTGTCTGTACAGGTTTCTCCAATAATTGGAATCTTCATGAGGTAAGCAGATATCCATTGTGCATATTCACTTCTTTGTGGAATATCATATAGATATGATTCATACATACAAGTGTATTTGTCGAGAAGACTAATATCATGTAATTAGAGTTTTGTCATTGAAACTCTTGCTATGTCAACTTTCTTATTAATGGTGTAGTCTTTATTAGAAATATAATCAAGACCTAAGAAAGTAGTGTATATGACATTTATGATATTATCAAAAAGATCTGAACCATGCATTTCTTCATTCCAATTATTGTTTCTTAGGAATTTTTGTACAATTCCATCAGTTTTGTGTTCTAAAAGTAGTAGAACATTTTTTGCTTTTTCAAATTCATCTGGGTTTGTCTGTAAGATTAGTGAAATCTCAGTAACCCATTTTTCTACAACTCTTTCTCTGAGTTTTAGATCTTGGATACAATCAATATTGAGTACATTGATCGTATTGGATCCTTGACCACTATTTGGAATACCATTGTGGACAGGCATTTTGAACTCATATTTCTTTTTATTGCCTCTTCTTGTAGCTGTATAAGAAGATTCTGCTTCATCATCTTCCATATCTGAATATTCGAACTTAACAGTCTTTGTATTTGTTTTAAAGTTATCTTCTTCTTCTGATTCAGTGTCAGGTTCATTTATTTTAGTCATTCTAAAATATTGATCAAAAAGTTTGGGTTCTTTTTGATACAATTTTTCACATTCTTCAGTTTCTAATGATAAAAGTTGAATAAGTTTTCGGTCAGCTTTATCATAATCTTCAAATTGAAGGTTAAAGAAATATTTCTCGAGTTTCTCAGAGATTGTTTCTTTCATTTTTACTCTTTCCTGAAAATGTCAATTTTCTGGGAATTTTTTGAGCTTCCTAAGTCAAGGTTTCCAACACTAGGATTGGGAGGTGAGTATTTCTTAAGACCTGAATATTTTCCTGGCTTGGATTTTTGTTCTATGATGGAGATATTTTTGATGTGCTCAAGAATGTCTTTATTACAAGGGCAAGAGTCAATCTTTTCAAATAACTCCTTAATAATGTCTGCAATAATTTTTGCAGATGCTACTTCCAACTGGGCAATGGTTACGTATTTATTGACTATTAAGTCCAAGTTTATAATCAGACCATCTATTTTTTCATTAAGGAGGTTGATTGATCTATTGAGCTCGGGTATCGAGGTGGTTGATCTATTCAGCTCGGGTATCGAGGTCATCCTATTAGTTGTTTTAACTGATCATGTATATTAGTGATTTTAAGGTTGATTTCCTTAAGAGTGCCCTCAATATTTGCCTTTTTGGCGACTTCTTCAACAAATTGGTTGTTTTTTAAAGAGTTTTCTAAAAGAATAGAATGTTTGTCAATAGACTGGGTTAACTTGATAGTTAATTTATTTTGTCTTTCAATAACTTCCAAGAATTTTTCCAAATCTTTTTTATCAAGATTGTTTTTAACCATAAAGGCTAAATCGTTTTTAAATTGGTTAAAAGGTATTTTATTTTTTGAAATATCTTCAGAAATATCTTTTGAAATACCAAGATAATGGCTTATTTTTGAAGTTTTTAAGAGGCATCTTGCAATGATCTGGTTGAGATTATTGCAATGATTTACAATTGTTTGAATACCGGCTTTTCCTGAAGTAGAGAAAACGTATTCTTTCTTTTCAGTATTATCGTCAAGAGTTTTAATTTTGACTGTTTTACCTTTTTTATAGAAATGAGGAAAATCAATTTTATTATTCATTTATAATGTCAGTGATTTGTTTGATATTCTGGCGTAGACTATCAATTTTTAAAGACATGTTTCTTATTAAATTATTATCTTTTCTTTCCGAGCTTTCTCCTATGTGGAGTGAATCCATAGAAATTCTTGGTCTAAGAGTTTCTCCTAGAGCTTTTTTATTTCTAGCTGTATTTAAAACCCAAGAGTTTTCTTGAGGATTTATGTCGCAGAATTGTTTATCTTTGACATGGCCTATTTCTGAAAAGACATCATCAAGTTCGATGTACTCGTCTTTCTTATAGTCTATGCTATGGTGACTGTTGGTCAGGGCATATCCTATAAGATATGTTATGGTGAATGGTTTATCACCTGGACTCATAAGGTCACTTCTTTCAAAGTGATGTATAAAAGATAAGGTTTTATCTATATTTGCAGATTTTAAATCCAGAGCAAACTTTGGATAGACTGAAAACATAAACTTTTGGTAAGCAAGGTTTCCCTTTGCAGCACCTAAGATGCAGTCCTGTCTGTCAGTAATTCTGTTGTCAATTAAGGCCATTTTTATGGGAGAATTTATTCCTGCTTGGAATTGGGATTTTAGCAAAATTTTTACAGCTCCGATATGGACCATTCTAATTTTTGATCTAATCTCAACTGGAATACTTTTTAAGTTATTGTTTATTTGTTCCTTAGTTAAAAGGGGTAGAAAGACAGCTCCTATTGTATCTTTTATGTCTACTGACATTTCTTTAGTACTAACAAAGTAGAAGATTTCATTTTTCCTTTTAAGAGGATTTAAAATACTAAGTTTAGAAGGAACATTTTTGAAAATGTTTTCTTTCTTTATTTTTAAATCTATTTTCTTAACTCGAGAGAGAAGGTCTTGTTTTATTAAAAGATTTGCATGAAAGCCATCTTCATCTTCAACATAAGTTAAGATTTGTTTTTCTTCTGAATTATTTTCTTCAGTGTTGTTGAAAATTTCTTTATTCATTTTAAGAAAATTTTAATAAGTTAAAATAAATTTTTTGAGTTCTGAAACTAATTTTTTATTTCTATCAAGATGTTCTTGATGAACTTTTTGCTCATGTAGGAGATACTTACGTATACTAACCAAGTTTGGTATATATTCGTGAGTATGTTTATTTTGTGCTTGTAGAATTCTGAAATTTATATGCACTAAATCTTTTTTATTATTGAAAAGTATTTCTTTATGTTGAGAAATTTCAATTTCTTTATTATGAATATCTTCAAAAATTACACTGTAAAGTGTTTTGTTATAATGTAATGCCATTTTTATCAAGGCTCTGATACCAGTTATTGGTTGATCCCAATCCTTGTTCTGAAATCTCTTTTGAAGCATCAGTTTCAGCATAAGTCAAAACACCAAGAAATCTTTGTAGTTGCTTTTTGTCTTCTAAAACATTTGGAAAGTCATGTAAATGTTCAAGAATATGCTTTTGAGGACAATGAGTACCCTCATTTATTTCTAAACCCAAAAAATTGATTTTTGTTTTGAAAAGATGAGCTTTCTTTTTTGAAAGTATTATTCCATATTTTAAAATAGTTCTGAGAACCTGTGTGACATGAACATAGTGTTCTTGTTCATTTTTGCTGAAGATCATGATGTCATCAACGTATACAGTGCAGAAACCTTCAAGGCCTCGAAGAGCGTTCTGCATGTGTCTTTGAAAAATACTAGGAGCTTGTTTAAGCCCAAAGGGTAGTACTTTCCATTGAAAGAGTCCATCAGGACATGTGAAGGCAGTGAGAAGCTGCGATTCTTCATCAAGTAGAACTTGCCAGAAACCTGACTTGCAGTCGAAACTTGAATAAATGTTTTTTCCTCTTAGAAGAGTCAAGAGTTCGTGCATATTGGGAAGATTATGCGAGTCTCCAATATTCAAGTTTCGACTGCAAGTCAGGTTTATTCAAGTTTATTCAAGTTTCGACTGCAAGTCAGGTTTCTGGCAAGTTCTGGCAAGTCAGGTTTCTGGCAAGTTTCGACTGCAAGTCAGGTTTCTGGCAAGTTCTACTTGATGAAGAATCGCAGCTTCTCACTGCCTTCACATGTCCTGATGGACTCTTTCAATGGAAAGTACTACCCTTTGGGCTTAAACAAGCTCCTAGTATTTTTCAAAGACACATGCAGAACGCTCTTCGAGGCCTTGAAGGTTTCTGCACTGTATACGTTGATGACATCATGATCTTCAGCAAAAATGAACAAGAACACTATGTTCATGTCACACAGGTTCTCAGAACTATTTTAAAATATGGAATAATACTTTCAAAAAAGAAAGCTCATCTTTTCAAAACAAAAATCAATTTTTTGGGTTTAGAAATAAATGAGGGTACTCATTGTCCTCAAAAGCATATTCTTGAACATTTACATGACTTTCCAAATGTTTTAGAAGACAAAAAGCAACTACAAAGATTTCTTGGTGTTTTGACTTATGCTGAAACTGATGCTTCAAAAGAGATTTCAGAACAAGGATTGGGATCAACCAATAACTGGTATCAGAGCCTTGATAAAAATGGCATTACATTATAACAAAACACTTTACAGTGTAATTTTTGAAGATATTCATAATAAAGAAATTGAAATTTCTCAACATAAAGAAATACTTTTCAATAATAAAAAAGATTTAGTGCATATAAATTTCAGAATTCTACAAGCACAAAATAAACATACTCACGAATATATACCAAACTTGGTTAGTATACGTAAGTATCTCCTACATGAGCAAAAAGTTCATCAAGAACATCTTGATAGAAATAAAAAATTAGTTTCAGAACTCAAAAAATTTATTTTAACTTATTAAAATTTTCTTAAAATGAATAAAGAAATTTTCAACAACACTGAAGAAAATAATTCAGAAGAAAAACAAATCTTAACTTATGTTGAAGATGAAGATGGCTTTCATGCAAATCTTTTAATAAAACAAGACCTTCTCTCTCGAGTTAAGAAAATAGATTTAAAAATAAAGAAAGAAAACATTTTCAAAAATGTTCCTTCTAAACTTAGTATTTTAAATCCTCTTAAAAGGAAAAATGAAATCTTCTACTTTGTTAGTACTAAAGAAATGTCAGTAGACATAAAAGATACAATAGGAGCTGTCTTTCTACCCCTTTTAACTAAGGAACAAATAAACAATAACTTAAAAAGTATTCCAGTTGAGATTAGATCAAAAATTAGAATGGTCCATATCGGAGCTGTAAAAATTTTGCTAAAATCCCAATTCCAAGCAGGAATAAATTCTCCCATAAAAATGGCCTTAATTGACAACAGAATTACTGACAGACAGGACTGCATCTTAGGTGCTGCAAAGGGAAACCTTGCTTACCAAAAGTTTATGTTTTCAGTCTATCCAAAGTTTGCTCTGGATTTAAAATCTGCAAATATAGATAAAACCTTATCTTTTATACATCACTTTGAAAGAAGTGACCTTATGAGTCCAGGTGATAAACCATTCACCATAACATATCTTATAGGATATGCCCTGACCAACAGTCACCATAGCATAGACTATAAGAAAGACGAGTACATCGAACTTGATGATGTCTTTTCAGAAATAGGCCATGTCAAAGATAAACAATTCTGCGACATAAATCCTCAAGAAAACTCTTGGGTTTTAAATATAGCTAGAAATAAAAAAGCTCTAGGAGAAACTCTTAGACCAAGAATTTCTATGGATTCACTCCACATAGGAGAAAGCTCGGAAAGAAAAGATAATAATTTAATAAGAAACATGTCTTTAAAAATTGATAGTCTACGCCAGAATATCAAACAAATCACTGACATTATAAATGAATAATAAAATTGATTTTCCTCATTTCTATAAAAAAGGTAAAACAGTCAAAATTAAAACTCTTGACGATAATACTGAAAAGAAAGAATACGTTTTCTCTACTTCAGGAAAAGCCGGTATTCAAACAATTGTAAATCATTGCAATAATCTCAACCAGATCATTGCAAGATGCCTCTTAAAAACTTCAAAAATAAGCCATTATCTTGGTATTTCAAAAGATATTTCTGAAGATATTTCAAAAAATAAAATACCTTTTAACCAATTTAAAAACGATTTAGCCTTTATGGTTAAAAACAATCTTGATAAAAAAGATTTGGAAAAATTCTTGGAAGTTATTGAAAGACAAAATAAATTAACTATCAAGTTAACCCAGTCTATTGACAAACATTCTATTCTTTTAGAAAACTCTTTAAAAAACAACCAATTTGTTGAAGAAGTCGCCAAAAAGGCAAATATTGAGGGCACTCTTAAGGAAATCAACCTTAAAATCACTAATATACATGATCAGTTAAAACAACTAATAGGATGACCTCGATACCCGAGCTGAATAGATCAACCACCTCGATACCCGAGCTCAATAGATCAATCAACCTCCTTAATGAAAAAATAGATGGTCTGATTATAAACTTGGACTTAATAGTCAATAAATACGTAACCATTGCCCAGTTGGAAGTAGCATCTGCAAAAATTATTGCAGACATTATTAAGGAGTTATCTGAAAAGATTGACTCTTGCCCTTGTAATAAAGACATTCTTGAGCACATCAAAAATATCTCCATCATAGAACAAAAATCCAAGCCAGGAAAATATTCAGGTCTTAAGAAATACTCACCTCCCAATCCTAGTGTTGGAAACCCTGACTTAGGAAGCTCAAAAAATTCCCAGAAAATTGACATTTTCAGGAAAGAGTAAAAATGAAAGAAACAATCTCTGAGAAACTCGAGAAATATTTCTTTAACCTTCAATTTGAAGATTATGATAAAGCTGACCGAAAACTTATTCAACTTTTATCATTAGAAACTGAAGAATGTGAAAAATTGTATCAAAAAGAACCCAAACTTTTTGATCAATATTTTAGAATGACTAAAATAAATGAACCTGACACTGAATCAGAAGAAGAAGATAACTTTAAAACAAATACAAAGACTGTTAAGTTCGAATATTCGGATATGGAAGATGATGAAGCAGAATCTTCTTATACAGCTACAAGAAGAGGCAATAAAAAGAAATATGAGTTCAAAATGCCTGTCCACAATGGTATTCCAAATAGTGGTCAAGGATCCAATACGATCAATGTACTCAATATTGATTGTATCCAAGATCTAAAACTCAGAGAAAGAGTTGTAGAAAAATGGGTTACTGAGATTTCACTAATCTTACAGACAAACCCAGATGAATTTGAAAAAGCAAAAAATGTTCTACTACTTTTAGAACACAAAACTGATGGAATTGTACAAAAATTCCTAAGAAACAATAATTGGAATGAAGAAATGCATGGTTCAGATCTTTTTGATAATATCATAAATGTCATATACACTACTTTCTTAGGTCTTGATTATATTTCTAATAAAGACTACACCATTAATAAGAAAGTTGACATAGCAAGAGTTTCAATGACAAAACTCCAATTACATGATATTAGTCTTCTCGACAAATACACTTGTATGTATGAATCATATCTATATGATATTCCACAAAGAAGTGAATATGCACAATGGATATCTGCTTACCTCATGAAGATTCCAATTATTGGAGAAACCTGTACAGACAGATGGAAAAAAGAAGTTACTGGAGAAATCCAGCAAACCAGTCTTTCTTATGCAACAAAAATTGCAAAAGAAGAAATTGATAGAATCTGTCAAGACAGATATAAACAACAAAAACTTAAAACAATAAGCAAAGATTGTTGTAGCATTCTCTCTGATTTCAAAAACTTTGATATTGGAAAGAAAAATTATAATAAGAAAAAATATAAAAACAAAAAGAAATTCAAATCTTTTTGGAAAAAGAAAAGAAGAAAATTTTCTCCAGGAAAATACTTCAAAAAACCTTCAAAAGAAACACCTAAGAAGACTACTTCCTGTCCGCAAGGAAAGAAAAAATGTAGGTGTTGGATCTGCAATGAAGAAGGACACTACGCCAATGAATGTCCAAATAGAAAGAAATACCCTGACAAAGTCAAGGTTTTACAAACCGCTAACAATGGGGGCTATGAAGCTCTTGAAGAAGAGTATGATGGTACACAACATGTTTTTATATATCATGTTGAGACAGAATCTTCATCAGACACTGATGAATACGAATCAACAACGGATGACTCAGACTAGTCCCATACAGACCCCACTTTTCAGGGAGGAGGAGATTAACCATTTTTGCGCAAACCTCCAGAAGATTGATGATTCCATTATCATGAATCTTACTAATCCAAACTCTATCTATGTTTCTGCCTTCCTTAACTTTAAAGGATATAAAAAATTTAGAGTACATTGTTTTGTAGACACAGGTGCATCTTTATGTCTTGCAAGCAAATTCATCATTCCGGATGAACTCTGGGAAAACGCTCCCAAAGAAATTAGTGCCACTATTGCAAATGGTGAAACCATAAAAATTAATAAAGTTTGTAGAAACATTAATCTCGAACTTTCAGGAGAACATTTCAACGTTCCCACTATTTACCAACAAAATTCAGGAATTGATATCATAATTGGAAACAACTTCTGTCAAGTTTATGGACCATTCATACAATGGATAGATAGAATCGCCTTTCATCTTAATAATGATATGGTAATTATAAAAAAGGTTACAGAGGCCTATAGCAAAGGAAAACCAGGTTTTCTTGAAACTCAAGAAAAAGGTTCTAAAGAAAAACAAATTCCAGGTACTAATATAACCCATGAAGGGATTAATAAAGAAAAGATTATTTCTATTCAAACTACCAGGTTCAAACAGATTGAGGATCTTCTTGAAAAAGTTTGTTCTGAAAATCCTATTGATCCAAATAAAACCAAAGGATGGATGAAAGCTTCAATTAAGCTTATTAATCCCAAGACGGTTATTAGAGAAAAACCTATGGTTTACTCTTTACAAGATAGAGAAGAATTTTCCAAACAAATCAAGGAATTACTTGATATGAGACTAATTATAGAATCAAAATCCCCTCATATGTCTCCTGCCTTTCTTGTCAATAAAGAAGCAGAGAAAAGAAGAGGAAAGAAGCGCATGGTTGTCAACTACAAAGCAATCAATGATGCAACTATTGGAGACTCGCATAATCTTCCCAATATGCACGAACTCTTGACTCTTCTAAGAGGAAAAAACATTTATTCAAGTTTCGACTGCAAGTCAGGTTTCTGGCAAGTTCTACTTGATGAAGAATCGCAGCTTCTCACTGCCTTCACATGTCCTGATGGACTCTTTCAATGGAAAGTACTACCCTTTGGGCTTAAACAAGCTCCTAGTATTTTTCAAAGACACATGCAGAACGCTCTTCGAGGCCTTGAAGGTTTCTGCACTGTATACGTTGATGACATCATGATCTTCAGCAAAAATGAACAAGAACACTATGTTCATGTCACACAGGTTCTCAGAACTATTTTAAAATATGGAATAATACTTTCAAAAAAGAAAGCTCATCTTTTCAAAACAAAAATCAATTTTTTGGGTTTAGAAATAAATGAGGGTACTCATTGTCCTCAAAAGCATATTCTTGAACATTTACATGACTTTCCAAATGTTTTAGAAGACAAAAAGCAACTACAAAGATTTCTTGGTGTTTTGACTTATGCTGAAACTGATGCTTCAAAAGAGATTTCAGAACAAGGATTGGGATCAACCAATAACTGGTATCAGAGCCTTGATAAAAATGGCATTACATTATAACAAAACACTTTACAGTGTAATTTTTGAAGATATTCATAATAAAGAAATTGAAATTTCTCAACATAAAGAAATACTTTTCAATAATAAAAAAGATTTAGTGCATATAAATTTCAGAATTCTACAAGCACAAAATAAACATACTCACGAATATATACCAAACTTGGTTAGTATACGTAAGTATCTCCTACATGAGCAAAAAGTTCATCAAGAACATCTTGATAGAAATAAAAAATTAGTTTCAGAACTCAAAAAATTTATTTTAACTTATTAAAATTTTCTTAAAATGAATAAAGAAATTTTCAACAACACTGAAGAAAATAATTCAGAAGAAAAACAAATCTTAACTTATGTTGAAGATGAAGATGGCTTTCATGCAAATCTTTTAATAAAACAAGACCTTCTCTCTCGAGTTAAGAAAATAGATTTAAAAATAAAGAAAGAAAACATTTTAAAAAATGTTCCTTCTAAACTTAGTATTTTAAATCCTCTTAAAAGGAAAAATGAAATCTTCTACTTTGTTAGTACTAAAGAAATGTCAGTAGACATAAAAGATACAATAGGAGCTGTCTTTCTACCCCTTTTAACTAAGGAACAAATAAACAATAACTTAAAAAGTATTCCAGTTGAGATTAGATCAAAAATTAGAATGGTCCATATCGGAGCTGTAAAAATTTTGCTAAAATCCCAATTCCAAGCAGGAATAAATTCTCCCATAAAAATGGCCTTAATTGACAACAGAATTACTGACAGACAGGACTGCATCTTAGGTGCTGCAAAGGGAAACCTTGCTTACCAAAAGTTTATGTTTTCAGTCTATCCAAAGTTTGCTCTGGATTTAAAATCTGCAAATATAGATAAAACCTTATCTTTTATACATCACTTTGAAAGAAGTGACCTTATGAGTCCAGGTGATAAACCATTCACCATAACATATCTTATAGGATATGCCCTGACCAACAGTCACCATAGCATAGACTATAAGAAAGACGAGTACATCGAACTTGATGATGTCTTTTCAGAAATAGGCCATGTCAAAGATAAACAATTCTGCGACATAAATCCTCAAGAAAACTCTTGGGTTTTAAATATAGCTAGAAATAAAAAAGCTCTAGGAGAAACTCTTAGACCAAGAATTTCTATGGATTCACTCCACATAGGAGAAAGCTCGGAAAGAAAAGATAATAATTTAATAAGAAACATGTCTTTAAAAATTGATAGTCTACGCCAGAATATCAAACAAATCACTGACATTATAAATGAATAATAAAATTGATTTTCCTCATTTCTATAAAAAAGGTAAAACAGTCAAAATTAAAACTCTTGACGATAATACTGAAAAGAAAGAATACGTTTTCTCTACTTCAGGAAAAGCCGGTATTCAAACAATTGTAAATCATTGCAATAATCTCAACCAGATCATTGCAAGATGCCTCTTAAAAACTTCAAAAATAAGCCATTATCTTGGTATTTCAAAAGATATTTCTGAAGATATTTCAAAAAATAAAATACCTTTTAACCAATTTAAAAACGATTTAGCCTTTATGGTTAAAAACAATCTTGATAAAAAAGATTTGGAAAAATTCTTGGAAGTTATTGAAAGACAAAATAAATTAACTATCAAGTTAACCCAGTCTATTGACAAACATTCTATTCTTTTAGAAAACTCTTTAAAAAACAACCAATTTGTTGAAGAAGTCGCCAAAAAGGCAAATATTGAGGGCACTCTTAAGGAAATCAACCTTAAAATCACTAATATACATGATCAGTTAAAACAACTAATAGGATGACCTCGATACCCGAGCTGAATAGATCAACCACCTCGATACCCGAGCTCAATAGATCAATCAACCTCCTTAATGAAAAAATAGATGGTCTGATTATAAACTTGGACTTAATAGTCAATAAATACGTAACCATTGCCCAGTTGGAAGTAGCATCTGCAAAAATTATTGCAGACATTATTAAGGAGTTATTTGAAAAGATTGACTCTTGCCCTTGTAATAAAGACATTCTTGAGCACATCAAAAATATCTCCATCATAGAACAAAAATCCAAGCCAGGAAAATATTCAGGTCTTAAGAAATACTCACCTCCCAATCCTAGTGTTGGAAACCTTGACTTAGGAAGCTCAAAAAATTCCCAGAAAATTGACATTTTCAGGAAAGAGTAAAAATGAAAGAAACAATCTCTGAGAAACTCGAGAAATATTTCTTTAACCTTCAATTTGAAGATTATGATAAAGCTGACCGAAAACTTATTCAACTTTTATCATTAGAAACTGAAGAATGTGAAAAATTGTATCAAAAAGAACCCAAACTTTTTGATCAATATTTTAGAATGACTAAAATAAATGAACCTGACACTGAATCAGAAGAAGAAGATAACTTTAAAACAAATACAAAGACTGTTAAGTTCGAATATTCGGATATGGAAGATGATGAAGCAGAATCTTCTTATACAGCTACAAGAAGAGGCAATAAAAAGAAATATGAGTTCAAAATGCCTGTCCACAATGGTATTCCAAATAGTGGTCAAGGATCCAATACGATCAATGTACTCAATATTGATTGTATCCAAGATCTAAAACTCAGAGAAAGAGTTGTAGAAAAATGGGTTACTGAGATTTCACTAATCTTACAGACAAACCCAGATGAATTTGAAAAAGCAAAAAATGTTCTACTACTTTTAGAACACAAAACTGATGGAATTGTACAAAAATTCCTAAGAAACAATAATTGGAATGAAGAAATGCATGGTTCAGATCTTTTTGATAATATCATAAATGTCATATACACTACTTTCTTAGGTCTTGATTATATTTCTAATAAAGACTACACCATTAATAAGAAAGTTGACATAGCAAGAGTTTCAATGACAAAACTCCAATTACATGATATTAGTCTTCTCGACAAATACACTTGTATGTATGAATCATATCTATATGATATTCCACAAAGAAGTGAATATGCACAATGGATATCTGCTTACCTCATGAAGATTCCAATTATTGGAGAAACCTGTACAGACAGATGGAAAAAAGAAGTTACTGGAGAAATCCAGCAAACCAGTCTTTCTTATGCAACAAAAATTGCAAAAGAAGAAATTGATAGAATCTGTCAAGACAGATATAAACAACAAAAACTTAAAACAATAAGCAAAGATTGTTGTAGCATTCTCTCTGATTTCAAAAACTTTGATATTGGAAAGAAAAATTATAATAAGAAAAAATATAAAAACAAAAAGAAATTCAAATCTTTTTGGAAAAAGAAAAGAAGAAAATTTTCTCCAGGAAAATACTTCAAAAAACCTTCAAAAGAAACACCTAAGAAGACTACTTCCTGTCCGCAAGGAAAGAAAAAATGTAGGTGTTGGATCTGCAATGAAGAAGGACACTACGCCAATGAATGTCCAAATAGAAAGAAATACCCTGACAAAGTCAAGGTTTTACAAACCGCTAACAATGGGGGCTATGAAGCTCTTGAAGAAGAGTATGATGGTACACAACATGTTTTTATATATCATGTTGAGACAGAATCTTCATCAGACACTGATGAATACGAATCAACAACGGATGACTCAGACTAGTCCCATACAGACCCCACTTTTCAGGGAGGAGGAGATTAACCATTTTTGCGCAAACCTCCAGAAGATTGATGATTCCATTATCATGAATCTTACTAATCCAAACTCTATCTATGTTTCTGCCTTCCTTAACTTTAAAGGATATAAAAAATTTAGAGTACATTGTTTTGTAGACACAGGTGCATCTTTATGTCTTGCAAGCAAATTCATCATTCCGGATGAACTCTGGGAAAACGCTCCCAAAGAAATTAGTGCCACTATTGCAAATGGTGAAACCATAAAAATTAATAAAGTTTGTAGAAACATTAATCTCGAACTTTCAGGAGAACATTTCAACGTTCCCACTATTTACCAACAAAATTCAGGAATTGATATCATAATTGGAAACAACTTCTGTCAAGTTTATGGACCATTCATACAATGGATAGATAGAATCGCCTTTCATCTTAATAATGATATGGTAATTATAAAAAAGGTTACAGAGGCCTATAGCAAAGGAAAACCAGGTTTTCTTGAAACTCAAGAAAAAGGTTCTAAAGAAAAACAAATTCCAGGTACTAATATAACCCATGAAGGGATTAATAAAGAAAAGATTATTTCTATTCAAACTACCAGGTTCAAACAGATTGAGGATCTTCTTGAAAAAGTTTGTTCTGAAAATCCTATTGATCCAAATAAAACCAAAGGATGGATGAAAGCTTCAATTAAGCTTATTAATCCCAAGACGGTTATTAGAGAAAAACCTATGGTTTACTCTTTACAAGATAGAGAAGAATTTTCCAAACAAATCAAGGAATTACTTGATATGAGACTAATTATAGAATCAAAATCCCCTCATATGTCTCCTGCCTTTCTTGTCAATAAAGAAGCAGAGAAAAGAAGAGGAAAGAAGCGCATGGTTGTCAACTACAAAGCAATCAATGATGCAACTATTGGAGACTCGCATAATCTTCCCAATATGCACGAACTCTTGACTCTTCTAAGAGGAAAAAACATTTATTCAAGTTTCGACTGCAAGTCAGGTTTCTGGCAAGTTCTACTTGATGAAGAATCGCAGCTTCTCACTGCCTTCACATGTCCTGATGGACTCTTTCAATGGAAAGTACTACCCTTTGGGCTTAAACAAGCTCCTAGTATTTTTCAAAGACACATGCAGAACGCTCTTCGAGGCCTTGAAGGTTTCTGCACTGTATACGTTGATGACATCATGATCTTCAGCAAAAATGAACAAGAACACTATGTTCATGTCACACAGGTTCTCAGAACTATTTTAAAATATGGAATAATACTTTCAAAAAAGAAAGCTCATCTTTTCAAAACAAAAATCAATTTTTTGGGTTTAGAAATAAATGAGGGTACTCATTGTCCTCAAAAGCATATTCTTGAACATTTACATGACTTTCCAAATGTTTTAGAAGACAAAAAGCAACTACAAAGATTTCTTGGTGTTTTGACTTATGCTGAAACATATATTGAAAAACTTGCAGCCATGAGAAAACCTTTACAGGCAAAATTAAAAAAAGATGTCATTTGGAATTGGTCAAGTGCTGATACAGACTATATCAAAAAGATAAAGAAAGTTTTAATCAATTTTCCAAAACTTTATCTTCCAAACATTGAAGACAGTTTAATTATTGAAACTGATGCTTCTGATGAATTTTGGGGAGGTGTTTTAAAAGCTAAAAACCCCAAAAACGAAGAACAAATTTGCAGGTACACCTCTGGCAGTTTCAAAGCAGCTGAGAAAAACTACCATAGCAATGAAAAAGAATTACTCGCTGTAAAAAGAGTTATTACAAAATTCTCTGTATATTTAACACCAGTAAATTTCCTGGTTCGTACAGATAATAAAAATTTTACTTATTTCCTCCGAACGAAGATTGCAGGAGATAACAAATTAGGCCGGCTAATACGATGGCAAGAGTGGTTCTCACGATATACATTCACTGTTGAACATCTCGCAGGAAACAAAAACGTACTGGCAGACTGCCTCACTCGTGACTTCAGGTATGCCTTACATCATCCATGATCTCACTCGCTCCTCTCGAGCCCTATAAAAGGATATGATCCTCATGACATATTTCATCACAAAAACTTCACCTACAAAAAAGAAAGGGGGAGATTAGAGAGAAAAGTAAACAAAAATTGAGTTTACAAAAATGGAAGACCTCAACATTTTGAGGATGAAGAAACAAATGCTCCTCATAGAGCTATCTGCAATTGAGCAGAAAATCAACTTGTATGAACAAGTAACAACGGTCACCAATGTACCGGAAAGCGAAAGCTCAAAAACAAAGGCTATTCCAGTGCAAACGGCACATGGTAAAGAATCAACAAATCCGTTGAAAGCTGATGCTTTGCTAAAAAGCATAATAAAGGAGACAGCTACTCCTCTTCCTAATGGAAAAACTAGCTTATTGGTTGATCCCAATCCTTGTACTGAAGGAATCAGTAAAATGACAACTTTGTCACCCACTAACAAATCTGTGCAGGAGTTTACACCAGATTACAAAAAAGCTCTTAACAAAGAAGCTGAAAGATTTTATGTAATCTATAAAGGACCCCATGCCGGTGTTCATACTGACTGGGGAATTACAGAAACCTTCTGTAAAGTTGATAAAGTTACTTGCAAAAAATTCAGAAATGAAACATCTGCAAGATTAAGCCTTGCCACTTATCAAGACGATACAAGCAAGACTAACCAACCACTTCTTCGACCAAAAATTCAAAAAGTCAAAGAAGCCCACAGAGACCAAAGGTTTGACGTTCCAATTGACGTTCAACAAATGGTTAACTATCCCGAAATCTCTTTTGAAGATTTCAGAACAATCTGGAAGAAAGCAAGAGCTGCATGCCCAGAAGACCATGTTCATGAAAAGTTTTTCACTACGGACAAGAAAACAAAAAGTCTGTTCAACTTTCTCGAAGGAGCAGATGCAAAATTAGTCTACCAAGCCTTTCAAGCTGGACTAATCGACAATATCTACCCAAGTTGCAACCTTCAAGAACTCAAATTCTTCCCAAGCAGCATGGTAGAATCCATTAAGAACTTTCGAAAGAAAGTACTTAAAGCAAAAGATAATCCGATCTACATCAGATGCATCTCTTCACTCCCAGAATGGATTCAAGAATCAACTCTTTCTCCATACCACTTTCTGGAAATTGGTCTTTCTAAAGCCAACAGAGAGATTGAACAATCTCAACCAATGGAAGATAAAGATTTACCTTTCACAGAAATTCTTCATCCCAATCGCATCAATGGTTTAAGAAGAATATCAGAAAAAATCATTGAAATTATTTATGGTTCAAAAAAGAAGATTAATTATACCGATTCACATTGTATAATTACAAGCTGGAGTTACAACAACACCAGCCAAGAAGATCTTCGTCAAGCCTCCAAGTTTGGAGAAAAATTCATGAAAAATAACATGGAAGTATCCAATGCTACACGCCAGCACTTCTGCCGACATGCAGAACAACTTTTCGAAGAACATCTTTGTCACTTTTGCGAAAGCAAAGATTCGGAGACAAAGGAGGGACCCCCCTCTGAAGATGACAAATCCTCATCATCTTAAAGAAAGATGCTTCACGTGTCAAATGGCCCTGCCACTCAAAATAATAATGCCTTTTCTCCATTATTAGAAGCTTTCCAGTTGTCCACAATAATGTAATATTTAGTGGATAAAAACGTCATGCCTGACATAATAGGCAAATATCAGACCCTCTCAATGTATCTATAAATTGAGAGTTATGTTTTGTTTTAGGGACATCGCAATAACGAGTGCAACAAAAAACACTCTCTATCTATTAAATTTTCAGTTCAATGTCTAGTGAGTAATTCCTCCCTTAGAAGGGATAAAATGTAAAATATTGTAAGAGTTTTCCCTTTTTGGGAACTCTTTTATCAATAAATCTTTGTTTTGTTATTTTTGAGTGTTCATACAAATTAGAGTCATGAAACTTGTAAGTGACAGAGTGTCAGGTCGATGATGATTAACAGTACCACAGGCACGATGCCAAAAGGGAAAGCAACCACACAGACCAAAGAACGACACAGGCTGGCTTGAATAGTTTCTATCTATGTAAGTTTATCACTCACTACATTACAATCACACATTTATTGATATAAGAGTCTTCTTTCACAATTTTTATATTTATTCCCTTCTTTGTTAAACAACAAATTCCGTACACATCACACACCCAAACTGGTGTAATTTTTGTTGTTTATCACTCACTACATTACAATCACACATTTATTGATATAAGAGTCTTCAGAAATAGCATAGACTATAAGAAATCTTTGTAAGTATAATCATATTTACTAATCCTTTAGTAAATCATGACGAATATCTTTGTTACTCTTATGGTGAACTTGATCAACACACAACTTTGTGTACTCGATCTCCTAGTCCTTCACTTGACACTTTGTCAACGAATTTTTCTAATTTCCAAATATGAAATTTCTCATTCACCATGCAACCAAGTTGCGTGATTCCAAATTTCAGTCCAATTGAAACTTTGGGCGATGAGAAACTCTCCCTATTTGGTAAATTCTCGACATTTCCATAACTAACATAACTAAGAATCATATACATTCGTTGTAGAAATATGCAAACATCAATTTTCATAACGATTTCATTGCAAGGATGTAAACAAATAAATAAATAAGTCAAAATTTATTTTATTTATAAAAGCAGCGGAAAAACATTTGTCCTTACAATGCAAAATCTATTGAAAACTATGTAAAAAGAAAATTTCTAACAACTCTATTATAACTATCTAATCTCAAAATCCAATCTTCAAGTCCATTCGATCGAGATCCATCTCTTGTGATTAGATTCATCTTGCTCTCTTATCAAGCTTCCTTTCTTTTCATCGATCCTGCAAAACATTCAAATGCAATCTTATCACATCATGTATTAAGAATCAATAAATAGGAACTTAACGGAGTTAGATAGTGGATTTTACCTGAAGCGTAATCATACTTTTGACTCTCCCATCTCTTAGATCTCTTAGGTAAATAGGGCAACTTCGTCTCCAATGCCCCTTCTCTTGGCAATAAAAGCAAATTGACTCTTTTGGAACAACACATGGAACTACTTCAGACATTGCCTTTCTCTTATGATCAAACTTTTCGATCATTGCATGTCTTTCATTGCCATTGTCTATATCCATAGAGGTCTTGAAGGCAGCTTCACCAATCAACTTTGCTTTTCTATTGCACCAAACCATTGCTGATTCAGCAGCAATAAGCATATAGGTGAGATCAATAAGGGTTACGTCGTGGTTCATCATATAGTACTCTCTTACGAACTCACTATAAAAGTTAGGAAGTGACTGAAGAACCCAATCAACAGCCATCTCTTCACCGACAACGGATCCCATCATTCTTAACCTATCAATGTGTGACTTCATCCCTAAGACGTGTGCACACACCGACTTTCCTTCTTTATGTTTACTTGCCAACAGGGCTTGAGTAATATTGAACCTTTCAATTTTACAATCTTGTGGGTTAGGGAGAATAATTGGAGGAGGAGGAGGAAGTGAAGCATGATTTCTTGTTCCTCGATCGAATCGTGGAATATCATCTTCATGTGGAATGCTTGTTCCACGGGATTTGAGAAGACCATAGTTGTCGAACATTGACATCTACAAAACGGGAGAAAAACAAATTCAAGTTAGTTGATAGATTGAGTCCTTAGTAAATCACCCAAATGAAATACTAAGGCTAGGACCCAACACAATATTCTACAACTCGGGAGAGGGATGTCGTAACCCTAATTGAAGAATATTTGAAGGTAAGTGAATGACAATTCACTAATTTCCACCATGAAAAACGAAAAAGAAATTTAAGTTTTAAATCTATGAAAACTCCTAGATCCTTTGAGATTCATTGAACTTTCAATGGCATGTTTAAATCTCGATATGCCCCTCTAGTTTGTGACTGGGATGCCGAGGATCACAAAGCGGGTGTGAATAACCATGCAAACTACATGGTGCCCTCACATGTTACAGTCACCTATTCGATGTGCCGGTAAACCACACACGCTCCACCGAACTATGACAAACATTGAGTCACCCTTTGCTACCTTTGCTTAAAACCATTTAGTGTGCCGGTTAACCACACACGCTCCACTAACGTCTTCGCAAGGGCACAAAGTGTAATTTCATGGAATTGCATCAATTCACTTTTCCTAAGTAACTAAGATTGGGAATTTTGAAAAACATTTAGTTACTTTAGTAATTCATTATACTTATAATGGAAGGTTTCGTCCTATCCTACCCGTTCGGCTAACGACCCTCCACTAGTCAAGAGTGCGGTGGGTAAGAGTGGATACCCATTCAATCGCCATATTATAGGCAATTTCCTTAAACACCCCTTATGGACCAGCTTCGTGAATGAGGCCTACTAACGGTAAGACTGACTTTTACTCATACATATATATAATGTTAGACTTTTAATGTTATATATATAATATAGGGTGCATTTCATACTTTTAAAATACTATGTGGTCAAATTTAATAATTATACCTTTAATTGCAAACCAAAACTTTTATGGATTTATTAAATCTCTTTTAATTATACACCTTAATTAATTAATAAAACCATAAGGGTGTGATTTGAACTTTTCAAAACAATACTAGGGTTTTAGAATTTAACACTCCTAATTAAACCTTTTTAATCAACTTTTAAATTCCAAAACTTGAGGGCAAGTTTTGAAACATTTCAAAACAATTTAGTTTTAATCTATCTTAAAATTTCGAATTTATGACATTTAAATTAAAATTTTAAATATTAAAACTCTTGATTTAATAATTATCTTGAATTAGACTATTAATTTAATTATTAAATCATAAGGGATTATCTAAATAATGAGGATAATTACCATTTATACATTTAAGTTATCCTAATCCCTTAAATATCTATATAGATTTCGAAAATATGGATGGATAATGCAAGATCTTGAATTACCATATATAATAATTAAAGGATAATTACAAGATATGGTATAATCCAAATCCCTAAAAATTAGGATCTTATCTTGGGGAGGAGGCAAATTTCGAAAATCAAGGGATTATGACAAACCCTAGATTTCGAAATTTAAGGGTTTAAGGAAAGGATTTGAAGATCTTATTCAAACTCTTGCAAATTAGGGTTTGCAAACCCTAATCTCAAAAAACCCTAACCTCCTAGGGTTTATTGGCAATAAACCCTAATATATCAAGTTCATACAATTGAAACCAAACCAATGGCTCTGATACCACTGATGGGTTTTTGGTCATAAGACATCCTATGTGCTCATACAAACCCTAATGCTTGGATCTAGGTTTCTCTATTGTACATGCTTTGAATCCAAGACTATAAACCCTAATTCTAGTATTCAAGTGATCATATTAACATAAGAATAGGTTTATAATGTTACCTTGATTGTTATGTAGCAATAACAATCCCAATTCCACCTTGAATTGACTTTGGAATGCTTAGAGTCACAAGTGTCACTCCTCTAATGGCTTACAAACACCAAAAGCAAATGGAGAAGGTATAAGGAGAGAGGAGAGAGGTTAGAATTCGTCCTTAGGACTTCTTGGGAAGGGATACACGAATTCATGTGCCAAGGGGTGTTTATATAGGTGTTCAGATAGGGTTTCAGTCATTATCCTTATCTAGTTGCTTATCCACAAAGCAACACATAAGATAAGTCTTAGAAATCCCTTATCCTTTATCCTTTGGACGATTTCAAGGATATCTTATCCCTTGAATTCGTCCAACCTATATCTAGGATAACCATTACCATATTTTGTAACTATCACATAATTACAATTCAACCCCTCTAGTTTAATTAATTACACTTGATCACAAAATTAATTCTTAATTAATTATTGACCAATATTAATTAAACAAATATGATTTGTCCTTTAATATATTATTCTTATAACATATTAATAAATCATAATAACCTCTCTCTCTATTTATTTCTCCAATTAAGTTGCTTTGGTGAAGGCAACCCAAAAGGACCATGCACCATCGGGTCAAGTACATACCAAAATAGTTATGGACTTAGACACTAATCCAACAGTTATGTCATAGAAGTAGGATCTTGGTTGCTATCTTTCATCCCTGCAAAAGATTTTGGTCATTATAGGATTTTATAGGGCTAAGGTTTGACCTTGAGCTCCATTTAGCTATGCAAATGCATAAAGTCAGAGACTTTATCACTTAAGACATTTGTTAGGACCAAATCTAAGCAATAGATGGTTGGTCTTTATGGATTAAGGGCTAGAAATGGAAATATATTAACAACATGGTACGTAGGGTGTAAATTGGGCTACACCCAATGTAGTCGAATGATTCCCTGATCCTTACATGTGAGGCTCTACGCAGCGCATAAATCATAGTGTACGTAAGGTGTAGAGCTAGAAAGTGTAATTGGTCAAAATTGGACTTTTGGTCGAGATGAGCACGGTCTAGCCTTGGAAGGGTAAAATGGTCTTTTACCCTAGAAAGAGAGGATGTAATTAGGACCCTTGATTATGGTTTACCACCTTAATTATTAATTAGGGTTTTATTTTGGATATGTTAGTAAGAGTATTTTACCATCGACAGCTCATGTATGAGATCTATTTGTTTACCGATCGATGTGAGTTTCTTCACTGTACTTGTGGGTCGAAGGCACTAATGCCTACCCATTGGATTATGTTTGTAAGATGCTAGATGTCTTTGTGATTATGTATGTTATATATGGGTTGGGCCTAATTGTGTAGGTTTTATATGGGTTGGGTAGGAATGATATAGGTTGGGCCCGAAGCATGCATGTTGAGTATTTTGGTGGGACTCACTAAGATTTGTGCTTACGGTTTGTGTTTAAATTGTTTTCAGGAACTTCTGGTTCAAAATGAAAGATCTTGACATGATCGCATTACACACCCTAAATTTTATTTTTGAATTACCTTTTGATTTGTTATTGTTGTTTGAGGATACATTATCATACTCTAATTTTCATTTTATTGGAAACAAATGAATGTTGGTTTTTGGATTGCTCTAAAAGTAAAATTTTTGCCATGAACTTTTAGGACGTTACACTATACTAATTAGTGAAAATATCACTAGGAATCTTTTATATATAAATAAGATTTACATATTTCAAATAAAGTACGTTATTTTCCCTCAAAGATCCCTTTTTGGAAGTTGGAATATGTAAATGTGATTTATATAATAAAGATACCAATGTCTTAAATAAGTTTGAGTCAAAACAGGTTTAAGTCAAAAGTACTTTCATATAGAACTTGTTATTTATAAAATATTGATATTTACTTTACAATTCTTATTAAGAGATCTAGTCTCATAAAAGGAATTTTAATCATTTCCGAATATGAAGGTGATCTCTATGAAAAACGATTTAAGTAAATGGTCAATCATTCATTAATTAACTGAGACGTATATTTAGACAAGCCAAATTGAAACGTACATTATTCCAAAATAAACATTATTTCACAATACAAAAACATTATGTTACTAGCATAATTAATAAACTAAACTCCAAGACTATATTTCCTAACTTAATTGTGCTTAGTTGGTTACTCTTCTGTAAATATTTGCAAGCCATTTACAAATATCATGTTAACAGTATGTACCAAGTACTTAAGTATATATGAAAACTATGATTCTATCTAGTAGATATCTAAAGTACTAGTCTCTTCCAGACTTACCTTCCAGATAAGAGGAGTATCTCCTTTATTACTATCCAGTTTCTCCACAAAATAAGCAATATCCATTTATGTGGGCCTTATTGGATTTCTTTGGCTTAAAGGTGTTCAGTTCATAAAACATGGGCATCTTCGATCACACAAAGTGACTCTTTTAGCCTTACACTTTTCCAATGTTTGATTTAGTTTAAAATAAAATACCACTATATTTATTGGAATATTTCTTAACCTGTTATATCATTAGATATACATCTAAGTTATCCAAGACTTCATGGAAGTCAGGAATAACTATTTCTAGATTGATGTTAGAAGCATCTGTAGCATCACAGTGATGCATTTACTATGTATCATGTTTAGGTTTATTGCTCAAATCAAGTTATTTAGGATTAGGACCTTTAAGTGTATATAATTTCACATCTCTCACGAGATTGTCTCTCAAGACATGAACCTATTCATTAAAGTTGTATCTATTGAATATTATTGTTTTTATTAATTCACTAAGAAAATTACAATTCATGGTTATGAGAATGGATTATTTATCTACAAAATCCGTTTAGTATTGTTAATAAATAAACCTCTAATAATTAATACATGTTTAGTTTCCAAAAACATTATTATCAAAGTCTAAGATCTAAGTTGTAAAATAAATAAATGCTTAGGTGACCTTTATCCCATCCATTTGAATCCAATCCGGTAGATATCGATTATCAATTATATTCTACTATATAATTCCTAGATTTATGTGATCACTAATAACAAATTTAATTAGACATGTTTGATTCCATCTATGCATTGGAACTCTCTTGCTTAGGTGACCTTTATCACAAAAGCTTTCTGATCAAATCATCCAATTTGAAAAGCTTGTGTAGTCAACCTATAACTTGGTTATAGAAATCACAAATACACCCCAACTATCAAAATATAACACTAAGCGGTTAGATGATATTTATCCCACTTGTGTATACAAGAGATTTGCAAGTGTTCTTCAAAATGGATAACACATATTTGTGGTTTGTAAGGGGACTTTTTATGTTTTATAATTGTAGTTTTAAAAACATATGATATCATGGTTATTACATGCATATAATAGGCCAATGTACCAATTTTCAAAACAAAATCACTTTTAAAAGTTCTTTATAAAAATCTAGTTTTTTATATAATTTCACGTGATTCAAATTTAAATTTAATAACCAGTATTAAGTTTGAGTTTAAGCGTATTTAAACTTTTATCTTTAATAAAACATCCTTTATTACTTATATATTTGAAGTTTGTATAAGTTACAAAAATCACCATTTTTTAAAATTATAATTGAGTTTTTCAAAATTGTTGTTACTAACATTTTTATAAAACCGAATTTTATTTTAAATCAATAACTTGTACCATCATATGTCCACATTATAAATTTTGAAAACCAAACTCCGTGTGATGTTTATTTTATCAAATTATTTTAGCATGTGAAAAACTAATTTATCAACCACATAATAATTGTATAAAAAATAAACAACACAAGCATGCATAAAACATACGTGCATAAACATAACCACCTAATGATATTTTTGTGAGCCAACACAAAAGATGACAAGTCATTTCCAAAAGGGACATTTAAATGAACCAAAAATCTTATAGTAATGTTGTTGTAGAAGCTTCAACTTGAGAAAACATTCATTGCTTGCAAAAAGTTGAAAAAAACTTCTTGAATGTAATAATTCAGCAACATGCAACACTTTTAGAAAGTGTTGCAGAAACTGTCGCAAAAGGTCCAACATCCCTTAAGCAAATAGCTAACAGTAACAACTTTAGTGACAGTTAACAGAAACTGTCACTAATTTCCTTGCACACTATATATTGTGAAAATTCACATTTTTTTCTTCAAAAAACGGCTCCATCTTCATTTATTGCTATATTTTTGTACAAATAGATTATTTCTAAAAACTACTCTATTACATACAAAAATAAACCAAGAAAACTAGTCTATTTAATTTATTACATACCATATGAATAAATAAATTATTACAACTATTTTTTAACAAACACAAAAACACAAAGGAAATGTCTTTGGCTATTTTATATACATCATACATATCAACATACACATAAAACAACCTTTTTTTCTAAGATAACATTAAATAACAAAATATGCATGAAACTTTTGTCACATAAAATAACAATTATAAAAATGTCATAGAATATATGTATGAACTCATTTTATTACAAAAACAAGTTATCCATATTTTACAAAAACTAAGATTTCCAAAAATCATAAAATCTAACAAAACTTGCAAGGATAACTCTAATACCAATTGTTGGGTTTTATTTAAAAATTAGTTTTAAAAACAAGATTTTAGCAACTGGAGACTTTAATATTTTTTAACAATTATAAATTAGCTATAACCAACCATGGATCTTCTTGCAAAGTTGGGAAAGAAAAACAAACACCAAAGAAGAAGAAGAATAACATAACAACCTTTCTAGTCTTTGAATCCTCACAGGGAGGTTTGGAAGTTGATGAAGAATATGGAAACCTTTGAGACACCAACAAGAAGCCAAATTTATTTAAGATGCTAGTCATGTAAATCTCTTAAGAGTCTTAAGCCTGAAGTTCATATCAAAATATGAACTTCAAGAGAGCAAATGCAAGTAAGTGTTCTTCATAAAGTGATCAAAAGTAAGAGAAACTCTAACTTCTTAGCATCTTACGGTTTGTGTACGATAAAAAGGAAGAGGAATGCAAGCCTCATAAAGTCCAAACTTTACACAATGGGCCTTCACTTTTTAGTCAAACCATGCACTTGAGACATAATGTTCCCCATGCTTTATTACTTTTTATTAAACTAATCAAAACACCACAACTTGTTTGTTAAGAGAAACTCATCTTTTTGACTAGCAAGAATTAAGAATACTATAAAGTTTGTAAATTTTATAAACTATTTTATAAAATATAAACTTAACATTTTAGTAAAAGACAAAAGAGTCTTTCTAGTCTAAAATGATGCAAACGACTTAATAAATCATACTATATGATATCTATATGTTACTTGCTAATGAAAAATTTATTATTTCTAAGAAATAAATCATTTCAATTAACTATGAGAGTTTATTGAATATTTAATAAAATCAATTTCTAATAAATAATCAATTGTATCAAGTTGTTGTTAGTGTGACTCATTGGTATCATATGTTAATTAACAATATCATTTTAATATTTTAATATGACTATTGAGCATACTAGATCTTTCAGAGTTCATCATACGTCAATGGTTAAGTTAATCCTTGATTATAAGCGTGATGAAGTCCTGATATTACTCAACAAGAATTCCTAATGCCTATGATACTATATTTTAACATGTATCCAGGTTCTAGTAGTGGTTATGGATTACGGGATGCATGACATTTTGAAGGCCCATGTGGTGTAACGATTGATTATCTTATGTATGATATTTGAATTCTTAACCCTCCTATACAACTTTTTTAAACTAAAACTGTATTTTTGCTAAAAGCATTAAGACTTTTGGGATTGAATTCCGCAAATAATGATTTCTACTTTAAAAAGTATATTAAAAATGATTTTAATATATATAATCAAAAGATGAGTGTTTCATTTTTTTAGTCCCAAAATCATTTTCTAAATGAAATTATAGACACTTTTGTGTTTTTTTTTCATAATTTTTGGGTTTTGTTTTTGTTTTGGTATTCAAACCGTATCTCTTTCGGGACCCGTTTAAAATTATGTCTGTTATTTAAGTGTTCATGATGTAATATGGATAACCATTCATCAGTTTGATGAACTTTCATTTTCCTCTCAAAACTATGTTTGCTTGAAACCAGATTTTCAAGCCCAATTCCATGGTATTTACTGAATCAATGTTGCATGGAAGATATTATTCTGAGTATTCTAAAAGAATCAACAACTTCAATTCCGCATATGTAAGTTACTCTCAATTCCGCATATGTCCTAGATGAGACTTAAACGCCCAAATACATGGATGAAGGACATTTCAACATACTGTTGGGCCAAATATATGTTGGTGATATTTATACTGAGAAACACATTGAACTACATGGGTAGAGAGCATGACAATTGGATAAATATAGTAATTTTTTCTTATGTTATCAAATTATAATAGTATAGATTGTTTATTTTTGGGGGAAATGGATCTTAAGGGTAACTAACTGTCGCGTTTGTTTTCATTTGGTCCCATTTTTTTGTACTCAATATATCATCGAACTTGTTTGTGTTCACCATAACCCTTTTGACCGACTTTTGACTTGTGATAGTCGCTCAAAGGGTTATGGTAAACACAAACAACAAGTTCGATGGTATATTGAGTACAAAAAAAAGTAAACGGACCACATGAGAACAAATGCAACAGTTGGTTACCCCCTGATTCATTTTCCCTTTACTCATTTACAGCAAATCTCACGTCATCTCCTGCTGATATTAATGACTTTATGAGATTCATTCTTGCTTTTCTTTAAAACATAACCCACAAAAGAACATTATTCATACATGTACAACTTTGTAATGCACTTGAATATTTATTAGGGGAACCTTGACTAAACATGTGCATTTCATGACTATATTTACATTTCCAATCAAATGATTTATCGTATCATGGATTTTAGATAAGTCTACAAACGAGTGGAATCACAAGTGTTGTGATTTTTAAGTTTACTTCGCTTTAAGATCGAATTCATGGGATAAGATACACCATCAATATGTACAATATCATGCAGCTTTTGCAGACACATCACCATAATATACCTTGAGGTAAATGTTTATGCTAATAAATATATCTCTCATACACAGTCACATCCTTTTGTAGAGAGGTGTTGACAACTAACCACAGTTGGCATAGCATAGACCATGTTTTAACGAAGTTACCCCTCTAAATGATCTTAATATATGTCATGGCCAAAGAAGGTTGCAGTCCTTGATAATTTTGCAATTTTAATTTCATTTAACTTTTCGGGGGAAATGACTCAGGAGGATAACCAACTGTTGATTTTGTTCTCATTTGTTCCTTTTCCTTTTTTTTTTGTACTCAATATATCATCGAACTTGTTATTTGTGTTTGTTGGATTAGTGTCTAAGTCCATAACTATTTTGGTATGAACTTGACCCGATGGTGCATGGTCCTTTTGAGTTGCCTTCACCAAAGCAACTTGATAGGATGAATTATGGAGAGAGAGGATTAATTATGATTTATTAATATATTATGAGAATAATATATTAAAGGAGAAATCATCTTGTTTAATTAATATTAGTCAAGAATTAATAAGAATTAAGTTTGTAGCTAAAAGAGATTAATTAAACTAAAGGGACTGGAATTTTAATTATAAGATAATTGCAATTGGGTTATGGATTACCTTATTATATAAGGTTGGACGAATTCTATGGGAAACCCATAAGAAATCGTCTAACGCCTTTTAGAAAGGAATTCATGGGCTGCTTAGGGCTTAAGCAGTCAGATTAGGGTTTCCTAGTTTAAAACCCTAATAGCCTACATGTATAAATAGCACCCTTAAGCCCCAAAAACGTGGTGAACTAGTTGTCTAGGGTTTCCACACGTTTTTGAGAGCCTCCTCCTCTTCTCTTCTTCATCCTCTTGCTCTTGGTGTTTGTGAACCATTAGAGGAGTGACATTTGTGACTCTAAGCTTTCTAAAGTCATTACAAGGAGGATTTGAGATTGTTATTGCTATATAACAATCAAGGTAATATCTTAAACCTATTATTATGTTAATATCGATTATTATATGCTAGAATGAGGGTTTATAGTCATGGATAAATTGCATGTACAATAAAGAAACCTAGATCTAAGCATTAGGATTTGTATGAGCACATAGGATGTTCTTATGACCAAAACCCATCAGTGGTATCAGAGCCTTGATTGGTTTCTATTATATTGATGCATTATGTGTTTATTTAAGTTGCAAATTCGATTTTTGGCCAACCTGCCTGATGAAATCGGCGAGTCCATATGGGTACTCGGCGAGTTCGAGTGTCAGAAAGAGGGGATTTCGGGATTTCTTGCTGTTTTTCTCATGGATAATTGCCTTATCTATTTTAGATCATTAAAATCCGATCTTATTCATATTTTTGAGTATATCCTTGATTAAACAAAAGATAATTACCAATTGATTAGATTATAACTTCCTTATATGATAAATATTGGATTATTTGTATTAATTGGGTAACTTATTTTGCAAGTAATTGAAATTAGATCAAATATAGATAATGATGAAATTAATTGTTTAGTTTATATTATTTGTTATTTGATCCTTGTGTTATGAAAAGTTTCAATTTTCCCCTTTAGGTTTTATAGTTTGAATTTGAACTTAAAAGTTTTGTTTTTGAAATTTAAATAGTTAAAACCCTAATGTTTTGAAATGTTTCAAAACTTGCCCTCAAGTTTTGGAATTTAAAAGTTGATTAAAAGTTTAATTTAGGAATGTTAAATTCTAAAACCCTAGTATTGTTTTGAAAAGTTCAAATCACACCCTTATGGTTTTATTAATTAATTAAAGTGTATAATTAAAGGAGATTTAATAAATCCATAAAGTTTTGGTTTACAATTAAAAGTATAATTATTAAATTTTACCACCTAGTATTTTAAAAGTGTAAAATACACCCTATACTATATATAACATTAAAGGTCTAACATTATATATATGTATGAGTAAAAGTTAGTCTTACCGTTAGTAGGCCTCATTCACGAAGCTGGTCTATAAGGGGTGTTTAAGGAAATTGTCTATAAAATGGCAATTAAATGGGTATCCACTCTTACCCACCGCACTCTTGACTAGTGGAGGGTCGTTAGCCGAACGGGTAGGATAGGACAAAACCTTCCATTATAAGTATAATGAAGAACAAAAGTAACTAAATGTTTTTACAAATTCCCAATCTTAGTTACTTTAGGCAAAAGTGAATTGATGCAATTCCATGAAATTACACTTTGTGCCCTTGCGAAGACGTTAGTGGAGCGTGTTTGGTTTACCGGCACACTAAATGGTTCTAAGCAAAGGTAGCAAAGGGTGACTCAATGTTTGTCATAGTTCGGTGGAGCGTGTGTGGTTTACCGGCACACCGAATAGGTGACCGTAACATGTGAGGGCACCATGTAAGCTTGCATGGTTATTCACACCCGCTTTGGGCATTTGAAGCCTCTAAAGCTATGAGTGCACGTAAAGTTTGCAACTTTACGTGATAAGCATACCCTAGAAGTTTGGATCTATGGTTTGGAGCCGCTGCATGGCTCAAATTAGGTCTGTATGGAAAAAGGACTGGATGTACTCGGCGAGTAGAATGATGGACTCGGCGAGCCCTATGAAGATAGTCGTGGACTCAGCGAGTTGGATGAGCAACTCGGCGAGTCCGATGAAGATTGCCTTGGACTCGACGAGTTGTTCTTCAACTCGGCGAGTCAGATGAATTTGGACTTAGTATGTATGCATCGAGGAAGAACGCGTCGAGTCTTCGCTAAGCTCGACGAGTAGAAACGGGTGTAGAATAAAACAGATGGAAGGGACTCGGCGAGTTGGCGAGCCAACTTGGTGAGTCCGGTCAACCAGGAAGTTGACTTTGATCAGGATGTTAATTTAAATCGGGGGGTAAAATAGTCATTTTACCCTAAGATTAGTTATCAATATCTGACTTAGTGTTTATGGAAATTGTAGCCAGGGAGTTCCGGTTCAGCAGTCAGACGATCAGCAAGCAGACTTTCAGCAGCTACTTCGAGGTGAGTTACCTTTCAGTAGCGGTGGGTCTAAGGCCACAATGTCGGCCCACTAGTAGGAATTGTATGATTAGATGATTGTCTCTGTGATATTCATATAGGGTTGTCACTACCTGTGTTATGTTTATGTGTTTGTACGATATGATGTTATGTGCTAGCGATAGTGGAGGAGATAGTCCCCAGGTTACCGGTCGATAAGGCTGAAGGGGCAGTCATGCCCAGCCATGCTAAATAGATTATGTGATACGTGTTATGTGGTAGTGGTAAGGGTGAAATAGTTCCCAGGTATCCGGTCGAAAGGACCGAAGGGGAGACCAGCACCCAAATATGCTAGTCAGTATCCGGTCGAAAGGACAGAAGGGGAGACCAGCACCCAGATATGCTAGTCAGTATCCGATCGAAAGGACCGAAGGGGAGACCAGCACCCAGATATGCTAGTCAGTATCCGGTCGAAAGGACCGAAGGGGAGACCAGCACCCAAATATGTTACTCATTATCCGGTCGAGAGGACCGAAGGGGTAGGTCGAGCACCCAGATATGCCTGACAATAATTATATGTTATATGGTTATTTGGTATGTGGTATGTTGGGGGAACTCACTAAGCTTCATGATTACGGTTTTTAGTTGTTGTTTCAGGTACCTCTTCAGCCACGGGGAAGGAGCGGGCGCGGTAGCGGCATATCACACACAAGCTCTTGTTTTTCCGCACTATGAGACATTCTGGTATTTGTACTCTGATATTATGATTTACGTTCTGGTTTATTAAACGTGGGATATGTTTTATTAAATGATATGTTTGAATGATATTTTGTTACTAACGTTTTTGCAAACCACTTAATTAAAAACAAAATTTTTGGTCCATAATTTTGGGATGTTACAATTATGTTAATGAGATTAATGTGATTTTTAAATGAAAATTTTGTTGGAAAATTTACGGTGTTACAAATCTTCTCAACCTCAACAATTTCACGTGCAACCTTTACAACCATCTCAAGTCTCATTATCTCAATACAGACCTATAAACCTTGAGAACAGCGACAAACGAGTCCAAGGAAACACAACAACCAACTCGAAGAAGACAAATAAAGGAAAAGAACCACACACACACACACAGAGAGAGAGAGAGAGAGAGAGAGAGAGCTACACAATGGACCAAAGATGATGAGGAAGCTTTAGCGAAAGCTTAGCTTTTCATGTCATAAGTCGGTGACACCGGGAACGCACACTCGGGTCAAAGTTTTTGGAATTGTGTTCTAGACCATTTTCATGCGCTACTAGGAAGGGAAACGGAACAGATATACGATTCGGTCAATGCAAAATGGCGTAACCTATGAGCAGCTTGCATTAAACTTAACGGTATATTTAACAATCTTAAGAATATGCACAAAAATGGTAACAACGATTTCAATATTTTGTCTACCACATGCTACCAATATAAAATTATCAAGAATGGTAAACAATTCGGCAACCAAAAAGCATTAGAAGTTTTTCTTAACAGTCCAAAATGAGTCCTTTATCCATAGACGGCACATTCGAGATCTACCATCGGATCCAACAAAGGCCAAGAACTTCTAAGTCCGACATGGGTTTTGGCCTCGGCCTCAATGATAAGTTCAACGGCACCGAGGGGGAGGGTCCACTGGAAGTCCAACTTCGTCGACCACCAGGAATTGACAAACCGAGAAAGGCGGGGTCTTCAAGCGGAAAACAGTTTACGAAGACGTACTGCGGAAAAAAATAGACAAGACTCTAACTTTTCTAGAAAAAAAATTTTGAATCAACGGAGGAAACTTGTCGCCAAAAAATAGCAAATACCGATCTTCAAATTTTAAACACAAAACCACAACCTGATCTCGACCCGGAAAATCTAGCCGTGTTTTTAGAAATAAACCAAGTCCGCAAAAAATATGGAAATTCGGTTATAGTGTTTTAAAATTTAAGTTTTATTTTATATGTTCTTTTAGTAATTTAGGTATAATTTTCAATGTTTTTTTTATGTTTTTTTATAGTAATTTAGGTTTTAAAATTCGATATTTTTTTAATTAATATAATGTGATTTTAATTAATATAAAATATTTATTTATGTATTTTTATTTAATTTAACGTGAAAAAAAAATCAAAACAAAAAGATAAATATGATGGCGCAGTAACAATTTCTAAAATTAATGGTTTACTGGTAAGCTTGTAATCAAATTGATTTGACACCATTTTTTAAATGGATTGAGTGTGATCACTTCCAATAACTAAAACAAAATCGTTTTTTTTTTTTTTTTAAAAAAAAAAGATCATTTCATAGGTCAACATCTATTTCGCATGATCTACAAGTTCACTAGCAATTATTTCAATTGGCTTAATTTTGCCTTTTTTTAGAAAACTACTTAATATTTATGTTAGATTTGTCTTTCTAATTTAATAAGAGGTTTAACCATTAGCTTACCTATTAAATTTTAATAACCAATAATATATTTTCTAATGCTTACCTATTAACCAATAATCCATTTTAAACCAAACGTTATTAAAATTTAATGTTGTATTTACTTTTGTGTGTGTGTATATATATATATATATATATATATATATATATATATATATATATATATATATATATATATATATATATATATATATATATATATATATATATATATATATATATATAACGTTTTCACATGATATAATAAATTAACGGTGAAATGTGACATAACAGTGTATTTAAGAAAATATTTGAAGCTCTCGTACTTTGACATGAAATAACCAAAATACAATGTTCTTTTTACCCTCAAATATATAGTTTAAATCAAAATATACCACTATTAATGATAAATTTTGAAGGAATTAATTCACATATACACCACAAATTTATTTTATATAGAAAAAGTGTATCTAAATCCTCATCCAATTCAGTCATCCCCACTACACACTTGAAACCTCAAAGGTTTATTCGCGAAAAAAGCATCCAAATTCCGAACCACAACCTCAAAAAGACCCATGAAAGATTCCTCAGTCATCACCGCATGATGTGGTGTCATCACAACGTTATCCAATTTCAATAACTCATGAGGAACACCTGGTTCGTTTTCAAAAACATCCAAACCGACCCCACCAATTTCCCCTTTCACTAAACACTCCACCAATTCTTTCTCATTAACGATTGCCCCTCGGGCTACGTTCACTATAACTCCTTGTTTTCCTAAATTCAACATGATGTTTTTGTCAATCATGTGGTGTGTTTGGTCGTTTAATGCACAACAGATGATGAGGATTTCACAGTTTGTTGAAAGTTGTACAACATTGGGGAAAAAAGGGAATGTGAGATCGGGTTTTTTGGTTCTAGAAGTGTAAGAGATAATGCAACCCAAGGCTTTAAGCCTCTTTGTCACCTCCAAACCAATGTTTCCCATTCCTACAACCCCTACTCGCTTACCACCCAACTGAATTTATATATATATATATTAGTAGACCAAAGTTAGCAACGCACTTTCCAATATATATATTTTTTTTATGGCTAAATGTAAGAAATAGCAATGTACTTTCATCTATTTGTATAATATAACATCCAACTATTGAACATTTCTACTACAACATTGTACTTTTAAAAGTTCTTTTTATTAAGGCATTGTAAATGAACTATAGTAACAAATCCTAATATTATTTGTAGGGCTAAATATAATTATACAAAACATAGTTTCATTTATTTGTGTATTGTTGCATCCTACTTTTATTTCTTTATATTACAACATTGTACTTTCAATATTTTTCTGTTAAGGCGTTGTACATTGAAAAATCTCCAATTTGAATGACTTCGCTATACTTAGGTAGTTTTGTTAAAGTACAATGCAATCCTATTTCAAGGAGAGATAAACATGTTAACAAGAGGATAATCTCTTCTTGAGAGCTAAATGCAAAAGAATTCGCAATGTACTTTCAATTATTTTTGTTTTAATGTTATTGCTTTCTATTACAACATTGTACTTCAACTTTTTTTTTCTCATCAAGGCATTTCACTTTAGAAATCTAACCAAATTATAACATTGTAATCTTATTTTATTTTTCTTATTAGGAACATTATACATTGAAAATTCTCCTATTGCAATGACATTGCTATAACTAGCTAGGTTTTTCAAGGTACAATGCTATGATAGAAATAAATGAAAGCAGGATGCTATAATAAACATATCAACAAAAGTACATTGCTATTTCTTGCATAAAACTTATTTATGATATATATATATATATATATATATATATATATATATATATATATATATATATATATATATATCATAAATAGAGAGAGAGAGAGAGAGAGAACCTTGTGAGCAAGAGGATAATTTTTTTTCTGGTGCCATAATCCAGCCTTAACAAAGCTATTAGCAGCACTTACTCTTCTTAACACATCAATCAACAAACCAACAGCCATATCAGCAACATCCTCTGAGAAAACAGAGCCAGCATTAGCAACTTTGACTCCAAGCCGTTTGCACTCATGGAGGTCAATATGGTCAACACCAACACTGCTGGTTGCAATAAAACGAAGCTCAGGTAGCTTCTGTAAAATGTCAGTGGTAATGGGGCATGAAACAGAACAGAACATAGCTTGTACAGAACCTGCATGGGTAGAAAGGAATTGGTGGAGTGGAATAGGGGATTCCCATGGTTTTAGACAATGGAATTTATCTGAGAATCGTCTCTCATAAGCTTTGAAAACAGAAGGTGGCCCAAGAACCAAGACATTTGGAAGGTCATCTGCTGTCTTTTCTTTTTGTGAAGAATCTTGTTTTTCCATGTTTAGAGCACTTAGATCTGCACAAATTGGAATTTATAAAGATTAGAAGAATCAACAATGTAAACAATTCAGACTTTCCTGAAATCAAGCATGGAAATTCAGGCATTCACATCCATTGAAGAAGCAAAAGATCCATGATTAGATTCAAAAGTTTGAGCATAAAAGAAAATGTATTTCTTATCATTTGTTGTTAAGATAAGGAGCAACCTATTGATCCTGATTTCCTAACATATTAACAATCCTCTAGCCTAATCGCCTAACCTCTGATTCCTGTTAACATATGGATGTGTTTGAATGATCGTTATGAAAGTTACATTATCAGCTATGGTAAATCGTGCAGAGTAAGATTGTATTTAGATGCCTTTTTACTGCAGCTCTTCGATAGTTTTGTAATGTTTAGAAAATCCTGGTTAAATTAGAAATCAAATGGATGATTATTTGACTCAACATAGATTATCCTCATAATAAACAATATGTGGACGATAATCATGAATCAAAAGCTGATACAATTCTGAAATTAATTGCTCGGCCATACGAATTACACAAGTATTAACCTATATTCATAATGATAACAAGAATACACAGAAACAGACGAACAGTGTCAAATATGTCGATCAAATCTAGGGTTTCAACTCCCAACTTTTCGGGTTCGTTTTATCCACACCTAGTTACGAGTAATAGTAATACAGAATCGTCAATTCTATTCACGTAACACTGTCCTAAGTTTGGACATTAAAATTTCAAAACAAGTAACCAAAAAAGTACACGAATTTCGAAGCAATAGCGAATTAAGGTTAAAGAATTACTTCGAGAAGGATAGTTGGTCGAGAACATGAAGCGGAAAGGAATGTCGCGGGAGGAGTCTCTAAATACGACGGTGACCGGTTGTGGCTGGCGGTGGAACTAACTGTCAAGCTCGAGCAAAGGGATAGCTATTGGTCAGTATCGCTGTCATGATTTTCGCTCTACTTTTTCAGGTTCACTCAATAGATTTTTTTTAATTTCTCTATTTTATTATTGATCGAAATAAACTAAATGCTTTAATTTTTAATTTTCCATTTGTAACCGTTTTAAATCTAGGGATTTAGTTCATTACAATACAATAAACTCATATGAGTTAAATGAATTAACTAATTCCACTGACCACACAACTTTACTTATTAAATTTTATATTTCATTAAATTTTATACAATTTAATGATTGTTATTTTTTTAAAATTAATTATCATGAAATTAAAAATGAAAAACTACAATTTAAATTAACCTTAATTAAAAATTATAAATTATAAATTTAAAATATATATATATATATATATATATATATATATAGAGAGAGAGAGAGAGGGGTAAGTTAATTCGAAAACGCCGAAAAGATTGAGAACGCAATAATAGATTTTGACTGTTTAAATATGAAAATCTAAGGTTAATACAAGTGTGCCATTTTTGTAAATTTTAAAACTAAGTGGCACCAATTTGTAAATATTTAATAGTGATCAAGGGTAGTATAGGAAATTTGGTTCTTCAACAAAATCACAAAGGATATACGTTTCAATTAATTCAACTTAATTATCTGTATAAATTTATCTTGATTGACCACCAAAAAAACAAACTCCAGTTACCTTCATCGTCTAGCACTGTTCTTCATCGCGACCACCAACTCGCGATCTCAACCCCAACTACACAACCCAAACGCCATCATCATATCGAACCCATCTCTTGATAAACAAAGCATCCGACACAGGTTCATCACATTGCAATTAACAAAGCATTGCACATATTCCAGTTGTTATAATTTGTATGTGGTTTATTTTACGGATCTGATGGGAAATAAACATTCAAGTTTGTCTTCGATTTATATGTTTTAGCGTATTTACAATAGGAAGCAATTTTTAATCTAATGCTTTGACTGGTTTTAATAAGAGCAATCCAAACCCTACTCAAATCCATGTGGCCCTAAATACACGAATCAATTTAAGTAAAAACTAAAAGGGTGTATTGCTTATAATTTGTTCTACATTTGTTAAAATATTCAATCTCTAAATTTATTTTATAGTTTTGTTTTTCATTTATATATGTTTCTGTAATTGTTTGTTTTTATTGGTTAATTCTTTTATCAATATTTGTGTTTATAGCTTATTGCAAAAAATTTTGTAGCTACTATCTAAATGTTATATAATGGGTTGAAGTTGGTAATTTGCCCAAAAAAAACGGCCGTTGTAAGGAAAGGAAATACTTTTGATTCATTTATGATTAAAATTGTATTCGTATGTTGCATATTTATCTTGTGATTTATTAATTTATGATTACAATTGTATTTATGTATGATATACTATTCATTTAGACAAATTAGAAGGAAAAAAGAGGCATAGTCGATTGAGAGATGAAGGAAGAAAAGACTTGATGCTTTCCTTTCCTTGTTTCTACCAGAAAAAGACGTGAAATGATACAAAATTTAAAAAGAGAAAAAGGGGTAAAAATTCTTTTCCCTTGTTTTTTTCGCTCGTCTCTATTACTTGGCAAGCACAGGTGAGTCTTCTTCACTTTTTTTACTTATTGCAATTGCTAATTGTTTATACAACTTTTGCTTTTACATGTCTATTTTTGTTGATACATTTAAATAGTTTTAAAGAAAAGGGGATTATGAATTCTTTTTCTTTTTTAAATCTCTATTTTTTTTTTGATTCATAACGAATAGAACATAATTTCTTTTTTGGAGCTTTAATCATTAATGAAAAGAAGATTTGCTAAATTTCAATTTTATTTAATATTTATTATTAAATAAATCAGATTACATATAGTTTCTGTTTTACTTGTTATCCATTAATGAATAAATGATATTATTTGTTTGTTTTTTTTTCTTCTGTTTTACTAGTTTATTGATGATTACTTCATAATTGAATAACTTATGCATGCTTAATAGCTTTCATCTAAATTGTATCTATATTCATTAATTAATAAACATGCAGTGTGTTTATATACTATTGACCTTTTGTAGACAGTAGACTAAGTCGAAGTTACGAAGGAACTAAATGCAGCAATTGATGTTGATATCGGACGTGGAAAACTCTCGAAACATCATTTTGATCTACATGTTATACAATGTGTTATTCGATTGTAATTAAAATTATATTATTTTTGGCTTACAGTTATGTTGATTTATTTATGTATACATTTCATTTATTCATTTACAATTATATATGTATCGTCTTTTTATCTCTATATTTTGTTTATTCATTCATGATTATATATGAATATAGTTGTGTAAATATATGAATCTAACTTTCTTTTATTCATTTATTAATATGATAGTCATTGAATTCATTTATCAACGAATAAAAAAACCATTACCAAATTAGATATTCATTAATAATTAAATACAACTAAATTCTGAAATAAAATTGAGTTTTGTTGATATTACCAAATTAGTAATTCATTACAACT
Organism: Lactuca saligna; assembly: GCF_052625555.1. Lineage (NCBI taxonomy): Eukaryota > Viridiplantae > Streptophyta > Magnoliopsida > Asterales > Asteraceae > Lactuca > Lactuca saligna. The sequence goes on from NC_136423.1 coordinate 6,123,288, forward strand.
AAACCGTGGACTTTCATATTTTAGAGGAAATTCATTCAATTTAATATTATTATTTTAATAAAAAAATATAACTTTTTTGGAAAATAGTTGAAATAAATGATGGCAATATTATAGGAAACTATAATTTAATTAAGTTGACTGCCTCATTATTGTAATTGTAAAATTCCTATATCACCCCTTTGAAAATGATTGGTCCATAATTGTTCTCGTGTTCTCAATCTTTATACGTTTTCATTATAACCTCTTCATATATATATATATATATATATATATATATATATATATATATATATGTGTGTGTGTGTGTGTGTGTGTGTATGTATGTATGTATGTATGTATGTGTGAGGAGAGACAGGATAGAGTTTAATGGGGATTTAACTTCACATTCTATTGAATCCTAGTCATTTTTCCATAATGAGATTTTGAGTTTAATGAGATTAAACTCCACATTAAACCTCTCACTAAGCTCCCATTGGAGATGGCCTTAGGTTATCTGTTATACCTACCACTAGCCATTATAGTGATGGGTACCACATAATCACCACTAACTACCACTAAAAGCTTGAGATACTCATCGTTATATCCTTCTTATTTTTTATTATTAAAATAATTTTTTTTAATTAATTAAAGTGTAGTGAGATGTGGAGAAAGGTAGAGAGAGAGAGAGAGAGATAAAGAGAAATAGAGATAGAAGTAAGTTGATTGGATTTGATGTTCCGTGCTCTCCACCACAAATGACCACGAAATAGTTCCACCACTATCCACACTAGCACCTTGGGATGGTGTTCGTATTTGTGGTTAGTGGACACCTAGACCACTAACCCTCTCGTGATGACCATACCAGATGGTCTTAGGCTTAAGGGAATGGATCGTGGTTTGGCCACATTCAGTGCCACATAGATAGGGTGTGACAACTGTCAAATTTCGGTCAAGACAAAGTCAACTAAAGTCAACAAGTCAAACCGTTTGACTCAATTTGCCCTTGGGTACTAGAATTTACATTATGAAATTTCTACACAACTCTCTATTCTAATGAGAGATCATAAATCAAAAGTGCGAACATCTAGATCTCGTTAACCGAAAGCTGTGGTACGTGGCTAGCCAAACCGATAAAAGAATGTTGCATACTCATCGGGAGTGTGTCAGATCCTTAAACAAGGCTTAACAATATTTACGGACCTTGCATTGCGGAGCCGGACACTCACAAATGCCACACTCGAAACCTCTCTCAATCGTTTTCACTCCATCTCTCTCTATTTGAAATCTCTCTAAGTATGTGAAACCTCTCCCAAAACTCTCTTTGTATGAGAAATCTCTCTAAGTATGTGAAATCTCTCCCAAACCTCTCTAAGTATGTGAAATCTCTCCCAAATCTCTCTAAGTATGTGAAACTTCTCCCAAAACTCTCTTTGAATGAGAAATCTCTCTAAGTATGTGAAATCTCTCCCAAACCTCTCTAAGTATGAGAAATCTCTCCCAAATCTCTCCAAGTATGTGAAATCTCTCTCAAATATCTCTCTGTATGAGAAATCTCTCCAAGAATGTCAAATCTCTCCCAAATCTCTCCAAGTATGTGAAACCTCTCTCAAATATCTCTTTTTATGAGAAATCTCTCCAAGAATGTTAAATCTCTCCCAAATCTCTCCAAGTATGTGAAATCTCTCCCAAATCTCTCTCAAAAGCTTCCCGTAACTTTTTAGAATCATTCGGGTCATTCCGACCCTTAACTGGGTCAAAAACGGCTTAAAACGGGGTAAAAATGAGAAAAATGGACCTTAGGAACCGAAACCCTCTTATAAGAGGCGAAGCTTCTTAGGACCCGAAGGTCCTCTTAGGGACCGAGAGCAAGAGGACCGAACCCGAGCCCAGGAGGAACCGAACCCGAGAGCAGGTGGAACCGAACCCGAACCCAGGAGGAACCGAACCCGAGAGTACTGTTCACTACTGTTCATTCGGTTCATTTCGGGTCTGACCTTCGCCTTCGCCTTCGCCTTCGCCTCTCGCTTCCTCGCCCCTTCGTTTCCTTCTGTTCGCCTCGTTTCCGGCTACAGCTCCCAGCAAGGACCGAACCTCGGCCTAGGGACCGAGAGGTCTCGCTGGGAATGCCTTTCTTCCCGGTTTTCGCGTAGTTTTGCGTTTAAGGCCCGTTTTTAATTATTTTAACGCGGGATTTTCACCCAAAATCATATTTTAACATAATAAACCCTAAATATTCACAATTTAATCATATTTTCATAAAAATCTTTATTTAAATAATAAAAGCAAGTGGGTAAAGTACAAAGAGGTGGAGTGTTGACTTTGCTTTACCTTATGACACAAGCAACCACTCCCACACCCACTCTATGACCAGCCACACCTCCCCACCTTACCTAGGTCACATCAATGTCATTTCCACTCAATTATCACTCTTTCCCACGTTTTTGAGAGCTGAATATTCATCCTCTCTCCTCACTTCTCTCATTTGCTCTCATTTCACAAGAAGATCAAACTCTTTCCTCTCTCACTTTCTCTCTCTAGAAATTCGAGATTCAAGGGCTGATCTTGAGTTTTTCCTCCACATTTGGTAAGCATAATCCATTCTCTTTATGATTATCTCACTTATTTCCACTCAAATCATGGATATCTTACACAAACTCCATTATATTTGTGTTAGAGCTTCGAATCTTCAAGTGATTCTTCAAGTGTTCTTGGGTTGAACACTTCTCTTCTTCAACACTTATCTACTGAAATCACTCAAGGTGAGTTCATAACCCTACATTTTCATGTTTTCTCAAGTTTTCAGGGGGGGGGGGGGGGAATACAAGTTAAAACACCAAGAACATAACTAAAATTTTCTAACAGCCTTCACCAGAAAAGTTCAACTCCATTCACGGACTGTTTTGGGAATCTTAAACATTTTTGTTTTCAAAACTGTACAAGGTTCAAATAGTTCAAGTTCTTAGCTTTAAAATGGATACTTGCACATCTCCATACGATTTTTCTACAATTTATGGTGATTTTTACAAAACTGTCTATCATTTCAAACAACAATCCGGACCAGTCTGTGATTTTGGACTTATTCACCCAAGTTGGAGGTCGTTAAAAATCGTGATAAAAATTATGAGTAAACTAGACACATTTTTTGAACTCTTAGAATTTACGGATCTAGTTTTTGACTTCTTATGATTTTTCTATGATTTTTCCAAAACAGGGCAGAATGGCTAAAGTTAGCCAACAACCTGTAAATATCATAACACTTTGTATTATGTTGAGCAAAGTGTATAATCATAAGTTCTAATTACTGAATGTGTTTCTTTGTTAGTTTATCATCATGAACTGAAACTAAGTCATTCATAATAAATATTATTCATTCATTTTAGAACACGTATATTAAACTATAAATGTATAGTTTGATAAATTCATAACACTAATACATTTCCATAAAAGAGTTCATACATGTTACATACATTTTAGATAAACTATAATAGGTATAGTTTATGATACATCACTCAACACACTCGTACAAAAAGGGTACATTCATACAAGAAAGATTTATATTCACACACATTTCATGTAAACTTGTTATCCTATATTGTGAGACTCTCTCTCTCTCTCTCTCTCTCTCTCTCTCTCTCTCTCTCTCTCCCCCCGTACGTCCGAGTGCGGGATATAATTCCTGGTAGTTATAATCAGAATCTCCTTGAGGGAGAACGTGATACTTGTATATAGATCTATATTGGGTTTGACACCCCACACCTTGCTGCTAGCTACAGTTGGACCTGCAGGTCTACGGGTGACAAATGTCATTTTAATTTTCGCGACGCCTGAGAACGTCATGGCAGGTTCACATAGTCATAGTATGATTATAACGACTCACATAGGGATATAACAATCCATAAGTTTATGGGATTTTATTTTTAAAACCTAAATGAGTTTTATGTTGATTTAAAATCACTTTTTATCTCTATGAGTACAGATAATTACTGTACACTTTTGGTTTTGGTAGTTACGACTACACATCATTTGAAACCACATTTATACTTTTAAGTATGGTCAATACTTGTTATTACTCGGTCCTCTAATTTAGGACTACATATATATAATGTATTAACAAACATGAGAACGTACAGAAATTTTATTTAATTCAAAAGCGTCCATGTCCATTTAAATGCATAACATTTTCTACTAATAAGAAAGGTTACTTATACATTTTGGTCTTCAGTCATAAGACTGCATTACACAGATTTTAAAGAAAATATCGGATTTTCTGGATACATACTCTAACGCTTTTACAAGGAAAACGATTTACTTTTCGAACGAAATCTCTTATGAACTCACCAACCTTTGTGTTGACACTTTTCAAAACTACTTGTATTCTCAGGAATTCAGTGAAAACAGGAAATCAACAACGTTTTGAGGATGGGACGATAAATCGTCAAACAGTTCATTTTGTATCATAATGTAATTGATGTGAATCATGTAAACATGTGCTTTGATGTAACGTTTTCAATTATATTTGTGTTGGTTGTATTTACTTTGAGCACTATTATACTCATTGTTGTGATACTCTACATGAAGTCCTCCACCCCCGGACGTTTCCGCCATTCTTGGTTTGGGGGTGTGACATAGGGTAACATCGCCCCTTATGTAGTCTTGGGAGCGAATTGACCACACCTCTTTCAGTTTCTTCTGCACTCCTTTTTCTCTCTCTTTTTTTTTTAATGTCTCTCTCTCTCTCTCTCTCTCTCCTCGTCTCCCATCTCTCTCTTTCGCTACCATAGTTCCCATACCCTAAGTGTGGTAAAGAGCCACACTTTGCATGGTATAAATGATGTGGCTACTACGTGTTACAGGAAGAAGTGCGGTTCTTATGGCACCAGTCCCTCCAACCTTATAAGTCCCATTTTTTTAAAGAGATATCTATAAAAATATGTAGACCTTTTTTTATGAATCTTTAACATTGGGTTGAGGCTTACTTATTCGTTAAAATACTTCAATTTTAAATAAGTTGAAAAATATTATGGCTTGGTTGATATAAAATGATTTTTTTTCTCTATTGTATTTGCAATGTATGATGATATAGAATTTCTTTTATTTGTCAAATAAATTAAAAAGTAAATTACATAACCAAACTATTTTATTTTTGTTTTTATATTAAATATTATTTTTAAAGAAAATGATCAAAATTTTATTTGTCCAATAAATTGAAAAGTAAATTATGTAACATAACCAAACTATTTTTTTTTAATTTAATGTTATTTTTAAATAAAATGATATAACTTTTATTTAATAAAAACTCCATTTATTTTAAAGTTTAATTTGTTAGACTCTTATCCGCTCAAACATATATTCTTTTTATTGAATTTAAAAGTAATATGTAAAGAAAAATATAAGTTTTTAAAACAGATATTATGAATGTTAAATAGGGGTAAATATGGGTGTAAAGGTGGGGGAGACATGGACATGGAGATGTGTATTTATGTACATGTGTGGGTGTGGGAGGGGGTGAGACATGGTCATGAAGATGGACATGCGAGTGCATGTATGGGTGTGGGTGGGTTGGGGTGAGGTGCATATGGGAAGATGTATGGGTATTGGTGACGATTATGTGTGCGAGGGTGTGGGGAATTGTTTCATGATGTTGCTCAAATTTTGTTAAGTAATCTAGAAGCATTTTTCACGAAAAAAAACCCTTGCTCGCTCCCATTGCAATTTGCAAATGAACTCTAGTCACACGATTTGTGCTTTACTCGTGATTCTTTGTGTTAGAATATGATAAATTTGGATCTATTTAGTTACATAACTTTTGTTTTTATAGTTAGTTGTTTTTCTAGAGAGAGAGAGAGAGAGAGAGAGAGAGAGAGTTTAAAAAAATAAACAAAAAATACGTAAATCATAATATATCCATGGCTACACGGTACATATAGATGATTTTAAAAGTATTTTTTAGCTTGTGTTTGATGGATCAACGAAAAACTATTGCAAATTGATTAAAAATAATGTTTGGTAAATTAGTTGATAACTAGCAGAAAGTGTAAAATTTCATAAAAGAGCATGTAGAAGAATGAGATTTTGATAATTAATAAAGGGTATATTTTGAAGAATTTTAAAGTGCTCAATAAACTTGTTGAGCCACAAGTATAAATAATTTTTTAAAAAGTTATTTTATAAGCTACTTTGGATTTGACAAAATTACAACCTAACACAAATTCTAAAATAAATTAACTTATAAATTAGTTGTGGTCTGTATGTGAGAGAGAAGTTTAAAAAATTAATAACAAAAAAACCTAAATCATGGTCCATTTAAAAATATAAAATTATTTCCTTACATGGATCAATTGAATTTTCAAATTCGAAGTCACCCTTTCATTGTTCTCTTTATGATTGGAAGAATGGAAGATTTTGAGTTTGTTAGTTAGTTGGAAGTTAGGATGATGTGGCTTTGGAGTGGTAAATATACAAAAAGGAAATGGTGGTGCTTCATGTGATGGACTTATGAGTTTGAATCTTGTTTTTTATATTTTTGGTGGAGGTGGTGGTTGGATTTTCCGGTGTAGTGGTGGCTGGAAAGATGATGAGGCTGATGGTGTTTTTCAAGTAAGAGAGAAAGAGTAGGGAATGGGGTAGGTGGGTGGGGTTAATTTAATTTTCTTTTTTATGAAAAAAAAAATTATGGCAAAATGATAGGCAAAAAAAATCCATATGGACCAAGCACATAGATATTTGAATAGATGTCCTTCCCAACTATTTTGAAAACATTAAGACTTGATGACACATGAGAAGATGATCCTCTAAGAAACATGTTGACATCGGATGACCTCAGGGAAGCATGTGCACATCATAAACGGTGGAACCAATAACGGAAAAGCAGGTAAAAAGGGAATGTAAAAGAAACAATGTCTTTCACTCAAAAAAGAATAAAAAAAATTAATCCCCCGATAGCAGAAAAGCATTTTTTTCATTCATATATATATATATATATATATATATATATATATATATATATATATATATATATATATATATATATATATATATATATATATATATATATATATATATATATATATCCACCAATGACACAAACGCACTGTTCCTAAAGGAACATATTTTTTTATCTATGTATATAATTTGTAACTTGTCATGAGATAAATGGTTAAACTTGTAATATTATAATTTTAAGATAAAATTGCAAGAATGATCTCCGTGGTATGTTAAAAGTTATCACTTCAGGCCAAATAAATTTGGACTAACACCAATGGTCCAAAAAGTTTCATTTTGTTGCGAGTATGGTTCATTTTGATTTGATTTTTTATAAAGTGATGATTTTTCCTTTGTTATTTTTTCAATTGTTTTTATTAAAGAAATTAAAATCTCTCTCTCTCTCTCTCTCTCTCTCTCTCTCTAAACAACACCATCTCCTTGTTGCCTTCACATGATCACCATCATCACGATACTAATTGTGTTCCAGCCACCTTCACGATCAAGAAACAAGCATACATTTTTTCTGATAGCAGATTATCTTATAAGAACATAAAATGAAAAAGGAAATAAAAAATGATAAAAGGGCATATGCAGTGAAACAACAGATTACCCCGATCCTGGACACCATTGAATCCTCATAGCAGTCATGACACTTGAAGCTTTCACCATTAAATTTCTCAATAGGGTTTCCTTTTTTTTCCCTTCGAATCCCAACACAAAGATCACTATTTTCAGCTTTAAGAAACACAATCGGATTTGATGAACATAGTGACGGTGGAATGGCGGTGTTTCTGGGTATCAACATCGTCATAACACTACTTAGGGTTTCAAGCCTTAGCGACAGAGGAATGAAATCGAGAAAAAACAGATCCTGAACTTTTTCGTTTCCTTCGCCATTCAAAATGGTTACCTGCATTGCATCTTCAAAAGCTGCCATAAGTATACTGAATCCTTAGCAAGGGGCCAAAGGTAACGGTGGCTAGGGTTTAGACTTGTTCCCTTCGTTCCAGTCGCCTCTGCAAACCCTAACTTCGTCCATCTCCTTCTCCAACAATGTCGCTTTCTCATCAAATCTTGAAGACGAAAACCCTAGTTACGAATGAGAAGGGTGGTTGTGCTAGGGTTTTGTAAAAGCGGCTTTCGAAACATATTGGAGATGGTGGTGCGGGAATCATATCAGATTCAATGGTTGCATGGTCGTGGTGGCGACAAGGAGAAATGTGATGGCTGGATGGAAGATGGATATAAATGATTCTACTTTGCCAAAAATGATAACGACAAGAATGTTATGGTTTCAGGAATTTGAGCGTTAGGGTTTCATGACATGGGAGTTAACGGAAGAAAGGAAGAGGGCAACAGAGGGTGGTGATGGCGGATGGCGGTGGCAATTAGGGTGCTCTCTCTCTCTCTCTCTCTCTATATATATATATATATATATATATATATATATATATATATAGAGAGAGAGAGAGAGAGAGAGAGAGAGAGGCGAGGGGTGAGGAGATGAGAGGTTCCACCGGTATGTGTGAGAGAGTATTTTTTTTTTTTCTAATTTATGTAATAAAAATTGAAAAAAAGTATGAAGAGCAAAATCCTCATTTTATAAAAAATCAAACCAAAATTAACCAAACTCGCAACAAAATGAAACTTTTTGGACCATTAATGTTAGTCCAGATCTGTTTGGCCTAAAGTGACAATTTTTCGACTCTTGTAATTTTATCTAATTACAATAACAATGTAACTTGTAAAAAAACATTGGTTTATATGGCCCAACAACACCCATTTGTACAAAAGATGCTAAAAACCTCTATATGTGCAAATAAGTTAAAAGGGAAAATGATTTACAAACCCAACCAAGTTTCCAAAATATTCAAAAAACTCCAATTATGTTTTGTCTGTAAAAAAAAAACCCAACAAACTTAACATTTTATCTAAAAAGCCCAACTAAGTTACATTTTTCTGAAAGTCAAATAAGATAAATAGATGACGTGACTCCGTATCGGGAAAATGACTTGTTACACCAATAAAGTTTCCAAAACGTTTAAAAAACTCCAATCATGTTTTGACTGTTCAAAAAAAACCCAATGAACTTAAACAAAACAAAATTGGGATTTTTTGGATGGTTTGGAACTTTGCTGGACTTTTTAAACAAAAAGTTAAGTTCGTTGGGTTTTTTTAAACAGACAAAACATGATCGGGATTTTTTGAATAGTTTGAAAACTTTCTTGGGCTTTTAAGTCATTTTCCCTAAGTTCAAAATAAAAAACACACCACTTTTTTAGAAAAAAAAAATCCCATAAGGTATTACATATTTTCTATTCATCCCTGTTCCCTACTTTATTCTAAACCCAAAACAATTTAAACCTGACAACCTCAACACACCAAAACTGAACAATTTTATGCCATCAGGTACTAACGATATATTACTATCGGGGACCTAACATTTATTCCTGAAATGTATTATAAACTTCAAGCTTATGCTTTTTATTTTAATCAAGTAATCAACTGATCATAAGATTGTTAAAAACACATATGCATAATGCATGTGATGCAAACTAAAATTATTGAAAAGTAGTTATTTTATGACATCAAATCTTTATTGCGACTTTCGCAGAAGATAATCAAATTCAAATCATATTCGAACTTTACTAACTTTATCAAATTGTGGTCTGGCATATAAGATAAGATGCGATCCCAAATTATCACCCACTTCTACCAATCGGGATTCAGGAGTTCAGTTCCTTATCTTAATGGATCCAGAAGACCACCAATCCCCGTCGGATCTCCGACAAGTACTAATCCTCCGTCCACCTCCTGTTTTCGCCGTCCACGAACAATACTTCTCCAACAAATTCCAGATCTTGAAAGCATACGACTCACCCTTACCTACTCACGACTTCCTCCGCTCATACGCGCAATCCGTTAGAGTCATCCTATGCTCCGGCGTACGTCCAATCACGGCTGAAGTGATACGCGACCTGCCGGCTCTCCAACTCGTTGTCTCCTCCGCTACTGGCGTCAACCACATAGACATGGCTGAGTGTCGCCGCCGCGGAATTACGGTTACTAATGTTGCAGATGTGTTTTCTGATGATGTAGCTGACGCCGCCGTAGGGCTTTATATCGACGTAATGAGGAAAATTACCGCCAGTGACAGGTTTGTTCGCGGTGGACAGTGGCCGGTTACAGGGGAGTATCCTCTTGGTTCCAAGGTCAGTTTGTGACATATAGGAGAAATGATTTTATTGGTAAAATAATATTGATTATTGTTATATATATAAAACACTCTAATAATTACAAACCCGTTACAAACAAAAGCTATTTTTAAATAAGTAAAATATAATCATAAAATAGAAATCCTAAAAAGTTATTAAGTTAATTTTCAAGTTTATAACTAATTAAAGCATAAACATACAACATTAACGCGTCTATTTAATTTATGGTTGTGCTTGGAGTGTATAATTTTATTTTTTGAATTTAATATATGGTTGTGTTTGGAGCATATGATTTTATTTTTTGACTTTGTTTTCTCAACAAGTTGATTTACCAACCTACGTATGTTAATTTCGTACAATTTAGTTCATCTTTGCATTAAAAAAACGATCTTTTGATTATGTCGAGTTACTTCTAATATTACATATCTAATACATATTTTATTTATGATTGAATTAAATGATATGATGATTTTTAGATAGGAGGAAAAAGAATCGGAATTGTTGGTCTTGGAAACATTGGTTCAAGAGTTGCGACAAGACTAATGGCCATGGGTTGCGTAGTCTCATATACCTCAAGGCACAAAAAGCATTCCACTCCATTTGTTTTTTATCCAAATGTCCTCCAGCTAGCTTTTAATTCAGATGCCCTCATTATTTGTTGTGCATTGACTAATGACACACGCCATATGGTGAACAATACAGTAATAAAGGCATTAGGAAAAACAGGAGTGATTGTTAATGTGGCCCGTGGAGCCATTATTAATGAGGTGGAGTTGGTGAAGTGTTTAGTTGAGGGAGAGATTGGAGGTGTTGGTTTGGATGTTTTCGAGAACGAACCAAACGTACCTACACAAATGCTTGAATTAGATAATGTTGTGCTTTTACCTCATAGAACAGCCTTCACGAGAGAATCGTTTCATGATGCTGCTCAAATTTTGTTAAGTAATCTAGAAGCGTTTTTCACAAATAAACCCTTGCTCACTCCCGTTGCAAATGAATTCTAGTCACACAATATGTGCCTTACTTGCGAATGTATTCTCTTTTGTTGGAATATGATGATAAGCTTTGATATATGTAGTTACATAACTTTCATTTTTCATGCATAAATGTAGTTCATGTGTTTCTAATGAAAGAGAGAGAGAAAAGCAAAAAATACTTTAATTACAGGTCATCAATGACTATAGATCTATCTAAAAGTATTTTTGTTCTTTCTAAATTTTTATTATTTTTGATGGATTAAAAATCAGTCGTTACATAAATGATATTTAAGAGTAGTTATTTCTTTGTAAATTCATTATTTTTTTGTAAACTCAGCTATCAACTAGTTTTTTATTTAATAGTTAGCTTTTCAGCTAACAGTTAATTTTTCAACTGTTACGCCAAACATAACCTAAATAGTAAACATTTATAACGATAACATTTGACCTTATAATATATCTGCATTTACAAAAAAAACATTAAGTTAGAAGGTAAATGGCAAAGTGAAAATGATACAAATGTCCTACGAACTTTCTATGATTTATCCTTTGAGTCCCAAAAGTTTTTTTCGAACGTATGGGTCCTTAACTTAGGATATGACCTGATCTTTTAGTCCATGTTAACTTGTAATAGCTGGTTCAGTGACCTTTTAGATAAAAAAAACTGGCATTGTACCTCTATAAAGCCAAAAAAATAATAATAATAAATAAGTTCAGAGATTAATTCGTAAAAAAAAAAAAAAACTCTTATTTTCTTCTGAAGCCGATTCACACTCAATTTGTATTGATCTCCAATCTTTTTTTTTTTTTGACTTTATAAGGGCACAATGTGGGTTTTTTTGTTTAAAATGTCACTCAACCGACTATTATAAGTTGATAGAGATTAAAAGAGCAAGTCATATCCTAGTTTAGGGACCCATAAGGTCCAAAAAAAAATTAAGAACTCAACGGATAAAACCTAGAAAGTTTGTAGGGTATTTGTATCATTTTCCCAATGACAAACAATCAAAAAATAGTGGGATAACATTTTCTGGATGACAACTAATTTTCTGCATGATTCAGATCAAATGCAAGCCGATCCATTGATTTTGAAAGTCATGTGTGAAAAGTAAAAAATTGACCCTCAGTATATATTTTTTATATGTATATAAACAAAGTTTGTTAATACTAGTAAGGCTAGGTGGTGTGGCTTCGACAAGGGACTTGACATGCTTGGTGAACACCGGGCCGAACCCTCGGCATGCCAAGCTCGACTCGGCAACTCGATGGAAGTGTGCCGTTGAGAGAGAGAGTCTAAGGTTTAGGGAAAATAGAGAGAACGAAGGGATTAATTTTTTATTACAAGGTTGCAATAAAGAAATGGAAGAAACAACAAAAATGGAAGAAATGGAAGAAACTCGTCCAAATGGAGAAGATAACAGGTTTTTCAAAATTTGACATCAAAGGTCCCTAGGGTTTGGTCTAATAACAAAATTTAACACCCTAAATTCTCTCTATAAAAATTAGTTTCTAAAATTACAAAATTAACCCTTAACTTATAAATCTTATTTATTATTCTACTGAAAGCTTGACTATATCTTAATTATTATTCTAGTTAAGTAAAATTTTATTTTTAAAAAACAAATACCATGTTTGAAATGTTGTTTTTTATATTAATTATTTAAAATAAATTGGCATGTCAAGTGTGGCAACCCACACCATGTAAATGAAAAAAATTAAAGAGAGTGTGGCAAATTCTAGGTGGCGCTGATGTGAACCGTGATAAGTTGTAACATCCATAAAATTCAAGTAAATTTTATAACTTTTGCAAACATCCAAAAGTCATTAGTTATTACAAAATGTTTCAAAATTGTTTCATATCAGAGTATCCTAGAAACCATAAGTCCAAAACGCGAGGATATATACGGTCACGCCTTTGCCTTGCTAAAACATCTGAAACACCTGAAACAATAAATCGAAACTGTAAGCACAAAGCATAGTGGGTTCCCCCAAAGTACCAACACACAAACAATAGCACATATACAAATAACAGCATACATATAGAGTCTTCGGTATGACTGGACCGCCCTCACCGGGCCTTCAGTCTATCTGGCCCACTCTCAGAATCTTCAGCATGTCTGATTCGCTCTACTGGGCCTTCAGCATGTCTGGACCATTCTCCGGATATAGAGTCTTCAATACTACTGGATCGTCCTTACCGGGCCTTCAATCTATCTGGCCCACTCTTAGAACCTTTAGCATGGCTGGTTCGCTCTTACCGGGCCTTGAGCCTGTTTGGACCGTTCTCCGGGCCTTCGACCTGACTGATATCCCCCATTAGGCATGCAGTCTATCCGGGTCGCCTTGGGTATGTTGGCCTACAGCACAAAGCAGGTCTGCCTCAATCCACCCCCCAAACATACAATCAATATATATATATATATATATATATATATATATATATATATATATATATATCAAACTCTAGCATGTACAAACAGTCAGACCGATCTAACAGATCACTAATCATAACATCATCCTATACTCCAGGATACCGACCTAATAGGTCACTAGACATAGTATCATCCTATATACCAGGATACATATCTAATAGATCACTAAGCATATCATTATGTGATAACTAGGATAACAATCCAAAAGGGGCGGCATTGGTGCCTTCGACCCTATTAGTAAAGTAAGGAAAACTCACCTCGAACGGCAGATAAATCCCACAATTATTGTCGCTGCTACAAACCGGCTTCCACAAACTGAACCAAACAACCAAACCATTCTTTAATAATTATCCATGGCAAAACCACCAAGCACTAATCCCATAAATGGTCCAACTAACCAAGCCCACAATTAGTCCAATCCCATTGGGCCTAAACAAGGCCCAACTCCATTGGGCCTACTAAGGCTCAATTAACCATCCAAAGCCCATTAAGGCAAGTGCAGCAAGGAAAGCCCAACCAGAAGTCCATTACTTTAAAATCCTTAATCCATTATGATCCCATGTCAAATGATAAAGTCCAAGACCAAACCAGCCAACATTCAACGAGTCCAAAACATGCACAAGAGATGCTCACATTGTGAGCACCTTATGCTCACGTCGTGAGGTCATGATTTTGCCCAGAAACTTCCTCGGATACGCTCTCGCGTTATGAGATTTTATCCCTCACGTCGCGAGTCTAGATCTGACCAAAAAATTAGCATTAAGCTCCTAATCCATTAAGCCTTGACATGGAACAGTCTAGAGGGTCTTCCTTGACCCAAAGGACCATAAAAATTGAAGCTTTTTGGATATGCATGTCCAATACATGTCCCAACATCAACTAGGGCACAAAACAAGGAAAAAGGTCCAAGACTCAAACTTAGATTCCAAAACCATGATTAAAATCTAGATCTAGAACTTATATGACTTAAGATACCATCATAATCCATAAAGTTGCCAACTTTATGGATTCCATGCATGCTAACCAACATTACAAGCCATAAAATGCATGGAAACTTAGATTTAGCAAGCAATGAAAGGAAAGGCATGAGCTTGAGGACTTATAAGGGTCCAAAAGCTCCAGAAGTAGCTAATGAAGCAACCAAGAAGCTAACAAATTCACCACCAATGATCTTCTTTTTCTTCCAAGGGCTTCAAAGCTTCAAAATCTCTTGAATAACACCAAGAATGACCAAGGACTTCAATGGGGGCTGAGATTAGGGTTTCAAGAGGTCTTGGGAGTGAAAGAGGTCAGGGATAAGAAACCCTAATCATCTCATACCTTTAAATACACGAAAATTAGCGTTTTGGTGCATCAGGTGCTCCTCACGTCGTGAGCACTTCATGCTCATGTCGTGAGCCTTAAATGAGCTTGGTCAACAAGTCAACGATCACTCACCTGAACTACTCCAACTACAAACAACCATAACTTCTTCGTTTCAACTCCGTTTTTAATGTTCTTTATTTCCACCAAAAGGTGGCGAGAAGCTCTACACATCTATCAACTTATCCTCAGCTCAAAATGTAACACTCCAAATCAGGTACTACCTTGAAGCCCTTGAGAATTTTAAAATTTTCATAATAATTCCCTTAAGTACGTTGAGCGTACTCATGGGTACGCTTAGTGTACTATGTATGATTGATCGCAGAGGGATAGCTTGTACGCTGGGCGTACGTGACAGACATCTAAAACCCTAATTTATGGACTTGAGGCCTATTTAAACGTCCTTAAACCTCTTGGACGTAACCCTAGATAGCCTCCACAACCTTATTTCTCCCTTCTACTCCCGAGAGAGTTTGTGGGATCATTTTGAGCTTAAAGAGTCCACTTGTGGCCATTTTAGTGTCCATTCAAGAAGGAGAAGTTGTCAACCAAGCTTGGAGTGACATTGGGCTTCAAGAACCTGCATCTAGATAACCTTGAGAAGCTTCTGGAGGTATAAAACTTTGATCTTTCCATCTTATTCATTAGATCTAGTTAGGGTTTTCTAGCCTTGTCCCTTTGGTTGGTTTTTGACCTCTTCTTGTGAGTTGAGCAACTCCAGAGGCTGGAAAGGTTAGATCTGAGGTCCTTTGGTCCATTCATAACATAAAAATGAAGTCTTGATGGGTGTTTTGACATCATGCATGGATTAAGAACCTTAAAAAGGTCTTAATGGGGTTGTTGGGATCATATGAGACATGCAATGGCATAAAGTTGCCAACTTTATGCCCTAGGTCGTCCTAATAAGCTTAGATTTGACTATTAGACGTGGGAAAATTGAGTATTAAGCACATAATGGAGAAATTGCTTAATCTGTTAGTACGTTGGGCGTAACCTAGCGTACGCAGCGCGTAAGGCCCAAGGATTCAGTACGATGCGTGTACCAAGGTAGTACGCTAAGCGTACGCATAACAGATAGAATTGGATTTGTTTTAGGCCTTTGAACTTTTGGGCCTCAATTAGTCATTGGGCTTGGTCATGTTTTGGGGTTAGGCGGCTAGTTTATCTGTTTTGGACCATGGATGTTATGATTGGGCTTTATTGGGCCATGGGGCCCATTAATAACTTTGGATATGGACTTTGGGCCCATTAGCTACGAAAGTCCTTTTGGGGCTTTATGAAAGGAATTGGGGATTTGGGTTCCCCACTTACGGACTGTTAGGAGAGCATACTTTGACGTAGTTCAGGCTCTCGTCAAAGAGTTAACAAGTAAAAGGACTCAGACCAGGGATTTAAGCAAGCCCTGAATAAATACTACGTGATTGCCAACATAAATCATATACGAAACAATCAGAAAAAATATATGATAACATGAAACATTCATATTCATAAAATAAAAATAAACATTGTCAGTTGCTGGACTCCCGGACTTTTAAGCTGCCACGAAGAGCAGAAAAGACAAAAAAATGTCACAAAAGCTGCATAAACCAAATCAAGCAAATGACACTACTCGTGAGTAGGGGCAGTACCATCACCAGGTGGAGAACTTGGGCCAGGACCCGACTCATCACTTTGAGCATCCTGGCAGAGAACACGGAGCCCATCCAAATCTATGTCACCAAGACAAAGAAAGCCAACAAAATATGTCTCAATGAATGTAACAATGACGTTCTCTATCTCTCGAGTCTTGGTGGCCACATCCACCTCTATGTATGGGCCGAACTTCCCAGAAACCACCAGTTCTTTCAAATCTCCTTTCCCCTGCTTCATATCTGCTGCCACGCAAGCAGCCTGCACGTGCACCAAGCCCTTGAGGAAGTGGGGGCTTTCGATCACATTGTCTACAATCCGGCAGAGACCGTCACAAAGGATCAACGCAATGTCCTTCTCCAACACACCCCTCGCAGCGCTTTCCCCAACCAGGTAAGCATCTAGCTTCACCGTTCGTTCGCTCACACCAGTGTTCTCCAAGGTCAGGGCCCCTACACGATCAGTTAAGCGCTTTACGTACCCTTCTAGCCTTGCCACATATTCTTCCAGGCTCGCCTTCTCGCACAACACAAGCTCTTGATAAGCCTGCCAGTTGCGCTTATCATCCTCCATCTTAGCCACCTGATCCTTCAACTCCGTACATTCAACGCTCATCTTGTCTGAATAGGACCGGATAGCCTCTATGTTGGAAATGTGCTCGGCAGCTAATACCAAGTAAGACGAAACTTGGGCGGCGACATAACGAAGACCGCCAGCCATGTGCTCATCTGCCAAAACGGTGAAAGCTTCAGTTGTGGCGGGCAGAAAAGCATGCCGACACCACTCAAGAGCAGTGTCGTGGTCGGATACAAGGTCTTTAGAGGTTAAGCTCCAAGACAGCCCATAGATGCCCGAGTGAGACCCTAAAGGAGGAGGCACAACTCCCGTTTTACCAGGAGAAGTTGACACATGTCCACAAGAAGGTACAGATCCAGCCTTCGCCTTGGCTCAGCAAAAGGATCAGGGTCAGTCACATCGGTAGTTTTCTTCTATCTATTACCGGGCAGTTTAGTCGCTCTATTGTGTGCCCCCTCCAACAATTTCGAATAATTTTTATCAGGGACACTGGTGGAACCTTTGGAACCCCCTAGCGAGAAACTCAAGTTATGTTTCTTGCGAAGCGGAGGCTCGGTGCTAGCCATCTCAATGCTACTGTCAGAAGAGGTTTCTAGCAAAGCAAATCGCCTCTTGACACGTCGGAAACTCCTTAGGGACCCGGAAGGGACATGATCCTTCTGAGAAGCACCGGTAACAAAGAAGTCCTACAGATCCGGATCCTCGCCAGCGCCAACTACATCTTATAAACCGGCGGGAGACTCAAATATAGCCCCGATACCTCGACCGAAAACAGGTGGCGGGAGAGTCTCTACAACATCGATGTCGCGGCACTCAAGATTACCAACGGGGGCTCAGTGCTAGCCATCTCAACGCTACCATCAGAAGAGGTTTCTAGAAAAGCGAATCGCCTCTTAACACATCGGAAACTCCTTAGGGACCAGGAAGGGACGGGATTATTCTGAAAAGCATCGGTAACAACAATGTCCTGCAGATTCGGCTCCTCGCCAGCGCTAACAACATCTTATGAACTGGCGGGAGACTCCGATATAGCCCCGATACCCCGACCGGAAATAGGTGGTGGGAGAGTCTCTACAACGTCGATGTTGTGGCACTCAAGATTACCGTCGAATAAACCACATAGAGATCTATCTAAGGAGATAATCTCCTTTACACCTAATAAAAAACAAAGATAATAGAGGTTAATAAAATTATCGATTTCAAAGTAATTTGCCGAGAAGGGGGGGGGGGAATGGAAAGCAGAAGAAGAAGCATCACACCTTCTCTCTCTCAATGAAAAACTCGAGCATTTTACCATGATCCCTCCAAGCGGCGCTCATCCCACCAGCAGCCAAGAAGCATTCGAGCCAATCCTCACCATAGATGCTAACCTTCTCCAGGGTATCTGCCAACTCTTTTTCAGCACCAAAGAGCATTGGAGCACGGTCTACATACGCCTTCGTATTAGGATAACTAAGAACCACAAGGTCACTGTTCACCCACAAAAACTTCTCATGCCAATTCTTTTTGGATTTTTGATCATGGATGAGGGTAGGGACTCCTCGTTGGCGAGAAAGGGTCTGAATCCAGACTGGGTGGAAGCATTGAAAAAGTGCTTGAATGCTGGGACAGTTGGCTGGTAACCTAGGGCATGACAGAGAAACTCTAATCCCACAATCTTGTTTATGGCGATTGGGGCCAGTTCCCTCACAGAAAACCTGTATTCGCGAATGATCAGGTTGAAAAATTCTATAGTGGGTAAACGTAGACCCGCCTCAAACACAGATTTCGGAATGTCGACCTTGTCCTCATAGGGACTATAGAGCGATACATTAGGGAGAGGAATTTGAACCCCATGTTTAGGGACAAACCCAAACCGAAACTGGAAGGATTCCTATTCCTCAGCAGTGAGTTCCATTCCTAAAGAACGAGCAGAAACCCTGAAAGAATTCAAGGAAAGATCGAAAGGGTTCTTTAGAGAAAAGAAGCAAAGTGAGAAAGGTAGAGAGTGAGAAGAAAATTCCTGAAGAAACAAGGGTTTAAATGCTACAAAAAGAGCAGTGAACCGTCTCATGATGAAACCGCCGAGCAACGATAACTCCGTCTTGTCAGCCGCACAGACTAGCAATCACAGTCCGCGACGTGTCTATGACTACACCATAACGACTCTGCTACGTCCCCAACGCAGAAGCCTACTGGTCTAAGGGACTTGTTAACGTTACCGTGTGCAACCACGTTAAATCTGACGGAAAGCACTGATGGGACGTTATCTCGCCAGGGCCTTGGTCGAGTCTCAGTCTTAGCTCGGCCAGGCCAGCACCAGGATGATAACTCACTTTCCCCCACGAGGAAGAATATTCCTCGTGATCCTCTCATTCTCTCATGACCAATCAGGTCATGACAAAGAGCATGATGACGCCCAGAAGTGACGTCACCTGGCTGTTAGACGACATGAGCGTACTTCTCCCAGCAAGAAAGTGCTAGGTCTCACTCCCACATGGGGAGAGTCACCCCATTTCGTTAGCAACATGTATAAAAGGATCCCTTCCTGCCCAAGGAAGGGGATCATCTTCTTCCCCATATAATTTGACCTAAGTCTCTCTCAGAAATAAAGATAACTTGATCGTCGGAGTGACGTCCTAGGAGAACCCCCGATCGTCCTTTAACGATTCTTTTGTGTTGTGTTCTCAGGTAAACCTCCAAGACCAACTCGTCAACAAACGACCAATTCCCTGAAGAGCTTGTCACAACAGCAAGCAACTACGCAAAGGTCGTGCATATGCTCTAATGATGTAGGTGTTTACTAATCTATTCATTGTTGGCAATTTAAATGTTCTTGTTGACTTTGAAGCCAAAAATGAAATAGAAATGGATCAGCATCACAAAGAACATAATGATTATAAGGTGATGTTATCGATCTAGGTTAGGGCTAATGTTTTTAAATGGCCACCAAAACAATATGCCATACAGACCAAATTATGATTTACTCATAACTTTATTACTTAAGTAGTTTATCTTCTAAAATTATAATGTATTTTATTTTAAAATTCAAATATTTTGTTTGGATTTTATATTTACCGATAGATATCAATTTATTTGGATTTTTTTATTCATTTCATGTTTATTTTAAATCTTTACTCACGCTCATATGTTGATTATGCTCTTATATTTATTTATGAGCATATATTTTTATTGATAAATGATTAGTTATGGAGCCATTAATATCATATCAACTTTCTCTTTTCCTTACCTTTTGTTACATCTGAAAACTATTTGGTCTTCTAATTTTCATTTATTAATGCCTTTCATTTTGGAAGCAAGTGATAACTTGGTGGTCATCAGAATCACTTACACAATCACAATGTAAGTTACTTCATTCAATTATTAATCTAATTAATCTACATAAATAAAAAAAATTTACTAATGTAATTTAGAATATAGTGTATAGCATGTTGATGGGAAGATCAACGTATGAAAGGCATGCAACTAGCCAACCATATTAAACACCCATTTGTTCTTGCCCCAACAAGGTTTATATGTAGTGAAAGATATGAGATGCAAACTTTTTTGTCCCATCGATATCAGTCTCACTTCTTTTATTCATTATTATCTTCATGAGAATCTTTATCTGCACCTGTTTTTGTAACTGAGTCTTTAAATGTTGACAATGTAGTGGTTTCTAGTTTTAAAAGGCATGTGTGTGTATTTTATAGATTTTTTTTAAAAATAATCTAATTATTAAAAGTACAATGCTATTTCCAGCTTTTTATATACAAAAGAGGAAATAACATCATATTTTATTTGATCAGAATCCTATTTTAATTTTTTAAACATTAAAAAAACAATCATGTCTTTATGTTTAAGTGTGATTAAATAAGGATCAACACCTGATCATGACACCATAAAGCGTCTGTACACTTTCTGTTTCTTTGTGGTTCTCTCTATGTGTGTGTGACTTCAAATAATTAATAGGAATATTGTTGTTTAGTTTATTTGTTATAACATATTCTTTTACTTTTAAAATTAAACCCTTACATATACATTTGATTATGTTGCTTTCACCAGGTATAATATTGCTCTTACTAGCATCTAACATAATGTTTGAATTGATGGTTCACCATTCTTCATTCCACATAGTATTGCTAACGACCATCAACATAACTGCTTATTACTTTGCTACTATATTTCAAGTTGTCATTGGTAGACCAGATAGTCTGTATACATCATCTCTTTACATTCTAGTATTCAATATCTCTTTTCTCTTCACTTAAATCATACTTATCTTCGAAATTTATTCTCGAAGGTCGTGATTATCACGGCCCATTTAAGTTTACTTTTATATATATATATATATATATATATATATATATATATATATATATATATATATATATGAAAGTGCATTTTAAGTACAAAAAATCCGACAACATTAATCAAAAGGCAAAGGTGTTCATTTGCAAGAATTTTAATGTTTGCCTTTTATGAATTATAAATTTAGAAATAAAATCAAAGTGAAACTATAAAATTAAAAAACTAAAATTGATATTATAATTATCATATTTTTCATTTTATATATATATATATATATATATATATATATATATATATATATATATATATATATATATATATATATATATATATATATATATATATATATATATAGGTAAAAGTTCAAATGAGAACCCTTAAAGGTTAATAACCCTAAGAACCTCTAATTTTGAACTTAACATCAAAATGAAAACTTAAACTACAAAATAAGATCTGAGTTATTTTTCATGCATCCAAACACTCCCACTCACCTTTAAAAGCTAAAACACAAACCCTCCATCTATCTTCATCAACTACCACCGTCGCTGCCACATATCGGCACCGCCGCCGTTGACCGACGTCGGTTCCGGCCATCGTCATATTCATATTCCAGCATCAGATTTTTCTCTTTATTTTTTAGTGAAACACCACCAGATCTGGTGTGTTCGATGCATTTCAAGTCTAGATCTACTCCATTACCACATCAGATCTTCTCCACTACTGATTTTTGCCACCATTGATGTTCAGATCTGTGAGTTTTGATGACATATCTTCATCTAGCCTCTATCTTTTTTTCTCTCGATCTCCATGAAAGACCACCAAATCTGTTCAGATCTAGTCCACCACCACCTCTACCAACCATAGATGTATGTCTTCAACCTCCAAAATCCTTTGCTTTCATTAGATCTGAAGCGATTCAGTCCATATCTATGATCTCCAAAGTTAGATCTATGATTTTCGACAACAGATCTATGATTTTCGCTTATGGATCTATGACTTATGCCTTTAGTTCTACGACTTCTGACGAGATTGATGAACTAGAACTGAGATCGATGTCAGCTGCCACCATAACTACTACCTTTCCGCTCCGGTGTAGCACCACCAACTCAGCTCCATCTTTTTTTCTCCGATCTTTAGTGAAACAACACCATATTTGCATTAGGTATTTCGAATTTTTATTTGATTGTTTTTTCTTATGTTAAACTGTGAATATGATATTTTACTTCATTTTTGTTGTTTACTATTTATAATATTTGTTTTAACAACTATAAATTGTGAATTCATTGTTATTAAGCTGTAAATCTATTGTTAAAATGTTATGAATCTAAGTTTGTTTTCTTAATTCTTATAATAATTTCATAAAATATTAAGTTGTGAATCCACTGTTAGTTGTGAATGCATGATCTTTTTTTAGAAATATTAAGTTGTAATGCATGATCTTTTATAAGTTTTAGCTATGATTAAAAGATTTATTTATAAGTTTTAAACATTAAATGCATGGAGTTTTATAAGTTTAATATGAATTTAGAATGTGTTTTTATTATATTCTTTTATCAAATAATATAATTTTTACGTTTTTAAGGCGTGAATTGTGATGAGTATCGAACTGGTATCTAATACAACCTCCAAGGCTCCAAACATCACCAGATGTAAGTTTTAACATGTGAATGTATTTTATTAAACTATGAATTTGTGCATTAAATTGTTAATTAAATGTATTAAGTTATGAATTGATTATATTAAGCTGTGATTTTTTATGAATTTTGTGTTAAAATACAAATGTTTGTATTAATTTTCTTGTTAGCATGTTTTTGTGGCATAAATATGTAAAAATGTATTGGTTTTTATAATTGTTGCATAAAACTCAAAATTAGTGAATTAATATGTTTATTAAACTGTAAATATAATATTTAACTTGACAATGCATTATTATGCCTTTTATTAAACTGTGAATTTGTGTATTAAACTGTGAATTAAATGTATTAATTTATGAATTATTTGTATTAAATTGTAATGTTTTTTATGAATTTTGTGTTAAAACAATAAAGAACATGATAAACCCAAAAAAACTAACATGGTGGAACTAAGTCCAATTAGAGGTGAACATTTGGACCGGACTAGTTTGACAAAAATTGGTAAACCTTGGATCGGACCTGTTGAGGCTTATCGAGTCCAAATCTAGGTCCGGTTCCAAGTTCTTGGACATAGGGGTGAGCATTTGATCTGAACCAGACCAGACCAGTTTGACAAAAATTAGTGGACCTTAGACTAGACTTGTTGAGGCTTATCAGGTCTAGATCCAAGTTCGATTCCCGGTCCAGTCCAATTCAAAGATTCAAATGCTATTCCTAAGTCCAACTCCTTACTGCCAATAGATTTTACTATGTTAGAATTTTGCTTGAATGCTCGTAGATTTATTCTTATCTTTCACCTTCTTATTCTTTCAGTGATATTTTGTTAATTTCTATTTTGTTACAAATGCATTTTTAATATTTATATATTATAAATTATATCAAACTTTCGTGTAGGAAATAGACATGTAACAAACATTTAAAGAATATTCTAACTATGAAAAAATAGTTAATTGAAACTCTTAATAAAAATATCTATAAATAAACATTATGAAAATATAAACATTGTATTTAGTATTATAGAATTGCACTTCTAATTTTGTCTTATAAATGTATAATATCTTAATTTTGTTTCTAAGTATCTATATAGATTTAAAGTTTCAGTTTTTTCTTTTACACAAATTATATTTTAAGATATTGCGGTTTGCAGGGGTCTATTCTTTGGGGACCTTCAATGGCAGCTGGCTTCGTTACCAATTAGGTTTGGTGGTTAGGGGTTGTACTCAGCAGTAGAGGCTTCCTCCTATGCTTTTGTGGCCTCACGAGCTCAATTGTGGGTGTTACAAGACCACATCTTACGAAATAGCAACATATGTGGTATGGATTCAAATTATGTGTGTGCTTTGGCCTGTCTTCATGATACGATTCCGGGCTTTGACTTCAGCGGTTTCACTAATACGGACACCGCCCATCCAAAAGCCTAACATTCATTGGCAAGTGCCCTTTTTAGTAAAACTGTCCAAGACATGGAAGTTCACTTCGACATAACGATTAGGCAGAAAGCAAATTTTGAGTATCTAAGGTCCCCACATACTCAGGATTTTCTTATGACTATTCCTTTTGACGGTCTTGGCAAGCATATGTCGTCAGTGGAGTATCGTGTCATCCTCAAGTGTCGCCTTATGATCCCTTTATTTCCAGCTGACGAGACTTGCCCTGTTTGTCGCAAGACATGTATGGACTCCTTTGGGGAGCATGCAGTTCATTGTAAAGAGCTCACATGTTTTAAGTATCGACACGATCTGGTTAGGGATGTTCTTTTTGACATATTTAGGCACGCCGAGATTTCTGTCAAGAATGATGTCCATGTGAACTTTCTAACTGACCCATTGGAAGGAAGATCAACACTTAGACCAGCTGATGTTTTAGTATTTGGATGGGTTGGAGGAAAACATGCATGCGTGGATATAACATGGATTTCCTTTTTTGTGGGCTTTGGGAGTGGAGTTTTCACTGTGGGGCAAACTGCTTTAAAAGC
The DNA here is from genome assembly GCF_052625555.1 of Lactuca saligna. Taxonomy (NCBI): domain Eukaryota; kingdom Viridiplantae; phylum Streptophyta; class Magnoliopsida; order Asterales; family Asteraceae; genus Lactuca; species Lactuca saligna. Next base: position 6,148,341 of record NC_136423.1, read on the forward strand.
TGCATCAAACAAAGTGGCAAAACATGAGAAAACTATGTCGCTACTCAATAGAGTCTAACGGGTCACACATAGTAATGTTATGACTCCAAAATCTATAGATGATATTTTTAAAAGAATTAGTTTTGACATCAAAAAGGATTACAACACAGTTTATTGCTCGTTAAGGGATTAAGAGGTTAAAGCAACATAAAATTTGTAGGTAGATTGTGCAATCATACCTAATATACAAGCCCAATATATAATTATCTATTTTTCTGGAAAAATGGCAAGACTCACGCAAATTCTATTTATAGAAATATATTATTATCTATTAGTAATGGAATAGAGAATATCACTATATCCGGAGAACGAGATGCAATCGCTTAAACAAATATCTACTCTCAGCAACAGATCGGAAGTTCAGTTTCTAACCTTAATGGCTCAAGAAGACCACCAATCTCCGCCGTATCTCGGTCAAGTACTAGTCATACGTCCACCGCCTGTCTTTTCTGTCCACGAACAATACATCTCGAGTAAATTCCAGATCTTGAAAGCATACGAATCACCATTACCTACTCACGATTTCCTCCAAACCTATGCGCGGTCCGTCAAAGTCGTCCTATGCTCCGCCGGGAGTCCGATCACAGCCGACGTGTTACATGACCTTCCAGCCCTCCAACTTGTTGTCTCCTCCACTACCGGCGTCAACCACATTGACATGGCAGAGTGTCGCCGGCGCGGAATTAGAGTCACTAACACCGGAGATTTGTTTTCGGATGATGTAGCTGACGGCGCCGTTGGACTTTTGATCGACGTCATGAGGAGAATTTCTGCCGGCGATAGATTTGTTCGCGGCGGTCGTTGGCCTGCCTTATCGGAGTATCCTCTTGGTTCTAAGGTTAGTAATTATTACAACGTTTTTTTCCTCAAACTTTTGGTAACACGCTATTTCAAGTTTTGATTTTAAATTTTTATTAAGTTCAATTATCGATCATGGGTTGTTTTTTTTTTTTCTTCTGAATTTATGCTACATAATTGGCTTTTATATAAAGTTTACACCATCGTTCATTTTATGATTAGAAGATGCCACACTTTGAAAAGAAAATATAAATTAATATTAAGAAAAATGAATTACTCATTGATTGATTTGATTTTTGATTGTTTGGTTTCAGTTAGGAGGCAAGAGAGTTGGGATTGTTGGGCTTGGAAACATTGGGTCAAGTGTGGCCACAAGACTAGAGGCCATGGGCTGCATGGTCTCTTACACCTCAAGGCATAAAAAAGACTCCACACACTACACTTTTTATCCAAATGTCCTCCAACTCGCTTTCAATTCAGATGCGCTCATTATCTGTTGTGCGTTGACCAATGACACACGTCACATGATCAACAACACAGTCTTGAGGGCATTAGGAAAAACAGGAGTGATTGTGAATGTAGCACGTGGGGCTATCATTGACGAAGTGGAATTGGTGGAGTGTTTGGTTGAAGGTGAGGTTGGTGGTGCAGGTTTGGATGTGTTTGAGAAGGAACCAAAAGTACCAAATGAGTTGTTTGAATTGGATAATGTCGTGCTTTCGTCCCACAGTACTGCGTGCACAAGAGAATGCTTTTATGATGCTGCCCAAACTGTGGTAGCTAATTTGGAAGCGTTTTTCATGAGCAAACCCTTGCTTACTCCTGTATCCTAGTCTTATAGTTTGCACTTCGCTAGCGAATTTCCATTTGGTTTCGATATAATAAATGTTCTAACCTTTTCTTTTTGCATATAATTACAATTCAACCTTCTCACGTGGGAGGGCGTTAAAAAGCAGGTTACATAACTTTAAATATCAAATATTGAGTGTATATGCTACAAGACGTTTTGTTTTATGTATTTATACTTAAATAAAATGAAAATAAACGTATTTTAGAATTCGATCCTCAAGTTGAAAATGTCAACAGTTGATCTTCAAGCTGTTGTTTTATCTTCTGGAGCCTAAATGAAACTCTTGGTATCATCATACTAGAGTACTTGTGGCTTTCAACAAAGAAAGTACTCTTTATTTTGAATGATCTATAAAACGTATGATGATATCATCTTCTTTGTTTATGTTGTTACAAGAATCTATATTCTATTTGTGACCAACTTTTAAGTAATCAAATATATGATATTTGTAACATTGTTACTTTTAGTAAGTTACATTTATTTTGTCATTTTAGAATTACATGTAGAGAACTTATAAAACAATAACATGTTTTAATTTTATAAAATCCAGTATCAAGTCAATATTGCAATGTAATAAGTTAATTTTTATGAGTTTTCAATGCAAAATTACATGTTTAGTCTATAAAATCACTACAATATATTGATAACTTTCATTTGGTCCAACTGTAAGTTTTATTCATCTTGTATGTTATGGGATAATTTACATATTCACTAATCAATAAAAATGTAAATTAAACTCTATATTAGGTAAAATGTTGTATCGAATCATAATTTAATAACTAGTTTATATTGAAAATTCTAGTAATAACTAGTTTAGTAGTATTGTTGGGAGGAAGATGTGGAAAATTATACTAATATGGATGAAGTTATTTCTATTCTATTCCTATACATGATACTATTCATCTAATAACAGTAAAAATGAGTTTCTAATCTAGAACACCCATATTATCATGAGAAAGATTCACATAATATTATACTTATTCTAGTAAAATCTTTTTATTGCATTATTATGATAAAGGTTGTTGCAACATCTCGGTTTGTTATACTAGTTATTATATAATCGGGGGAATGTTTAGAAGAACGTGTATTACTCATGGGTACTAGTTATTAAGTTTAGATAGTTATATATGATAATCAAATTGAAATTTATTGGATTGTTAAATCGAAAAAAAAAAAAAAAAAAGGATAAATGTGATGTACTTTTTCAGGTCGATTTATATTCACGAACAATACATCTTAGAGCGAGTTTTATGTGGTTGCTTAGAAATAGTGTAGGATTTATGTATGTTCGCTGTTAAAAAAAATGATTGTTTATACATTATTTCTTTATATTATTGATATCATATAGTAAACAATTAATATAATTATAACATAGCAATATATCTAAATATCAAATTATTAATTATTGATAATCAGATCGATTCCAGATTAGAAGATTTATTAAATAAGTTGGGCCTGTACTTAATTTTATTTGGCCCATAATGTTAGAATAGAATTCTTAAGACACGAAGCTTTTCCAAAGAGCAGAGACGACTACACAATGCTACGCGGAATTTGAAATATTTCAGACACACACTCTCATTACACGAGCGGAATTGCTTCTCTTCTTTGTCACTAGCTACGCTTATAGCTCTGATAATCTCCCACAATTCCGGCATCTCATTTTGCAACTTCTGGCCCTTTCACACTGGTATGTTAAACTCTTCTATTCTTATCAACTAATCGCTTCTTTCTAGCTCTAGCATATAGTCGTGATTTGGCGACTTTAGTTTTAAATCGATGTAGTTAGCGAGACTATTGAAATTATTGTGTTAGTATTGATCAGAATTGTGATATTTCTGCCTATATTCTATTTCAACGATGGTTAATTGTTACATTTTCTGTAGTCCTTGTGATTTAGGGCGATTTTTTCGACAATATAATGAAAAATTGACAGCACCTGGTTTGGTTTGCTTATTTTTTAGTCTTAGATTTCCTTTTCTATCTCCCTCCTACTGCTATTGCCTATTGGTGTGTGAATTTACAATGTCTATGGCTTATTTTCAAGAAAACTGTTGGTGATTTAATATCATCAATTTTAAGTGTAATAGGATTAAATTTATTGACCAAAAGAGATCTTGTTGAATATTGAACAAGTTAGGATGATGTAGGAGTGCACTCTTGTTCAAGTTTTCAAGATTCAAAATACACTGTTATTTAGGGGTGAAGCCCCTAAATGAACGGGGGTTCAGGGGCAGCGCCCCTGGGAGTGGGGTCCAACCTAGCGGGGTCCAAGCAGCAAATCCCCTGGCTCGTCGAAAATCCGATTTTTAGAAAGTCAACCATTTTCCCTAAGATTTGTTTATGACAGGTTTGTTAGTTTTTTATGACAGTTCGTAACTGTATTGTGACAGTTTTTAGATAAGAATCATATAGTTGTTTTTGTTCATTTTCTAATATAATTTTGAAGAGCATTTCACATACATTCTCTGATTTCGTATCTCTAAATTTCATCCAATTGAGTATTCGATATGTGCCATTGAAATACTTCAATTTGATAGTGAATTACGAATTTCAGAGAATCCAAGCAATCTGTTCATCCATTATTTCTAATAAAAACAAACTTAATTACTGTAAATTTTGCAGGATTGTTAAGTGGCAAGACTTGTGTTAGACTTCAAGCTGCTTAGGGAAAATATCTAATTAAGTGTGTTTTACAAAAAAAAAAAAAAAAAAAAAAATGTCCAAGATAGGACTGTAGGTGGTTCTATGGTTTATAGATTTATCATTTCGACCTGCTCTGATCATTTACAATGCATTAAGTTCATTGTTTTCTATGTCTTTCTTCGAGGGATGTAAATCATTAGTGTGTTCCATGCAAGTTTATGTTTATAAATAACACTTAGAGGTTTCATGTTCTTGTTATTGGCAAATAAAACATATTAACTATGTTTATTTACATTGAATAGTTAGTGTGCGAATGCTTTTCCTTTGCGATATGTAATACAAATTACATGTCCAGTGATTGGTAATTGATATATATTATGGATACGTTTTTATCTTGAGGTATAGAAAAAGCATTTAGGTAACTAGGTTTGTTTGATATATTTGTTACTACTCTATTCATTTCTACTACAGTATGTTGACTAAGTTATTGTAAGTAATATTGAGATTTAGTTGCTCTGTACATGTTGCAACTACCTACGATGACATTGTCATCCATATCAAAATCGAAATGAAGAAAACAAAAGGTGAAACAAAAGGAAAGGAATTGGTTAGAGCTCCCATATGATGTAATGCCTAATATTCTATAGAGAGTTGGTTTTTTTGACAAACTTAAGAATGTGCAAAAAGTCTGTACGAGTTGGCATACAATCTGCAAGGACCCTGTCATGTGGAGAGTTATAGATCATTCGTTTATATACGACATCTTGCCCGAACGCCATCTTGTAACACAATTGTTGAAGGTCATCACTAGCCCGATGGAGCTTAATAGAGTTTATTCCCTTATAAAAAATGTTATAATGTTTTAGAATGATCTAGAATATTCTAGAATATAATGAAAGCCTATGGAATATTCTAGAACATACAAGAAGACTCAAGAATATTATAGAATGAGATGAATGACACTAGAATGTTATGGAACGTTATAGAAGACCATGGAAGACACAAGAATGTCCTAGACTTATCTAAGAAATTATAGAACATTCTAGAAACATATATAAGCAAGTAATAGATATAGATTATGGTAGAAGATTCTAGAATAGTCATGAACGTATATAGCTTGTAGGAAGATCTAGAAACTTCCTATAAGGAGGTGGAAACACCTATAAAAAAGTGTGCAACTCATTTTCTTCAAAACAATCCTAACATCCAAGTATCCAAGAAAAGCCTCAAAGAAAGTAAAGGGTAGTAGTCTCTAAAATTGTAAATTCTTCTTAGGCGTCTTAATAAAAGTATTATTATTTCTCATATAAAGAGTTGTGTTCAATAATCTGGTATCAGAGCAAGGTATCTTGATAGTGAGAATGAGTGATTCTCTTTGTATCATGAGTAGTTTGTGACTCTGCAAGTTTAGTGTCACACCCCCAAACCAAGGATGGCGGAAACGTCTGGGGGTGGAGGACTTCATGTATAGTATCACAACAACGTGTATAATAGTGCTCAAAGTAAAAACAACCACCATATATATAATTGCAAAAGTTACACCAAAGTATATGTTTACATGTTTCAAAAGCAATTACATTATGATGACAAAATAATTTGTTGACGGTTTAGCGTCCCATCCTCAAAGCGATGAAGTTTTCCTGTTTCACTGATTTCCTGAGAATACAAGTAGTTTTAAAAGAGTGTCAACACAAAGGTTGGTGAGTTCATAAGAGTTTTGTTTGAAGTAGAAACCGTTTTTCCTTGTAAAATCGATTTAGTTTGATTTCCAGAAAATCCAATATTTTCTTAGTTAAGTATGAATAGAAATAATCCTACATGATGCTGTAATGAACCCTAGAGTAATCCGTAGAGTTCCTCTATAATCGTCCAACATATAAAGTTATATAAGGCTTAACTTAGATAAAACGTTGAATATAGTGGGTCTGCCCTAGGTCCACAACCCAACGAGGAACAGGAGATGAGGCGGGCACCACCAATTCTAGGCCAATCAAGACTAAATTCTTATATGACTCAACATATACGCTCAGCGACTATAGTTGAAGTCTAACAATTTTAGAGGATGTGTAGTTTTAATATCATAATAGCTTTGTATAGAGACCCGACACTTTGTATTTGTACCCATAGAGATAAAAGGTGATTTTAAATCGACATAAAACTCATTTAGGTTTTAAAAATAAAATCCCGTAAACTTATGGATTGTTCCCTATGTGAGCCGTTATAATCATACTATGACTATGTGAACCTGCCACGACGTTCTCAGTGTCGCGAAAAATGAAATGACATTTGTCACCCGTAGACCTGCAGGTCCAACTGTAGCTAGCAGCAAGGTGTGGGGTGTCAATCCCAATATAGATCTATATACAAGTATCACGTTCTCCCTCAAGGAGATTCTGATTATAACTACCAGGAATTATATCCCGCACTCGGACGTACGGGGAGATAGAGAGATAGAGATCGAAAAAAATAGAGAAACTCACAATATAGGATAACAAGTTTACGATAATTGTGTGTGAATATAAATATTTCTTGTATGAATGTACCTTTCTTGTACGAGTGCGTAGAGTGATGTATCATAAACTATACCTATTATAGTTTATCTAAAATGTATGTACTATGTATGAACCCTTTTTATGGAAATGTAACTAGTGTTGTGAATTTATCAAAACATAGATTAACTTTCGTGAAATGTGTGCGAATAGAAATCTTTCTTGTATGAATGTACCCTTCTTGTACGAGTGCGTAGAGTGATATATCATAAACTATACCTGTTATAGTTTATCTAAAATGTTTGTAATATGTATGAATTCTTTTATGAAAATATATTAGTATTGTGAATTTATCAAACTATACCTCTTATAGTCTAATAATACGTGTTCCAAAATGAATGAATAATATTTAATATTTAATATGAATGTCTTAATTCCAGTTCATAATGATAAACTAACATGGAAACACATTCAAATATTAGAACTTATGATTATACACTTTGCTCAACATAATACAAAGTGTTATGATATTTACATGCTGTTGGCTAACTTTAGCCATTCTGCCCTGTATTTGGAAAAATCATAGAAAAATCATACGAAGTCGAAAACTAGATCCGTAAATTTTGAGAGTTCACAAAATGTGTCTAGTTTGCTCATAAATTTTATCTCAATTTATAATGACCTCTAACTTGGGTGAAAAAGTCCAAAATCACAGACTGGTCCGGATTGTTGTTTGAAATGATAGGCAGTTTTGTAAAAATCACCATAAATTGTAGAAAAATCGTATGGAGATGTGCAAGTAGCCATTTTAAAGCTAAAAACTCGAACTATTTGCACCTTGTACAGTTTTGAAAACAAAAATGTTTAAGATGCCCAAGACAGTCCGTGAATGGAGTTGAACTTTTCTGATGAAGGCTGTTAGAAAAATCTAGTTATATTCTTAGTGTTTTAACTTGTATTCCCCCCCTGAAAACTTGAGAAATCATGAAAATGTAGGGGTATGAACTCACCTTGAGTGATTTCAGTAGATGATTGTTTGAAGAATGGAAGTGTTTAATTCAAGAACACTTGGAGATGCCTTGAAGGTTTTCGAGAATCTAACATCATAGTTAGGGAGTTTGTGTAAGCAACCAAAGATTTGAGTAGAATGAAGTGAAATAATAATAGGGAGGATGAATTTTTACTTACTAAGTGTGGAAGAACACTTGAATCCAGCCTTGGATCTCGAAAATTTGTGTAGAAGAGTTTGAGAGAAAAAGTGATGTTTGTTACTTAGTGGAATGCGAGAAATGAGAGAAAATGAGGAGTGTGGTTGATTGTTCCAGCTCAAAAACGTGGGAGTGAGTGAAATTTGAGTGTAAGGGAACATTGAAGTGACATAGGTAAGGTGGGGAGGTATGGCTGGTCATAGAGTGGGTGTGGGGTGGTTGCTTGTGACTTTGATTTTTTTTTATTTTTTTTTTTTTTATTTTTTTTTAACTTGCAAGGCACAATGGAATATATTACTCCTATAAAGGAAATTGACTCAATCAAGGACGATTTCACAATTAAAGTTCGGATCATACGCCTTTGGACTCAAAAGTCAAGAACAATGTCTTATAATTGTCTATATGTGTGTATCTCTTTAAAAATTCTGCAATTTCATCATTTTATGACCCCCATTTGCGAAGTTGAGTCTTTATTTCCAAAAATGCGAAACTCCAGGGATAATATTTGAAATCTTCTGTTTTCTTCCCCAATTCGCATTCTACTGTGAAATACTTCGCATCTTCATTCTTACACCCTTCGCATCCCTTCGCATTAATCACCTTCGCATTTTCATTCTTACACCCTTCGCATCCCTTCGCATTAATCACCTTCGCATTTTCATTCTTACACCCTTCGCATCCCTTCGCATTAATCACCTTCGCATTTTCATTCTTACACCCTTCGCATCCCTTCGCATTAATCACCTTCGCATTTTCATTCTTACACCCTTCGCATCCCTTCGCATTAATCACCTTCGCATTTTCATTCTTACACCCTTCGCATCCCTTCGCATTTTAACCTAATTAATCAAATGCGATTCACAAAATTTTTCATTCCAGATGCGAACACAGTTTAGTTCTTGAACTCTAAACTTGCGAAATCAAAATTTTCATATGTTGAACCCATATGCGAATATTAACCCAATTGACTTCAAATTGATTCATAGATGCGAACACTCGATTGTTTTACTTTCGCAAAATGAGCATCAACAACTCCACAATCGAGTTTTTAAATTCTTGCAACCAACAATTTCATAGTCCTTGACTTCGCGTTTTTCTTCATGAATCATCCCTCAATCATCAATCCAATTGCGAATCAAAAACTCATATGTTCTTGCTTTATCGATTCATCGACCTAATACACAAGGTTTAATAGAGTTGACCGGCTTGACTTGATGACTTGACTTGACTCAAGATTGACGATTGTCACAAATTGACCCGAATATGACGGTTGTCACATCATCCCCCCGTTAAAGGGAATTTCGTCCCGAAATTTGCACTTCGAATGGGGATCCAGGAATTTAGAGGAAAGATGGGGATGACTTTTCGTAGTACAAGAATTTGATTACGGCGAGGAATAACTCGCCCGATGTCACATGATTACTACTATGCATGCTTTAATCGATGCTAGATTTATCATATAAAGAAATTCGGGATTTAAATGTCGATGTTAGAAACACGTACTGATATTTGCGGGCAGTTCCGGAGTGGTTTCTCCCTCGGTGATTGCAAACACCCTCCCGCCACCACCAGCATCTCTTGTTCTTGGGCATTCCCTTTTAAAGTGTCCCGTTTCTCCACACTCGTAACAGGTTGGGCTTGTTCCAGAGCCGGGTACCTGGTTGATAGGTCGTGCTGGTGCCTTACAGAAACGAGCAGGGTGCCCCTCTCTGTCGCAGTTGTTGCAATGCAACTTTCGGCAAGCCCCAGTGTGATGGAAGTTACACTTGTTGCATTTTGGAAGTGTTCCTACGTATGGTTTCATGGGAGTTGGTGTGGTGAGGGTTGTGGCAGCATGAACAGCAAGGATCTGTTGCTTCTTAGCGAGGCCTTGGGTTGATTGATCTTTCTTGTTGTCACAAAACTTTCTTTCGTTGTTCCCTCCTCTTGCTTGGGTATGGGTGGTTGCCATAGTGTCATGGTGGGCATGATGGTCAATGAGTTGTTGTGCTAACTCCTTGGCGCTGTCGAAGGTAGTTGGTCTTGAGGCGAGCACGCTATCTTGAATTTCGGGGGACAATCCCCAGAGGTAACGCTCCAACTTTTTGTCTTCCGGGGTGACCATAGCGGGACAAAGGAGTGCTAGATCACAAAATCGGTTGGTGTAAGTTGTAAGGTCGGAGCCTGCCATTCGGAGATTCCATAGCTCTTGCTCCAGCTTTTGCACTTCACCTCTTGGGCAATATTCCTTCAACATCATCTTCTTTAGGTCCTCCCAACTTAACGAGTTAGCCACTGCAAGCGTAAGCGACTTAACTTTGCCGTTCCACCAAGTGAGAGCTCTTCCGATGAAGGTGAATGTCGCGTACTTGACTTTGCTCGCTTCGGGGCAAGCACAAATCTCAAAGATTGCTTCGGTCCTTTCGAACCATTGAATTAGTGCGAGGACACCCCCTCTTCCATCAAAGGAATCGGGTTTGCCATTTGTGAAGTCCTTGTAAGTGCATTCCCTTGTGCGTCCTGCACTATCCCCGTGGTTAGGGTTTGTGGCTCCAGATCTAGCACCACCATTGCTATTTGTGCCAATTTGTGACATTGCAGCTACCACGGCTGCTGTCACTGCAGCTTGGAACATTTCAGGATCAAACTGGGGAGGTGGCGTTGGAGGTGGTGGCGTTGTGCTGCCCGAAGGTCTGGGTCTTTTCCTTGGTGGCATCGTTCTGTCATGAGTTTGTAAAAAGGAAAACTGATCAGATGGTAAGTTCCTACTAGTAAAGACAAGTCAGTTGTTATAGAATTTGATTTTTCCTGCGTTATTCTTCGATTTAAGAATTCCTTATATATAATTCATAAAGGAAGTCCATATTAATGAACTTCACGAGTTAGTGGGTTTTGTGGTCTCTCTTAGATTTTTCGCGAGTGTGCTCAAGGCGATTGGTGCGGATCGCATGTATTCTCGTTATTTGCATCAACCTCTGCGATACTATGGAGAGTTGTTCTACCCTGAATCTCGTTTCGGGCAACTCTATAGACTAGGATTGGAAAAAATTTATCTGCTGAGTTTCCTTCGTTTATGTTGTAGAAGCTTCGTTCTCTATTAAACGACATATGTTGGTCTTGTTCCTTGCATCCAGGTTTCCAAGCACTCTACCCAAGGAGGCATCGGGCCTTGAAAGCCGGTCAAGGGTTGGGATTCGGAACAAGAGTCATCGGGGTTAAGTTCTCCACTTCAGGGTCGGAGTCAGAACCATCAGCATAGCCTTCAGCTTGGTGACCATCTACAGGGGTTGGGTAATCATTCTCTGGCTCCTCTCCGAGCCATTTGGTATTGTAGTGGTTAGGGTAGTACGGGTCGTCGTGTGGGTGGAATCCAGCCATGATATCTTCGCGAGAAATGGGGATATAAGAAATGATTACGCAAACGTACTAATTTGCTAATTATACGATGATCTTTATCAGGTACTTCAACAAATTGTTTAGTGCATACTAATTATATGTATTCGGGACAGGATAGACCTTCGAATAAGCGACCCTAACTCTAAATCCCCAATCCAACGAGAACAGGAAGTAGAGCAAAGATCCACAGATTCTAAGTCTATGACGTCCTGGATACATAAAATTTTAATGTATCCACTAAGCAACTATTGACCTATTGATAAAGATCTATTTAGTTCTTGCAGATGTAATTTTTAATAATGCCAAAATACCCCTATGGTATTCCATTGTGGTAGTGTTGGTAAGTTTTTAGACTTGTTGCCACATCACAACCATTCTTGGGCATATGCTAATCACTCCTCGGACCAGCATAGTTGATCAGGCTATGCTATTCCCAAGACTGATCATACATCCCCAGGCTTAACTGTGATATCCAACAATCATTACTTTTGTTTTGTCCTAAAATGATGCTGACCTTAGTATGTATGCATGCATGTATACTTTTAACAAAAGTTATTTATTCTTAAAGGTATAGTGGTTTTGAAATCTTAAAATCAGAGACCTTAGTCCCAATGCATTTATAGTTTGTATATCTTAGGTGGTTCGATATACTTAGTTCACTATAAACAATGCTCTGATACCAATCTGTCACACCCCCAAACCAAGGATGGCGGAAACGTCTGGGGGTGGAGGACTTCATGTATAGTATCACAACAACGTGTATAATAGTGCTCAAAGTAAAAACAACCACCATATATATAATTGCAAAAGTTACACCAAAGTATATGTTTACATGTTTCAAAAGCAATTACATTATGATGACAAAATAATTTGTTGACGGTTTAGCGTCCCATCCTCAAAGCGATGAAGTTTTCCTGTTTCACTGATTTCCTGAGAATACAAGTAGTTTTAAAAGAGTGTCAACACAAAGGTTGGTGAGTTCATAAGAGTTTTGTTTGAAGTAGAAACCGTTTTTCCTTGTAAAATCGATTTAGTTTGATTTCCAGAAAATCCAATATTTTCTTAGTTAAGTATGAATAGAAATAATCCTACATGATGCTGTAATGAACCCTAGAGTAATCCGTAGAGTTCCTCTATAATCGTCCAACATATAAAGTTATATAAGGCTTAACTTAGATAAAACGTTGAATATAGTGGGTCTGCCCTAGGTCCACAACCCAACGAGGAACAGGAGATGAGGCGGGCACCACCAATTCTAGGCCAATCAAGACTAAATTCTTATATGACTCAACATATACGCTCAGCGACTATAGTTGAAGTCTAACAATTTTAGAGGATGTGTAGTTTTAATATCATAATAGCTTTGTATAGAGACCCGACACTTTGTATTTGTACCCATAGAGATAAAAGGTGATTTTAAATCGACATAAAACTCATTTAGGTTTTAAAAATAAAATCCCGTAAACTTATGGATTGTTCCCTATGTGAGCCGTTATAATCATACTATGACTATGTGAACCTGCCACGACGTTCTCAGTGTCGCGAAAAATGAAATGACATTTGTCACCCGTAGACCTGCAGGTCCAACTGTAGCTAGCAGCAAGGTGTGGGGTGTCAATCCCAATATAGATCTATATACAAGTATCACGTTCTCCCTCAAGGAGATTCTGATTATAACTACCAGGAATTATATCCCGCACTCGGACGTACGGGGAGATAGAGAGATAGAGATCGAAAAAAATAGAGAAACTCACAATATAGGATAACAAGTTTACGATAATTGTGTGTGAATATAAATATTTCTTGTATGAATGTACCTTTCTTGTACGAGTGCGTAGAGTGATGTATCATAAACTATACCTATTATAGTTTATCTAAAATGTATGTACTATGTATGAACCCTTTTTATGGAAATGTAACTAGTGTTGTGAATTTATCAAAACATAGATTAACTTTCGTGAAATGTGTGCGAATAGAAATCTTTCTTGTATGAATGTACCCTTCTTGTACGAGTGCGTAGAGTGATATATCATAAACTATACCTGTTATAGTTTATCTAAAATGTTTGTAATATGTATGAATTCTTTTATGAAAATATATTAGTATTGTGAATTTATCAAACTATACCTCTTATAGTCTAATAATACGTGTTCCAAAATGAATGAATAATATTTAATATTTAATATGAATGTCTTAATTCCAGTTCATAATGATAAACTAACATGGAAACACATTCAAATATTAGAACTTATGATTATACACTTTGCTCAACATAATACAAAGTGTTATGATATTTACATGCTGTTGGCTAACTTTAGCCATTCTGCCCTGTATTTGGAAAAATCATAGAAAAATCATACGAAGTCGAAAACTAGATCCGTAAATTTTGAGAGTTCAAAAAATGTGTCTAGTTTGCTCATAAATTTTATCTCAATTTATAATGACCTCTAACTTGGGTGAAAAAGTCCAAAATCACAGACTGGTCCGGATTGTTGTTTGAAATGATAGGCAGTTTTGTAAAAATCACCATAAATTGTAGAAAAATCGTATGGAGATGTGCAAGTAGCCATTTTAAAGCTAAAAACTCGAACTATTTGCACCTTGTACAGTTTTGAAAACAAAAATGTTTAAGATGCCCAAGACAGTCCGTGAATGGAGTTGAACTTTTCTGATGAAGGCTGTTAGAAAAATCTAGTTATATTCTTAGTGTTTTAACTTGTATTCCCCCCCTTAAAACTTGAGAAATCATGAAAATGTAGGGGTATGAACTCACCTTGAGTGATTTCAGTAGATGATTGTTTGAAGAATGGAAGTGTTTAATTCAAGAACACTTGGAGATGCCTTGAAGGTTTTCGAGAATCTAACATCATAGTTAGGGAGTTTGTGTAAGCAACCAAAGATTTGAGTAGAATGAAGTGAAATAATAATAGGGAGGATGAATTTTTACTTACTAAGTGTGGAAGAACACTTGAATCCAGCCTTGGATCTCGAAAATTTGTGTAGAAGAGTTTGAGAGAAAAAGTGATGTTTGTTACTTAGTGGAATGAGAGAAATGAGAGAAAATGAGGAGTGTGGTTGATTGTTCCAGCTCAAAAACGTGGGAGTGAGTGAAATTTGAGTGTAAGGGAACATTGAAGTGACATAGGTAAGGTGGGGAGGTATGGCTGGTCATAGAGTGGGTGTGGGGTGGTTGCTTGTGACTTTGATTTTTTTTTTTTATTTTTTTTTTTTTTATTTTTTTTTAACTTGCAAGGCACAATGGAATATATTACTCCTATAAAGGAAATTGACTCAATCAAGGACGATTTCACAATTAAAGTTCGGATCATACGCCTTTGGACTCAAAAGTCAAGAACAATGTCTTATAATTGTCTATATGTGTGTATCTCTTTAAAAATTCTGCAATTTCATCATTTTATGACCCCCATTTGCGAAGTTGAGTCTTTATTTCCAAAAATGCGAAACTCCAGGGACAATATTTGAAATCTTCTGTTTTCTTCCCCAATTCGCATTCTACTGTGAAATACTTCGCATCTTCATTCTTACACCCTTCGCATCCCTTCGCATTAATCACCTTCGCATTTTCATTCTTACACCCTTCGCATCCCTTCGCATTAATCACCTTCGCATTTTCATTCTTACACCCTTCGCATCCCTTCGCATTAATCACCTTCGCATTTTCATTCTTACACCCTTCGCATCCCTTCGCATTAATCACCTTCGCATTTTCATTCTTACACCCTTCGCATCCCTTCGCATTAATCACCTTCGCATTTTCATTCTTACACCCTTCGCATCCCTTCGCATTTTAACCTAATTAATCAAATGCGATTCACAAAATTTTTCATTCCAGATGCGAACACAGTTTAGTTCTTGAACTCTAAACTTGCGAAATCAAAATTTTCATATGTTGAACCCATATGCGAATATTAACCCAATTGACTTCAAATTGATTCATAGATGCGAACACTCGATTGTTTTACTTTCGCAAAATGAGCATCAACAACTCCACAATCGAGTTTTTAAATTCTTGCAACCAACAATTTCATAGTCCTTGACTTCGCGTTTTTCTTCATGAATCATCCCTCAATCATCAATCCAATTGCGAATCAAAAACTCATATGTTCTTGCTTTATCGATTCATCGACCTAATACACAAGGTTTAATAGAGTTGACCGGCTTGACTTGATGACTTGACTTGACTCAAGATTGACGATTGTCACAAATTGACCCGAATATGACGGTTGTCACATTTAGTGTTGAAACTAGCTTGTTTGGTAGTACCGAGGTACTACCAACACGATAGGTGATCTCCATGTTGTCAGAGGAATCAAGAAACTCAACAAAAAAAAAACTACAGAACATGGGAAACATGTATGAAGTCATACTTACAACGACAAGATTTATGGGGGGGGGGGGGTGGAAGCAAAACTATACCATCAGAGGAAGATGTTAATGACGCTCTGCACAAATGGAAAATCAAAGCAGGCAAAGCAATGTTAGGCTTGAAGACTACAAACGAAGAAGGGATGTTGGAGTATATTCGGGAAGAGAACACACCGAAAGAAGCATGGGGCACGCTTGTGACACTTTTCTCAAAGAAGAATGATACGAGACTACAACTTCTGGAGAACGATTTTTTATCAATCTCACAACGTGACATGATGATTGCTCAGTATTTTCATAAGGTCAAGTCGATATATCGGGAGACTACTGAACTAGATCTACAATCGGTCATTGCAGAAGCTCGAATGAAGAGGAACATCATCCATAGACTGATGCCAGAATATAAAAGCTTTGTTACTGTTGTACAAGGGTGGCCCGTTAAACCATCACTTGTAGAGTTTAAGAATTTGCTAGCCATCCAAGAAGCTATGGCTAAGAAAATGGGAGGCATTACGCTGAAGAGTGAAGATGATGCACTTTATACAAGTAAAGGTCGGAGGAATTTCAAGTCATCTTTTAAAGAAGGATACAAAAATACTGACAAAGGGTTTTTAGGGGAGTATCTCAAAAGACTAAAAATAAGAGTTTTTAGGGGAGGAGGTTCAAAGGAAAGTACAACAATTATGGAAAGTGGGGCGACATGTCCAAGGGTTGCTGATTAAAGAAAAAAAAATTGAAAGCAATTTGATGACTTCTAAAAATGAAGTGGATGATGAATGGGATGCCAAGGCACTATATGCCATAGGAGAGAATATGACTAAAAGAGGAAGGATAAAGTTCGAGGAGGCTAGGGCAAATGGAGGATACACCAAGGCATTAGTTGATACTCGTGCATCTTATAATTTCCTTACTGAAGATGAAGCTAGGAAGTTGGGTATTAAATATACCAAAAATCCAGGTTGGTTCAATGTCATCAACTCTTTAAAGAATATTATCATTAGTGTTGTATTTGGAGTACACCTTAAGATACCAGAATGGGAAGACACCATAGACTTGACAGTGGTACATATGGATAACTATTGCGTGGTATTGGGAATGGATTTATTAGATATTGTACGACCCTAGTCATTTGAGAGAGATGATACTAGCTGTATCACTAAGGGTTTAACAATTCATATTATACCCTTGAAGAGAAATAGGATTGAGTCTCGAATCCTATCAACCATACAAGTCGAAAAAGGTATCAAGAATAGTGAGACAAAGTTTATGACAACCTTGAAAGAGGAAGTTGTTCCCTCGAAGATGGACTTTCCAAAGGAGAATGAGAACATGACGTCTAAAAGTTGAATCTTAGACGAAAAGTAGAAGATGTGATGGAGAAATTGAAGGTGAATAAGAAGAAAAGTAAATTAATTTGTTAGAGAAAAGTAGAATCTCTCAACCAAGCAACACTAAATGAGATGATCAGATCAATAAGGGATCATGTCATAACATGTTAATATTGCGGGAATTTTCCAAGGCTTGTGAAAGGACAACCTACATGCTTACAAGTTTTCCAAAGGGAGGGATAATAAAACAAAAGGCAACCATGAATGTCATTGTCAACTACAGAAACAATATACGAAGTAACGGCTGCAACAACTGGGGAAAAACAAAGCATGTGGAAGAGAAAAAGTTTTTAAGGAAGAAGTTAATATGAGACATATCAAGACGACTTATCAAGTACTATATGGAGTTCACAAAGGCTTTAGCACTGAAAAGTGTGAGGGCTTTAATTTTCAGCTCAACATGGTACAACAAATAGGGGCTATTGTTGAGAGAGAGAGAGAGATGGGGGGAGGGGAGTGTGTTGAAGGTCATCATTAGCCCGATGGAGATTTATAGAGTTTATTCCTGTATAAAAAATGTTATAATATTCTAGAATAATCTAGAATATTCTAGAACATAATGAAAGCCTATGGAATATTCTAGAACATATAAGAAGACTTAAGAATATTATAGAATGAGATGGAGGACACTAGAATGTTACGGAACATTATAGAAGATTATAGAAGAAACAAGAATGTCCTAGACTTATCTAGGAAATTATAGAACATTCTAGAAACATATATAAGCATGTTATAGATATAGATTATGGTAGAAGATTCTAGAATAGTAATGAACGTATATAGCTTATAGGAAGATCTAGAAACTTCCTATAGGGATGTGGAAACATCTATAAATAGGTGTGTAACTAATTTCCTCCAAAACAATCCCAACATCCAAGTATCCAAGGAACGCCTCCAAGAAAGCAAAGTATAGTAGTCTATGAAATTGTAAGTTCTTATTAAGTGACTTAGTAAAAGTATTGTTGTTTCTCATATAAAGAGTCGTGTTCAACAACAGCTACATGAGATGTGTAAACATGTTATGGATAGAAGCCAAGGCCAATTAGTTGATATCACTATTATGGAATTTGGTGATAATGAGCTTCTTCGGTATGCTGCTGATAGGTATGTTAGCTTATTGAAAGTTATTGTGCATTCATGCTTTTGTATGTTAATCGGTTTTGTTGCTTAAAAAAATAGATCAAGTCAGCTAAGGTCTTTTGGAATCTCATTTTGTTACAATGATGCATATGAAAGTTGGACCAGAGCTTTGAGGAAGTTTGCATTGTTAGAGGAACTGAGTATCTACATAACAAATATCCCGAAAGAAGCTATTGAAACTGATGGATGTTATTACCCCTTACTAAAAACAATGAAATTGAATGACACCCCATTGAGATATGGGGAACACCCAATGACTCGTAATGAGATAGCAATAACTATAAGAGTGAACTTACTCGAGTTAAGAGACCTTGAACTATTGGAAACAATCTCACAAATATTGGGTTGGACGTGATTCTTGAGGGATGTCATCACCTTGAATCACTTGACTTATGTATGTGCATGTACATTGGTCTTGAGGAAGGAGAGTCAATCCGGAAAAATGTTTGGAGATGATAAAATGTGTAAAACTACCCAAAGATTCTCTTCAAGGATGTGTGTGTGTGTGTGTGTGTGTGTGTGTATATATATATATATGGAATTTTTACCCGACTATGATGCATGTATCCGAGTCTGGTTTGGACTGATGCTTGATGAGGATTTACCAAACTCTGATGAGTTGAAGGAGCCGCTATTGTACATGTTATGATAATCTTTTTGGCAGTGTTACAGTTTTTAATACCATTCTTTTAAAAGATATAATTTTGATATTGAATAATCTGATAGGTTTTGTTTGGTAAGATATAAAATGGAATTTTGAATTCCATTCTTTTATAATATATATATATATATATATATATATATATATATATATATATATATATATATATATATATATATATATATATATAGAGAGAGAGAGAGAGAGAGAGAAAGAAAGAAAGAAAGAAAGAGAAAGTTAGCTTCAAATATGGATTGACAATATTTGGTATGTACTTAACCCGGTTGTGCATGGTCCTTTTGGGTTGCCTTCAACAAAGCAACTTGATAAGATGATTTATGGAGAAAGAGGATTAATTATGATTTATTAATATATTATATGAATAATATATTAAAGGAAAAATCATATTGTTTAATTAATATTAGTCAAGAATTAATTAAGAATTAGTTTTGTGACTAAAAGACATTAATTAAACTTAGGGGACTGGAATTGTAATTATAAGATAGTTGCAATTGGGCTATGGATCACCTTGGAACATAGGTTGGACGAATTCTATGGGAAGCCCATAAAGAAATCGTCCAAGGGTTGTTCTAAAGGGAATCCATGGGCTGCTTAGGGCCTAAGCAGTCAAATTAGGGTTTCCTAGGTGATAACCCTAATTTCCTCACTATATAAGGACCTATATAGCCCCAAAAACGTGTGGAACTCCCTTGGAAGAACCCTAGGTCATTTTTGGTGCTCCTCCTCCTTCTCATAAGTCATTCTCGTGCTTGTGGTGTTTGTAAGCCATTAGAGGATTGACCCATGTGACTCTAAGCTCCAAAGACAAGGAGATTCAAGCCATTGAAGAAGAGGTAATCATCTAGATCTATATTTTTATGTCTATTTTGAAATATATCACTAGATCTAGGGTTTATAAGTCTTGGATGAATTGCATGTACAATAGAGAAACCTAGATCCAAGCTTTAGGGTTTGCATGAGCACATAGGATGTTCTTTTGTATAAAACCCATCAGTTTGATAATATGAATACGTTCAATCTTACATAACTATTGTTATTATCACACATTCTTATTAATTAAATCGTCTATAAGGTTATTATAGACTTTTCATTAATATTCTCATTGTGTCAGAATGTTTATTGAGTCATATTCTCTAAGAATGAAAATGAGTGAAAAACGATGCGTGAGAATAAACTTGAATAAGAATTAGTAAGAATGAATGAAAATAACGATATTTGTGTGAGATTGAACGTATTCACATTACTAAACAACTTATTCTCTAATTAATTCTTATAAAATAACATTATCCACACGTCCGCGCAATAGTTGTTCATCGACATTATAACTTAGCCATATATATTTGTCATTTTTTTGAAAAGTAACTCATCTAATATGACCAAAATTTTCTTATATCGATTCTTTTAAATTATTATTATTTTTTAATATTTATTAAACTCTTATCTGTTCAAATCTATATATTTTTCTTGAATTTCCACATTATATATATATATATATATATATATATATATATATATATATATATATATATATATATATATATATATATATATATATATATACCCTAATAAATAAAGATAATTTGGTCAAATATCAACTTCTTATTATATTTGGCACATGTTATTTTCTTTGAATTTTAAAATTATTTTTTTTCCACTTATCATTTTTGTTTTTTTTTTTTTTTCATTTTTATTCAACTCCCATCTATTAAATGTCACCTCTTAGTAATGAATGTGAATTAATGTGTATAGTAAACCTTTCACATATATATATATATATATATATATATATATATATATATATATATATATATACCGACGGTTACCCAACGGTTAGCGGTTTCAAAAAACTAATAACCGGAACCGGAACCGCATAAGACAACAAAACTTTGGGAACCGGAACAGTGTAAGGCGGTTCCGGTTTCAGAACCGGCGGTTCCATGGCAGTTCCGGTTCCTAAAACGGGTACTCTGTTCCGATGGTCACCCCTAATCTTAGCCATCTAAAAACATGTTAATGTGTCTTCCGACAATGTAGTGGGAACCGGCTATGTGGAAGGGGACCTAATAAATGAGATTTACCAGAAAAGTCTCAAAACTATTAGACATTAGTGAACAAAAAATTGAATTCAAGGTAAAACCGTACAAAAATGTCAAACTTTAAGGTTTTCATGTAAAAGCCCTTGAAAGAATATGAAACATTCATTGGGTGATAGATCTTATAAGTTATAATGCTCATGTTTCCGATCCGCTGGCGAGAAAGTTGGGCTTGGAAACATTGGGTCACGGGTTGCCACAAGACTTTAGGCCATGGGTTGCATAATCTCATTCACCCAAATGCACAAAAAAACTACTCCACTCCATTCACTATCTATCCGAATGTCCTCCAGCAAGTTTCCAATTGTAATGCCCTCATAATTTGTTCTCTGTTGTGCAACGATCAATTATACCTATCAGTATATCACCAACACGTGTAATTTCACTTTTAACTTCTTTTATTAATACCCTAAATGATTCTTAATAGTAAATTAGATAATAAAAAAAACACTACAACAAACCAACATGCAAATATCAACATATAATCATAAAGTTGATCTTTTCATATCAAGACCCCAAACGAAACACTTGACATCATCATAAAAGATTTGTGCCTTTTGGGAATCGAAGATTTGTACACCATGGTACCCTTCATCGTCAAATTTCCTTGTCACATGCACCCCAAAAGCCTCCAACATATTAGCAAACTCTTTTTGTCTATCAATTAGTGGGTCTCCATTGTTACCTAAGATCAGACATTTTGGTAAATGTATGATCTTTTCACTTCGAGATCTGTTTAGATCTCGTAATGGATTACAATATTCATGGTCTCGATCACTAGCTTTGGGTAGTGCGAGAGACCACATGAGATCATTAGCCATCAAAGGGACTATACGGTCATTCACCAGTCGAAGTTCTGATTCAGTGCGCTTCACCCCACCAAAAAACGGTTGGTTCATTATGAGCCCTACGATCTTTATTGGATTAAGATCAAGATCAAGGGCACGTAAGCCAGCATTGTATGCTATGTTTCCTCCTGAGCTATCTCCCATCAAGTATACTTTAGAAAAGTCAGCGACCTCAATCAACCGCTCATCACAACCGTTGATCTGTAATGCCTGGTCACGCACCCACAACACCGCCTCCATGGCATCATCATACGCCGCCGGGAGACGGTGTTCAGGAGCAAGGCGGTACTCGACGGAGATCACAATCGCCGGAGACTGGGCGGATATGGCGGCACATGAATTGTGGAAGGGAAAAGAGGTGGCGCTAAAGAGAATAAATCCACCACCGTGGAAGTAGATAATGATCGGGAGTTTTCCGGTGATGGTTGTCGGTGGTGACACAGGGCGGAAGAGGCGGATGAAGGTGGTGTTGCTGGTGTTAAGTGGTATATCTTTGGAGAGAGCGAGTTGGGAATCAGCTGTGAGTTGTGGTGTTGCAGGGGAGGATGGAAGGGGGGCAAGTCGGGTCAATGACCCATCGGGGTTTTGTGTGATTTTTAGGAATTTGTAAGGATCCGACTTGGATTTTGGAACAGCCATGGCCGTAGACACTTTGAAAGTGTGTCTTGTTAATGAGTTTATAATAAAGAGTAGGTGTACCTAATATATAGTAATAAATTAATAATATAATGTTATTAAATAAACGGATTTCAAAGGTTTCATATAATAGATAAAATTGCAAAAATGGTCCCTGTGTATGCATTTTTTTTGAGGTTTTAGTCCAAACCACGCATTTTTTGGATTGATGGTCCTTTTAAGCTAGTTTCATTGCGTTTTTGGTCCCCCTAAATAGTGGAATGACGGTAATACCCTTATATTATTTATTTTTCATTTATTTTTCATTTCTTTCATTTTTTTAAATCTAAATACTTATTTATTTATTTAACTAATTAAAAAAATAAATCTCTCTCTCTCTCTCTCTCTCTCTCTCTCTCCGGGTCATATACCCATTTCTTTCTCCCGTTCCTGATTTCAACGAACAAGAAGAGGTTGTGCTACCTCCAACAATCTGGAGATAGCCACCGCACCACCTGCTAGCCTCCATTCGACTACCAAACTCCACCGTGAACCGCTACATCTCCGCCCACCATAGAACCATTCTAGCCTCACCCCATCTTTTTTCTTTTCTGTTGATCTGAGCAGCCCCAAACAAACCCCAATCCTTGCTCCTTCTTTTCTTTTCGATCATCGTTGTATTGGGAAGATGGAAGCAACAGAGTTGATGTGCTACCACTACTTGTCGTCGTTTCAGCACCCATCAACGTTGTTGTCTCCGACCACCTGTCACCGCCCACATATCCAGATGCAAGTATCCAGTGGGATGACTATAAACCCAAAAGAAACTTGATTTGAGCTGCTGCAAACTCTAAAGTTAGGGTTTCTTAGCGGCTAGGGTTTTTATTTCTGAGGGTTAGGATGTGAGTTTCTTCTCGTCTGTTAAGCCTTTGACGAGGTTGTTACCATCGATTAAGGGGGTCAGCAGAGTAGTGGGTGAAATGGTGAGTGTTTGGTGGTTCTACACGATCAGAGGGAGGCGTAGAATGGAGGGGCTGCGAAGGTGGTGATCGGTAGCCTCCTTTCTTCGTCGGTGGAATAGTGGGTGAGAAATTACCAATTAAATTTGGGATTTATATGTATGTTTGTGTTGAATTTTCTAATCTTCATATGGTTTCTAGATATTCATTTTGTTCATCTTTCTATGTATGTGTATGAATTTGTAAGAGAGACAGATGGTAGGGGTTTACCAATATGATAGATCTAAAGTTTGAATTGTAGCTTTGAAAATTTTGGTTCAAGTTCATGAGATCTAGAAATTTTGGAAATTTTGTTTGAGTTAATCAGATCTGGAAAGTTTGATTTAAGTTCACCAGGAGGAAAAATCGATCTCATGTGTCTGTTAATTTGATATTGTGTATATATGTGTGTTCATCTGATATGATTTACGTGGATATGGAGGTGGTGGATTGTAATGGTGGTGGGTTGTAGTTGTGGCAAATGGTGATCGAACAGTGGTGGCGGCGAAGATGTTCTTGAGTGTTCTAAAGGAAGAAGAAAAAGAATGGTAAGAAGATGGGTCTAGGATGGATAACATGAGAGAGAGAGAGAGAGAGAGATTTTTATTTTTTTAATTAGTTAAATAAATAAATAGTATTTAGATTTAAAAAATATGAAAGAAATGAAAAATAAATGAAAAATAAATAACATAAGGGTATTACCGTCATTCCACTATTTAGGGGGACCAAAAACGCAATGAAACTAGTTCAAAAGGACCATCAATCCAAAAAAGTCGTGGTTTGGACTAAAACCCCAAAAAAATGTATACCACAGGGACCATTTTTGCAATTTTGTCTATATAATATAACACAAATTGACCAATTCATATATATATCGAAATTATCATCCCTGCATAATGTATGGTTTCTTTAGAAGGCCAAAATGATTTGGTTAAGTATTTTATTTTGGGATTTTCTAATATGTGCTCTAAGGGCACATATAAAAAGTATTAATTATGAAAAATACTACCATAATTAAATATTAAATGCATTATTTATAGAAGTTATTAATGAATTTTACATTTAAAACCAACAACTTCTTGAAGTATACTTGGAACTTTAAAGATGGCATTTATTTCAACAACATTTACATGTGGCACATGATTGTCATAAAGTGTAAACCAGGACGGAATTAAAACAGAAAACAAAAATATTAAAAATGGAAACCGAATTAATGTAATTAATTAGAGGTAGCATCCGATGTTGCGGAAAATATGTATTTACAATAGGTAACATATAACTACATTAAGATTAATGTTAATTACAAATAATAGTAAAAAAATTTATTTGTAAAAATAAATATTATCTTAAAAAGAAGTTGTATGGTACACATTTGTGTCAGCATCTTTGACGGTTAGACTATCCGGAGTGAGCCATTGACGACGGTATTATGCGCGTTATCGACGTGAACACCACCCCAAGGGTGGCCTGGGGACACGACCGTTGTTGGTCGTGATCCGAACAACGGCTTACCACAGTTCTCTTTGTATATATTTCTTTTCTTTTCATCTCTCTCTTTTAAATGTACAACACATAATACTTTGGGGTAAAGTTATAAAAGTTGATGAAGAGTGGTGATCATTTCCTAAGTGTGGTGGGAAATTGGTAAGCGGTGAAGTGACAACATTTTTGAAATGGTCAAGATATTTGGATGATGGTTTGATGACCGATTTTCGAAAGATGTTTAGGTGGGAGGAATGCCTCTAAAATGATGGCTTCTTCGCTTTTCCTTCTAGTGACAGACAAAGAGTGCTACATTAGTGACATACATCGTGATCCACGTTTGAGTGTGGCAATAACTAAGGGACTATTTGTTTACCACTTAATATCTCTTAATAAAAGATACATATACATATGTAAAATTCAAACTTGTTTTTTTACCTCTTAATTTATTGTCTCAATATGAATAAATGCACTAACGGAAACATATGTAGAAGCCCATCTGAAAAGAAAAAAAAAAAGACAGCCCTAGCCCTAAGTGTTCTATTCATTTCTCTCATCCGTTTCTCTCGCTCTCTACCCTCACCATTAGGGGTGTCATAAAAAACCAAAACCGAATAACCAAACCGAACCAAATGATGTTTGGTTTATTTGGTTTGAGTTATTCGGTTTAACCAAAACAATGAAAATATAACCAAAACCCAAACCGAATAGGTATCCTTATATATATATATATATATATATATATATATATATATATATATATATATATATATATATATATATATATATATATATATATATATATATATATATTAGTTGCTAAGGTTTTCATGACTTTTTTAGTTATTAACAATTATAAAGTTATAGTTGTTCCATATTTTGTACGAAAACCAAAAACAAATTAACAAAATAATCTTTAATCGTACGATTAAAATTATATTGATCTATTTTGAAAACTTGAATATAGTATTTTATATATTAATGTAGTTTCTTTGTTTGGTATATTTTGTTAAGTCCTTTTTTCTTTAAGTTTAATATTTATTTTTACATGCTGAATTTTATTAGATTTAACTGTTAAACCGAACCGAATAAACCGAAACCGGTTAAACCGAATCTTATTTGGTTCGGTTATGGTTATATTTAAAATGTAAAAAAACCAATAAAACCGAACCGTTTTAACCGAAAACCGGAAAACCAAACCGAATAACACCCACCATCGCCATCTCCGAACGTCGCCACCCTCCTCATCGCCATCTCCAACTGTCCCCACAACAAGATTATGTTTCTCTTGTTAGCAAGCAAAAATTCTAAACATAAATATTCTTCATTTATAATCGATTGATTTCTAAAATATATGGGTGGATTTCAGTTGTTTTTTGTGTTCATTTTGTTGAGATGGGTTGATTTTTGAAATATAAGTTGCTGATTTTGTTGATTTCTAAAATATATGTTTATGTACAGTTGAATTTTGTTGCTGAACTTTGGTGATTTTGTGTTTATGTGGTGAAATATATTACTTAAATGTGTTCCTAGTTGCTGATTTGCTCTTTTTTATTGAAAACGTGTTACTAGTTGCTAATATAAGTTGTTGATTTTGTTCATTTGCTGAAATCTGTTGCTGATCCTGTTGTTATGTGTTAAATTGTTGTTGATCTTGCTAATTTTGTTGGTTTATCTGATGTTTTTATGTGAATGTGTATGTATATAAAAAGATTGGTTAAATGCAAGAAATAATAATTAACGTATGTTTATGTTTCTTGAATTTAAACCATTATATTTTAAAAGTAAGATGTTATAATTAGGTATACTTTGAAAAGGCTGCTAATTATAGTATTGTACTTTCAAAGTACAATCCTTTAATAAGAAAAAGGTTAAAAAAGTTGAAAGGATAAAATAGTCTACCACTACTTTCTTTGCTTCAATCTGATGGCAGGTGAGTGAATAAGGTTGGTGAATAGAACTTGATGGTGTTGTGAAGGCTATGGTGATGATGATAAAGTTCAATGACAGGTGGGTGCTTGGTGATTGTATGTTCAAGAATCAAAATGATTCTAAACATTATTTCATGTAAGCCTTGTATGGGGTGCGAAAGTACATAAAACGGAAGTGTGATTTTGTGGATATTGAGTGCCAAAATGATGTGTACTATATGGCACCACTACTTCGATACTATTCCATTTTAATACTGACTTTCTATGTGCAACAAACATATTCTAGGCTATAAAACATTAAAACTTGAGCTAAAGTGTAACAAAACTGGAGGTCCTTGAGCCTAACATGTAGCTAACACGACAAAGTAAATATAGGAAAAGGAAAATCAGCTAAATTAAAGTTTATACAAGAGAGCTATGAGCTATGAGTTTTTAAAACTAAAAAACATTATGCACAAATTCTAATTAAAAAAAAAAAAAAAAAACCATATCTAGAAAATTTAAGCTTTCAAGTAACTTTGTTGAGGACGATGCAACTGAGGCTATATTTATCCAAATTTGTTGATTATTGAGCCTAACATATAAATAATACATAGAAAAAGATGCATGAAGAAGAAGTTCCCCAAGTTGAGGAAAACTTTACGCATGTCTAGTAAAAAAAAAAAAAAAACTAAAATCTGGAAATTTTATATTTTCAGGTGCCCATGTTTAAGACTATGTAACTCGGGGAATACATCTCTAATTCAATTGATTCTTTGAGTCTAACATGTAGCCAAGTCAAATAAGAAGTTGCAAGAAGAAGAATCAAACCCGCTTCAGATTCAAGTTCATACGAGAGAGTTATGAGTGATTAAAGTTGAAAAAAAAATGCACAAATTCTGGTTCAGTTCCAATAAATTCCTGAACCCGAAGCACCGAGTTTCCAAAGTTTCGAGAACCGTTTTGCTTGATTCGGAGGAACCGACACCGACCCACATGTATGTTTCCGGTACCGGTACAAGTTCGGTACCCATTTTACAAAACACTATTATTATCTTCGATTTCATTCAATTTTTCGGGATTTTGAAATTATACTCACCTGAATCAAGTTAAGTATCAATATATTCTTGATCTCGGCGGTGTTTTAATTCCTTGTTGCTTTGGTCGTAATTGTTCTATAAAACGAGTAAGGTATAGAAACCACAGGGACCAAACGTATGGTTATTTTGATAGTCGTATCATATCACTTTTTGCAAACCAAAAATTCCAATCTTAAAATGCTGTCTTAATTCTTTGATTTTTGGTTGGGAGAGGACAGAAGCTAGAAAGTTGGGATTTTTGGGTTGGAAACCTTGGGTCAAACTTGAATATACTTGTAACAAAATCACCCCAACTACTTTTCAATCTGATTAACACTGTATATTATATATGTTTTTTTTTATGTATGACTTCAGTTCAACTTTTTTTATTAAGAAATAATAAAAGATGATAAAACACCTATTACATAACTATCGATATAAGTACCAAGTGCATATGTTATAATATAATACATTTTGTTTCGTATAATAACAAAAAACTACAATGAAAACAAAATCATTACAAAATAACACCCTCAACTTTCCAATGTTTCCAATGGATCATAAAGCTGACACTTTATCATCAAGAGCCCAAATAAAACTCTTGATATCATCATACAAGACTTGTGCCTTTTGGGGATCGAAGAACTCTACACCATGAAACCCTTCTTCATCAAATTTCTTTATCACGTGCACCCCACGTGCCTCCAACATATTAGCAAACTCCTTTTGTCTATCAACTAGTGGGTCCCCACCATAACCTTTGATTAGGCATTTTGGTAGACGTACAATCTTTTCATTTCGATATCCATTTTGATCATGTGATAGATTACAATATTGATGATCTCTCTCGCTTCCTTTTGGGAGTGAGAGAGACCACATGAGGTCATTCACCACCAAAGGGATAATAGGGTCATTTACTAGTCGAAGTTCTGATTCGGTACGATCGACCCCACCAAAAAAGGGTTCGTTCATTATGAGCCCTATAATCTTTATCGGATCGAGTTCAAGATCAAGTGCACGTAAACCCGCGTTGTACACTATGTTTCCTCCTGCACTACTTCCCATCAAGTAAACTTTAGAAAAGTCAGCGTGGTTTGTCAACCACTCATCAGAACTGTTGATTCTTAAAGCCTGGTCACGAACCCACAACACCGCGTCCACGGCATCGTCATATGCCGCGGGGAGACGGTATTCCGGGGCAAGACGGTACTCAACGGAGATCACGATCGCCTGAGAGTGAGCAGACATGGCAGCACATGAATTGTGGAAGGGCAAAGAGGTGGCGCTAAAGAGGATAAAGCCGCCACCGTGGAAGTAGATAATGATTGGGAGGTTCTTGGTGGTGTTTGTTGGCGGTGACACGGGGAGGAAGAGGCGGATGAAGGTGGCGTTGGTGGTGTTTAGTGGTATGTCTTTGGAGAGAGTGAGTTGGTTATCGGATGTGAGTTCGGGTGTTGCGGGTAAGGTTGGAACCCGGGCAAGTCTGGTTAATGACCCATCCGGGTTTAGTTTGAGTTTAAGGTGCTCGTAAGGATCCGAAATGGATTTTGGATCAGCCATTGTTTGTGGATAAAAGAAAGACATGTTGTCAATATATATAAGCACACCTAGTTAGTGTGAAAGTGTGTGTTTTTATTAACGAAGGTTGAGTAGTTGCCCATAAAATATTTAATGTACGATGTAGACAAGGCATCATGTTGCACTATTAGGCGAGTTGTGGCCACAATGGTTTAAAATGATTAAATGAATACCTTTTAGTACCAATTAAAAAGGGTATTTACGAGCTTTACGTACAAAACGAAATTTTATTTTATTTTTGTGCAAATTTATAACAATTAATATATTAAACGTTATAAAAATAATATCAAAACATGATATTTTAATACTCCGTATTTTTGAATAATCGATTTCAAAAGTTTTATGTATTTTTAGGGATGTTGATTTAGATCAATGTTGTAAAAATCGTTAGGCGGTGATCAGACGGTCGATTAAGATTAAATGACTAATCGGTCTAGGAGATGATTAATCGACGCTTAAACGGAGATCCTTAATTGTAATAAAATTTCTTTTTTAAAAATTAAATATTACATATATCCTAACAAAATAAGTAAATAATCATGAAACTTTGACATATCCAGTCATCTAAATATTTAATTTATCATATATAATAATTTCTAAATTAATTGGGGGATCTTTTAAGTAGTTTTAGTCATCAATCATCAAAATTTAGTCACTAAATATCATAAATTTGATTAATTGATTTTTTTTTTTTTTTTTAAATTTGACTGTCTGGCCTTTTTACTGGCTTATACTACCTACGATCGCCCATTACTGCATAGGTCCTCCTAGAACCGCCTACAACCGTCCATAACCAACTCCGTCTAACTCGATCGATTAACATTAATTGTAGACAGTAAAAAGGTCGTCTAGCGTCTAGATTCCGCCTATACCGATTTTTACAACACTGGTTTGGATTAATTGGTTCAATCCAATCTCATCAACTGAATGCAATTTGATTTGGTTTTCAAAATACGGATCCGAATAATACAAACTAAATTTAAATATGATCTAATCCAACAACATTACTACTTGGCTGGATCAGTTTTTGCAATTCGGTTTTCAAATGAAACTAATACAAATTATTTATTTGTGAATTAGAATATATAAACAACTATTAAGAAAGATATATTCTAATTAATATTTCATAGATAATTGTTTTTTAGTGGAAGTATATTATTATATTGGATGAAACTGTCTAATCTATTAATAAGAATTTAGTAATTGTATAAACGATTAAAAATATATCTTAAAACAAAATAATATAAGTAAATAAAGAACAAATTGTTATTCGATTTCTTGGATTGTTTGGTTCTTATTTTATAAACCAAAACTAATCCAAAATAATAAATCGGATTTGCTTAAATAAATCTAAAAATTTAAATATTTGAACCAAATAGTCTGGTCCAAATTGTTCAATTGAACAATTCAATTTATTCGATTAATAAACCTGTATTTTAATAAAGTTTAGGCAACTTTGAACACATTTAATATATTTATCTTCAAACTAAAAAAAAAAGTTTGAATAAGAAAATTGAAAACAAAATAATTCAAACTATGATAAATAGGCAAAATTTTCGCATCACTATAATACATAATATTGTTGGCACTTGGAAGAGATGGTAGCCACACACTAAAGATGTTATTAATCGTTCAAATTATTCAATTGAAGAATTCAAATTATTCAATTTGAACAATTAAGTTTATTCGATTAATATACAACTTATGTATTTTAATAACGTTTGGGCAACTTTAATATATTTATCTTCAAACTAAAAAAATAAGTTTGAGTAAGAAAATTGAAAACAAAATAATTCAATCTATGATAAATAGGGCAAAGTTTTCGCATCCACTATAATACATAATATGGTTGGCACTTGGAAGAGATGGTAGCCACACACTAAAGATGTCATCAATTTCCTAACATGTATATGAATATGATTGACATTTTGGATAGCGTTGGGACCTCATATGTACTCATTATTTACATGGTCATGTACTCATGTTGTTGAGCAATTTTTTCCAAGATCAATATACAAAGTTAAGGCTGCCTAATTTTTTTTTTTAAAAATCCATTTCTAGATCATGTGTTGTGAAAAGCATTTGTACGTTGCTTTCAAGTGATTTACACAAATATTCTCATCCATACATCGCAATAATATCCACATAAAACATATCTAAATTTTCATGTGAAGTTCCTATAGACATTTTCAAGTACTCATAGTAAGTGTGAGAAACTATCCAACATACAAGTTGACATATTGAAGACGTACACTTCTGTAATGAAATAAAAGACATTTTTCCTCTACCATCTCATAGTATTCTAAAATATGGATGTTGTCTTTTCATATCTTGAACAATTCACAAGAATAGTTCTCTTCGCATATGGAATCTTGATTTAAACTTCTCAACTCTACGTCGAGAAATGTTAGCTAAGTAATCTTCCATGAGATGATCATGTACAAGTGTTGCGTCAAAATTTATGTTGATATAATTTCGTGTATATGTCAGCCCCTCTTGAACTTACAGTATCACCAAAGAGAATGAACATAGTTGGAGCCATTGTTGATACAAAGTTAATGGTACCCTCAAATTAATGCACCCGTGAACAAATCATCGTATGAGCTCGATGACAAAAAAAAAAAAAAAAAAAAAAAAAAAAAAAAAAGCAAAACTAGATTATTCTGAATCCATTTTACAATCATATATTTTTTTAAAAAAAATTAGTTATCACAATACAATAAGCGAGAAAGCAAACGATCTACAATCGTAGATGTGAAATATAAAACATTTTAAAATGTAAAAAAAATATCTGAAAAATGAGAAAATTGAAAAATATCTATAATTTTTAAGACATTAAAATAAAACAAATAGTCGTTGTCACCTCCAACATCGTGGTACAACCACGCCCAATTGGTGTGAAATTCTTGTAGTGTTAGCATGACAGTGTGTGCTCACTTGTTGTCAAATAGTCATATCAGCTACACCACCCTATCCGAATCCACTCCCTTCATTCTAAAATAAGCGAATTAAAAGGATGTTGTTTTGCATACCCCCTAATATGCCGAAGATTTTTGGTTCTATCAAAACCGCTATGATCGAGCTCTTTGACGATTGATATGATGCTCTTTTGGATGATGTTATTGTTGCAGCTACCATGGTTGTTTCTGTTGCGGGAGTTCTAGGGGAGAGGTCTTTTTAGTACCGGGACTTCAACAATACGAAACTCCCGGATTTTGATAGGGTCAAGGACCCGATTGTGGCGATGAGGTGGTTCTCTGATGTGGGGGGTCGTTTCTTTACATGTTGTTTCTCTGCTAACCAGAAGGTCAAGCACGCCCTAAACTTTCTTCAGTCGGGTCCAAAGGATTGATGGAGATTGGTGAGTAGCTCTTACACTGTAACACCCTGTTTTGGAAAGTACTTGGTTGGGGTCTCGGAAGCCAAAGGGTTCGGGGCGATTTGGTCTTTTATGGGTCCCGAGTTTTATCCGGAAGGTTTTAAACTTGGGGGTGTGGATAGGAGCGTAGGGCTTCCCGCCACCTTTTCGTGGATATAAAGTTCATCGGAAACGGACTTAGAATGAATGAGTTATGGATCTTTGAAGTTATTGTCAATTTTAGCCCCTAATGGAAATTAGTGACAAGAAGATCCCATACATGTGAGGTGGCCAGCACAAGAGTACGCCCAACGTACGAGGAGTACACCCAACGTGCGCTCAGAGTCACTAAACCCTAATTTTTCGGGTGTGCCACTAGATAAAGAACATTACACCCTCAAGGGTCTAAGGCACCAAGGCCGGCCCATACCAATGGATCTAAGGCACCAAGGCCGGACCATTTTATGATAATTGGTATACATGTTGTGTAAAGGTGTGTGGCATGACAATGCATTGATACGTGGTAGAGATAACTTTTACAGCTAATGGTAGAGATAGCCTTCAGGGCTAATGGTAGAGATAGCCTCCAGGGCTAATGGTAGAGATAACCTTTATGGCTAAGGGTAGAGATAGAATTTGTGGCTAATGTTAGAGATAACTTTATAGCTAATTGATATGCATTATTTGGTAAAGATAGCTTTTATAGCTAATTGATATGTATTATGTGGTAGAGGTAGCTTTTATAGCTAATTGATATGTGTTATGTAGTAGAGATACCTTTTATAGCTAATATGTTATGTAGATTGTGTGTTTGGTATGCTCTGGGGAACTCACTAAGCATTAGCTTACAGACTGTGGATTTGTTTTAGCTACTTCATATCCCAAGGGTAAGGGCAATGCGTGATGGTGCAGCGTGCACTCTCTATCAGGCGTTTTCAAGGGACACTCTGATGTTTGGAATAAAAGTTGTATTTGACTTATGTTTTGAAAACAATTATAAATGGATTTCTTAATGTATGGAAATGTGTTTGCATAATCAAAAATGAAAAATTCCTTTGTAAAAATTGGGTCGTTACAAGTTGGTATTAGAGCATTGGTTTGAGGGATTCGGGCACACTCTTGAGTGTGTCAGGACTCAAACTAAAGAAATGGTAAAATTGTTTTCAAAAGTAACATAAAAGGGTTTTAAAAGAAATGAAAAGATGAGAGCGCAACGTGCGTGATTAGCCAAGCCAAGTAAGTAGTTCCCCAATATGTTAGCCGTGTTATACTGATACTTGAGCTTTGTTGATTATATGGAACTTGCCATGTGTATGCATTTAAAATTTTATACGGATAGGAGCTTATAGCCATAGAATGATTAATTTGGCCTTATTTCCTATTCCTTGTTTGGTTGTTGTCCTAGGGTAGAATCTTTTATTCGAAAGTCTATTTGATCCTTTTTCTGTGTACAACTTGCATGCATAAAGTCGACCAATTATGATTGGTATGATTGATATGAGTAGACTAAATCTTAGGAAAGCCTGAGATTGATGTACACGATAGTTGTGGGATATGGTTTGGTTTTGGGACAAATTGGAGTTATCAGGTAGAGTAGTGGGGAAAGGTAAAGGTAGGTGTGGAAGGTAGCATTGGGCCCATACTACTGGAAGCACAAGACCTGTACCCGAACCAATGTTAGATCTGACGACTTCAAGGAAGACCAATGTGGGAAGATCCCTTATATAGAAATCATGATCGTGATGATTTATGACATTTCAGTTCAGCATGGTGGTGACACAATTTGGAGCAGTGGGACCAGGATAGGGATCTGGATCTGGGGCAGGATCAGGCGACACTACCGATGTGATTGACGAGAGGTTGTGCGAGCTTATTGCAGCTGAGGTTACCAGGGCCATCCTTGATGGTACCCTAGTCATTTCTGGGATGGTCAAGGAGGGCATGATGGAGATCATGGAGGAGAGACTCGGGGCATTCAGGGCTGAGATTGTTGCGGATCAAGTTGGGGCTTGAACTCCCTTATTTAGGGAGTTCAAGGCGTGTGGGGCGCCAGAGTTTTTCGAGGCCAGGGACCCCATTATTAGCCGACGTTGGGTGGCGGATATCGAGAATGCCGAGCGCATGAGTTCTTACCCAGATGCAGCAAAGATGGGATTTTCTTCTTGTATGCTGAGAGACAGGTCCCGAGATTGGTGGGGCGAGATTACGAGTCGGGTGGGGTGATTGATGTCGTTGTCTCGGTCAAAAATAAACCTTACACACACTAGATAGTTAGGGTAAGTAAGGGTCCATTCCATGAGGAGTTTGTGGTCAAACTTTGTGTAAAAATAATCAACAAAAATATATTATTTGCAATGGTCACGAAAAAGAAATCAATGATCAAATAAAAAAACTTGAAAATTTGTTAATTAAAACAAAAATCTCAATGAGAAAACTAGAGTACTCCCGCTTCGGTTACAGACAATTTAGGTTCACACACTTTCTTCCCTAGAATCCTAATTCAGTTACTTAGATGCAATTAGGGTTTATTAACTTGTAAAACATGGTTTTGGGCACACTAGATGTTCATTCAACTAGTTTTCTTACTCATTTATGACTAAATAGATTAGGAACAATTAGTAAACTAGCATAAAATGTCTTACAACTTCCTATTACAACATTAAGATTCAATATCATAAGTTGGAATAATATATGTTGATTCAATCACTTGTCTTATTTCTAAACTAATTGAACTTGGAACAAATGATGAATTGACAATAGACTATCTTAATTATGACATCAAACAATTCATACAACCCAATTTCAATTACCATTACCAAAGATCATCACATGAAGCATAAAACAACAACTGAAATTAACTAGAATCAAGTAATAATCAAGTGTGTTCATCAAAAAGTCCTAAACATCCCTGAAAGTAACCCTAATGATTTACCCTTCCATTGAGTTCATAAAACAAATTACTTGAATGAAATAAATGAAATACATAATAGATTTGATAATCAAACTTAGAATCATCAAACAAATTTAGCCTAATAATTATCAAAGTATGAAATGAATAAACCTTGGGAGAAAGTAATCGTTTCTGAAAATTACTAGAATTGATGAGAATCACTGGTTGAATGATCTTCAATTGTTGCTTGATGATGAATTGAATCGAATCTTGCCTTGAATTTGGATTGAAATGGAATGGACTTGTGTTTCCAAATGTTTCCAAGGGTTTTAGAAGCCTCAAAAACACAGGAAAAACTCTGAAAATCGCAGGTGGTAACACTAAAAACGAATGCATAAGTCCCTATTTATATTATTTGACAGAAAAGAGTGAAATCGGGCGCTTTGGGACGTTGGATGTCCTAGGATACGTCTTTAACGTCGTGTATAACGCTGAAGCGTTCTTTGTACGTCCTTGCATGCCATCTTTCGTCCTTGAAATACACTAAAAATGGCCAAAAACGTCAGACGTCTTAGGGGACGTCTTAGACGCGTTCTAGGACGTCCTTCCTTGATTTCCAAACTTTCTAAAACACGTCATTCCAACACGGGATGCCCCTAAAACGTCTGGATGTCCTAGGGGACATCATAGATGCCATGTAGGACGCTGACGGGCCCTTCTCTTTCTTTTCTACTCCAAAATTTGACCAGATGCCAACTGTTAGACTTGGATGTCCTAGGGGACGTCTTAGACGCCTGGAGGCATCCTTCATTTTCCGTGCAAGTTTTGGTGGCCAAAACGACATAACTAGCAGAAACACAAAACATGAAAGTTGTATAAAATCTTGTCTATTTTTTAGAACTTCATTAGTCATGTCAATCGGAGCTCCAGAACTTGAGATATGACCAAAACATTGAAGCATGGTCAATTTTCCTTGCAACATTTCTTCATTCGTTTAGCAATTCGTTTTACTTGCAGATTCCGCCCACTTTTAGTACAATATATTGACCTGCATATGAAGTCTAACAACTCATCAAAGTAGTGTCATTCTTGGACAATTATACATTGGTCTGAAATAATCAGCGTAGTCTTACTGTCTTATCCTAAGGAAAACTTAATGGAATCATAAATTCCGTACTTTTTATCACAATATTTCCAATAGCACAATATATTGATTTTGGGGATTATTATTTTCTTATCCAGACTTTTAAACTCAAAACACATGTTATGCTTATTTTACTTTGTTGTTTGAAACCTTCCACTTTTTGAACCCTTTCCAATAATCAACCTCATGAGTAATCGGTTGAAGTCATTGCCAAAGTCTCGTTTTCAAGGTTCACTAACATAGTTAGCGTGGTCGGTAACACTTAATGGACCAACCCATACACTCCCGCTATCGAGGGGTCACATATTGTGTCACATAATGTCTTCAACTTGTGAGGGAGTTTCATGACTTACAACAGACCACCGAGACTGTGGCGGAGATCACCTCCAAGTTTCGAGAGCGAGTGTTGTTGATTCCATAGTATGTCAACGATGAGTAGATGCGGAAGACAAGGTATCAGTCCATGCTAAGGGATGATATCCGGGAATTTGTGAGTTTTACAGGGTGCAAAACTGTAGCACCTGGTTCCTGGTATGTAAATCTTATTTGAGTATTTTCCATTTTTAGCCTTGGACTCGGCGAGTCATAGGTCCGACTTGCCGAGTAGACACGGGACCCGGGACACGTTTAAGTTGGCGACTCGGCGAGTCAGCGCTGTTGGATGAAACCCTAAGTTTCAGGGGTTTGCACCCTATTTAATCACTCTTTCCGCCCCAAGCCAACCCCCATTCACCCTCAGAGCCCTACACCTCGTTCTAAGCCTCGTTTTTGTGGATTTGAAGCCATTGGTGTGTCCTCTTGAAGTTTGGAGTGAGTAGGAAAGGAGATCAAGAAGAAGAAGAGGAGGTCAAGCATCCTTGAGCTATCTTAGAGTGTTCACTAAGGTATGGCTCGTTTTCCCCTATGTTTTCATGCTTATGGCCCCATTAAAGTCCTTCTTGACCCATTTTCCAAGCCTGTGTATGTGGAGGGTTCGTTTTAGGCTGATTAGCCTCTAGATCTAGGTGGAATCGAGCTGCAGGAGCTTGGATCCACTGCCTTTATGGACCCATGTTGCTTGTACACCCTAGATCTACTCTTTTGGTGCATTTTGAACCCTAAAACTCTCATTGAGGAATATTTACACATAAAGTTGGAAACTTTACGTGTTATTCATGCTCTAGGAACCCAGATCTGTGAATGGCATGGACTGGAATCGAACAACATCGCGTATATAGTGAGTGCATGGTAACGAGTCGGCGAGTCATTCATCTAACTCGGCGAGTCTGCTCGCGAGTCTCCGAGTTTGTCCCTTTTCATTGTGTCGAGTGGAGTAGCGGGTCACGGGCTGTGACTCAGTGATTTGGAAGCCGAACTCATCCATAAAAGGACTCGGCGAGTCATTGCCCTGACTCGGCGAGTTCAAGGCAATCTCCTTAGATCAAGATCAGACTCGTCGAGTTGTTCATACAACTCGGCGAGTAGGATGAAGGACTTGAACCTCAGTTTAGAAAGAGAACTCGTCGAGTCAACGTCTAACTCGACGAGTAGGGACGGGATCTAGGACAGTCTATTGAATAGGGACTCGGCAAGTTGGAGAGCCAACTCGGCGAGTCGGGTCAACTGAAAGTTGACTCTGACCTTGTCTTATGACATGATCAGGGGTAAAATGGTCATTTTACCCAAAGGAGAGTTAGCAGTGATTGATTGAGTATGTTGTGGGAATTACAGCGGAAGGATTTCCGGAGCAGCAGCAACAACAGACAGTCGATTCCCACACAGACCAGCAGCTATTTCGAGGTGAGTTTCCTTTCCAGTAGGAACGGGTCTAAGGCACCAAGGCCGACCCGTGTAGACGAGATGTTAGTACTAGAGTGTGGGTTGAGCCTGTATCTCTGGGTTTAGTTGAGTATGATATATGTGACGGTATGATAGAGTTGTCTGTACTTGTTGTCTGTGTGATACTTGTATAATATGAGTTAGCGGTTGAGTGTGGGCAAGGCCCGTATCTCTCCGAGAGTGGAGTGTGGGCTAGGCCTGTATCACCCAGATAGCGAAGTGTGGGCAGGGCACATATCTTCACAAGTGTGGGCGAGGCCCGTATCTCCCGGCTAGCGAAGTGTGGGCATGGCCCGTATCTTCCCGAGTGTGGGTGAGGCCCATAACTCCTAGTTGAATGTTGTTTGTTATATGCTTGCATGGTATGAGGTATTATGGGGGAAATCACTAAGCTTTGTGCTTACAGTTTACAGTTTTGGTTTCAGGTACCTTTTTAGCTAAGGGAAAAGAGTCGGCGCGGTAGCATCATATCACACATACGCTTCTGTTTTTCCACACTATAGATTTTCTGGGATGTACTCTGAATTCTTATTATGATGTCACCGGTTTTCAGACATGGATTATTATCATGAATGTTTTGTAATGATGTTTTACGTTTTAACCTAAATTAAAAATGAAATTTTTAACCGGTAATTTCGGGGTGTTACAAAAACCCTGAATGAGATGGTAGAGAAGGCCCGAGAATAGGAGATGGAATTGGACTTCCACACCAAACAAAATTCAGAACAGATGCAGGAAGCAGGGGGTTAGGCTAAGAAGCCTAAGACCTCAGATACATCCAGCATGGGTCAGCAGGGTTAGGGCCGGTGTTCCATGTGTAGTAGGATGCATAATGGAGCTTTTCGTACCACAAGCATGGGATGCTATGCATGTGGCTAGCAGGGCCACTTGAGTAGGGACTTCCCTACGAAGGGCTTGATTTGTTTTCATTGCAACCAGACTGGCCATAGGTGGGTCAACTGTATGAAGTTGTAGGGGGGAAGAGCGGTGGCGGCGCCTGCACCCGCCACAATGAGGATTACTGATGGCCGCCCTACCAAGGCGGATGCTCCAGCGGTGAATAGCCATTACTAATGGCCGCCCGATCGTTTGTGTCACTTGCGCTTAGCAAGAAGTTCTGGGACACGCCAGGAACTTTGGATTTCTGCAGTGCGAGTGCTACGAGATTGATATTAGTTTGAGCAGCTAGAATCATTGGCATTTTTGGGATTCGAGAAGTGCTAGCTGGTTTTCAAGAGTCATGTTGTTTGGAAAGGTTATTTGTGGTGCTCTAACTCTGTTAGGCACCGGTCGTTAGCAGATTGTCAATTGGGACGGGAGAGGCTTTAGGGAATCCTTCAATTCTCGTGTGTCGAGTGGATTTAGTTGAATCTAAGTGGGAGAGAATCGTTTAGATATTCAGGATGGAAGCGAGCGTGACACGAGGATGTATTTCACATCCCCATTGGGGGGAGGAAAGGCGGCCTTAGGGCCTGACTGAATATATGATATCGAGGGATGGGACTTTAGGAAACTCCCCAATGTTTGAATCACATATTCTTGATGCCATATACCAGGATTTGGAGGAGGAAAACTAGGTAGAGTTATAGTCAGTATTTGATTTCAGCTGGGAGGATAGACCGCATGGGCGCTCAACGCTGAGATGCGTTCGGATTGATAGATGAGCAATAGGGTTATGGACAATGATCGCGTGTGTGCGAGAAGTGTTCTAAGACTACTGGGGTTCCGTAGCATTCACAAGTGGCTAGATATTATGGGGAATGTCGTAAGTCTACAGGTGTAGCTGTAGCATTCACGGATTCATTCAGATGACTTAGACCAGTTTGCAAGGTCATGGTGAATCCACATCTTAGGTGTAATCAGGGTTGATGATGATTATTCGATCGGATATCTGTGGGCGAGCCTGGATGGTTATGGGAATTCGGAATGGAATTGGTACATAATTTTGAGGCAAGGGTTTGGACCTTGAGTTGCAAGATCTTTTGGATAAGCGGTACGTTGGACCGGGTGCGAGACTGGAAATCTCGAGGTTCGGCTAAGGGTATTTATTGACCGGTCAGGTAAGGGTAATCGGATGTTATGGTGCATAATGGATCTCGAGGTAGTGACGGGGGTATTTACCGTTTCAGAAAGAACTCTGAATCGGGGTTCACACAGATTCGGTACAGGATTTTGATTATGTGAGATGGGATTCGGGAGCATAAGGATTCCTAGGGCATCAAACGCAGCATACCAGGGTAATGAATGGGTTTGGTTCGATGGTAGATCAAGCCATCACGATGTGTCTCGAGTTGGTTCTATCAATAATGGGACCACGACATGTTGGAACCAGGAAAAGACAGGTCAAAGGAGTTCGGCATGATGTAAGAATATAGTTGTTCTAATAGCATTCATCTTTGCGACGGATTCAGTGGCGACGAGTTGTCAGCCTGTTATGGTCGGATGGATCAAGGATTGAAGGAGTCGAGAGAAGAGGTCTTGTCAGGGAAGTTATTGTCAGACGATGTGTCCTTCGGATGTCATGTGGGACTGTTGAGTGTATATCTCTGGCTCAGCAATCGGGAAGGTGTCCGGTGTTCCGGATAGTTGGAAGGCAAGTTGGGATCAGGAAGGTCTCTGTCGTTCTTCAGGAAAGCATTTATGTGGCAACAATAGGAGTAGGAGCGACTTCAATGATTTGGGGTTTGCGTGTGGAATTGCGGGTTATTCAGTAGTTGCAGCTAATCGGTGACTGTTGTTCTTTAAGAAGCCTCAAGGTATTACGAGTGGAAGTATTCAATCTAGGCTGGTCTTTTGTGGAATCAGTTTGATGTAGGTAGTCTGTCAGGGAGACAGAATATCTCGAGACTTTAGGTTTCAGATGGAACGGATGTAATCAGATTGCAAGGAATTCATTCATCTTAGGGTTCTAGAACCCTACGAGGGTTGGTTTTGATTACTTTAGGAAGACTGGGGTCATCTGTGGTCGTGTTGCTCAGGTAGTCTGGTGTGTCGGGGATGGTGATGCATGACTTCGAGGATGAAGTCTAGTTTAAGTGGGGGAGAGTTATAACACCCTGTTTTGGAAAGTACTCGGTTGGGGTCTCGGAAGCTAAAGGGTTGGGGTGATTCGATCTTTTATGGGTCCCGGGTTTTATCTGGAAGGCTTTATACTTGGGGTGCGGATAGGAGCATAGGGCTTCCCGCCACCTTTTCGTGGATATAAAGTTCGTCGGAAATGGACTTAGAATGAAGAAGTTATGGAACTTTGAAGTTATTTTCAATTTTAGCCCCTAATGGAAATTAGTGACAAGAAGATCCCATGCATGCGAGGTGGCCAGCACAAGAGTACGACCAACGTAAGTTGTGGTAGGCCCAGCGTAGATGGAGTAAATGGTCGCGGGTGTTGGAGACGTACGCCCAACGTATGAGGAGTACGCCCAGAGTAACTAAGCCCTAATTTTTAGGGTGTGAAACTATATAAAGAACATTACACCCTCAAGGGTCAACCTCCTTCTCACCCTTAAACCCCCCCCCCCCCCCCTTCTCGAAACCCTAGCCATAATGGTGAGAGTGTGAGCTTGTAAGGCCATCTTGGAGTGCATCTTAGTGTTCTTGAATAGGGTGATCATCTTGGAGCCTCATTGATCAAGGAAGAGCTTTTGGATCCAAGTTCTATAACTCATTTGCAAGTCTCAGAAGGTATAAAGTTTCTATCTTGTTATCCTTTCTTATGCCCCCTTACCCGACTCTACTCGTCGAGCTTAGCAAAGACTCGACGAGTTGTCCTTCTATAATTACTCAAGTCAATCTTCATGCGACTCGCCGAGTTGTATGAACAACTCGTCGAGTTGATCTTCATCATACGAACACGTCCAAACTATGACTCGCCGAGTTGTATGAACAACTCGTCGAGTCTGTTCTTGTGGGTAAGGAGATTGCCTTGGACTCACCGAGTGTGTTCTAACACTCATCGGGTCCCATGGTTTCCAGATTGAGGCTATATCTCAATATGTCGAATCACTCCTCTGGACTCATCTAAAATCTTGCTATCACTCAGTTGGGTCCCTTTGAACCACAACATATTGGGGACTGAATCCCCGGACTCGCCGAGTTCCAAGAACAACTCGTCGAGTCGCCTATTGTCCAAGTCTATAACTCGATTGCTGGCCTACAACTCTCATCCAAAAGGTAAATCTGGGCTTCTAATATCGATCTAGCACGTAAGGTTATGAACTTTACGTACATGCATGGAAGTATAAGCTTTAAGGACCCAAAATAAGGTCTAAAGGGATGCATGGGCTAATATGACCATAAAGTTTATGCCATGAACTTGGTTCTAGAGTCTAGATCTGAAGGTGAATCGACTTGGGACGTCCAAGTCTTAAGGATCAAGCTTATTGACCCCAAAACTCCATAAAGGGGCAAAGGATATAATCGATATTAACATAAGAATAGGGTTTAGATCTTACCTTGATTGTTATGTAGCAATAACAATCCAAATCCTTCTTGTAATTGACTTCTGAAAGCTTAGTTCCTCAAACGTTGCACCTTTAATGGAGTCTCAAACACCATGAGCAACAAGATGACTAAGGAGAGACGGAGGAGGCACCAAAAATGTTCTAGGGTTCCCTTCAAAAGGTTGGACACATTTTTGCAGGCCAAAGGGTTCCTTTTATACTTAGGCTTCTAGGGTTTTAGTTGGAAACCCTAATATGAATGCTTAAGCCCTAAGCAGCCCATGGACTCCCTACTTAGAGGCCTTGGACGAATTCTAATGAGTTTCCCCAAAGATTTCATCCACTCCAACTTTTATGTAGTGCATTAGCCCATTTATGCAACTATCTTATAATTACACAATCAGTCCCCTTTCTTTAATTAATCTTTTTTAGTCACAAAACTAATTATTAATTAATTCTTGACTAATATTAATTAAACAATATGATTTCTCCTTTAATATATTATTTTTATAATATATTAATAAATCATAATTAATTCTCTTTCTCCTTAATTCATCCTATCAGTTGCTATGGTGAAGGCAACCCAAAAGGACCGTGCTCACAATCGGGTCAAGTACATACCAAAATAGTTATGGTCTTAGACACCTACTCCAACTATAATCTGGAGTCTAACATGGGATAGAGAGCGGGTGCAAGATCGAGCGCCGCCTGCAGTCAAGAAGTCCAACAGTTTGATACTCGTTCGAACAAACATATAAGTTACGGTTATTACCTAGGATGAAGATATAACATATGGAATCATTATACAACCCTGTTTCGTTGATGATTCTGGGACGTAATCATCCTAAGGGGTGGATAATTGTAAAGCCCGTAGTTTCGGGCTAGTCAATTTGTAGACACTAAGCATCAAAAATGAGTTTTTGATGGAAAAATATTTAGAAGGATTCATCTTAACTAAGTTATAGTATATGTTACAAGGGTTTTGTACGTATAAAGAACGCCGAAATCCGAGTTATAATGAAGAAGCTATGGTCCGTCAAAGTTTTACGGCAAAACCGGCACGGAACCGGGAAACGTAAATAGTGAATTTACGATAGATGACTTTTTGGCCTTAGTGATCTAAACTAAAGTTGTAGTATACGTTAAACCGAGAGTGTGCATAAAAAGAATGCCTAAATCTGACTTCGTATGAGGAAGTTATTATTTTTCTAAGAAGAAGTTATGAATTTTTAACAGATTTTTCATGTCCCGGCCTGTTAAAAATATAACTTTAAAAATAAATTCAAAATTAGCCAACGGAATCTAAGCGAAAGTTGTAGATCATGTTTATGTCTATACATTAATA
The DNA here is from genome assembly GCF_052625555.1 of Lactuca saligna. Lineage (NCBI taxonomy): Eukaryota > Viridiplantae > Streptophyta > Magnoliopsida > Asterales > Asteraceae > Lactuca > Lactuca saligna. The sequence continues at coordinate 6,192,939 of NC_136423.1, forward strand.
TAAAAAACGTAAAAAACGGAGCTCGTATGCGAAATTTACGATTTTAGAAGATAATTAGTTTTTGAGGTAATCTGTGAGTGACACATGGCGTAATCTGGGCCACACCTTCTTCCCCACAGCTTGGAACGAGATGGCAACGAACGCGTTGCGTTCCTCTAGGGAACGCGTCCTGTTCGCGAACGCATTACGTTCGTCTAGGGAATGCGCTACGTTCGCACCGAACTCAACCTATAAATAGAAACGTAAACCACTCTGAAAACTCACACCTTCACCATTCTTTCTCTCAATAGTCCGAACCTCTCGTCCCCAATCCCTAGCAACTTCCAAGTGAGTCACAAGTGATGAGTCATTTACTCATTTACTCGTTTTGGTGAGATTGATGATCATGTTGGACAGATAACCGTCAAGCATATCCACCTCCTTATGGTCAAATGTGAAATCATGTTCGACCCAAATGTGGAATTTTTAGGACATTGAGCTTTCGAGTCTGACACATGTGGGACCCAAAAAAATAAAACTATTTTGGGACTACTTCTTTACTCTTCCAGACCATTTTTTTTTCTTCTATATTTTACTTGATTTAGTGAGTTTAGAATTGTTTAATGATTGCATTTTGCAGTTAAATACAAGTATTATGTCTTGGTTTATAAAAGAAATCAACAGTCTGTTACACGTATTTAACGTCAATATTTTAATGACATCCACATCAGAGAAAAATCATATAAATTGTGCAAATGAAAAATAATAACTTTTAGATCATTATTTTATCCCCATAACGTAGTTAAATACAAAAGCAATTGAAGTCGTTGAGCCTACAGCATAATATAATATAATATAATAATATAATGTAATACTAATAATTCATTCTGACTTTCTAAGTTAACTGCGCGCAAACGAAATTCTTGACATCATTATAGAAGATTTGTGCCTTTTTTGGATCAAACATCTCGACACAATGGTTTCCTTCATCATAAAACTTTCTTGTCACGTGCACACCATGTGATTCCAACATATTAGCAAAAGCTTTTTGTCTGTCAGCCATTGGATCCTCACCATTCACCCTGATCAAACTGTTCGGAAGCCGTCCGATCTTCACGTGTCGATCTGCCAAAGGGTTACAGTATTCGTGATCTCTATCAGCTCCTAAAGGCAACGCCAAAGACCATAAAAGATCCGATGCGGTTAAAGGGAGAATATGGTCATTTACTAGTCGAAGTTCTGCTTCAGTGCGCTCGATCCCACCAAAAAAAGCTTGGTCGATGATAAGCCCCACGATCGTAACTGGATCAAGATCTAGATCAAGTACACGTAAACCCGCGTTGTAGATTAGATTTCCTCCGGCACTAGAACCCATTAGGTAGACTCTAGAAAAGTCAGCGAATTCGGTCAACCACTCCTCGGGACCGTCGAGTCCGGTTCCTAAAGCCTGGTCACGCACCCACCGGATTGTGTCAACCCCGTCGTCATACGCCGCCGGGAGACGGTGTTCGGGGCCTAGACGGTATTCGACGTTTATAACGAGCGCAGGAGTCTGAGCGGATATTTCGGAGCAGATAAGGTGCATGGGACCAGCGGTGGCGCTAACGACTACGAAGCCGCCGGGATGGAAGTAGATGATGATAGGGAGTTTTTGGGTGGGTGGAGAGACGGGGCGGTAGAGGCGGAGGAAGGTGGCGGTGGTGGGGTTGAGTGGGATGTCTTTAGAGAGTGTGAGTTGGGAATCGGTGGTGAGTTGGGGTTCGGCCGGTGAGGATGGAAAGGAGATGTGTCGGGTCAAAGTGCCATCCGGGTTTAGGGTGACATTGATGTGCTTGTAAGGATCCGAAGCATTGGATGATTGATATTCAGAAGCCATTGTTGTGAATAAAATGGAGCTATACATGCAAATATGTATAGATGTATATAGATATATATAGTCACATTTAAATCTTTAATGACAAAATCAATTTTAATCCTACTTTATTTCTATATAGTTATATTTTATTTCTTGTCATTAAAATATTATTGGCAAATGATACGGAAAAGCACTTGGCCATAAACAAGAATATAAAATGTCCCGGCAAACATGACTAACTTTTACTTAATACATTTTTAATTAGGTGTAAAACCGTGTATTACACGAGTTGATTAAAAAAAAAGTAATATTAAAAGGGAGAATTTCATATATACCCCTCTTAAACTTCAAAATATCATATTTGCCTAGTTTAATTTCTTAATATCATATTTACCCTTCATAAACCTTCAAAATATCGTATTTGCCCAAATCTTTTTTTATAATGTTTTTAATATTTTATAATTATTTTTTATACCTTAGAATTATTATAATAATTAAGAAATTTAACAATATTATCCTTACGTCTATGATAATTGAATGTGAACTTCTAAATTATTGGAATGTCGGCCTCTTGATAGACAAAAAAATTCATCTTCAACCCTTTCTATGGAATGGATGTTTGGATTTTTTAGTTTTTATTGTTGTTGATTATTATCATGTTGTAGATATTAGATATTATCATTAATGTTTTGATGTTTAAAAAGTGCATACAAGATATTTTGATATTTAAGAATGGCATATATGACATTTTGATGTTTAAAAAGGACATATATGATATTTTGAAATTTTATGAAGGGTAAATATGATATTTAGAAATTTTATGAAGGGTAAATATGATATTAAAAAATTAAGTTGGATAAATATGATATTTTGATGTTTAAGAAGGGCATATATGAAATTCTCCCATATTAAAATGTGTAAACAATAAATATTTTTTAAAATAAAATTTTAAAATAAGAAATAAAAAATGTATTAATTGCAATTTAATATTATATTTATGACATTTAATACTTTACATATATAAATATAATGTGGTTTTTTAATTTTAAATTTTAAAAAACCTAAGAATCGACATGTGGATATTATTTATTTCAAAATTATTACAAAATAACAAGTGTCAAAACTAATGAGAGATTGACATGTGGCAAAATGGATCTTTATTTATTATAGTTGATAAGTATATTAGTTAGTTATAATTATAATTAATATTTTTTCAGTAATATCTTAAATTAAATATAACTATTTTTAATTAATAGTTTGTATAATGTAAAAGTCGATTAGTGTATACGTCAGTACGTGTTTAATTGTTTATCTTTCCAATTAACTAGCATAAAACATTTTAAAGTATAGAAGTTTATATTATTATATTTTTGTTATTTCAAGTATACAATATAGAAGTTAATTAGAATATGTTAAAATATAAATTAAATGATTTTATAACTATAATGTTGCATCCCAAGACCACGTATACTCTATAAACTCTTGTTCTATTGGTAATTGTCAAGTTTGGTCCTTATATGAGAAAAGGGTGGTAAATGAGTAGGTGAGTACGCGGGACGTACATGAGTATACGCTTAGTGTACTCATGAGCGTGTTTCTGATGCGGAAGCGAACCTAATATGTTGGGCGTACTAGGCCCAGAGTGAAAACCCTAATTTAGGGTGTGACCCTATTTAAAGGACATGATGACCTCATTTCTAGCCACCATTCCAAGACACCAACACTCTCAAACCCTAATATTCGTCCCTTGAACTTGTTTGTCCATTATTGAGCTACTTAGTATTCTTGTGTTTGTTTGGAGTGAAGAAGGAGCTTTGAAGAGGAAGGAGTAGGAGTCCAAGCTTTGGATCTGAGCTTATCTGTGGTTGGAGATTCAATTAGAGGTATAAAGCTTAAAGCTTTCTCACTATTTTGTTTTGTGCATCATTTTAGTCCATTTTAGGGTTTTGGTTCCAAAGTTAGAAGCTTTATGAGATATTGAGTTCCAGAGCTTATTATCAACTCCATTTAGTGTTTTGAATAGTGTAGAGCCATAAAAACCGAGACTTGGACATTTAAATCAACCCATGTATGAGTTATGAGCATCCTTGAGAATAGAGAGTGAGAGTTTTGGGTGTTTGTGACTTTATCAACCATGCAAAGGCTTAAAGTCACAGACTTTATGGAGTATGAGCCTCTAGGAAGTCCAGATCTGAGTTTTGAGCTAAGGTCTTAACGGATTAAGACCAAACAAGTAAGAAATGCAAATATAGGGCGTACGATGAGCATAAATCCAGTACGCACAACGTATGGTTGAGAACCCCCAATGCATGTAGGGAAAATGAGTACGCCCAGCGTAAAGGTCAGATACGCGCAACGTACGCGCTGCCGTTGACTTTTAGGGTTTGGTCGATTTGTGGACTATTAAGGCTGTGGAAGGATAAAATGGTATTTTATCCTTCTGTGAGTTTGTATAAGGATTACTCTAGCTTCTTGAGAGCCGCTATTACTTAGAAATAATTATCTTATGTGATTAGGCGGAGGCTAGTTCGAGTTTCGTGTACGAGATTATTACTGTTTGCTTACGAGGTAAGTCTTCTCACTATACTTACTTGAGTGGTAATACCGAGGCGCCGAAGGGCCTTATCTGAGATATTGATTGGAGGGTCCTATGTGCTTATATTAAGTTATGTGATATTGTGTTATTCTGTCTTTGTGATATATGCTATATTATTTTGTATTTTTCTGAGATTGGATCGAAGGGTCCAAACCGAGTTGTGAGAATAGAGGGTCCTCACTAAGATATAGGACCAGAGGGTCCAACCCGAGCTGTGAGACCGTAGGGTCCTCACTGAGATATATGATCGGAGGGTCCACACCAAGTTATAGTCATGGGAGGCTTATTATTTGTGTATGTGGTATTTTGGGAACTCACTAAGCTTTATGTTTAACGTGTTGTGTTATATGTGTTTCAAGTACTTCTCATGACCGCAAGAAGGCACCGACTTGATAGTACACACTGGAGCGAGATTATTTTTATGATTCTGGGATAGTGATTTTTACTTGTATTTATTGACTTTTGAGACACTTGTGGTTTTTGAGAAAATGTAATATGCGTTTTATTGTTTTTTTTTTTAAATGAAAATTTTGTTTAAAAATTTACAGTGTAACATATAAATATATTTGTATATCATAATACAAAAAGTATTTTATAACGGGGATTTAATATATACCTGAAATTATATGAAGACCTCCTTGATAATATAACTATTAATCAATTAATTAAATATATCTTTAAATACAACAAAAATAATTATTTAGTTGTAATGATGAGATCACACATAGAACATGTTTTACGTGTATTTTTTAAGAATTCAAACCATATATTGGACATATTTGACACATATTTATTAATAGTTCCTTTTAGCTTAAGCGGAATGACACTCGCTATCGAACTCGTCAACCTTGCTATACTCACTAGAACACCGCCCCTAGCTCTCGCTAGGGGGTCGTTACCGGAGACACGCCATACTTTTGGCGAGAAGAGAGAGAAGGCTATACACAAATTTGATTGGTTGGAGTATGTTTGACCAGATCGGTTGCCGTTTGACCAAATTCAATTGTTGAATTTAATTTCAACAACTTATTACCAACTTTGATTAAAAAGACAATTTTAATAATAAAAAAAATATTCAACTACCATTCAACTACTATAAATATTCATCCTACACTTTCAACAATTTACACATACAAAATATCATATATCTCTCACAAACTCTCTCAATTCACCAAGGAAAATTGTCTTCAGTTCAAACAAAGAAAACCTCTAAGAACCATCAATCAGAAACCTTCAAACCTTTCATCACTAAACCTTCCACCTCCAAACACTAAATCGACAAACCTTCCATCACAACCATGTTATCAACCATCATTTGATCAACGAATTCACTCTCCTACTAGCTATTACTTTCCTACAATTACTTCGAAAATGTTTCCATTCAATCCATTCTTTTCTCAACCAATGGAATTTTTGTAAGTCCCACAAACGAGACCTAACCAGTGATCAAAACACAAACAAGATGCTATAAACAATAAAGATTAGAAGGATAAGAAGAAAATAGATTTCCAACAATACACATGTTCTATTAACCGTGAATGTCGAGTACACTTGGAGAACACACACACACTTCTGACAGCCAATAGTAACTCTGAAACAATCTGACACTATTTATAGGACACAACCAACCGCAAACGGGTTCACGGCCATGGACACCTTACAACTGTGAACACCAGCCGCAAATACCAAATACATGACCCAACACCCTAACAGACATATACATATAGATGCCTAGCCCAAACCAACAAATTATGACCTAGCATAACTTCAGTCCTTCTCGATCAGAATCACATCAGAATTTCCCATAGCCCCAAGCCACATTTTCTTTTCAATTATTGTGGCGATCATGCTTGTAAATTCTTTGGCGTTCGGCTCCATAAGCTCCGTCTTGCAGACAATTTGATGTCAAGACAAAGTGTGTCTGTCCCGTTCGCTGAACTTTAGAAGATATTTTGCTGTAATAAGGCGATGAGAACCAGTTGGAAATTTGATCACGGTAGTGGCTGTAGCATCATCGAACACCCAGAATTCCATATTTTCCAGTGATCCATCTCGAAATTGTTGGACAATAAGAATCTCTTTTAGTTTCCTCATGGGAGGCCACATCGCAATCTTCATCGGCTCGTTGGTATTGGGATCAATCACGTCTTTGTTTCTCCTTATAAAGGATTCTACAGTCTTCATTTTGTCAAAATTCCTCTTGACTTGATTTTCCAAGAACAGTTGAAAGTCAGTAGCTTGAGGGTCGTGAGACGGATTATGAAATGGAGCTTTGGAGAGTTCAGTAAGGTCGACTTTTGTCCAAGAACAAAAGTCAGGTTTGTCTTTATAGTATTCCGACTCACCAATTTTTCTTTTCACCACCCAGACATTGAGTTTGTCGTGAAATCCCTACATCAGGATTCCTGATCTGTTGCCATATTTATCACCAAAATTCCTCTTTTCAATATCATTCACCGTCAATTTTGGCTGGTCCGCACAACGATTCTCATCGGAATTCTTCATGATTACCCATTTCTTTTTCTTCTTAGGAGTAGACGGTTTCTAAGCTCTTTTCAGTGTTACCCTTAGAGGAGCTTGAGCTGGTTCATGTTCGAATCGATTAACAACCCTTGTGGTGTTTACAGGTGGTGGATTTTCAAGCTGATCTGGCTGAGTAAAATGGGTAGGGGTCTCAGCTCCGCCTGGTTCTCCGACTGATGATTTGAAATTGTCACCAAATTCTTCAGCAAGCTTGTTCTTTAGGTTGAAGTAACAGGCGGTCAGAGCTCCAAGGTGAGTTTGTAAATCAGAGATTTATTTTGTCTTTAAAGTATTGACAGCTTCAAGCTCAGAAACTCGGGTGTCGAGTTTCTAAAACAAAACATCTTTTTCGATAAGTCTCTGATTCATCACACCAATTTCTTCTTTTAGCTCTGTCACAGATGGGTCTGCATCTCTAGAACTTCCTTCACCTATTGATATTCCTTTGCCACGAGGTGAAGGGTCTGTATCATGTTGTGAAAGAAACCTAGCAAGCCTTTCAGAATCAGCATCGTGCACAGGTCTTGGAGGAGAACCCACAAGAGCTAAAGATCTCCCGGCTTCAAACGAAGATCTGACATCACATGGTCCTTCTTGGGTTGCCATTTTAGGTGAATCAGCTATTGTTGTGGATGGCTGTGTTGGTGGGTCTTGTTCTCTAATAAGCACTCTCGGCCTAGGATCGGCTCGTCTTCTTTTCAACGGAGGCTGGGAGGCAAAAGTCATAACTGGATCACTCTTAGATGGCTTAGAAACATGAGTAACAACCGGAAGGGGAGGAATCCTTGAGGTTGCATTCGGATTGATTTTGTCACACCCCCGAACCAGACGGCGGAAACGTCCGAGGGCTATCGTGACTCATTGAATACCATCACAATGCATATACATGAAACATAACATTATACATCACCAACATTTGGAATGATACAACTGGTAGCGTTTACATTCATTACATTGTTTCAAAACATTACATTCTCAAAAATAACTGTTTGATACTAAATTAGACCACAACAAAATGTCTTAGAGTACAATTCATCCTCCACTTTATCTGTTACCTGAGAATACAAGTATTTTGAAAAAAAACGTCAACATATGAAATGTTGGTGAGTTCATAAGTAATGTTTGAAATCCAATGTTTGTATCGTTTCGAAAATCACCAGAAAATCCGATATTTTCTGAAAATAGTATGGTGAAAAAATTGCGAAGATCCGTAAGTATGCTTGTTTGTTTTCTATAGATGTAAGCGTACGAGTTGTAAAATTCGGCATGTAATTCGTAAGTGTATTAGTTGAAAACCCTAGGAAAACCCGACGTTTTCCTATCACTTTGCTTTACTTAGTTTGTGTACTATTATTTCGTTGCGTTAGAGGTATTCGTTGAGCTCCGGAGGCATTGAGTATACAGTGGGTGGTGAATTGTTGTGACGTCCGTTAATGAAAACGTCCATTCGACAACCTTACAAGCGATCCCTTAGGCGTCACTCGCAGTTATTCACACAACTCAATCCTCCTGGACTTGTGTAGTCCCACGACCGGAGGGAAGAAGAGAAGGTGCGAAACCCTCGGTATTTCCCCGCGTCGTTCAAGACCATTGCAATTGCGAAGGGCCCGAAGCCCAACCCGCAATCGTGAGTTCCCGACTTTACTAGCAGCACTGAAGGACCCTTGGGGACCAACAGCATGTTTGCCATTGAAAGTCCTTTTACACGCGGTCGAGTCGTATTAGACCCAACTACATGTAAGCAAGTGTCCTTTGGGCCTAAAGATCATGTCATCGGGCTAGTTAGGCTCGACAAGCATGATTTGCAACTTTTGGGCCTAAGGAGTGTACGTCGACGTATTGAGTAATTCCACGAGAGTAAAGAGCTCCGAGTGTTCCATATGTGTATTGAGCGTTGTAGTGTTAGTAGTTTTGGATTTGTTATCGATTCGAGACCGAATCAATTCGTTTGATAACGATTGTTGGTGATATTGTGTATTGTAATTTATCGAGAGTCGTAGTGTCAATCTTTGTTCACAATGAGTGTATTGAATTATCATTGAAAATTTTCTGTTTACAACCCCTCTTAATTTTGTAAATTTACTTTTTCACCCCTTTAGGTAAAATAATTTCCGGTTTAGCCCTTAAACCATTTTTCTTGACATTTTAACACCAAAAATTATTGAAATTAATGTTTTTCAGCATATTTTTCATTTAAAACAGTTTAAGTTCTTGAAATTGCAGTTTTCTCGGTTATAACCCCTCTTTTTCGCAATTTTTACATTTTTGGCCCAATTTGGAAAATTTTTGCAACTTTGGTCCTTTTTAAATTTGAAAAGCATTTTAAACCTTTGAAAAGTACATGTACACTAATAGTCCACTGTTTTACAGAAAAACACAGTTTTGGCCCTCCAAAACAGAAAATTTCGCATAATGGGCCCTATTGGGCCGAAATTGTCATTTTTAGCCCATTAAGCTTGAAATTTATGTTTTTGATCTTCCAAAAGGGTATATTTTCAGAAAATACATTATGGAATCTGTTTTGACTCATCTCACCCATCAGATTTCGAAATATTTCATTTTGGGCCCTTTAACTTTGTATTTTTAACATTTATGTCAAAAAAAAATGAGTTTTTAGCCCAAAGTATGTATTGTTAAGCCACTTAGCTATTTTTCTTGGCATACTTTGTATGTAGTAGTATATTTCATGCTAGTATAAGATATATCTCGGTTTTTAGCAATTCATAACTAGATCTAGCATCAAAATCATACAAAACATACATATAAGCATAGAAATCAACCAAAACATACACATAATGATGGATCTACACCTTTGCTTGTATTCTCCCCCACAAAAACTTATAAAAACCGAAAATAAGGGGGTATGAAACTCACCTTGGGTGTTGATTCGGTTATTGAAGAGAGGATGGAAGAAATGAAGTGATTTTTCGGCCCTAGCACCCCTTGATGAAGATCTCGAGTTTATGGAGTTTTCTAGGAGTATGATCACCAAAGAAACTTGTTTAGACTAAGAGATCTCATGTGAGGGGGGGGGGAGTTTTGAAGCTTAGACATGGAAAAACTTACCAAAGGATGATGATAATCTTGAAGAATCCACTTGAATCACAAGCCAATTTCGAGATTTTAGATGGAGAGGAAGAGAGAAGTCTTGAGTGATCTAGAGAGAGTTTGTGTGAGGTTTGTGTGTGTGTGTGTGTTGCTCACGACCGAAACAAGAAGAGAGAGGGAGAAATAGACATGAAGTGATGTGCATGGATACATGGAATGGATTGCATGGAGATCCAAAAGACAATAAGGAGGTGTCACTTACAAGTCAACCCTCTTCATTTCTTCTTGGGCTTGGGCCTTGGACCGAGAATTTGGAGGGAAAAAGGGAAAATTTGGGCTTTAATGCCCACAAGCCCATGTGTATATTAAGTTGGATGAGTTTTAACCTAAAAAAAATATAATATGATTTTTACACTTTGTTGGGCTAGTTTAGGTTAATCATGGTTCAAAATTTTGAATTTATTTCATTCTAGGCCCAATATGGCCCAAAATGTTGAAATAAATAGATGTGGGTCCAATTAGAGCCCATTTAAGGGTTCTAAGCCCATAATAGTCAAATTGGAAGCTTATTGGTCCATTTAGGTCCAATAAGGAAGTCCTAGTCCCAAAATGGACCTAATCAAGAACTTCTAGGGTTTTCCAATTGCTTGATGTAGTGAATTGGGGTTTAGTTATCCATTGAGTAAGCATCATACATGCTCTTGAGTTTTTGAATTCAACATTTACTTGAGTATAGTGATTACAAGACATAAAATTTCTAGTTGTGACATCATCCCCCCGTTAGAGGGAATTTCGTCCCGAAATTCTGTTTGAAAGCTAGATTTGAGAATGCTAGAATAGGTGAGGGTACTTTTGCTTCATTTGGTCTTCGCGTTCCCAAGTGAATTCTGGCCCACGCTTTGCGTTCCACCGTACCTTCACGATCGGGATGCGGCTCTGTTTAGTACGCTTCACCTCCCTGTCCATGATTTCAATTGGTTCCTCAACGAACAGGAGTTTCTCATTGATTTCGATTTCGTCAAGAGGAATGATGAGTGTTTCATCTGAGAGACACTTCTTCAGATTAGAGACGTGAAACACGGGGTGTACACCGTTTAGCTCTGCGGGTAGTTGCAGTCTGTATGCTACTGGACCAATTCGGGCGACGATTTCGAAAGGTCCAATGTATCGTGGATTTAGTTTTCCCCGCTTCCCAAAACGAATGACTCCTTTCCAAGGCGAGACTTTTAACAGTACTCGATCACCGACCTGAAATTCTAAGGGCTTTCGCCGTTTATCAGCGTAGCTCTTTTGTCGGTCACGCGATGCTTGCAATCGAGCTCTGATTTGAACGATCTTTTCCGTGGTTTCACGGATGATCTCCGGTCCCGTTAGTGCTTTGTCCGACGTATGGGTTTTTGCTAGCTGGGTGTCACCTACTTCAGCCCAACATAACGGTGATCTACATTTACGCCCGTACAGTGCTTCGAAAGGAGCCACCTTGATGCTCGAATGGTAACTATTGTTGTATGAGAACTCGATTAAGGGTAGGTGGGTATCCCAAGACTTTCCAAAGTCTATCACGCATGCGCGGAGCATATCTTCGAGCGTTTGGATGGTTCGCTCGCTTTGACCATCCGTTTGTGGATGATAAGCGGTGCTCATATCGAGGTTTGTTCCCATCGCCTTATGGAGTGATTGCCAAAATCGGGACGTGAACCTACTGTCCCTATCCGAGATGATAGATGTTGGTATTCCGTGGAGTCTCACGATCTCTCGAATGTATAAACGCGTCAATCTCTCCATCTTGTACGATTCTTTAATTGGCGGGAAATGGGCAGATTCCGTCAGTCGGTCGATTATTACCCATATGGTGTCTAATCCATCCGACGTTTTGGGTAGCTTGGTCACGAAATCCAAAGAAATCCCCTCCCATTTCCACTCAGGGATTGCCGGTTGCTGTAACAATCCTGAGGGTTTTTGATATTCCACCTTTACTTTGGCGCACGTAAGGCACTTACTGACGTAGGTCGCGATTTCCGCCTTCATGTTAGGCCACCAATAGTGTTGTTTAATATCCAAATACATCTTATCGGAACCGGGATGAATGGAGTATCGCGTCTTGTGGGCTTCCTTCATGATAACATCTCTAAACCCTCCAAATTTAGGGACCCAAATACGGTTCATGAAATTGTATACTCCATTCTCCTTTGCCTCCAGGTTCTTTTCCATTCCGCGCAATACTTCGCTTGCTCTATTTTCCGTCTTCATGGCCTCTGACTGGGCTACTGCAATTTGAGTGGCCAGGTGTGATTGAATGGTTATCGAGAGAGTTTTCGTACAACGATTAGAGTACTCCTTCCGACTTAATGCATCAGCTACCACGTTGGCCTTGCCTGGGTGGTACTTAATCTCACACTCATAATCGTTTAGCAATTCAACCCATCTTCGTTGCCTCATGTTTAACTCCTTTTGGTTTAAGATGTGTTGGAGACTCTTGTGATCCGTGAAGACGGTGCACTTTGTACTGTAAAGGTAATGCCTCCAAATTTTTAGGGCAAAGACTACAGCTCCCAACTCTAGGTCATGGGTCGTGTAGTTTACTTCATGCGTCTTTAGCTGGCGGGATGCATAGGCTATCACTCTCCCACGTTGCATGAGAATGCAACCTAAGCCCTGATTTGACGCGTCGCAGTAGACTACAAAATCTTCCGTTCCTTCAGGCAGAGATAGTACAGTGCGCTACAGAGAGCTTGTTTCAAGGTTCGAAACGCAATCTCTTGTTTGTCTGTCCATTTGAATGGTACGCCCTTTTGCGTAAGCGAGGTAAGTGGCTTGGCGATCTTAGAGAAGTTTTGAATGAACCTCCTATAGTAGCCTGCTAAACCCAAGAATTGACGAATTTCCGTGGGCGTTGTCGGGATTGCCCATCCTTCTACAGCTTTGACCTTAGAGGGATCCACATGGATTCCATATTGGCTGACTACATGACCTAGGAAGTTCACGCTCCGCAGCCAGAACTCACACTTGGAGAGTTTGGCGTAAAGTTTTTCTGATCGTAGAGTTTCTAAGACTTGTCGAAGATGTTGGCCATGCTCTTCCTTTCTTCGAGAATAGACGAGGATGTCATCGATAAAAACAATGACAAAGTTGTCGAGAAACGGTCGGCAGATTCGATTCATTAGGTCCATAAATGCGGCAGAGGCATTCGTTAGACCGAAGGGCATTACGACAAATTCATAATGTCCGTAGCGAGTTCGGAAAGCGGTTTTTGGAATATCCTCTTCCCGGACTTTAAGTTGGTGGTATCCGGACCGTAGATCTATTTTAGAAAAATAACTAGCTCCTTGGAGCTGGTCAAATAGGTCATTGATTCGTGGGAGTGGGTAGCGGTTCTTGATTGTGAGTTTATTTAACTCTCTGTAATCGATACACATTCTAAAAGATCCGTCTTTCTTTTTGACAAAGAGCACCGGAGCTCCCCATGGCGAGTAACTAGGTCGAATAAATCCCTTGTCCAAAAGTTCGCTGAGTTGGCTGGATAATTCCTACATCTCGGCAGGAGCCAACCGGTAGGGTGATTTAGCAAGAGGAGTTGCTCCTGGAATAAGGTCAATTCGAAACTCAACCTGTCTCTCTGGGGGTACTCCCGGAAGATCTTCAGGAAACACGTTCGGAAATTCACATGCTACGGGAATGTCTCGAACGTTAATCTCCTCCTTGGTTTTATCCACCACGTGAGCCAGGAACGCCAGATTGTTCCTTCGTAGATATTTTTGTGCTTTGATACATGAAACGAGGCGAAGGTTCATGCTAGATTTGTCTCTGTAAATTACTAGGGTTTCGTGATTTGGAAGACGAAGACGGACGGCCTTCTCATGGCACATAATTTCGGCATGGTGGGGGCTTAACCAGTCCATGCCAATGATCACATCGAAGCTCCTAATTGACACTGGCATTAGATCTATTCGAAAAACGTGTTGATTAAGAGTTAGGGTACATCCGGTGTAGATTTCCCCAGTGGATTCGGTTTCCCCATTGGCCATTTCCACCGTATAGGTTTCATTTAGCTTTTGGGGCAGTTGTTTTAATAAGTGCTTAAACTTATTGCTTACGAAACTTCGCTCCGCTCCGGTGTCAAATAAGATGCATGCATAAGCGTGGTTTAAGGGAAACGTACCGGTAACAACAGAGGGGTCTTGAATAGCCTCAATCTGACCCATGGTCAACATCCTTCCTGTTCCTCCATTTCTTAAATTGCTGTTGTTAGGACATTCTCGGCGGATGTGTCCAGTCTTTCCACATCCGAAGCAGGTGTAGCTAGGCCCTGCGTTATTGCCGCTGGCATGGGTGTTGTTGTTGTTGTGAGGGTTGTTGCTGTTGGTTCCCTGATTTTGGTTATGGGGAGGGTAAGCCTTGCAGTACTTTGCGGTGTGACCCCTTCGGTTGCAACTGGTGCACTGAAAATCCTTGCATTCTCCATAGTGATGGAAACCGCACTTGTTGCATTTGGGAAGATTACCGGAATAAGGTCTAGAAGCATTTGAAGTGGCTGAGGGTGGAGCATGTGGTGCGGCTGGAACCGATGTGGTAACAGCATTAACCGCCACTGTCTGCTGCTTCTTGGAGGTCTCGGGGCCCTGGCGCCCCTTCCTCTTATTGTTCTTTCCCCTCTTGCCATCTCCTTCCTTCGTCTTCTCAGCCTCCACTGGCTTCTCTCCCTTCTTGTTGTTATGGTCATACAGCCTTTTTGCCAATCTTTTCGCGTTGTCAAATGTTTCGGGGTTTGCAGCTATCACATTCCCTTGAATTGGTGATGTTAGTCCCCAGATGAATCGCTCAATCTTCTTTCCTTCCGAGGTGATCATACCCGGGCACAGCAGAGATAGTTCGCTAAATCTCGATATGTAGGCATCGATATTCGCGTTCTGCACAGTGAGGTTCCATAGCTCTTGCTCCATCTTCTGTATTTCGCCTCGTGGGTAGTAATCAGCCATTAACATTTCTTTCATCTCTGTCCACGACATAGAGTTGGCTACAGGGAACGTCATGGATTCTACATGTCCGTTCCAGCAGTTGAGCGCTTGATCTACAAAAGTGCAGGCCACGAACTTCACCTTCATGTGCTCAGGGCAGTCGCATATCTCGAATACCGACTCCACCTTTTCGATCCATCGCTTCAGAGTGATCACCCCTCCAGTGCCATTAAAAGTTCGTGGTTTGGCGTTTGTGAAGTCCTTGTAGGTACATGTCTTGGTGGGTCCTTGATTCATTCCGTTGTTCGAACTTCCGGCTCCTTGCCCATTGACGCCTCCATTGTTCCCTTGTTGAATTTGCGCAATCACTGCAGTGACTGCTGCAGATACAGCTGCCTGGAAAGCGGCTGAGTCAACTTCAGGTGGGGTTGGTCCTGGGTTTCCGCGAGCAGGTCGGGGAGGCATCTTTCTGTCACAAAACGGAAAGATGTTGAGGGTATGTTGTTTCTGTGAGGTCGTGATCCTACTGACTAGGTGCATGGTACGAACTTAAACACTACTACCATTGACCAATCAACCAAAATTTCTCAACACATAGCAATTTGTAATATCGTAACAAAACACGTAAAAAAAATTATTAATATTATCCGCATTTGATACATGAAAATTTTGCTCGTAAGAGCATACATGAGTGACACTAGTTTGACAGCATAATGACTCTATGAGTAGTGTAGTCACTTAAACATAGAGTCGGAGTACATAGCATATTTCCTAACGACCTACTAAGATAAGTCTATCCCTAACCGCGATGAGTTGCGTCCGGAGGTGGTGCCGAGGATGTGGATGCTCCCTGAAGACAAGCCACCAAGCGTTTTGCGTCCCGAAGTCGAGACTCCCACCGAACCTGTCTCATGTGAAACTCTCGAAGGACGTCACGCGTCTCCTGCTCCGCACGCTCGACCCTAGTCCTCAACTGGCGCACCTGATCCGCAGTGTCCTGGGCAAGGTCGCCCGTATTCCGTAACCGTTTCACCATGACTGGAAGGGCTCGATCAGCCGGTCCTCCGTCTCTCAGGTCAAAGAACTCGCGTGACATGCCGTACGGGGGTCGCTGTCCCTGCTGTCTGCTCCATCTCCAAAGATCAATACCCCAGGGAGGTGTAGGACCAGTGGGGCCTACGCGATAGGCAGGCACCCTGATCGGGTAAGGGGGTTGATGACTTCGGACTCCGCATTCGAATCACCCCTGTCACTATCATCAGTATCCTCCTCGAGGCTTCCTTCATCTTCCTCTGATTCGGCAGGCTCGCCCTCAACTTCGGCCTCCGGTTCCCCGTCAGATTCCTCTTCGGGGTCTTCCTCAGGCTCCTCCTCAGGCTCTTCCTCGGGCTCTTCCTCGGGCTCCTCCTCTAACCATCCGTTGTTCCCCTGGTTAGGGAAGTAGGGGTCTCCAGGGTGATGAAAACCAGCCATGCGGTCTGCGAGAGTGTTTAATTATGCTAACGTTATTCCTAGGATGCTACAATTATCGCATAGATCAAGTAGGCGTTCTCTTTTCGGTGGTAGGGGTATAGTTTTAGATTCCCTAGCTATCCTGATCTCATCAGGACGTGTGTTAGTTATACTTTGGAGAGAGTGTAGTTGATCAGGCTACATCCACTCCTTGGTACCACTAAGAACAGTCCTGAATTAACCGAGACACTAGTATTATTTTTGTTTGGTTCGGCGTTATGTTCCTATTCCTAGTGCAAACAAGGGTGTTTTATTTACTTGTTTTGTTCAGAGTTATGTTAGTCCCTCTTTTTGGTTTATAGTTGCATATCCATGTGTGGCTAGATATGCTAGTTCACTATAAACAAAGCTCTGATACCAACCTGTCACACCCCCGAACCAGACGGCGGAAACGTCCGAGGGCTATTGTGACTTATTGAATACCATCACAATGCATATACATGAAACATAACATTATACATCACCAACATTTGGAATGATACAACTGGTAGCGTTTACATTCATTACATTGTTTCAAAACATTACATTCTCAAAAATAACTGTTTGATACTAAATTAGACCACAGCAAAACGTCTTAGAGTACAATTCATCCTCCACTTTATCTGTTACCTGAGAATACAAGTATTTTGAAAAAAAAAACGTCAACATATGAAATGTTGGTGAGTTCATAAGTAATGTTTGAAATCCAATGTTTGTATCGTTTCGAAAATCACCAGAAAATCCGATATTTTCTAAAAATAGTATGGTGAAAAAATTGCGAAGATCCGTAAGTATGCTTGTTTGTTTTCTATAGATGTAAGCGTACGAGTTGTAAATTTCGGCATGTAATTCGTAAGTGTATTAGTTGAAAACCCTAGGAAAACCCGACGTTTTCCTATCACTTTGCTTTACTTAGTTTTTGTACTGTTATTTCGTTGCGTTAGAGGTATTCGTTGAGCTCCGGAGGCATTGAGTATACAGTGGGTGGTGAATTGTTGTGACGTCCGTTAATGAAAACGTCCAGTCGACAACCTTACAAGCGATCCCTTAGGCGTCACTCGCAGTTATTCACACAACTCAATCCTCCCGGACTTGTGTAGTCCCACGACCGGAGGGAAGAAGAGAAGGTGCGAAACCCTCGGTATTTCCCCGCGTCGTTCAAGACCATTGCAATTGCGAAGGGCCCGAAGCCCAACCCGCAATCGTGAGTTCCCGACTTTACTAGCAGCACTGAAGGACCCTTGGGGACCAGCAGCATGTTTGCCATTGAAAGTCCTTTTACACGCGGTCGAGTCGTATTAGACCCAACTACATGTAAGCAAGTGTCCTTTGGGCCTAAAGATCATGTCATCGGGCTAGCTAGGCTCGACAAGCATGATTTGCAACTTTTGGGCCTAAGGAGTGTACGTCGACGTATTGAGTAATTCCACGAGAGTAAAGAGCTCCGAGTGTTCCATATGTGTATTGAGCATTGTAGTGTTAGTAGTTTTGGATTTGTTATCGATTCGAGACCGAATCAATTCGTTTGATAACGATTGTTGGTGATATTGTGTATTGTAATTTATCGAGAGTCGTAGTATCAATCTTTGTTCACAACGAGTGTATTGAATTATCATTGAAAATTTTCTGTTTACAACCCCTCTTAATTTTGTAAATTTACTTTTTCACCCCTTTAGGTAAAATAATTTCCGGTTTAGCCCTTAAACCATTTTTCTTGACATTTTAACACCAAAAATTATTGAAATTAATGTTTTTCAGCATATTTTTCATTTAAAACAGTTTAAGTTCTTGAAATTGCAGTTTTCTCGGTTATAACCCCTCTTTTTCGCAATTTTTACATTTTTGGCCCAATTTGGAAAAATTTTGCAACTTTGGTCCTTTTTAAATTTGAAAAGCATTTTAAACCTTTGAAAAGTACATGTACACTAATAGTCCACTGTTTTACAGAAAAACACAGTTTTGGCCCTCCAAAACAGAAAATTTCGCATAATGGGCCCTATTGGGCCGAAATTGTCATTTTTAGCCCATTAAGCTTGAAATTTATGTTTTTGATCTTCCAAAAGGGTATATTTTCAGAAAATACATTATGGAATCTGTTTTGACTCATCTCACCCATCAGATTTCGAAATATTTCATTTTGGGCCCTTTAACTTTGTATTTTTAACATTTATGTCAAAAAAAAAATGAGTTTTTAGCCCAAAGTATGTATTGTTAAGCCACTTAGCTATTTTTCTTAGCATACTTTGTATGTAGTAGTATATTTCATGCTAGTATAAGATATATCTCGGTTTTTAGCAATTCATAACTAGATCTAGCATCAAAATCATACAAAACATACATATAAGCATAGAAATCAACCAAAACATACACATAATGATGGATCTACACCTTTGCTTGTATTCTCCCCCACAAAAACTTATAAAAACCGAAAATAAGGGGGTATGAAACTCACCTTGGGTGTTGATTCGGTTATTGAAGAGAGGATGGAAGAAATGAAGTGATTTTTCGGCCCTAGCACCCCTTGATGAAGATCTCGAGTTTATGGAGTTTTCTAGGAGTATGATCACCAAAGAAACTTGTTTAGACTAAGAGATCTCATGTGAGGGGGGGGGGGAGTTTTGAAGCTTAGACATGGAAAAACTTACCAAAGGATGATGATAATCTTGAAGAATCCACTTGAATCACAAGCCAATTTCGAGATTTTAGATGGAGAGGAAGAGAGAAGTCTTGAGTGATCTAGAGAGAGTTTGTGTGAGGTTTGTGTGTGTGTGTGTGTTGCTCACGGCCGAAACAAGAAGAGAGAGGGAGAAATAGACATGAAGTGATGTGCATGGATACATGGAATGGATTGCATGGAGATCCAAAAGACAATAAGGAGGTGTCACTTACAAGTCAACCCTCTTCATTTCTTCTTGGGCTTGGGCCTTGGACCGAGAATTTGGAGGGAAAAAGGGAAAATTTGGGCTTTAATGCCCACAAGCCCATGTGTATATTAAGTTGGATGAGTTTTAACCTAAAAAAAATATAATATGATTTTTACACTTTGTTGGGCTAGTTTAGGTTAATCATGGTTCAAAATTTTGAATTTATTTCATTCTAGGCCCAATATGGCCCAAAATGTTGAAATAAATAGATGTGGGTCCAATTAGAGCCCATTTAAGGGTTCTAAGCCCATAATAGTCAAATTGGAAGCTTATTGGTCCATTTAGGTCCAATAAGGAAGTCCTAGTCCCAAAATGGACCTAATCAAGAACTTCTAGGGTTTTCCAATTGCTTGATGTAGTGAATTGGGGTTTAGTTTTCCATTGAGTAAGCATCATACATGCTCTTGAGTTTTTGAATTCAACATTTACTTGAGTATAGTGATTACAAGACATAAAATTTCTAGTTGTGACAGATTTGAGCACCGGCCATCTGATCATCGGTAGGAGGCGTCGCCTTTAAAACATCATCAACTCCCCCTGTCTCCGTTGTGTGTTGCACAACATCATCGACATTGTTAAAGAAAGTGTTGAGCTCCTTATTCGTTGGGCAGTACTCATCAAGATTCTTTTCAAAATCATATAATAGGACATTGTCAAAGCCAGACATGTCACCACCAAAATCAAACTCCTCCTCATCATCACCGCATTAATCATCCAAACCAACTACGTCATCTCCCATATTCATCGAATCATTATCATCATCATCATTGTCATTACCCGCATCATCATAATCAATTTGAACCTCCACATTCTTCATTTAATCGTGTTCCTCTACCACGATTGCAACAGGAGGAACACATTCTTCCTCATGCTCGGAAGCAGTAATCACCTCATCTTCAGTCTCCTTATTATCAGAGAAACCCTCAGAATCAGATGTATCACTAACTTCAGCAAATCGACCAAACTTCTCAAGAGGATATTTCCCCCGGAACATGAACTTTCCCTTTCAGTTCTACTTCATAAGACCAAAAGTGTTAGAACCAAGGGACATAACATCTAACGCTTCTCCTCTTCTTTCAAGCTCCGGATGCTTAACGTTGAAGATCATTTGCAAGAATCTTAGGAACATCAAAATTATATCTCTTTCCATCCCTTCCACATTTCCAACCATCTCATTTAGAACATACTTCAAGAAGTTAAAGTTGAGACCCATAGCGAGTGCAAACATGGCACCCATGTTGAGTAGAGAGATTTCTTCATCCCCGACTCTACTACTGGAGATGAAACTCATGAACACATGATCTGGAAATCTACAATAGGGTGGTAATAGCTTTTTAATAGTTGGAGGAAACACCCCTTCATAGCCTACACATTTAATGATCATCTCCGTTTGTTCCATTGCGATCTCTGTAGGATACCCTAGTTGGTCATCAATCTGCAATACTTCACGAATGATCTACTCCATCACTATGATCTTCTTTCAATTCTATGGAGACTTCATCATCTTCTCCTCTGAGCATAACAACTCTTCTCCATAACTCCCTGATCAATCCTTGGTAAATAACCAGACGTAATGATAGTGAAAAAGCAAGGCAACATCTCTTTAGTCCATGAACCATGGATTTAAAATCACTATGAGCCTCTGGTGGATCAACCAAAAAGATGGAAAGGTTATGGATGTCTGCAAACTTCAAATCAGCCATTGTTGACCTGCACCAACCGAGCCAAGTGAGAAAACAAGAGATTTAAAACATTAAAAAGACAAGTTTTCTCATTGATCAATTGGTTAGGATTTAAATTTGATTGAATCAAAGAAAAAATCAAATTTGTGTCCAAAATAGGGTTGACAGGCACAAATAGGTTCACGGCCATGAACGCTTCATCGGCCGTGAATCCATCAACGGCCGTGAAAAGTTCAACTAATGTTAAAAATCAATTTTCCTTTAATAAAAACACTAAAAATGGTCGATTGTTGTTAGATTTAACATGTATGTGATCGTTTTTGATGTACCTACAAAGTGCAACAATCAATTTTGGATTATTCACAAGATGAAATGATGAATCGAGAATCAAGGAGAGAGAGAGAGAGAGAGAGAGAGAGAGAGAGAGAGAGAGAGAAAGAAAGAGAGAGAGAGAGAGAGAGAGAGAGAGAGAGTCTAATGAGGGTTCACGGCCGTGATCAGCAAATGAGCATGAAAGGGTTCACATCCGTGAATCCTCCTTATTTATACCTAGACCTAAAAACCCAGTTCAAGGCCCATGAACTGCAAACCCAAAAAGCATAAAATCTAAGCCCAATATTCCAATTTCTTCAAAATTAACACGTTTTGGGGTCTTAACAATTAAAACTAAAATAAAATAAAATCCAAAAAAAATTAACTAAACTAATTTTGACTAAATTTTTTTAGAAAAAATAAAATAAAATAACATAGCACTAAATTATTTTATCACCGTTGCAGATATTTCTTTCGTGATGTTGGGATCAAAGTTTTAGGAAATTCTTAATCCATTTTTAAGTACCTTCACCTTTGTGACTAGATCTGGTTATGACAGAAGAGGACATAATACATGTGACAAGGTATTTGACCCTATGAACCTAAATGATATTCCTAAAAGACCATTTAGCTGACGTTGGCTACGAATATTGTTGTCCACCTAGATTTAGCAGCGAGATCTACAAACAACCTACTGAATGTTCAATTTTAGGAGATCTAGAATGTGTTTCCTGCTTCCTGACAAACTCCGGTAATCAAGAACTTCTAGAATACTCCTTACTTTAGGTGAGCAGACAATTATTAGGAGGGAAGATAGATTTAGAATCCATATGTTGTACACCCAGGTCAGATTTTCCAATCACATAGAGGAGTAAAGATATGATAACTGGATAGAGGGATTGAGAAATAGAATTGTGTATATGTTGTGTCGTAGGACAGATCTTCTGATCACACAAAGGGAACATCATATGGATAACAGATAGAAAGAATTGCATAGATAAGAAGATGCACAGAAGTAGAGTTGGATATGTTGCAGTCGAGGTCGGATCTTCCGATCACGGAGAAGAGGCAACGTTTGAATAACAGAAAGAAAGCAAGAAAATACCCTTCTACAAACCTACTTTATCGAAATTCCCCACTCGCCCTATCAGTACCAGAATTAAGGACATACGTCCATACATTGAGGAAAAGTTAAGCCACTGTTCTAGATACAGATTACTTAAGTGTATCCGCAGATTCACATGTATATCTTCCTTCTCAATCTACCCAAGCGTCATATTGTCAGACTAAACAGAACTATCTAAGTTATATTTGTCAAGTCCTTTCATTGTCCAACTATACCTAGGATGGTCCAGTTAAATTTTTCGTGCCTAGCAGCACATCGAACACAGAGCCTAGACATTCCAGTGTTGGTACCTTACACAGACCAAAATTATTGGTTATCACTCGGTTGATATCACTTCCCATTACATAACCTGCAATCAAACTCCGTCAAAAACAAATTTTTTTGGATTTTCTGAAATTTTCTGAAAACAAATAAAAACAAAAATAACACTATTTTTGGATTTTTAAGATTTTTCTATTTTTTTTGTTTATTTCTCCCCTTAAATTTGTGCATGGGGAGAATGAAAATGAAATGCTCAAATTTAAACTACCTAAAAAACAAAAATCAGTCCTCAAAACGAATCATTTTAAGAAAACCAACCAGCACATCGAATCAAGCTTTGTTAAACGGTTTTGTAAACAAATCTGCCACATTATTATTAGTGGGAACTTGTTCTGAATGAATGATCGAACGATCATAACAATCTCAGATAAAATGAATTTTAATGTCGATGTGCTTGGTTTTGGAATGCTAGACAAGATTTTTAGCAATATGAATTGCAGCTTCGTTATCACAGAATATTGGGGTTTCAAGAAAGTTCAAACTGTAATCCAGTAATTGATGTTGAATCCAAATGACTTGAGAGCAATAGGCAGTAGTGGCAACATATTCTGCCTCCACCGCTGAGGTTGGTACGGTCTGTTGTTTCTTGCACAGCCATGACACCAGGCGGTCACCTAAAAATTGACATCCCCCATACGTTGATTTCCTGTCAAGTTCACAACCTCCATAATTGTTGTCAGCGAATGCATATAAATCAAAATTAGAATTTAGGATACCAAAGACCTAATTTTGAGCTACCGTTGAGATACCTAAAGATTCTTTTGACAGCAATAAGATGAGAGAGTTTAGGATTAACCTGGTATCGTGCACATTGACAAACTGTGAACATGATGTCCGGCCTACTCGCAGTTAGATACATCAGGGATCCTATCATCGATCTGTACTCAGTCTAATCTACGGATTCACCTTCAAGATTTGAAGACAACAGGGTTCATTTAACCATCGACGTTAAGGCAACTTTTGTGTCTGTAAACTCGAACCTCTCAAGCATGTCTTCAATATATTTTTCTTGGTGCAACAGGATTCCAGTTGAGCTTTGACGTACTTGCAAACCCAAAACGATCATCATTTCTCCCAGGGAACTCATCTCGAACCTCTTCTTCATAATCGTCTCAAACTCCTTACAAAGCTTCTGGCTCGTTGAACCGAAAATGATATCATCTACATAGATCTGAACAAGGATTATGTCTCCATCAACATGCTTTATAAACAGCGCTTGATCGATCGTGCCTATGGTGTAACCATGTTCGAGCAAATGATTTGTTAGGGTTGCATACCAGGTCCGAGGAGCGTGATGTAAACCATACAGAGCCTTATCCATTTTGTAGATGTGATTTGGAAACTTGGAGTTGATGAAACCAGGAGGCCGATCAACATAAATCTCCTTTTTCACAGCTCTATAAAGGAAGGCAGTCTTAACATCCATCTAATATACAGTGAACCCTATGTAGGATGCATACGCCAGAAAGATACGGATAGCTTCAAGACATGCTACAAGAGCATACACCTCAATGTAGTCAAGTCCTTCAATCTGTCAAAAGCCACGAACAACCAACCACGCTTTATTCCGCACTATGACCCCACAATCGTCCTGTTTGTTGCGAAACACCCAGCGGGTATCCAGTGACTTCTTTCGTTTAAGTAGTTCAACCAGCTTCCAAACCCCTAATTTCTGGAATTGATTCAGCTTTTCATGCATTGCATCAACCCAACTAGGCTCATTCAGCTCCATATCGACATTCTTTGGCTCTATCTGAGAGATGAAGCAAGAGTAGAGACATGTGTTTACATCACCACTCTGACTGCTTGTTCAAACATCGTCGGCTAGTTCACCAATAACGCTCTTTATGGGATGATCGCATTGCAGTCGGGTAGGAATTTTGTGGCTGATATCATTAAGCGTGATAGGAAGGTTGTTGATGTTGACATCTCCGTCATTTGCTGAAACAGCAGGCTCAGACGATTCAGAACTGCGTGAGGTGTTGGCCGCATACTCATTTACACTCAGATCGGGAAGAGAAGCTCCATGAAAGTTTGAGTGGTAGCGGAAGTATTTCTGGTCATGATGTCTCTTTCAGTTGAGGTGAGTGGAGTGGCTTCAGCATCAGGATTTACTCTATAAGTTGGGGAATCTGAAGGAGAACTTGGAACAGTTTGATGTACCGAATGAGACGTAGAAGACACCAATGGTGGACTGTAGACAACCTCTTCCTCTTCATCCTCAAGAACAACCTTCGAACCGGAGCAGTAACCTGACACATCATCTAAAAACACTCTGAATGATTTGAATAAAGAAGCGTAATCAAACAACTAGTCAGGGCCGACTCTTGCGTTTGTCTCATTTTCCTCCAACCAGCGAACATCAAAAGATTCCACGATCTGCTTTGTCTTCTTGTTGTAAACACGATAAGTTGTACGTGCTTCATATCCCACAAAGTAACATTCATCGGCTTTAGAGTTGAATTTGGGTTTGGATTCAAGGTGAAGAAGGGTGCAAGGACATCCAAAGATATAGAAATGAGCGACTGATGGCTTGTGATTGTATAGAATTTCGTATGGAGTCTTTATCTGAGCTTTGTTGATCAACACTCAATTCTGAACATAACAGGCAGTCTTGATTGCCTCCGCCCAAAAGAAGACCGGCAGTTTAGAATCAAACAGCATCGTCCTTGCGGCGTCCATTAAAGTTCGGTTTTGCCGCTCCGCAAAAGTGATCCAGAACAGCGTTCTTGAATTATGTACCATTATCTGCTCTCAACACTTTCACCTTCTCGTTAGTCTGATTCTTAATCGTTACCAAGAACTTCTTGATCAAGTCTAAGATCTCACTCTTGTTGGATAAGAAGACGACCCGTGTGTAACGCGATTAGTCATCTATCACAATCAAGCAGTAAGAGTTTTTGTTGATGATGAGGATATTGACAGGACCAAACAAATCCATGTGCAATAATTGGAGAACCCTGCTGATTGAATTAACCGCCTTTGGCAAATGAGGCTTTCTATGATGTTTACCCTAAGCACAAGCCACACATTTTTCAAAGGTTATGAAGTCTTTAACTGGAAGGCCACAAACGATCTCGTTCTTTGCAAGACGATTGAGGTTCTTTGTGTTTGCATACCCGAGATGACAATGCCACAACATCGCATTATGTTCTGAGACTTTTGAGAAGAGGCACGTAACTTGTTCCGGGATATTATGATTCATGTCAATGATGTAAGCATTCCCGTCTCTTTTTGATTTCACCAATATCCAGTATTCAGGGATGATGATACTAGGTTTCAAGATAAGACATTCTTTTATCAGTGAATTGGGTAGAGTAGCCCTTGTCGCAGATTTGAAAAACGATCAACAAGCTATGCTTCAACTAGGGCGCGTAGTTGATGTTTTTCAAAGCTCATCACTCCATTAGAAACGATTCCTTTTTGTGTGATCTTTCCTCCATCCCCTCCCACAAAGGAAACAAATCCACCATTAAAGTTTTAAATGTCGTGCAACTGGGAAATGTCTCCTGTCATGTGCCAAGAACAACCATTGTCGACATACCATGCTCTGGCGACATTCCTCCGCAGCTGTTCCTGCACAACACACGGGATCATTTAGATTTTGGAACCCAGGTCATTACAACACTGGGTTTACCCTTGACATTCACAAAATTTTCTTTTTGACATTTTAAATTTGATTTACAATCAGATGCACCGGCAAAAGATGAAGATGATTGGACAATTGAAGATTTGGGCACCCACTGGTAATTAGGTTTTGAAATATTTACAAGTGATTTTGAAATAATTTTTCTTTTGTTTTGAGTGTTTGGATGTTCGGCTAGGATTAGTCGAGGATCCGAACGCTATCTTTGACGATATCGATATTGGATTGGCCGCATTCGATTTCGTTAAAGCACCTGTGGCTTTGGTTGAACACCTGTTTGTTCATTTTAAGTTCAACCCTTCGCTTGTCCTTATGAACATTCCAATCATTATCGCGAAGACGAGATCTCGAGGACTTTCTCGTGAGAGACCTTCCTCAAGACTCATTTTTTCTTCTCGATGCAGAAAATGTACAAATGCCTTATTAGGACAATTGTGAGCTATATGACCCGTGGTTCCACAGTTAAAATAAGTTTGCTTTTTTGTCACAAAAACTGGAACTGCACTTTTCTGGTTTATTTTTCTTATCAATGCCCTTACTCTTTCCACATGTACAAGTTCATGATTCAGGTTGTGTGGCAGGTGTAGGTGTAGTGTGGGTGCTAGAAACAGAAACATCATAATTATTAGACACATCACCACAAGCTACATCTGAAGCATCAGAATTAGACACAGAATCATCACCAATCAAATCATCAGTTTTAGAAACAAAAACACTATTGTCTGAAACATAAACATCATTTTTCAAAACATAATTATTCTCAGTACTATTCTCTCCAGACTCCTGCTTTCCTTGACTTAGAGATGGATTTGCATGGGAAGTAGAAACGTTAGTATCTATTTCCCTAGCACTATTTTCTGTGACCTGTGCAACTGGTTTACCATACACCATAAATGGTTCTCAGTCTATCTCCTCCCGGGTCAAAGGTTTAGCAGTATAATTGTGATTGAATCAGGGAGGGACACTCTCATATCCTATACCTACTTGTTTTTGGTCCTTCCACTTCATTTGTTTATCAATTATTGTTGCAACTCTTTCACTTGACTCATCATATTTTTGAAAATAGAAATCAACATTTTCAAAACGGGTTTTCAATGTGTCAAGTTCTTCAGTTACAACAGCAAGTTGTTTCTTGATCTAATTATAGTTCTCACATTTATTACTGTAATCCTCTTGCAATTCTCTAAACTCCTTAGTCTTGGCCTCTAGTTGTGCTTTTAATGGTTTCTGGTCTTTCTTAAGGTTGTACCCCTAATATTTAAAGTCCTTGTTCTCCCTTTTTATCAACTCAATTTGCTCACGTAAAAATTTAACAGTTTTAATGCAAGTTTGAGAACAAGAGATTTCACTAACCTCCTTATTTTCAGACTCTGGGGTAGTCTGTAAGATAAAGGCAAATTGTAGCTCCATCATTTCTTCCTCTGGGTCCACTTCAAAATTTTCTTCTGGGACATCATTGATCTGGGCAATGTGAGCATTTTCATGTCCTAATATGTTCAGGGCTTGAATATGATCTTCCCAGTCAAATGACTGAGCCACTACTGGCATATTCGTCGTTTGGTTGTTGGTGGTAGCTCCCCTGCTGCTTCCGATTGACACCATTGTTCGTTCACTATTATCCCACCTGTCTGGCTTTAGGCATTCTCTGGAAAACTGACCAGGTCATGGCAATTAAAGCATCTTAATTTGCCCTTGTTGAAGTCGACCTTCTTCTCCGCGTTGATTCCCCAGTTGTTGTTTTTCGAATTTCTTGGAGAATTGCTTAGCCCTGAACTGTCACACCCCTGAACCAGACGACGAAAACGTCCGAGGGCTTGCGCGTGACTTCATCTTGAAATATCATTACGGTGAATATAATTGAAACATAACATCATCATCATCACACATGTAATATTACGACATTCATTGTTTACATCGAGTAATGTATTTGAATATTACATGCCAAAATAGTACGAGTATGATGAAACAAAATATAACACAATATCCATTAGTTTGTTTTGTTCATCCTGCTTCAACGATTTCCTGAGAATACAAGTTATTTTGAAAACGGTCAACATAAAAATGTTGGTGAGTTCATAAGCATGTTTGTGAAAATGATTTGTATAACTTTGAAAACCACCAGAAAATCCGATGTTTTCTTAAAACTGTTTAGTGTGTTTGTGTTAGATCTAGTATTAATGCATGTATGTTATTGTTTATTTGACTAAAAAGGTAAAGAGAATGTAGAGAGAATGTAAGAGCATGTAAAGAGAATGTTCCCAGACAACCCGACGTTGCCTAAAAAAAATGTAGATCTCTTCCGTAAACTTCATAACGTTAATTCCTCTAAGCGAGCCGTCATAACCATACTAAATAATGACAATTTCGCCTGTCTTGGCGTCGTTGGACGCCGATGGAAAAATAGAATAAGGTTTTCGTCACCCTATACTGAGTAAGTCTAACTGTAGCGAACAACTGAGGTGTGGGGTGTCAACCCCGTATAGATCTATACACAAATCCCCGTTCTCCCTCCAGGAAACTCTGGTTATAACTACAGGCTATGATCGTACACTTAATAGGTGTCAACCGATAAAAACTCGCTAGATCCTTAATCGAATTTACGCGAAGAAAAATGTATAAACTCATTCTAGGACCAATGATCCATGTAAGTGAACCACTAAGGCGTCGCTAAACATGTAAATCATTTCAAGACTCAAATGAAATGAGATTATATAACATGGGCCCAAAATATATATGAAACGACAACTAAGGCCCATTTCACATATAAAGTATTTACAGGCCCAAATAGCAGACAAATAGTATCCAAGGTCCGTTGCACATGTTAATGGGTCAATGAGGCCCAATAAACATGTAAATAGTATACAGGACCTATCACACATAGAAATTGGTCACTAAGGCCCAATAACTTAGAAAGTGATCAAATTAAATCCATTTGTTGGTTTATCATTGGTTTTGGTTTAAGTATTCACTAAAATAGCATAAAAAGAAGAACGCATATACAACCAATTCCCAGGCCCAATAAACATGTAAGTGGACCACTAAGGCTCACTATACGTGTCTATTATTTCCAGGCGCAATAAGGATATGTATATCATTTTTAACCCGTTTGTTATTGTTTTGTTTATTTTAGCTTGATTATTTACAAAGTTGATATAAAAAGCCTTCATTTTTGTAAAAATGACGTTCTTGGCCCAATAAGCCAAAAATTTAGGATTTATGACCCAATTTTTGTAAGAATAACACTTTAATATCCATTTTGTTCAAAACTTGTTTTGATCACTATTTTGTAGTAAAAATAACATGTTGAAACCCATTTTTGTCAAAATTAACATTCTTGGCTTGATTTTTGTGAAAATACACATTTTCTGGTTTTTGAGCTTTTCCGACCTAGTTGTTTGAAAATTTGTACAAAAACCATCGTAAGTCGAAATTTGGATCCGTAAACTCTCAAAGTTTATAAATTTTGTCTACTTTATTCACAAATTTTCTCATAATTTTTAATGGCTTATAACAAGTGTTAAATTGCTCATCTTCACAGGCTGGTCCGAAATTATTTCAAATCTGATAGGCAGTTTTGTAAAATTCGCCAAAAGTTGTAGAAAAATCGTATGAAAACGTGCGAGTAGTCATTTTAAAGGTATAAACCTGAACTTTATCCATGTAAAACAGTTTTGAAAAATACTTCCATTTGGATGGTCAAAACAGTCCGAGATTGGACCAAAACGTTTCTGTCAAGAGCTGTTTTGTGAATTTAGTTTATAAATCTTTGAACACAACACTTATTTTTGTTATATAAAGTATACAAATCCCAGATCTACATGTTTATATGTAATACTTGAGATAAAACATACTTTTCTCATGTTTCATATGAAGATGCTAGTGATACACTTCAAGTTTCTTAACATATTTGTAGATTAATGAAGAAATCACACATAATCACCAAATGTTTCAAGGAAATCACACATAATCATGCATATATACATAGATCTACACAAATCAACTTGTATTCTCCCCCAAAAATAACTAAAAATAAAAAACAAGGGGGTATTAACTCACCTTGGGGTTTGGATTTCGGTTTTGATGAAGATAAGAAGAAGGTGGTGTAAGTTATGACTCTAGCTAGCTTTCTTGAATGGATTCGAACTTAAGAAGTTCTTGGTGGCTAAATCACGAAATTTTGGTGGTAAAAGGAGTGAATTAATGTAGAAAGAGGATATGTTACATAGGTTTGTGAGATCTTACCTCTAGAATGAAACTTGAAGTGATTTTTGGATGAAAAATTCCTTGGAATGCTTCTAATTCTCGAAATTTTTGGATGAAAAGAAGGAGAGTATCCTTGAATGTTTTGAAGAATATTTTTGAGATAATATGGGTGGTGTGGGTGTGTGGTCTCGGCCAAGAAGAAGAAAAATGGGAGGAAAGGAAAGTTTGCATGGAAACATGAGACTAGGCATTGTTATATGTTGAACAATGTTCAATTATCCATTAAACCATGTTGAGGTGTCTAACTCTCAATTATCCTCCTTAAGCTTTTCCTTTTTTTTTATAGATGGGCCGAGACTCTTGGGCCAAGAAGAAAAATGGGTGGAGTAGCTTGGGTCCAATAAGTGTAGTGAGGTTCTTTGGATTCTAATCATAAAAATTTTAGCCCATTGGGCCCTTGGAAGCATTCACGGCCCAAAAAATAAAAGAGATTAGTTTAGGGCCCATTAGGGATAATTAAATCCTTTATGGCCCATCATAGCCCAAAAAGTTATAGATTTATGAATTGGGTCCAATTAGAACATAATTAGGGTTTTTAGGCCCAAAGTAGTTAACTTGGATACTTATTGGTCCATTAGTCCCAACAAGAGAATCCTAGAACACATTAGACTTGAATCGGGCTTTCTAGGGTTTCTAACCCTTATTTGAACATATGAGATGTATTTGAATGAGAATAGAGTATAGGCTTTTACAATGGATGATGTTTATATGAGAATAAAATTTCCTAGCAAAATGCCAGTTGTGACATGAACACAACCATAGCAATCTGTCATGTGATATCCATCTCCTCAACATCCTCTGGATGTATTTAATCAGGGTCAGCAAAAGAAAGTTAAGAAGGTGGCTCGCCAGCCAAAAAGGCGTTGTAGCAGTTCACAAGTCTGGTTGCTAAAGCCATGTTCTCATCAATTTCTATAGGAGCAGTAGTGGGAATAAGTGCTTTCGAGGAGGAGGCTTCTTGTTGATAAGGCACAGATGGTTGAATGTGATGCATCGATGGAACAACATGAGATTGTTGTTGTGGAGCAATAAAGGTTTGAGGTGGTGAAGTGGTGAATGATGAGAAGGAACTGTTGGATGAGATCCCAAGGTTAGCAGTGTAATATAAATTTACATGATTGATCTCCCTCTGCTTGTCATCGAGGTCACAAGCTTTGATAATCGCCATGGTTTCCGCAAGACTCAGATGGTTTAGGTCCTTCGTCTTCTTAACCACCGAGACATTCATGTCCCATGACTTTAGTAGTGATTTTAGCAGCTTCTTGTTGATCTCATACCTTGTGACCAGAACACCAACAAAGCTCATCTCAGTTGTGAGAGTGATGAACCTTTGTAGTTAAGCTTCCAATGTTTCGCCCAGAACATGATTGAACATATTGAACTTTTGTCTTAGCATGTCCTGTTGACTCTACTTCATATCCTCGTTTCCTTCGTACACCTCAATCAGTGCTTCCCATAAGGCTTTTGCAGAAGTGTATTCTCTTAAACCATAAGCAATGTCTAGAGATAGCGCCATGGTGAGTATAGTGAGTGCTTTCTCTTGCTCTTCGATCTTCTCAAAGTCTTCATCGGTGTAGTTTTCAAATGCCTTGTCAAGGACTGTTCCATCTTCAGGTGTTGTGGTGATTCGAACCTGTCCTTTCAAGATGCTTCTCCAAATATTGAAGTCCTTCATCTTTATGTATTTTTCCATGCGATATTTCAATTCAGGGAAACCCTCAACAGATAACAAGCATGGAATGCGCGTAGTTGTCCCCATAATGGAATCCAATTCTTGATGAGCAGTCAAAGTTTGTGAGTCCATTTTTTTTATTTTCTAAGTTTTCTTAATTGAAAATAAAGGTTTATAATGAAAGTCAACCATAAACGATTATAACCGAAAAGAGTTCACGGCTGTAAAGTGTTCACAGTCGTACACAGACAATGATTCACAGTTCACAAGTTCACGGCTCACAGACAGTTCACATTTCACAAGCTTTTCACAATCAAATTGATTCACGGTTCAAAAGTTCACGGCTCACAGATAGTTCACGGTTCACAAGCTTTTCATGGTCAAATTAATTCACGGTTCACTGGCAATGAGTGGATCACGGTCAATGAAGATGAACATGGTCAATGATGATGAACGCGGGTAATGAAGATGAATGATTCATAGCCAGCTAAGAAGAACATGGTTGATGAAGTTGAATGGTTCACGACCATAAACACTTCAACAGATGAAACCGTAAACACCAAGAACAGTAAATTTCAATCCCTTTTGCCTTGAATCTTCACGATCTAATGCAGAAACCCCGTAAACAAGATGAAACAGTCACGTAATTGAAAATTACTCCAGCCGAGAACACCACTTGAATGCTTTTGACACCAGATTGGCTCTGATACCAATTATAAGTCCCACAAACGAGATCCAACTAGTGATCAAAACACAATAAAGATGCTAGAAACAATAAAGATTAGAATGAGAAGAAGCAAAGAGATTTCCAACAATGAACACGTTCTATTAACCGTGAACGTCGAGTACACTTGGAGAACACACACACACTTCTGACAACCAATAGTAACTCATATACAATCTAACACTATCCATAACGATCAATAAAGATGAACACGATCAATAAGGATGAACACGGGTAATGAAGATGAATGATTCACTGCTAGCTAAGAAGAACATGGTTGATGAAGTAAATGGTTCAAGACCGTACACGGAGTTCACGGCTGTAAACACTTCAACAGATGAAACCGTAAACACCAAGAACAGTAGATTTCGAGCAGATTTCAATCTTTTTTGCTTGAATCTTCACAATCTAATGCAGAAACCCCGTAAACAAGCTAAAACAGTCACGTAATTGAAAATTACTCTAGCTGAGAACACCACTTGAGTGCTTTTGACACCGGATTGGCTCTGATACCAATTGTAAGTCCCACAAACGAGATCCAACCAGTGATCAAAACACAATCAAGATGCTAGAAACAATAAAGATTAGAAGGAGAAGAAGCAAAGATATTTACAACAATGCACACATTCTATTAACCATGAACTTCAAGCACACTTGGAGAACACACACACACACATCTGACAGCCAACAGTAACTCTGACACAATATGACACTATTTATAAGACACGACCAACCGCAAACGGGTTCACGACAGTGAACATGTTCACGGCCGTGAACACCTTACAACCGTGAACACCATCCGCAAACACCAAATACATGACCTAATACCCTAACAGACCTATACAGATAAATGCCTAGCCCAAACCAACAAATTATGACCTAACAGTTTTATCACAACCAATCTCAACCAACACCTAGTCCTAATGTCGATCTTGATCTATTTGAAATAGTTTAAGAAACTTAATTCTTTTCTTAACCTCAACCGCAGAGTAATTTTCAATCTCAACCACGCTACGCAGTCGACGAGTCAACCGATTCTTCCGATAAAGGCCCCGTTAAAGATCTCGTTCAAGAGTCATTTCAAGAGCCCGAAGTCGAACTACAAGTACAAAAAAGGACAACGGAGAGCTCCATGTAAAGGGTGGATGGATGATGAAGAGAGGACACTAGCACAGTTATGGATAGATGTTTCGAAGGACCCGATCCACGACAACGACCAAGAGTCAACAACCTTCAAAGCAAAAGTTTGGCATAATTTTTGACAACACATGAAAAGGTAGTACCGCAATGCCGATTCACATTACTCGGAATGGATAACCGCCAACTGAGCTGCAATGGAGTTCAACGACATCCACCTGAACATGATCTGCAACCCCCAAAGCGGTGCAACTAAGGTGGATATCATGGCTAAAGTTTGTCAGATTTACAAGGGGAAAGTCGGAAGATCTTTTGCCAATAAGCCGTTTTGGGGAGTGGTGAAGGCAATCGAGAATGGCTAGATCTAAAAAGTCCTGATGATTACGCGCAGATGTCAAAACGAAGCAAAAGTATGAAGTCAACCCACAATCAATCTTCTGATACGCGTATTGGAGGGATTGACCTCAACAATGATGAGTCATATGAAATTCCAACTCGTTCTATGGGACGAAACAAAACAAAAAAGAAAAGCTTAAAGGTGCTCAAAGCTCATCGACTGATGTGGAGGAGATTAGGGACGATTTCCAAAGGTTGGACAATAAGCTTGATGCTTTCTTAGAATTAGAAAGGAAAAAAAACATGCATTGAAGCTTTGGTTAAAACCGAGGAAAAACTTGTACGATGATGATCGTTGGGTGTTCAACAATGCAAGAAATGACCTTGCAAAACAATATAACTGAGATTAAATCGTGTTTTACATCTTAAGTAAGTTTTAGGTCGATTTAGGTAGTATTAAATTGTGTTTTAGGTCTAAAATAGTATTAAATCAAGCTTTAAATTATTATAATCGTTTTTATTTAATATGAAGTGTGTGTCATTAAAAAAATTATGCCATATTAATTAAATCAAAAAGTGTTTGTGTAATATAAAAAGAATGTTATTAAAATAAAATAATTAAGTTAAATTAGAAAATATATTAAAAAAATGGAGTGGTAGGAGTTTTACCATTCTCTAACAAATATTAAGATTAATTGTTGATATCTAACATACACACAACTTTTTTTTTTTTAATTAAAGGTGTAATTTCTTTTTCTTTTATGAGTATCAGTCAATTAAATTTTATTTTTGAAATTTTATTCCCAATCGTATTTAAACCAAAATTTTATAATAACATATTATTCTTTATAACTAAGACTATATTTAAGAAAAAATGTTGTGTATAAACTGAAAATAAAATAAACTGCTATTATTATTATCTACTTATATAAAATATTTGTAAAGAAAAAAATGATGTATTTAGTTCATATTTTTATTTACAAAACGGATTTTTATACATTTAAATGTTTATAAAAATTCAATAAAACACCCACCAAGAAAATGACATATATCGGTGAGAGAAGCACAGCCTAGCAACCTTTTTGGCTTTCTTTTCTCACGAGCTGGTTTATGGGAAATGGACCGCAATACCGCATTCTTTTTCTTATATTCTTATTCTTTTAAAATAAAAATATTTGTATATTGTTGGTGATGTGATCAAACCAAGTCAAGGCGTTCACCACCCATTATTATTTTTTATATCATCATATATTATTGAATATAAAATATTATCTTAATATTGATAGAATTTTAAAACGATTATTATAATATATTTATTTGTTAATCTAGATATACTATTAAATCCAAAACGTGAATCAAAATATAGAATAAACTTAAAAAAATATAATAATATCCTACTAAAATAGTTTAAAAGTTTAAAATATTGTAAATTTGGAACGAAAAGTCAATTTAAATAAAAGATATTAAAAAAACTATTATTTATTATATTTCAAATTTTCCGAA
This sequence comes from Lactuca saligna, assembly GCF_052625555.1. Classification (NCBI taxonomy): domain Eukaryota; kingdom Viridiplantae; phylum Streptophyta; class Magnoliopsida; order Asterales; family Asteraceae; genus Lactuca; species Lactuca saligna. The sequence continues at coordinate 6,229,032 of NC_136423.1, forward strand.
TAAATGATTGTTAATTAAGTAAAACAAAAAATTACATTGCCTTAACTTACAAACATTGGTTTATAAATCAATTAATCATCGTGACCGCAATAAATAATTTTTAAATTAATCAATCATAATGTTAAATTGTAATACTAAAATAAAAACTATATTTAGTTTTATTTAAACACAAATTATTAGTAGATGCTAGTTAATATATATATATATATATATATATATATATATATATATATATATATATATATATATATATATATGATTCAAAATAATAATAAATTTATATATCAATTTAATGTAAAAGTATTATTTTAGAGTTAATGTCTTATTATTTTCAATATGTATATGTAAATACTTTAACGATATAGTTTTATTATGCGCAACGCGTGGATATTCCCCTAGTAATAGAATATTCATGTGTTCTTTACTTCTTTTCTTTAATTTTGTATTTGTCATATATATTTCTTTGATTTCTCCGAACGAAGTCTTTTACGTAGCAATGTCTATTGTGTCTATATATCTTTCATAAGCAGAGACAAAATAGAGCATTCATAAATAATGCTTACTATTTGCTTTGCTGCTAATTCAATACATTTCTATTATGGTGTTCATGTAGATATTGTTATTTTTTCTAAAACCATGATAATATTGTTTGGTCGGATCGTTTATTTATCTTGTTTTGCTCACATAGATATTGTTATTTTCTCTAAAACCATAATAATATATATTTGATCGGATCGTTTATTTATCTTGTTTTGCTCCTTATTTATTTTGCAATTGAAATATTTTTAATTTATGTTGTTTGTTTTTCTGAAGCTAAAATCCATAAAATTTGCGGATCACCTCTGCAACCCTCTGCAGTATAAGAGGTGGATCAAATGACTGGAAACTTTAATAAGAAGCGTGTTTGTTTTTTTAACATTTACATGCTGCTGCAGATATTAAAAAATAAAGTAAACTGATTTTATAATCCGAAAGTAGTTTTTTAATATCGAAAATTTAATATTGTATGACATTTTGGCAATAATTTATGCTATTTTAGTAAAAAAATAATGATATTTTAACAAAAATAAAAATATTTTAGCATCAATAAATCTATTTGATCAACAAATTATTATTATTCAATATAAAAAAAATCAACAAGAAGAAAAAACGAAAAAAAATGAAATAAGATTTCAGCCATATATAATCAATATTTTAGTGCTGCGACAAGAAGAACATGCGCAAATGTTTTTTAATCCGAAATTTTCTGAAAAATAAACAGTTGCAAGATAAAGTGTTGCGCGTGTGTTCCGCCGTACAACGATAAAAGATCCAATATTTTTTTTTTCAAAAAACATACAACAGCCTTAAAGAAATAAAAAGATTAGTCACTATGTAATAGTGAAAAGGACTGTGAAAAGGACACGTGGATAGTAACCATGAAAGAAAAAGAACAATTTATGACTCATTCAATGAATTCAATGATGTACCGATACTGCGATACACCGATACTTTGAATAGAATCGGTTATTATATTTATTACTATTTATCTAAACATTGTGTGGTATAAAAACAACCATGTTGGTTATTTGACTTATTTCTATTCATACAGATACAATTCACCCAAAAATTGTAGGGAAAGTCAAAAGAATTTCTTGAAGAATCAAATTTCAAATAATAAGAGGTACTATATATTTTTAAATTTATTTTAGATGTTATATTGTGTCTTTTTATCGGTTTAAATATATATTAAAATTAAAAATAATAGTAATAGAAACGAAAACTATAAAAAAAAATTATATAAATGATAAAAAATATAACGTTAACATATAACAAATAATCAAAATCATAACATATAAAATACCAATAAGTAATTTCAAAATTATGAGGGATGAAAACTCTTGGATCAAAATTTGTTGAGGAAGAAAATTTATAAATATGATAATCTATTATTGATCAACTTAAAATCTTTATTTTAGAAACATTCCTATTTTAAAGACATAATTTTACAGATGATCCATAAGGTTTTTCATTTGTTCCTAAAGTAATCCCTATTAAACATTTTTTTTGCATGGATGATCCCTACAGAGCAAACCTTTAAGAAAAATAACCATTAATTTGGATGTTCGTTTGATGCACCATTAACATGAGGACATTTTTGTCATTTTACCTATGAACGTCTCTAAATATTAAGGTAGTAGAGGGGTTGAGTTTCAGACGACATGATATTTGTATTAACTTTTTATTTCCTTCTACCCGTAACATCTATTTCTTGAACTTTCGCCTTAGGTTCTGTAGCAAGCCTTTGCACATTCAAGATAAACCATGGATGTGGGTTCACCAATACGCTTCCTGGAAGGTCATACATGGAAGGGCTAGAGGATTACTTTGATTTTGTGGACATAAATGTGTTTTAGTCCTCGAGTTAGATGATATGATGGCAGTTTTAAGATAAAATGATGGAGGTATAATGTTCTATCATTTCATCATCCAAGAGACTAACTTGGATGGAGGATTAGTACCCCTTAGTACTGATCAATAAGTCATTTAGTTGGCAAGGTGTGTGCCTGATCACAAGGAAATTAATATGAACATCGAGCATGGGAGCACTAGAATAGTCCCATACTTTAAGTCCCTATTGAAGGTTCGTATTAGGGAAATTAAAGGGATGATTCACCTGAAATGAATAAGGTTATAATTAAAAGGAAAAAATTAGTATGGTCATGTAGTAAAAAGTTGGATTTAAATAATATAATTGATTCCTCAAAGTTCATTACATCCTATAAAGCTACAATAAACCAAAAAGACTTTACTTGATGAATTTAATCACCTTTTTTTTTTTTTTTTTTTTTTTGGGGGGGGGGGGGGGGGGGGGCACAGTGAGGATTACCAAGCTAAAAGGGATTATGATGTAGGGGATGATTACCAAGCAATAGGATATTGAGATGGAGAATATTGTAGGATGAAAATATATAGGAAGAAGATCATGTTGTAGATGAATATAGTGGGAGTAATGCTAGTATGAGTGAGAGTAATGTGAGTGGGGGTAGTATGAGTGGGGGGTGGTGGGAGTGAGGGTAGTGGGATAAATGATAGTGACGATGATGACTGCATTGTGGACTTAGAAAATAGACTAGATGAGGTTGATGTTGGTGTGAGAGATTTTCATATGCATGTAGATGAAGATGTTGAGTGGATTCTAAAAACATTCAAAGAAGCAAGTTCTGGTGGTATTCAACTACCCAAGGATGAAGATTTGGAGGTCATAGACCTAGACTCATTTGAATCGCCAATTGTAGAAGAAGATGACTATAGAAAGAGGATGTTGAGAAATTTAAGTAAGGTAAAAGCATTTTATTAGGGTGAAGTTCAGGAACCTACATTCAAGTTGGGACATAAGTTCAAACAAAGAAATATGTGAAAGATTATATCAACAAGCATACATTAGATGCCAAGAGGGATACATATTTAAAAAAAAGTGACAAAACAATGATTAAGGCCATGTATAGAGGTGTGGTCCCTGATATGAGTTATGGGCCATGGAAAAAGACAATGATTTGATACAAGGACAAGACTATCAATTTTAAACAGGGAAAATGTCCTTGTGTTGTACCGGCGTCTAGACCTACAGAGACAGTTGACTCGATGGTCACTACCATAGTTAATGAGTACATGTATCTGCAATAAAAACGCATAAATCTTGTGACTACAAATTCATTACAACCAACATTGTCAAGCAAATTGAAACTAATCCCACAATTCCAGCTGTTAGGGCTAGGATCCCAGAACTACTTTGAGATTGTAAAATCTAAGGATCCTCAAAGGCTCAGGATCCCGAATATAGTCCAGGATCCTGAGTAATATTTTTTTTATAATGGCTATATTTTCTTTTGCCTTTCTCACACGTGCAGAAATAACCAATCAAAGTCATATTCTCAACGTATAGTTGTCACAACCATGCAAGACCCAGAGGCCAAGTCAAGCAAACGACTATAATCTCGGAGGATTCCATAATTTTCGGAGTTCTCGTTATTAGGTTTTGACTATATAAAACACTTATAATCATCACACTACACACGAGACCTGGTAGAATACTATCACTTATACTCATACTCATTCTATTTTCTCTGTAATCGTACATGTTAAATCAATAAAATCATCAAGGTAAGTGATCATTATCACCTCACAAGGTTTTATGCTAGAGATCCTAACAAGGATCAATGGCTTTCCTTGTAAATCACTCATTTAATCTTGTTCTAATTTCATTAATCGATTCATCAACAACACCACAGCCTCTCAATACACTTTGGTTAATTTTCACTTAGTCAATTTTTGACCAAAACAATTTGGCACCCACCGTGGGGCCGTGGTGTTCAAAATCTCTCAGAAATTCATGTCTACTCAATTGAATCTCTCTTCCTCCTCAATTCCTACCATTTCCTCTAAAAACCTTTAGCCACCACCGACCGGAGCTCCCAAAAAGTATCTGAAACTATGAAGAAGAACACCTCTCAGGTTACTGTGGGGCTCCAGGATTCTCCTGTGTTGATTTCAAATAGAGAAATCTATGCTATGATGAAGAGACTGGAGCAACAGGTTGCCAAACAACAGGAGGATATGTAGCGCCCGGTTCCTAGTATGTAATTTAAATATGAATTCTTGCACTTTTACTCATGGACTCGACGAGTTAGAGGCCCCAACTCGTTGAGTCAAGGCAAAGTTTGGACGCGGGAGGAAAATCTACTTGTGTCTGTATGAAACCCTAAGTTGAGGGTTTACACCCTATTTAAACAACTTATAGGGCATCCACTCCAACCTCCATCACCCTCAGACTCTATTCACGAAACCCTAACTAATTACTAAGTGTTCTTGAGCTTTTGTGCCATTTATGTGTGTGGTTGAAGCTTGAGAAGAAGGAGGAGGCTTGGGAGATCATGAGAAAGCAAGTAGATCCATAGGTTTTGTCACATTTCCAGCTTGTTTGGTAAAAAGTTTTAACCTTGACCATTTAGGGTGAGACAGTTCAGGACCCCGCAGTTGTGATCGGTACGTTCCTCCTAAACCACACTTATGCATGCATCTTATTTTGACACCGGAGCAGAGCGAAGTTTCGTAAGCGAGAAGTTTAAACATTTAATAAAACAACAACCCCAGAAGCTAAATGAAACCTATACGGTGGAAATGGCCAATGGGAAAACCGAATCCACTGGGGAAATCTACATCGGATGTACCCTAACCCTTAACCAACACGTCTTTCGAATAGACCTAATGCCAGTGTCAATTAGGAGTTTTGATGTGATTATCGGCATGGATTGGTTAAGCCCCCACCATGCTGAGATTATGTGCCACGAGAAGGCCGTTCGCCTTCGTCTCCCAAATCACGAAACCCTGGTAATTTACGGAGACAAACCTAGCATGAATCTTCGCCTCATCTCGTGCATCAAGGCACAAAAACATCTACGAAAGAACAACTTGGCGTTCTTGGCTCATATAATGGATAAGACCAAGGAAGAGACTAACATCCAAGATATTCCGGTAGCGTGTGAATTTCCAGACGTATTTCCTGAAGATCTTCCGGGAGTACCTCCAGAGAGACAGGTTGAGTTCAGAATCGACCTCGTTCCAGGAGCAACTCCTCTCGCTAAATCACCCTATCGGTTGGCTCCTGCTGAAATGCAGGAATTGTCCAGCCAACTGAGTGAGCTTCTGGACAAGGGATTTATCCGACCTAGCTACTTTTCATGGGGAGCTCCAGTGCTCTTTGTCAAAAAGAAGGACGGATCTTTTAGAATGTGCATCGATTACAGAGAGTTAAATAAACTCACTGTTAAAAACCGCTACCCACTTCCACGAATCGATGATCTATTCGACCAGCTCCAAGGAGCTAGTTATTTTTCTAAAATAGATCTACGGTCCGAATACCACCAACTCAAAGTCCGGGAAGAAGATATACCTAAAACCGCTTTCCGAACCCGCTACGGACATTATGAATTCGTCGTAATGCCCTTCGGTCTAACAAATGCACCTGCCGCATTTATGGACCTAATGAATCGAATCTGCCGACCGTTCCTTGACAACTTCGTCATTGTGTTTATCAATGACATCCTCGTCTATTCTCGAAGCAAAGAAGAGCATGGCCAACATCTCCGACAAGTCCTAGCAACTCTGCGATCGGAAAAGCTTTACGCCAAACTCTCTAAGTGTGATTTCTGGCTCTGGAATGTGAACTTCCTAGGCCACGTAGTTAGCCAAGACGGAATTCATGTGGATCCCTCTAAGTTCAAAGCCGTGGAAGGATGGACAACTCCGACCACGCCCACTGAAATTCGTCAATTCTTGGGTCTAGCAGGCTACTATAGGAGATTTATTCAAAACTTCTCTAGGATCGCCAAGCCACTTACCTCGCTTACGCAAAAGGGCGTACCATTCAAATGGACAGAAAAACAAGAGATTGCGTTTCGAACCTTGAAGCAAGCTCTCTGTAGCGCTCCCGTACTATCTCTACCTGAAGGAACGGAAGATTTTGTAGTCTACTGTGACGTGTCGAATCAGGGCTTAGGTTGCGTTCTCATGCAACGTGGAAGAGTGATAGCATACGCGTCCCGCCAACTAAAGACGCACGAAGTAAATTACACGACCCATGACCTAGAATTGGGAGTCGTGGTCTTCGCTCTGAAAATTTGGAGGCACTACCTGTACGGTACGAAGTGCACCATCTTCACGGACCACAAGAGTCTCCAGCACATCTTGAACCAGAAGAAGCTGAACATGAGACAACGAAGATGGGTTGAATTGCTAAACGACTACGAATGTGAGATCAAGTACCACCCAGGCAAGGCCAACGTGGTAGCTGATACATTAAGTCAGAAGGAGTACTTTAATCGCCGTACGAAAACTCTCTCGATAACCATTCAATCTCATCTGGCCACTCAAATTGCATCAGTCCAGTCAGAGGCTATAAAAACGGAAAATAGAGCTAGCGAGGCATTGCGCGGGATGGAGAAGAACCTAGAAACAAGGGAGAATGGGGTATACTACTTCATGAACCGTATTTGGGTCCCAAAAATCGGAGGATTTAGGGAGGCCATTATGAAGGAATCCCACAAGACACGATACTCCATTCATCCCGGTTCCGAAAAGATGTATTTGGATATTAAACAACACTATTGGTGGCCTAACATGAAGGCGGAAATCGCGACCTACGTTAGTAAGTGCCTTACGTGCGCCAAAGTAAAGGTGGAATACCAGAAACCCTCAGGATTGTTACAGCAACCGGCAATCCCTGAGTGGAAATGGGAGGGGATTTCTATGGATTTCGTGACCAAGCTACCCAAGACGTCGGACGGACTGGACACCATATGGGTAATAGTCGACCGACTGACAAAGTCTGCCCATTTCCCGCCTATAAAAGAAACCTACAAGATGGAAAGACTGACACGTTTGTACATTCGGGAGATCGTGAGACTCCACAGAGTACCAGTGTCTATTATCTCAGATAGGGACAGTAGATTCACTTCGCGCTTTTGGCAATCTCTCCACAAGGCAATGGGAACTCATCTCGACATGAGCACCGCGTATCACCCACAAACGGACGGTCAAAGTGAGCGAACCATTCAAACGCTTGAAGACATGCTTCGTGCATGTGTGGTAGACTTTGGGAAGTCCTGGGATACCCACCTACCTTTGATCGAGTTTTCATATAACAATAGTTATCATTCGAGCATCAAGGTGGCTCCTTTCGAAGCACTGTACGGGTGTAAATGTAGATCACCGTTATGTTGGGCGGAAGTAGGTGACACCCAACTAGCAAGAGCACATACGTCGGACAGGGCACTAACGGGACCGGAGATCATTCACGAAACCACAGAAAAGATCGTTCAAATCAGAGCTCGATTGCAAGCATCGCGTGACCGACAAAAGAGCTACGCCGACAAACGGCGAAAGCCCTTAGAATTTCAGGTCGGCGATCGAGTATTGTTGAAAGTCTCACCCTGGAAAGGAGTTATCCGTTTTGGAAAACGGGGAAAACTGAACCCACGATACATTGGACCTTTCGAAATCGTCGCCCGAATAGGTCCGGTAGCCTACAGACTGCAACTACCCGCAGAGCTAAACGGTGTACATCCCATGTTTCATGTCTCTAATCTGAAGAAGTGCCTATCAGATGAAACCCTTGTCATTCCTCTTGACGAAATCGAAATCAATGAGAATCTCCTGTTCGTTGAGGAACCAATCGAAATCATGGACAGAGAGGTGAAGCGTACTAAGCAAAGTCGCATCCCGATCGTGAAAGTACGGTGGAACGCAAAGCGTGGGCCAGAATTCACGTGGGAACGCGAAGACCAAATGAAGCGAAAGTACCCTCACCTATTCTAGCATTCTCAAATCTAGCTTTCAAACAGAATTTCGGGACGAAATTCCCTCTAACGGGGGGATGATGTCACCACTGGAAATTTTGTGTCATGTAATCTATACACGCAAGTTAATGTGAATCAAAAACCTCATTCAAATACATCATACAAGTACTACAAATAGTCATCAAACAATTGGAAACCCTAGAAGTTCTTGTTTAGGTCCACTTTGGACTAGGACTTCCTTATTGGGCCCAAATGGACCAATAAGCTTCCAATTTGACTATCATGGGCTTAGAACCCTAATTGGGCTCTAATTGGACCCACAATCAGTTATTTTAACATTTTGGGCCATTGTGGGCCTAGAATGAAATGAATTAAAAGCCTTGATCCATAATTAACCTAATCTAGCTTGATGAAAAAATAAAAATCACAATTTTATTTTAAAGGGCCAATGATCACCCAAACTAACTCTAATATTGGGCCTAGAGGAAAAAAGCCCAAAAATCTTTCCTTCCCTCTCTATTTTCGGCCCAAGCCCAAGGATAAAGGAGGAGTTGACTTTGGATTGCCACCTCATTTTTATTCATTGGATATCCATGCATGGAACTCATACTTCCAAGCACCTATCTCATCAAGGATCACTTCTCTTCTTTTCCCTCCCTCACTCTTGGCCGAAACACATACACACATACACAAATATCTCTCCAACTCTCTCAAGAACGCTCAAGAACACTTCCTCCCTCTCCACTCCAAAATCTCGAAATTTAGGAAGCTTTTAAGAGGATATTTCCACAAATTCTTCATCTAAGGTAAGATTATGCTTAGATCTATGACTTAGATTCTTTTTGTTATCAAAATCTTTTCCTAATCCATGCAAAACCCGTGATCTTACATCCTAGAAGCACATCAAACTCGAGATCTTCAAGAAAAGGGTGCTAAGGCCAAAAAGCACCAAGTTTTCTCCCATCTTTTCTTCAAAAACCAAAATCACACCCTAAGGTGAGCTTCATACCCCCCCTATTTTCTTTTTTTATGAGTTTTGGGGGGGGGGGGGGGGAATACAAGTGAAAGTGTAGATCTATATGTGTTTTGTATGCCTTGTATGATTTCTATGCTTATATGTGTGATTTTGTGTGTTTATGATGTTGGATCTAGCCATAAACCTCTAAAAATCGAGATATACTTTATGTTAAATGATACTAGCATCAAATATAATTCTACATACAAAGTGTTCCAAGAAAAATAGCTAAATGGCTTAATAACATCTTCTTTGGGCTAAAAACTCAATTTTTGGACATAAAATGTTAAAAATATAAGGTTAAAGGGCCCAAAATGACATATCACGAATTCTGATGGATGAGGAGTGTCAAAATAGTTTCAATAAAATATTTTCTGGAAATATACTCATTTGGAGGATTAAAAATATAAATTTCAAGCTTAATGGGCTAAAAATGACAATTTCGGCCCAATAGGGCCCATTATGCGAAATTTTCTGTTTTGGAGGGCCAAAACTGTGTTTTTTTTTGTAAAACAGTGGACTACTAGTGTTACAAGTACTTTTCAAAGGTTTAAAATGCTTTTCAAATTTAAAAAGGACCAAAGTTGCAAAAATTTTCCAATTGGGGCCAAAATTGTAAAAACTATGAAAAAGAGGGGTTATAACCGAGAAACCTGCAATTTCAGGAACTTAAACTGTTTTCAATGAAAAATATGCTGAAAAATATTAATTTCAATAATTTTTGGTGTTAAAATGTCAAGAAAAATGATTTAAGGACCAAACCGGAAAGTTATTTAATTAGAGGGTCGAAAAAGTAAATTTTACAAACAATGAGGGGCTGAAAACAGAAAACTTTCAAGGCTAATTCAATACACGCAACTTGATCAAATATTGGCACCGCGACTACCGACACAATACACAACAATACCAAAAATCGTTGTTAAACGAATTGATTTGGTCTCGAATCAATAATAATTCGAAACTACTAACACAACAATAACTCGACTCATACACGAAAACATTTGGTAATTCAATACACACGTGAGAGTGCACAGACGTTTACGCACCATCTTTGGGCCCCAAAGTGTAAAATCTTGTTTGTTGGGCCTGGCTAGCCCAATGACCTGATCTTAAGGCCCGAAGACTTCTACCTTACGAGTTGTTGGGTCTTACATGATCTAACACAGTGTAAAAGGACTTTCAATGACATTTATACTATTGGTCCCCAAGGGTCCTATGGTATTGCTAGTAAAGTCGGTATTTTATGCGAGGCATGTCAAGGGCCCCTCGTACCTTTTTTTTATCCCCAACCGGTTAATGGAGTCATCGGGGTCTTCGTGTCCTCTTTCTCTTCGGATGTGGGATTACGGGATCGTTAGTATAGTTATAAATGGGTCGTTTGTGTAACGCTTGTTTATAGCAATTAATCATGCGCAAAAATAATCCGATATCGCCTGGGATTAATGACTTCACGCGTTGCAACGGTTTTATCTTTAACTTCATGGAATTCAAAGAATTAGGAAAACATCGGGTTTTCCTAGGGTTTTTCAATACACACGTTTTTCAAAATGTACACAATTTTGATGAACATTTTTCTTACAACTATAGAAACAAACAAGCATACCTATGGATCTTCACAAACGTTTTCAAAAGCTCTTTTCAGAAAATATCGGATTTTCTGGTGGTTTTCAAAATGATACAAAACATTGCTTTTCAAATACCGCTTATGAACTCACCAACATTTCACATGTGGACGTTTTTCAAAATACTTGTATTCTCAGGTAACCAGTGATTCAAAGGAAAAATGTACTCAGTGATGGCTTGCAGTTTACTTATTAACTAGTCGAACAATTTATTTTTAAGAATGTAATGTTTAAACAATGTACTTCATGTAAACTTTATCGGTTGTATTATATTAATGCATGGTGACGAATGTTGTTATGTTCCATATATATTCAGTGTTATGGTATTCAATTAAGTCACGACAGCCCTCGGACGTTTCCGCCGTCTGGTTCGGGGGTGTGACATTTACGATACCCAAAATCATGTGCCCTAAAAATAATGTCATCTCTTCTAAAATTTGAAGGATAGATGATACGCTTTTGTGTGTGCCCTAACATTATTGTCCAACAAAAAAATTAAAAACACGGAGGGCACTAATTTAAAAATAGGTGTCGTCTAGGAATGTCGCTTTATATTTTTTTTATTGAAAGGCACACTATCTTCTTTTGCAGTTGGGGGAAACGAAAATGCCAAAAGTTTGAAAGGCCTCCATTGTTATCCTCTTCCTTATTTCCATCTTTCTTTTCTATCTCTCTCTCTATCTATCTCTATCTCTCTCTCCCTCGCTCTCTCTCTCTATATATATATATATATATATCACTCTAATACCCAAAAAAACCCTAATATCATCACCAATCCTATAATTTTTGTTGATTTTATTTAGTTCTGCTATTAATGGGCTGTACAGTCGCCGAAAGGGGGCCGACGATATCTTGCCTAATGGTTTTAAACACCCACCTGAGAGACAATTGTGTAATTAACGTAATTTTGTTCGGATTAAAAGGTTTCACAGCTACTCGAGTGTTACAACTCAATTGAGGAGTTTCTTTTTCCTTATAAGCCCCCAATTTCTGCTTGATTTATAGAATGTAGTTATTGTAATCTTCTCGGATGTTGATAAAACCCTAATTCTACATCGATTACCCAGTGTAAGGTTTTTCTGTTCTTGTCTATGTGAAGATTTCTTACCTAATTTCTCCTTCTCGGTTTCATACTCGCCTTGATGCTACTCAATTGGTTTCAGTTTCAGGTATGTACCCGCTGTTCTCTGTCAACTCCGATCAAAACCAACCGGCCATCCACCCTCGATGTCACATCCTTTGCCGGTCACCAAGAATCAGCAGATGCAGATAGCTGACAGCAAGAAAAACACGAACAATAGAGTGGGAGAAAAAGAAAGAGAAATTTGAAATTCTGTAACACCCCCCCTCTGGCACGTATCACAATATTGTCCGCTTTGGGCCACTCGGCACGAGGACTTCCCAGGGGGTCACCCATCCTGGTACTACTCCCGCCCGAGCATGCTTAACTGCAGAGTTCTTATGGGATCTGCTGCCCTCACGGCTTTAAAACGCGTTGTGACAAGGAAGGTATCCACACCCCTTATAAGGAGATGTTTTGTTCTCCTTCCAAGCCGATGTAGGATCAGGTGCAACCCACCTTCACCCCCCATTATAGGGTTCGACGTCCCTATCGAACACATCGACTCGTGCCCTAGCTCTGATACCATTTGTAACACCCCCCTCTGGCACGTATCACAATATTGTCCGCTTTGGGCCACTCGGCACGAGGACTTCCCGGGGGGTCACCCATCCCGGTACTACTCCCGCCCGAGCACGCTTAACTGCAGAGTTCTTATGGGATCTGCTGCCCTCACGGCTTTAAAACGCGTTGTGACAAGGAAGGTATCCACACCCCTTATAAGGAGATGTTTTGTTCTCCTTCCAAGCCGATGTAGGATCAGGTGCAACCCACCTTATCCCTCAAACCAAGGCTCTGATACCAACTTGTAACGACCCAAAATTTAAGACCAAAAATTTCTTTAATAAATCATTACTTAAAGTAAAGTCATCATTCCAAAACATAATATGAGTATAAGTTTTCAAAACACATGTTCGTTATCAGAGTAAACATTCCCAGGCTGTCTAATCTATGGTGTGTGCCATGCGATCACCCCGAGCTCTTTCCTCCGCTACCGGAAGTACCTGAAACCAAAACTGAAAACCGTAAGCACGAAGCTTAGTGAGTTCCCCACCCTACCACATACCATGCATAACCATATACTGCACATACTGGGCCACGCCCCCTACCTCGGGCCTCGCCCGCTACAACGGCCCCGCCGCTCCAAGCCCCGCCTGGCTTCGAGCCCCGCTCGGATACAGATCTGTTTCACTTAGGCCTCGCCTATCACAGGGCCTCGCCCGTCAACAAATAATAACACATACACATTTCACAACACATAACTGACACATGCAACTAGTTCTGTCCTAAGGCCTCGCCCATGTCCTGCTACTGATGAGTCATGGAACCCCGTCCATGCACCTAATGGTAGTGAGGTACGGGCCTAGCCCACTCTCACTCATGTTCTAGTTCGGGCCTCGCCCCTAATCTGCTACTAGTGAGATATGGAACCCCATCCACAATCTGCTATTGGTGAGATACGGGACCTCGCCCACACTCACCTCCCTACCAGGCACATACACGTATCACACAGACAACAAGTATAAACTATCATATATAAACAATTCCTTGGGCACCCGCCAGCTATTACTGGACCTCATCCTGCAAACAATACTAGCATACTGTGCCTAGGGCTAACCCCCGGGTCTTCTACTCATAACTACATGGGCCGGCATTGTGGCCTTAGACCCATTCACACAAAGGGAAACTCACCTGCACTGGCTGAACTTGCTGATGCTCTCACTAGTTGCTGCCTGACAACACACAGAACTCCTGCTCCTCTTGCTCCCCGAACTACCAATATCAATGCAACACTGAGTCTAACTGACCCACGAAAGACAACCAAGTCCTCCCTGGTCCAAAGTCAAAGTCCTGGTCAAGGTCGACCTTCCAGGTCAACCCTACTCGCTGAGTCACCCTACTGACTCGCCGAGTCAGTCCATGACTCGCCGAGTCTACCGATTTCTGAGTCCAGACCCGACCAACTCACTGAGTCTCCACCCGACTCACTGATTTGAGTTACAACTCAAAGGGTTTGGGGGGGTTTCGCGACCTGACTCGCCGAGTCCAAGAAAAGACTCGCCGAGTCCAAGGCAATCTTCATACGACTCGACGAGTCGTTCATCCCACTCGTCAAGTTTCTCAACAACTTCATGCTACTCGCCGAGTCTACTCAAAGGACTCGTCGAGTCCCTTCAGATCTCCTTACATGCAGAGGATTTTTGAGTCATGCATGGACTCCAAACTATAGATCCACCCTTCCCAAGCCTATTCCACACGTAAAGTTGCAAACTTTACGTGTAGAGAAGGAGATCTAGGCAAAATACGCCATAAACTACGGTGTAAGGCCAAGGGGCTTCAAAATCGACTTAATGGCTGATACTTTATGCTTCACGAGGCCCTAAAACACTTGGATCTGAAGTAGCAACTCCAGATCCGGCTTCTAACCCAAAATAATATCATTATGGCAAAAGAGCCCCAACAACCACACATAGATCTAGGTGCAAAAAGGGTCCAGGAACTAGTTTATTACCTCCAAGTGCTCAGAATGAACTCACAATCCCAGATCTATAGCTCCTTCTTGCTCCTCCAAGTTCCTTCTTCCTTTTCCAAGCTTTAATGCACCTTCCAAGGCTTAACTAGGTGATATGACGGCTAGGGTTTGATATCCAGGGCTAAAGAGGCAGTAAGGAACCCTAGGAAGAAGATTAAGACATTTATATAGGCCCCCAAGTCCCGAATTTAGGGTTTTCCACGCACAGACCAGACTCGTCGAGTCACCTTGACCGACTCGCCGAGTCGGTCGGTTACGCCTCGACCCGGATCCCGCTCGGACTCGCCGAGTCCCTCCTTGGACTCGCCGAGTCGGCCCTTAAATTAGGGATTTTCTTTCCTTTCTGGGCCTTTGAAACTTTGGGTGTTACAAATTCGACTTTAGGTAACAGTTATTTTGTCATTCCCTTATTTTTTTCTAAACCGATTTGTTGTTCAACTATGGAATTTTGGGAAATTTGATGTTTTTCCTCCATCTTCAATTACCATGTCTTTCTTAATGATACGTTAATTTGTTTGATTGAGGGTTCGACATGATCAATTACTCAGACCATTATAGGGTTCGACATGTATACCATCGTTTATTTGCGATTTGCGACTAACTAATCTTCATTAGCGATTTGCACGTAAGTACCTTTGACTGAAACTTTATTGACTTTTCCTTTGACTTTCTGTACTTATTTTTCACAAGTTTATATCATTCATCCTATTTTCTGTTTCTTCCAAATACTCATTCTATTGTCACTTATAGGAACGAAAAGAGAGGCATTTGTACCCTCTTCTTATTCACAATGTAGTTTTGTGAGAAGAATTTGTTCATTACCAACTTGATGCATTAATGTTCAATGATCAAACACGTCTAGATTATGGGGTCGAAGTCATGTACAGTGTAATTACTTCCTATTTCTTAAATCCAATTCTTCTTTTTTCTAAATGATTTTTGACCTTAACATGAATTGCATTTTGTTGGATTTGATCCTTTTGAAAGATATCTATATTTCGTGTTAGAATTTACAACACATATACTTGAGAAGAACTCTATTTTCTGTATTATGAACTGCATACGTACAAAGGGATCACTCCATTGCTAACTAGCTAACTAGTTTGCGAATGAAATGAAACCTGGTGTCCACATGCTTTGTGCGACTATGCAGAGTGGGATTTTTTGTTAAAAGAATTGTAGATTTGTTATCTCCATAAATAACAGTTTCTTCAGCTTGTTCTTGTTGAAGTTCCTTAAAACCCTTCTCATTCACATTGCTTGACATGCAGCTACAGTCAAGGAAACATATTCAGCTTTGGTACTTGAAAGTGCAGTGCACTCTTGTTTCTTTGAGCTCCATGTAACAGCTCCTGTTCCCAAAGTGAACACACTTGCTGAGACGCTTCTTCTATCATCATTATAACCTACCCAATCACTATCCGAAAAGCCACAGGGTTTGACTTGAGTTGCTTTGGCATACCAACTCTCAAGCGACTATGATCCAACGTAGGAATGTATTGAACATCATGAAGGCATCTAGCCTTATCATTCTCAAACTGGATTCTTACTGTACCTTTTCCTTCTCCATGTAATGTTTTTCCATTTCTAAGTTACAGAGTCATTTTCATTGAATCATCAAGTTGAGAAAAGGCATTTCGTTTACCTGTTGGATAATAACCATCTTTTCCTTTATTTTCTCGTAAGTTTTCTTCTTCATTCTCTGCGGGAAGTCCATGCTCAACTAGTTCCCACAGATCTTGTGATCTTAGTATTCATAGCCTTCTCCTTTGGTCAATGGAATCAAAGGTTGTGTAGTGCTTAGTGTATTCCTGTTGGTTGCCATTTTCAGAACCACAAGGAATCGTTGGCTCTGATACCACAATGTTAGAATTTAGAACACATATACTTGATAAGAACTCTCTTTTCTGTATTATAAACTGGATATGTACAAAGGGAAATCCTAGCTTACTTGAAAGAAATAACAAAGCTAAAACAGTTACTAGAAAACAGGAATCCACCCATTAAGGGTAGTTATTAAGATTAGACTAAGTCTTGACCATAAAACGAGGAATACTAAGTCTTAAACTTGAAACATGGACACGTAGACAACTTTGAGTCAGTAACTAACATTTCGATCCTTCTTTTGATTCGGGACAGGTTAGTAATTAACATAAAACTTTTTTTTTCTTCAAAATCTATGTATCTTACTATCGTTAATCAAATTGTTTTCTATTCATGTTCATGTTCATGTCCATGCTATGCCCATAATAAGCCTAGATAAAAAAGTCAAACTTTGGTCAATCACTCTAAGTTTTGAGAAACAAAACACTTTTTATTTTTGTGTGAATATATAATAAATAATCAACAAAATCTGCATAGCTGCCCAATCGGGATATGCATGAACACTGGTCTGCTGATGCTCCTTGTTATGGTGGCAATACTCCTATGGGTCGCTTTGATTCTCCATGGGACAATTTTGCCCCTTCTCCTGTTCCAATTAGGGGAATACTGAGAGTATGTTGTTAGAGATGGAGTACAACTCTGATCTAGAGCTATTAGAGATACAGAGGTGCAAACAGAGTTTGATGAAGAAGATGAACGCAAAGTTGTTCTTATTGTTCATGGTATGATTTTCTCAACTTTTTTTTTATTCATTTAAGGATTTGTGTCTACTTTTTTCATGTTGTTGAAAATTTATGTATTTATTTCAGATACAAAGCCTCAATTTTCAGATGGGAGAGTCGTGTTTACCAAGCAAGCAGAACCGATAATGCCACTAAAGGATCCAACTTCTGATATGGCTATTATTTCAAGAAAAGGTTCGAACCTTGTTAGAGAAGTTCATGAAAAACAAAGTATGAATAAGCCATGTCAGCGGTTTTGGGAACTTGTTGGCTCAAAGCTTGGTGATATTCTTGGAGTTGAGAAGACAACAGAACAGATTGATACTGATACAATAGTTGTTGGTAAAGTCGATTTCAAGGAAGAAGAAAAGTTTGGCAAACACATGAAAAAGGGTGAAGCAGTAAGTGATTTTGCAAAGTCAAAATCACTTTCACAACAACGTCGGTATCTCCCCATATTTTCTATTCAAGATGAGTTATTACAGCTATGTTTTTTTCTTCAACACTTATAGCCAAAAAAACAATCTGTTGACATTGTTGTGACCCTTGTTTTAGGTAAAACAGGAGAATCAAGTGGTGGTGGTTATAGGTGAAACTGGATCTGGAAAAACAACACAGTTGACTCAGGTACTTGACTACTTACTTTCCAATCTCAAACTTTATAATACTCATGATGTTACATACATCTTATTTTAAAATTACATATATATATATATATATATATATATATATATATATATATATATATATATATATATATATATATATAAAGTATTTACATGAAGATGTGTATACAACAAATAGCATAGTAAACAAAAAATAAAATAAAAAAAACTACATATTAACTTGCTAATCATTTGTAGCTACTATTATAGAAATGCTATCAAAGACTTATCAATTGGGATTACCATTGAGAGCTCAAACATATAGTGTCTCTATCTACGGGATACTGCTTCTAGTAGTGATCTAACAGGAGTTTGACAATATGAGTGATCTAACAGGTAAAGGATTATGATGTTGCTCTGGATCTAGAGCTAGATTCAATGGATAATTTTTTCCTTCAGTGTCTGGCCTTATATCAGGTTGAGTGCTGAATCACCGTGTTTGCCATATAAGCACCTGAATTACTTTCAGCTTGGAAAAGGATTAAAAAAAACCATACATCTCATCAAAACAATATTTGTGCAACTCTCAAAGGTAATTAATTACTGCTGACTTGAATGGTCATAATTAACTAATCATATAATCAGTTGTTAAGGTTATTACCAGTTTTATAAATTTTATAGTTATTTCAATAATTAATTTATTATAGCAGATCCTAATCTAATTATTTTCTCTCTAATAATAATTAAAAAAAAACCATAATTCATATCCAAACATCCCCTTCAAAAACCAATTAAATCATAGTTTCTAAAGTTTGGTAGCCAATTGACCAGTTCATAATAATAATAAATTAATGTAACAATTTGATCTTTAATATCAAAAAAAGTTCAAAATAATATGTTGGATTTTCAGATATCGGTTTAAGACTAGTATATCCTTTCATTGGCCTTGTGTTATGTGCTTAATACAATATGATTTTATTTAATACATAGCAATAAAAAGTGATAATTATATATCTAAATATGTAGACTTATTCATATATAAATAATGCAGATATGAAGGTAACACAAGAACAGAGAGGAAATGGTGGCGAAACAGATACTGTTGATGTCATTATTAAGGAAGACATGGTTGCTAGTGCTCAAAACCTGGATATTGTTCGTGTCCCTGTCCCTGAAAACAAAATGAAAATGAGGTATTAATCAGGATGTGATTATTTTTCATGATTAATCATTGTACTTGATATTATATATATATATATATATATATATATATATATATATATATATATATATATATGTTTACCATGTGCTTGAAATGCCACATGGTAAACTAAGAACACTAATCAGCTTCTATTGTACTTGATATATATGTTTGTAGAATAAATCAAATACAATTATATCTAAGAATATCAAGTTTTTTTATATTTTATATACGAAGTTTCCATCAACTGTCTCCTAACATGAATTTTACATAGTAGTTTTGCATCATCAATGGTTTGTTAGATCCACACCTCTTTCAAACTTTACCCCAATTCCAAATGCTACAGCTGAGGTAATTACTAATTTGTGGTTCTTTTCTGAATTATTGCTTTTAATGAAATCTCACTCTATGCAATTGTTTTATTCTTCTAGTTTAGGTGTACTGGCCAGATATCCCCCTATAATTGCTCTATCTTCACCAGACTCCCCAGGTAAATAACAAAAAAAACCCTTAACCCTAAATAGTCTTTCCTAATTGTGTCATTTAGATATCAATTTTAACCTTTTTGCATAGGATCCAAATGCCCAAAAGTTTTGAAGCTTGATGTGCGTAGAGAACTAGTGGAGGGAAACATAATTATGTGCCACCTAGAGGTTGCATGGTGTGGTGGGACCCCAACAAAAGCATTTCTAGGTAAGCCATATTCATACAATTGCTATGTAATTTGACTTGTCAACAGAAGGCTTAATTAATACTTGTTGCTTTTTTCAGTGTGTTAAGGAGATGATGGAATAGTAGTCCAGTGGTGATTTCGGTGCTAAAAATGAGGAGTATTTATTGACTCTAGATGACTTTGATTCATGTCTAGTTTATAAGATTACTCAAAACAGGAGAAAAAATTGCTTCTGGATCTTGTTGTGATCTGTAAGTCCATTATATTATTATTATTATTATTATTATTATTATTATTATTATTATTATTATTATTATTATTATTATTATTATACATGCCCATTATTATTATTGTTTAATTTAACTCTGAATATTCTCTGTCTTTTTTTATTCTTGGCAAGGGATCATGGTGTTTATGTTGGTCAGGAAGTTGCTCTCAAAATTCTTAGATCTGAGCACTTGAATGAAGCATTGGAGCATGAATAAAGCATTGATCCTTGAGAAGGAAGATATGGACAATGATCTTGAAATGGTATTTACTATTTACTATTTACGTTATTATGTCCACCAGAACATATAATATCTTGCCCTTGGCTTTTCCCTTGGCAGTTAACTTTTTCATGTCCTTTAAAAGTATTTAAGGAGGTACAGGAAGAACATCATACAAAAATTTACAAGGAGCTGTTGTATCTATTCAGACTAGGTGTAGAGCAATGGCTGCACGAGTTGAGTTCAGAAGAAGAAGAAGGAGGAGCAAGGCTGAAACTATAGTTGTGAGTTCTAGCAGAAGATATCGTGTACGTGTTCTTGTGTTGCTATTGTCGATTCCGGAACATCCTTGCTTGCGTACTGGTCCAACTGTATGTATCTCATGTGAAGCTTTTGTTAGAACTATTGACCTCAAGGATTTCAAGTTTTTCATATTTCTTGTATCTAATTAGTTTGTAAATTTTTGTTACAACTTCTATTGATTTGTCTTATCTTTCCATGGAACGATTGTTTGTATGACATTCAATTTTATGCAATGGATTGTATTTTTTGTATACAAATTTAATTTGAAAATAAGTAAATCTATAAATAATATTTTTTTTAAACATTTAAAATTATGATATGCAAAAATGTGTGTCGTCTTCATTTATGACATGGCCTTTCTTCACGGGGGCTTTCTTGATACGAATTGCGTGTCATTAACACGCGTCTCGTAAAGTTACAACACGCGAATGCGTGTCGTCTTCCTTTATGACAGGGCCTTCCTTGATACGCATTGTGCGTCGTAAATGCGTGTCGTCTATAGACGACGCGCAAAAGCACGTCGTCTCTCTTTATGATAGGGCCTTCCTTGACGCGCATTTGCGCGTCGTCTGAGCCTTTTACAACGCGCAATTAGCATCGTAAAAGGCTATTTTTCTAGTAGTGCATCCCATAAGGGACAGTGAAGATCATAGGAGACCCACATTGTGACATTCCCATTTTTCATGGCCAAAAAAGACCGATTTTGTTTATGATTTATAAAAATCAGAATATCTCTTTTAATAAAAACGTTGCGGAACTTGTTCCCAGAAAAAACATGATAATCGCGTTATCAAATCATCTCTAAAGAAATATATTTTTATTCACTTTTAAAACATTTGGGATGTCATCGTCAATACAGAAACATAAGCATAAACAGAACTTACATTTATTTACACTAGTGATCTACATCTCTTTTAAATCTCTCAGTGTAATGTGACTTCATATCAACACCTGTGATATAAATAAACTAAGTGGGTCAGGTTGGGAAACCTGGTGAGTACCTAGGGTTTTCAACCCGCAATAATATAATTATTATGTTTAATCATCAAAGAGTTAACCCAATTACCCATCCCCGCTATCTTCTTTAATCTTAAGGATCTACCCTAAGAATCAGTTATTTCTTGTTCATTCATTCCTAAGGATTTTCCTAAGGAATAGGTACGAAGTCCATCGTTGTTAATGACACAGCTGTCAAACATAGCTGCTAGTTCTATCACTTAGGCGCAATTGGCATAGTTGTGACATTCTATATGAGGCGCTTCTGCAGGTATTATCCTTTAGACGCTACTGTCAAGGTTATAATGTTCTCTATTAGGCGCAACTGCTGATATTATCCTTAGAGCGCAGCTACTAGGATGTTTATCGTAGATCAACAACATCTATAGGTTGTGGCGCAGCTGCCAGTGCTCATCTATAGGATATTAGGTCCATTGCTGCCAGTGTTCACTTATAGGGCACTAGGTCCATACCACTAATATTCCTCTATTTCAGCTTTCACCCCTCATCCTTCATTAACCCATGTTTTACCCAACATATTCTATAGATATAAAAATACGTATACAGTTTAAAACATTTAAAAGATGTATAAAAATCTCTCACCCAACATAGACAGCAAGTATTCAGACAATATGCACATATAGCACGTAATTTATATTAAATGCTTCATATCTATGTGTAAGATGAAAGTAACTATGCACTCACCTAAGAAGATGGTGACTCGGCGCTTGGACAACACTTCGTTACTCTTAACACAATTTTCCTCGACAAAACCTAGTATCAATATGACTACGGTTTAGTCTGACGTTAACCGCGACTAATTAATAGTCTAGATATTATTATTATTATTATTATTATTATTATTATTATTATTATTATTATTATTATATAAGCATTAAATAACACTCAGTATAACTCATAATAATAGCCCAAATAATTATTTTAAGGTCCTAATAATGTTACTCTAATTAATTAGAAGCTATATTAAAAATTGCATAGGCGTAGCTCACTTACAGCGGGTTTTTCGCAAAACCGGGCTTCGCTGGAGCAGCGTTCCCGAGCCGAAAGGCTCTTTTCTTGCAGACATCGGGTGCTCCGGGGCTTCCGCCTCGTTCTAGGGAGTTACCCTAGGTTTTGGGGGGTTAGGGAGGCTTAGAGAGAGAGAGAGTTTAGAGAGAGAAAGAAGTGGGGAAAGGTGTAGGAAATGGAGGAACCCGACACCTCTATTTATAGGCTGAATTTCTGATGGAATCGCCGAGTAGGAGTGCCTACTCGCCGAGTTGGGGCATGTGGCAGCCTTCTGGTGGTGCCACGTGTCCAATTTTGGTGGTGTCACGTCACCCCTTATCGCGTATCAGCCTTCAAACTTAGAAATATCATAACTCTCGCATACGAGATCCGTTTTCAATGTTCTTTTTTTCAACGCGTAGGTAAAATCAAGATCTACAACTTTCATTTAGACTCCATCAGCTAATTCTCGACCGATCTCAAATTTAACAGTAAGAGGCGTATAGGCTGTTAAATGACCGCGGAGAATTCGTAACTCCTTCATACGGACTACGTTTTCGTCTGTCTTTTTACCGTTGAGTTCCTATTAATGAGATCTTCAACTCTCATTTAGGTCACGTAAGCCAAAAACCACTCGAACTAAAATTCGAGTTTCGGGTCGTGCACTGCTAAGTCGAATCTTAGAAAAATCATAACTTCCTCATACGAAGTCAGCTTTGGGCGTTCTTTTTTTTTGTATGTTCTCGTTTTAACATATACTACAACTTTAGTTTAGATTGATAAGGCTAAAAGTTGCTCCATTGTAAATTTACTGTTTACGCTTCCCGGTGTCGTGCCGGTTTTGCTGTAAAACTTTGACGAGCCATAACTTCCTCGTTATAACTCGGATTTCGGCGTTCTTTATATGTACGAACAACTTGAGACATATTCTACAACTTGGTTAAGATTATTTATTCTAAATAATATTTTTTCAAAAAGTCGTTTTCGACCCCTATTGCCTCTAAGTTGACTAGCCCGGATATACGGGCATTACACACATGAATCCAAGGAATGCTACAAGACCTATATGAAGCCCTCAACAATATCACGACAAGCATGAGAATTAAGGCAGGGGGTACGAGGTGTACTGGAAGAAAAAGAGCATGACATAAAAGAAGTGACCCTGAACCATGAGGACCCTAAAGCCAAAGTTCTCATAGGATCCTCAATGCCTGAAAAAATCGAATAGGATCTCATAAAATTCCTCAAGGCCAGAAGCAAAACATTTTCATGGTAACATGAGAACATGACATGTATTGAAAAAAACATAATAACTCATTAAGTTAACATTGACCCATCTTTCAGGCCAATACATCAAAATATAAGAAAATTTGCACCCGAAAGAAACCAAGTTATACAAGAAGAAGTAGAGAAACTTCTTAAAACTGGCATGATAAAGGAGGTGAAGTTCCCAAGATGGCTAGCTAATGTGGTCATGGGATAAAAGAAGAACAATAAATGAAGAGTGTGTGTAGACTATACAGATCTTAAAAAACGCCTATCACAAGGATCATTTTCCTTTAGCACACATCGACTCCATGATAGACGCAACAACGAACTACTGACGTTCATAGACGCATCAATAGGATTCCAACTGATCCAAATGGAACCCAATAAGTATCTATTGTTACATTACTATACCTTTTGGTCTTAAAAATGTAGGAGCAACATACCAAAGGTTGGTGAATAAGATGTTCACGGAAAAACTGGGGGACACGATGGAAGTATGCATCGATAACATGGTAGTCAAATCCAAAAAAGCTGAGGATCACCTCAAGGATCTCGAAGAAGCCTTCGAAATCCTTGACCAATATAACATGAAGTTGAATCCCTCCAAGTGTCACTTTGGGATGAGATCGGGTAAGTTCCTTGGATACATGGTTATCAAAAGAGGAATCGAAGCAACCCCGGAACAAATCAAGGTCATCCTTGATCTAAAATCACTAGTCGCGACAAAGGATATTCAAAGAATAAGAGGAAGAGTGGCAACCCTAAATAGGTTCATCTCAAGATCCTTAGAAGGATGCAAGCCTGTCTACAACATCTTAAAGAAGAACAAACGATTTGTGGACCCAAGAACATGAAGATGCTTTCCAAGAGCTTAAAAAATATTTAAGCTCAGCACCTATATTGGTAAAACCACTAGATGGGGAATCATTCCTTCTTTACCTCTCAGTATCCTTAAACGCGGTAAGTGCTTCATTAGCTAATGATATCGATGGGAACCAACATCCCATTTACTACATAAGTAAAAGTTTCCTGGATCCTGAGATCAGGTACTCTCATCTTGAAAAACTTATACTTGCATTGGTAACAACTTCCACTAAGTTAAGACATTTTTTTGAAACACACCTTATAGTTGTAAGAAATAAGTATCCAATGAAGAATGTTACGAGAAAACCATAAATGTCACGAAGAATGGCGAAATGGTCTGTGAAGTTAAGAACGTATGACATAAAGTACGAACCAAGATCTGCCATAAAGTTCCACGATGTAACATCTGGATTTCCAGATATATTATTTACTTATTGATTTTTGAGGATTATTGAGCAACTCGATGAGTTGGTGCTATAACTCGTTGAGTAGGTTCAGGTGCGGCCACGTGGGATTAATAACCTACTCGACGAGTCCGAGAGTCGACTCGTCGAGTACGCGTTGTGAGATGAAACCCTAAATCCTCGGATTTGGGGCCTATATAAGGAAACTTATAGCCTCATTTGCAGCTCCCCATCTGCTTACCTTCACTGAGAGAAACCCTAATCGCCCCCTTGAGCTTTAGAGAAAGTGTTGAGCTAATATTGAGAACTTTAGTGCATTTTTGGAAGAGAAGAGGATGATTTCAAGCAAGGAACGAGAAGAAGTTGATAGATCTATTGCTAATCATCAAGAAGCTTCTGTTTAAGGTATAAAGTTCGTACCTCTCTCTTTAGTTTGGGTAGATCTCATGTCATTAGAGTTTAGGGCTTCTTTTCCATCTTATTTTAGGACCTTGAAGATATTGAGCACCTTTATAGATTTGGACATCAGATCTGGACCTTGTGAGGTCCCTAGAGTCTAAAGTTCCCTACTTTATTCAGCCATAATAGATCCTTGAACGAGAAACCCCAAAATAAGCATGTTCTGGGCATTTCAAGCCCTAAGTGCCATGCATGAACGTAAAGCTCGTGGCTTTACGTGATAAGCAAGCTTTGAGAGCTTAGATCTAGAGTATGAGAGGGTTTTCTACCTTGAAATCGTCTGAATGCAAGATGAGTCTGAATGGACTCGCCGAGTTGATGAGCCAACTCAACGAGTCGGTTAGGGTTTGTCCCGATGAGCTGGACCATGCGATACTTTGACGAGTTAGGGGTTAACTCAATGAGCTGGACCTTCATGAGACTGCTGAAAAACGAGTGGACACTCAACGATTTTGGTCAACTTGGAATGTTGACTCGAGTTGACTTCTGTTGACTTTACGGTTTGGTCAAAATGAGTAATGGAGACCAGGGAGGGGTAAAATTGTCTTTTACCCATTCCCATGGCTGGAGAGAAAGAGAGAACAACTTTTGGTGTATTTGAGTATAATTAGAGTATTAATTAGAGATAATTATCCTATGTGTTAGTCAGAGGATAGATTGAGGTTTCCGAGTACGAGACTTTTACTTGCTAGCTTACAAGGTGAGTCTTCTCATTATACTTTACCTAGAGTGGTATCTATGTGTAACCAAAGGGTCTTATTTGTTTATTTGAATACTATGATATTACTGCATTATGCCTGTGTGATTTATGTTATGTGTTATTCAGAGTTTATAGAGTTACGACCGGGGGGTCCACAAAGTGAGGACCGGAGGGTCCACAGAGTTAGGTCCGGAAGGTCCATTTGAGTTGTCTGACGCACTAGCACCGCGTACTCCCATGGGATTCCCTTTGTGTATCGGTCAACCTTTGTCAACTCATCTAGAACAATGCGCAAAGCAAACTTCATCTTGTCAGTGAAAGCATTTGTGTATTCATCAACGGACATGTTGCACTTTGTCAATGTCAGAAACTTGTTCTCCAACTCTAATAGATTTTGGGCCGAGCAGAACTTGCGCTTGAACTGCACCAAGAACTCTGCCCATGTCAATTGCAGTGGTTCCTTAGGGCTTAGGGTCTTCCCTAGAGTGTTCCACCAACGAACAGCTCCACCCATCAACTGGCGTACAACGAACGTAGTTTGCAACTTGCCTCTGCAACCACATGTCATGAAGGCTAGCTCCATTTCTGAGATCCAATCCATAACTCCGATCGGATCCTCCTTTCCAGTGAAGGTCGATGGTTTGCAAGTCAGAAAATCCTTATACTTGCATCCCATTCCATCATTCCTTCTATCCGGGTTGTTCTGCCTAACTATCGGTGGGTTGGCTTGACCAATAGATCCACTGAAGTTTCCACCTTCCGAGTGCCCTTCATTTAATTTGGGCTCTTCCACTTGAATTGACAGTTCTTCACGATTCTGTTGAAGCAACCGCCTAGTCTCCACCATTTGATGATCCAACATTGTTTGATACATCATTTGTACGACAACCATTGTCATTGGCTCAGGTGTTGCTGCTACAAAAGGTATTTGCTCAATCACTGGTGGTTGATTCTTGTTTACACCGAATAAGGTGAAATTAGATCTGCATTCACGATAGATATTCAAATCATCCTTATCACTCAAAAACGTTTACATGCTAGTTCTGATATCGTAGACGTACGAATGTCATTTTCATTACAAAGTTGATGATAATTGTTAGTGTTGTATCCCCCCCCCCTCCCCAAAAAAAAAAATTATCACATTGAAAAGACAAGCTTTTGTATGAAACTGAGTTTAGACATATGAATGAAAATGGACAAACTTAAACACGTCAAATTTATATCGTAACGGGTATACCCAAACAAAATGAGAGTAGTTATCAAGAAAAATAACATTGTATTTAATGCCACTTATACTAGTAATATAAGAGGTCCAAACATCATAATATATTAACTCAAATAGTTTATAAGAAATAGAATCAGATAAACGAAAATGTAGCTGAGTATGCTTTCCAAGTTGACTAGCATGACACACAATGGAACTTTTAATGTTTTTACATGGAAGTAAATGATTAGAGACAAGATATGAAAAAAACTTGACGGCCTAGGTGATCGAGATGTTGATACCAAAGGATTGGACTAAGAGAGACTAAAGCTTGAGGAGTTGGTGCAGTAACAAGATATGGATCATCAATGTTGGTACAACGAAAAAGGGTTTGCTTGGTTTGAAGATCCTTCACAGAAAAACCATAAGGATTAAATTCATTACCACAAGAGTTTTCTGTAGCACATGGTTCCCGGTACGTACTCCTTGCTATTTACATTTTAAAATAATGCATTTTTGCCATGGACTCGGCGAGTTGATGGGCCAACTCGCTGAGTAGGAGTGGGATAAGGCACAGGGACTGAACTATGGACTCAGCGAGTCGGACCCCGGACTCGGCGAGTAGACCCTGTTTGGGCAAAAACCGTAATCCGGGTGTTTGCACCCTATTTAAACGCTATAACTTGGCCTCCTTTGTCCCTAACACTTCCAGAGAGCTGTAGAGCGAAACCCTAGCCCCCATATTGTTCTTGAGAGTGTTTTTTTGGATTTGTGAAGAAGGCTTGGAGCTTAGGAGAAGAAGGAAGAGGTTGAAGTGTTCAAGGAGGGGAGATAGATCCGGAATCTACACTGTGAGGAGCTTCCATTCAGGTAGAAAAGTTCTTACCTTGATCACTAGTTCATTAGATCCTCTTTTTGTCCCAAATTAGTGGTTTTCAAGCCCTAAAACCTCAAGCTCCATGTGTTAATGCTCTATGTACTGAAAGGACTCTAGATTTGGACCTTATGGGTGTATTAGAAGTATAAAGTTTTTGTGGTTGAAGTGATTGAGGTCCCCATTGAGTGTATGACCTTATTAAGAGCTTGGTTTTGCCTTTTTGAGCTTATAGGGCCATGCATGCACGTAAAGTTTGCAACTTTACGTGATAAGCATGCTCAAGGAACATGGACCTATGGTTTGGAAGCGTTGCATGTCTCAGATTTGGTCTGTATGGGAAATGGGTCATAGGGACTCGGCGAGTCCCAAGGAGGAACTCGGCGAGTTCTATGAAGGTGGCCTTAGACTCGGATAGTTGGATGAACAACTCGGTGAGTCATACGAATATTGCCTGGAACTCGACGAGTTGTTCTTGGACTCGGAGATTCGGATCGTGAGTCGGTTCTATAGTCGCAAGTAGTGACTTAAGGGTGACTCAGTGAGTGGGAAGAGGGACTTGGCGTGCAGGACCGGGTTAGTGGGAGAAGGACTTGGCGAGTCGGTGCCATGACGCGGCAAGTCCAGTCACTGGAAGTTGACCTTGGACAAGGGGTGGGTCAGTCATCTGACCTAAGGGTGTGTATGATAGGCTAACCTATGTTTATGATTCATAGCCAGAGGATTTGCGATTCAACAGTCAGGCGCTTAGCAAGCAGACTTTAGCAGCTACTTTCGAGGTGAGTTACCTTCCAATAGCGATGGGTCTAAGGCCACAATGTCGGCCCACCAGTAGGAAACGTATGATAGATGATTGTCTTTGTGATATCATCTAGGTTTGCTACTACCTAATATGTTATATGCTAGCATGATATGTTGTATGTGATAGTAGTAGAGTTCGGTTGTTAGGACCGAAGGGTAGTCAGACACCCCAGATACGTCTAACAGTATGTGATGATATGTTTGCATGCTGGCTTGTTATGTTATATGCGATAGAGGTAGTAGGAGGGGACCAGTCCCCGAGTTCGGTTGTTAGGACCGAAGGGTAGCTCAGGCACCCCAGATATGTCTGGTAATATGTTTATGTTATGTTATATGTGATAGTAGTAGTAGGGGGTGAAATAGTCCCTGAGGTTCGGTTGTTAGGACCGAAGGGTAGTCAGCACCCCAAAGTGGCTTGACATGGGTAGTCAGCACCCTAGAATGGCTTGACACGGGTAGGTCGGCACCCCAGAATGGCCGTACCAGGTAGGTTGGGCACCCCAGAATTGTCTGGCTGTATGTATGCTATGTGATTATATGGTATGTGGTACAGTGGGGGAACTCACTAAGCTTCGTGCTTACGGTTTTCAGTTGTTGTTTCAGTTGCCTCTTCTGTTAATGGGAAGGAGTTGGCGCGGTAGCGACGCATCACACACGCTCTCTTGATTTCCGCACCAAGAGTCATTCTGGGATTTTGTACTCTGACATTTTCATGTTTTATGTTTTGGTTTATGGCCACGAGACATGTTTTATCAAATATTATGATCGTGTGATATTTTGTTACAAACACTTTTTCAAATCGCTTAATTAAAAATGAAAATTTTGGCCCGTATTTTTGGGATGTTACATTTTCATTAGTAAACCGACGCACAAAAAGAGCATGGTGCATGTTTGCTAAAGTTTTTAAGGATACCTGCTTCTGCATGAAGGCGAGTAGTGGCCCCACTGTCTAGATACCATTTGTGGTTACTGGGATCATTCAGAGGCATCATGTTGAAAGAGCAGTGTGTTGATATTGCTGCAAATACGAGCTCGATGGACCAAAGCCCAAGGGGGAGTGGGTTGTTTGTGTCGACGTCGCAAAAGCCTGATGCGGAAGGTGGGCATGTCCAGTTTGGAGAGTCTGTTGAGGAGCATTGGACCAGTGGGTCTGTTGGGTCATAAATATCTGGGAGGAAGGCAGCAATAGCAGACCATCCTGCTGAGGCATTCTCGATAAGCCCAATGATCCAGAGGGAGGGTACCAGCCGAAACCCCAACCCGCCGGAAGCAACTGTTTGTTGACCGACTTGATTGTTGGTGGAGTGTCCCTCATTGTGACCGCCTCTTTCGCCATGTCGGCCACCACAAAACCCTCTTCCACTACGTCTGACGCGTCCACATTGATTGTTGCCACAAGTGTACATCGATTGAGAGCTAGGGCCGATGAAAAGAGTGTATGGCGAGGAAGATTGGTCAGAATGGAGATGACCTTGATTTCGTTGATCATTCAGCTGGATTCTTTGC
Organism: Lactuca saligna; assembly: GCF_052625555.1. NCBI lineage: Eukaryota > Viridiplantae > Streptophyta > Magnoliopsida > Asterales > Asteraceae > Lactuca > Lactuca saligna. The sequence continues at coordinate 6,259,619 of NC_136423.1, forward strand.
TCTTCAACTTGTAACATAGCTCAAGTGTCGGAAAACGAGGGTAGTGGTTTTTTATGACGGATCAAACTACCAACATGGTCAAATTTAGAAGAAATACCATTAATTGTGTAGATCACAATGGGTTTCTATAGAACTTCGACATCCAAGTTTTCAAGGAGATCAGCCAGAGTTTGAATCTTGGTGCAATATTCAGTGATAGTGGAAGTTCCCATTGAAATATTTCGAAGCTCATGTCATATTGCATCGCCTTGGAGTCTTTATTTGCACGAAACAAAGTCTCAAGATACGACCATAATGCAAAAGCAATTGTCTTTCGTTTAGAAGAAATTGGAGATTAGAAGGGGAGAGTGTGCCATAGATCCACATCTTGATAATGTTGTCAATCCGTTTCCATTCCTCTATGTCAGATGGTTCAAGATCAGTTTGTTCTTTGAGATGATAAGCCACACCAAATCCATAGCAACGAGTTTCGAACAGCTCTCTCCATGAGTAATAATTCATTCGATCAAGATCAAGAATGACGGGGATGGAAGCACGAATATTGGCAATTCCATAAGGCTTTTCAGTGATCGGTGTAGCTTTAGGAACTTCACTTCGGGTCATCACAGAAGTAAGGGATTAAGATCAAGAATGAAATGAGACGAGAGAAGAAGATAAAATCGGATATTCAAGAAAGAGGGAGGCCGACAGCTTAAAGGTGAAGTAGGGTTAGCTCTAATACCATGCACACAAGCTATTTTCCCATGCACATCTCATCGCATTAAAGGAATATATAAATGTTTACATATGGTCTTTACAAAATAATACATAATGAGCTTTTCATAAGATAGACAATGATAAGTAATACACTAACAATCTTAAGCTTTTGAATGCTATATTCTCAGCATTTTGGCTCATCTGAAATCAAGGAATGCTAGATTATACCAAAACTGGGTGTGATTGTTTGATACCCATACGTCGAGTTGTAGAGGAGCTAAAGGCGTCTTTTTGTATTGTTTAAACATAGTGCGGAAAAAATTGGGTTATATTGTTTTTTTGGTGTTCCTCATGTTTTTTTGCTTTCCTATGTAATTGTTATGATTTTGTTTCTTTTTCCATTATTCCGTAGCTAGTTGGTTTTAAATAAAGGTTTCAATGTTCTATAAAAATTATTTTGTACTTTTATCAAATTATAATTCGTGATGTTATATTATGTTTGATTAGAAAAAAATATAGATAAATTTCAATTATTGTTACTTGATTGTTATAATAGTTTAGATTGTTTAGTTGTGAAGTTCATTATAACATCTAGAACCCCAGTTTTTGGTACATTGAGGTATATTTTGGATATGATTGGTTTTGGCATGGGATTGAGACTTCCCGTATTTTTATATAGACATTCTATTTAATTATTCAATTGTTTCTATTGATTGAAATTTCATTGTTTTTTAAAAAATGGATTATAAATAGTTAATTATTTGTTGATTTTTGTTAAGATGTTTATAGGTGTTTAAGAGGTGTCAATTTAACAACACCATTTTGACATTCATAGTGAGCTAGATGTGTGCACTAGTCTAGCTTGATGTTAGTTATTAAATTCTTTCATACAAACGAATAATTTGTATTTTAATGTCGTTAAGGAGATTGTAGTTATTGGTGATAATAATTGTGTAATTGCCAAAACTTCATACTATTTCGTTAAAATTTGGAAGGTTTTAGCAGAATATTCCTGAACATATCTTTGTATGTGAAAATATATTCTCTCAAATCTAGTTTTTTCTTTTAAAATCGACTTTTGATTCGGTCTAAAATAGAATGTTAATCTAAAATAGAATGTTAATCTATAAAAATACATGATGATATATTGAACAAGATTGGGAAAATTTGAATTTGTGTCCTTCTCATATGGTGTTCATGTTACATGAAATTTAATAAATTTTAATAGTGCCATTATCTTGTTTGGTTTGACTTTGGAAGTTACTATGAACATATCAAAATCAGAACTCAGTTGGTTTTTTCTTCTTTTCCAAAGTGTAGACTTTAGCGTGCTGTAAATTTAACTTTTGGTTTTCACCTTTTATGGCTTTCAGCATTTTTCTAGAGAAAAAGACGCAAAAGGAAAAGGTAAAGGTGAATAGAAAGAAATGATATAAAAGACGTTTTATTCATATGTATATATTTGTTTATGTTTCTTGCTTAATTTTATTATACTTAAATATATAGTACTGTGTCACTGGGTTAAACATCGCTAGTTAGCTTAAATTGTTTGCTTTTTTGTATTTGATGAAAAGTATATATATCAATTCTAATCATTATCATTGGTGCTTGATTATTATAAGAGAAACTAAATTGAGGTATATTTTATACATTACATTTTTTTATAAGGCACTCATAGGAAACTAGATTTGTGTAAGACCATGCGTCATGGGCCAACAACGAGAAGCAACCGGATGATGTGGCACATGAAAACGCCGTTGTGACGGGGGAACACCCCCCCCCCCCCCCCCTTTCTCGTCTCTTCTCCTCATGGCACTTCTCGTGCTCGTCACAACATATTGAAACGAGAATCAGAACCAATGAAAATCATTTTTCTTCCTTCTTCTCTCTTTCTCTCTTTACCTTTTTCTACCTCTTAACAAGTTATGACATTGGAACACCACCCCCTTTTCTTGTTGCTTCTTGTCATAACACCACTTCATGTTGTTCATACCATATTCTTCTTGTTGCTTCTTGTCATAACACCACTTTATGTTGTCCATACCATATGCTCTAAGGGGCACCGATCTAGTTTTTATTATTTATTTATTTATTTATTTATTTGGAAATTGCGATATTTCAATAAAAGCCACAGCCAAGGCCGGGCAAACAAAAACAAAAAAATGAGTACAAGCAAAAACGATTACATGATATCAAAGGGAGAGCAAAATCAAACCGTTCATTTATAATTCCCGTAATTACCTCTATGTTTGATCCAATCAAACACCATAGCAAGCACACTATCTGCCAACATAGAAAGATAAACACTCATATTAATAAAAATGTTATCATTTCTCGCTTTCCAAATATACCATAAGAAACCATAAAGGATGGCCAACAAAATCTTCCTTTTCTTTTGGACAATTTCCCCAAGTTGCAGGAAATTACACAAGCCCCCAAACTGAATTAAAATTATGCCACGTGATACTACACCAATTGAAGATCCACAAGCTTCCACCTGAGGACAACATATAAAAAAATGATCGGAATCGTCGATACCACCATTGCAAAATTGGAAGGAGATGTTCGAGACAAAAATACCCCTTCAAGTGGGAGTTGCGGCCGAAGGAAGCCTATCAATACAAGCCCTCCAAACAAAGACAATGATTTTCAATGGTACCAGCCTTAACTAAACAGTCGGATTAGGCATAGGAACGGTAAGCTTATAATCGATTATGACACGCAAATCATGAATGCAAAAGTTCCCATTAGGAGACAACTTTGATTTCCAAATATTCGATTCGCTACCCAAAACCATCTCATTTGTGCAGCCCTTTAAGCCTCTCAATTCCTTGATTTTGATATAGCTACCAAGAATTCTCTTCCAAGCCCCCCGACAAATCTATTATTCAAGATTCTCTCCTTAATACAACATGATTTTTTTCTTATCAATGGCAAAAAGAGCTGGGAATTATACAGCCAAAGAACCACAATCTGTCCAATCGTCTAATCAAAACAAAGTAGTATTACCGAAAACAACATGTATTTGAAAAACTGAAGAAAAGTCGATTCCAATTTCCTCCACCATGTAACATATGTCCCATGTATTATTTAATTTTCTAAGTTTTAGGGTTTTGATGTTGGGACTCGACGAGTTGGGAGCCCCGACTCATCGAGTAGAGAACATTTCGAGGACGCGGGATCTAGACCCTACTCGACGAGTTGGAAGGCCCACTCGACGAGTAGGTGTCGTAAAAGAAAAACCCTGATTTTAGGGTTTGCACCCTATATAATCTCCTTAAGGACCTTGAGGTTGATCTTCCAACAGCCTCCAAACCCTAAGAACGTCTATGCTAAACCCTAATCCCCATTCTCTTTCATTGTGTGAGCTAGAGTGACTTGTGAAGCTTAAAAGGAAGGAGATATGGAGAAGAAGAAGAAGATCCAGCAAACCAAGCCCTCATTTTTGAACTTGGCCATCTTGTGGACTGTGGTAAGTCTTCAAGACTCGATTTTTATCATAGAATATGGCTAGATCTTGAGTTTACTCTTCATTTTCTATCATTCCTATTAATTGCATGCATAGGATTCATAAAGTTTGCAACTTTATGGATCTCCAGGGCAAAATAGTCCCAAGGTGGGCTAGATCTAACTTTTAATCAAGCAAGGATGTCATGCAAGAGTTTTTAGAACATATTTCCCCTTTTTGGCTATTTTGACCTAAAGACATGCATTGGACATGCATGTCCATAAAGCCTCCATCTTTGGAACGTTTTGAGGACTACAAACTCCTCTGGAAAGGAAGGATTCCAGATCCCTAAAGTTTGGGAAATCATGGCAAGAATTTTGGAACTTTTCAACCTTTGATAAGTGCCTTAGAGCATTCGGAGTGATTCTAGAGGGTAAAGTTGGAAACTTTATCCCTCTAAACACCTTAGGGTTTTAGATCTATGCCTTGGAGTCACTGCATTCAGTGAATCATCATAATGAGCAAACAAGGAGGGGGACTCGACAAGTCGGAAGGGGTTTCCCCATCTACTGGATATCAAGTGAGGTCGTCGAGTTGATGATACAAATCGGCAAGTTGGCTAGGATTTGTTCATGTTTCTGGACTCTATAGGAACTCTATGAGTTGCTAGATGCACTCGACGAGTTGGGGTCAACATGGACTGTTGACCTTGACTGTTAACCCTGACTTCGATCAGGGTTGACTAGAGTTGACTTTGAGGGTAATTATGGAATTATGACAAATTAATCTTATGATGTTTATAGGAAGTTGAGTTGGAGCTGCGGGTTGGAACTTATTGAATCTTATCTTGTCAGCACAACATTCGTAAGAGGTGAGTCTCCTCACCATGCTAATGGGTCGAAGACACCAAGGTCGACCCATTATTTGTTACGTATGTGTTATTGGGTTGTGTAATATGCGATGCACTAGTTGTATCTATGAAACTTGTATGGAAGACCTCAGGGGGTTCTCGATGCACTTAGGTATAAGACCGTAGAGGGTTTCCACAACATCCTAGGCAAAGACTTGGGACACTTAGGTGTAAGTCCATGGAGGGTTTCCCTGGCATCCTAGGTCAAGACCTATCCCAAGGCATTTGGCTAATACCATGTGGGGGTTCCCATGGCACCAGGAGTAAGACCCTAGAGGGTTTCCAGGGCTTCCTTATATGTTGGTATGCATGAATCATGTGATATACATAGCTTTTATAGCTAATATGTTATGTGCTATGAGGATTGTATGTGCGGTATGCTCTGGGGAACTCACTAAGCATTAGCTTATAGTTTGTGGATTTGTTTCAAGTACATATGAGCCTAAGAGCAAGGGCAAGGCTTGATGGCGCGGCGTGCACTCTCTCATGCGTTTTCTTATGGGACACTATGATGATTGAAATAAAATTGTACTTAATATGAATTTGAAAACAATTGTATTTGGGATTTCATGTTTTGTGGACAGTATCTTAGTTAATCAAAAATGAAAATTTTCCTTTGAAAATTGGGTTGTTACACACCATGTAACAGCCCGGATCCCCAGGTATCTTCATTTCTTTTATATTTTGACATTCTGTGAGGGGACTCGGCGAGTCGGTGGTTTAACTCGCCGAGTCGGGTCGCGGTTTTTAGCAGGGGTTCGCGTCCGGACTCGGCAAGTCCAAGGGGTGGACTCGACGAGTCCGCACTGTTTAATGAAACCCTAATTTCCCGGTCCTAAGCTCTATTTAAAGGACCTTATGGCCCTCATATGCGGCCACCCTGAACCCTAAGAGCCTCCATACGTCTGTAAGCCCTTGTGTGCGTGTTTGAAGGCCTTTTGTTCTTCATTTTGTGTGTTAGTGCAAGGAAAGGAGGGAGAGGAGCAAGCTTGAAGTGTTGGGGAGCTTAGATCTGTGGCTATTTCATCAAGGGGGTCTTCTTGAGGTAACTTTCTGAGCCAATCTTCGTGTTTTGTGTTGTTGGGCCAAATCTAGGGTTTCTTCTTGCATTTCTTGGCTTGAATAAGAAGTATGAGAGGTCCCATGGGGATATGGGACCTAGATCTGGACTTTAGCAGGTCCAGGAGACCCCTTATGACAAGATTTATGCCCATCCTTTTGAGTTAGAAGTTAGACTTGCCATATTAAAGGTTGTTTCTTCAAAATAAGCCTTGTATGCATTGCATGGCAACCAAGACTGAGACTTTACGTGACAAATAAGCTTGGGAAGGCCAGATCTATGTATTTATGGAACGGATCTGACCGCAGAAGCCAGTTTTAGCTGGTGCATGGCATGGACTCGCCGAGTCTGAAGAACAGACTCGACGAGTCACTTGAAGATTGTCCTTGAGACCATCTTGTGTGTAGACTGGACCGAGTTGTGGGCGAATCAGTGAGTCGCAGAGAGTTGGAAAGGTTTTGACAGGTGGACCGAGTCAGGATGGGACTCGCCGAGTTGGCCTTCGACTCGGCGAGTTGAGTCGCGGTGGCCCTGTGATTCAGGCCCAGGTGGAACTCGTCGAGTCGGGGGAGTACTCGACGAGTCAAAGGGAAAATTCTTAAGAGTTGGTAAAAACGCGTAGACTCGCCGAGTCTAGTCCAAATTGACTAAAGACTGTTGACCAGGTCAACCTGTGTTGACTTGATTTGGATGGTCCACCTTAGTAGTGCAAGTAATATTTATAGATGTATAATATCGTAGGAGGATTGCAGCTCGAGGGTTCGAGCCCGAGTGATTCCAGGATTTACGATTAGCAACTTAGCGAGGCATACGAGGTGAGTCTTCTCACTATACTGTACCCGGAAGGGTTTGGACTATGTGACCGGAAGGTCGAATATGATATGGAATATATGCTTTATGTGTGTTAAGTTATTTGTTATATGTGTCATGTATGATATGTTTGATATGGGCCGGAAGGCGTGGTCATATGGACTGTAAAGGTTGATGTGGGTAGGACCGGAAGGTTTACCCAGTCGGGACGGAAGTCCCCTGAGACACATGGACCGGAAGGTCAAGGCCTGGAAAGGCGTATGTGCGTATATTGTATTTTGGGAACTCACTAAGCTTTATGCTTACAGTTGTTGCTTTATGTGTTTCAGGTGCGAGTGAGGACCGTGGGAAGGCGCCAGCGTGACCGTACACACACTCAGGAAAACTATTTTATCTTTTGTTATGTAATCGTTTGAGACTACGACGTTATTTTGGGAATCTAAACTAATTACTCATGTATTGATGGTTGTAAAAATGAAAATTTTTGGTTGGAAATTTTATGACGTTACAAGTTGGTATCAGAGCCTTGGTTTGAGGGATTCGGGTACACCTTCGGGCGTAACTGGACTCAAACCGGGGATTGGAGAAAATTGTTTTTACAAAAAAAAAAATTTAATTCAATTAATTAAAATTTGAATTTTTGAAAGGTGAGACGACCAAAGAAGAAAAAGTGTGTATGGTCAGCCAGCGCCCGAACGGTAAAAATCCCCAAAATACTCTTATTATATGTGTTACGATATATGATATGATATGATACGCATGCTAGTAGACTAGGTATACATATTAGGGCTAGAGTGGCCTGATTTTGTGATGCCTTAGTCTAGGAAAACTTGCTTCTATGAGGTGCTCGAGAGCGAGTGAGTAACAAGAGTATGAAAAGAATAGAGTACTCAGGGTTCGAGGTTGGGGAGGATGACTTGGGTGAATACCGACGCGGTGTAACTGGCAGTATTGGGCCCGTACTACCAAGGACACCGGGTCAGTAGGCAGCCAAGTGGGAACCCCTGAGTACCGAAAACTGAGCAGGACTGCGTTATCGAGTACGATTTTTGCCCGATAGGGTCTCTGATATTCTTTTGTTGTATTTCAGAGACATCATGGTTGGACCACGACACAGACCTGGCACGAGTGGGGTGACTGACGAGGAGCTTCGTCAGATGATTCATGAGGAGGTAGCTGCAGCGATCCGGGCCGAGATCCCGGAGATGTTTGGGTCTATTAAGACCACGCTGATGGAGACATTTGATGAGCGGTACGCCGCGTTGTCTGAGGCTGCCGCTGCTGCAGCTACCGCAGCTGTGGCTGCTGCCAGACCACAGGGGGGTGACTCGTTGCTGTTCCGGGAGTTCAGCAACACGAAGCCACCAGAGTTTGACGGGACTCAGGATCCGATTGCTGCGATGAGGTGGATTGCCGATATTGAGGGATGCTTCTATACTTGTTTATGTCCGGAGCATCTGAGGGTGCGGTTCGCCCTGAACCAGCTCCGCCTGGGAGCGAAGGATTGGTGGAAGTTCATGACGGAGAACTTCACTCTCACGGAGGTTTCAGCCTTGACTTGGGAGAGATTTACGGCTATGTTCAGAGATGAGTATGTTCCCCTGGTAGAGAGGGAACGGTTGGTTCAGGAGTTCTTGACCCTCAAGCAGGGTAATGATTCGGTTGCAGTGATCACGCGGAAGTTTCATGAGAGGGCGATGTTCTGCCCCGAGCAGGTGTCCACGGAGCAGGCTCGGATGAGCCGGTATTTGGGAGTGCTGAGGAGAGACATCCGGGAGTTCGTATCGAACTCATCATATCAGAATTTTGCTGAGCTTCAGGCGAACGCCAGGAAGCGGGAGATCGAGTTGGAGACCCAGGCCAGGGAGGAGGTCGAGTCTCAACGGATGGATCGGCGGTCGGTTCAGTCGCAGCCGGCAGCCAAGCGGACCAAGTCCGCTGATTTGAGATCCGGAGGACAGAAGAGCCGTACTTGTGGGAAATGCGGCAAGGGTCACGAGGGGGCGTGTCGATCGGGTGCTTGCTACAAGTGTGGCAAGGAGGGGCACATTGCGAGGGATTGCCCCAAGGGATTTATGGTCTGTTTCCATTGCAACCAGACTGGCCATCGGAAGGCCGAGTGCCCCCAGCTTCGCCAGGGATCATCGCCTGCTGCCAGGGTTCCTGAGGTTCGGCCAGTGAAGACCGAGGCCTCGAAGGCTCGTGGGAGAGCTTTCCAGTTGACTGCGGAGGAGGTCCGCGCGGCGCCTGATGTAGTGGCCGGTATGTATTCTTTCGCGTATTTACATTTATGCTGAGACATTATGCTTATATTCCTATATGCGTAGGTACTTTTCTTGTGAATCATGTGCCTGCTTTGGTATTATTCGACTCAGGTGCGAGTCGGTCCTTTGTTTCGCTGGCTTTTAGCCAGTACATTGATATCGATCGGGAGACGATGAGTCGTCCCCTGCGAGTTGCTATAGCAAACGAGAGAGTAGTATACGCCACCGAGGTGATTCGAGGATGCGTGCTCGAGATTTTTGGGGTCGAGTTTCCTATAGACTTGGTCCCTATAGCTATGGGGGATGTTTGCATTATCGTGGGCATGGATTGGTTGAGTAAGTTTGGAGCAGTCATTGACTGTGAGAGACAGCTGGTGATGATTAGAGACCCTAGTGGGGGAGAGCTCACGGTTTATGGCGAAGGGACCTGGTGTGGGTCAGCGTTTTGTTCAGCGGCCAGGGCAAGGCAGAGTCTGCAGCAGGGCTGTGATGGATTCATAGCCTATGTGATGGATACTCGTGTGACCACGGAGAGGCCCAATTCGATTGATGACGTTCCGGTTGTATGCGAGTTTGCGGATGTGTTCCCCGAGGAGTTACCAGGCGTGCCTCCGGAGAGGCAAGTGGAGTTTCGTATCGATTTGGTTCCGGGGGCGGCGCCCATCGCCAAGGCGCCTTACCGTCTCGCTCCACCGGAAATGCAGGAATTATCCTCGCAGCTTCAGGAGCTGTTGGGGAAGGGATTCATTCGACCAAGTAGCTCGCCTTGGGGAGCGCCGATTTTGTTCGTCAAAAAGAAGGATGGTTCACATCGGATGTGTATCGATTATCGGGAGTTAAACAAGTTGACGATTAAGAACCGATACCCGTTACCTAGGATCGACGATCTGTTCGATCAGTTGCAGGGGGCATCTTGGTTTTCCAAGATTGACTTGAGGTCGGGATATCATCAGATGAGGGTTCGCGAGGAGGATATCCAAAAGACTGCCTTCAGGAATCGTTATGGACATTATGAGTTTGTAGTGATGCCTTTTGGGCACACCAATGCCCCGGCTGCATTCATGGATCTCATGAACAGGGTGTGCCGACCGATGCTGGATCGGTCGGTGATCGTATTCATCGATGATATTTTGGTGTATTCGAGGACTAGGGACCAGCATGAGGAGCATTTGCGGGAGATTCTTCGGGTTTTGAGATCGAAGAGGCTGTATGCCAAGTTCTCCAAGTGTGATTTCTGGTTGCGAGAGGTCCAATTCCTCGGGCATCTTGTGAACCAGAAGGGGATATTGGTCGACCCGGCCAAGATTGAGGCGGTGATGAGGTGGGAGGTGCCGAGATCGCCCACCGAGATCAGGAGTTTTCTGGGTTTGGCTGGATATTACCGCAGATTCATCAAGGATTTCTCAAAGATCGCTGTGCCACTTACTAGGATGACCCAAAAGGGTGTTGCGTTTTCATGGGGACCGGAGCAGCAGTCTTCGTTTGAGACGCTTCGTCAGAAATTGTGCGAGGCTCCAGTGCTTGCACTCCCGGAAGGGATGGAGGACTTTGTGGTATATTGTGATGCCTCTATATCGGGTTTCGGGGCGGTACTTATGCAGAGGGGTCATGTGATAGCGTATGCTTCGAGGCAATTGAAGCCTCATGAGTCAAGATATCCCACGCACAACCTGGAATTGGGGGCGGTGGTGTTTGCCCTCAAAATCTGGCGACACTATTTGTACGGGGTTCGGTGTACGATTTACACGGACCATAAGAGCTTGAAATACTTGATGGATCAGCCAAATCTGAATATGCGTCAGAGGAGGTGGTTGGATGTGGTGAAGGATTACGATTGTGAGATCCTGTACCACCCGGGCAAGGCTAATGTGGTAGCCGACGCATTGAGCTGTAGGGCGGATAGCGCCCCGATCCGAGACATTTGTATGAGGTTGACGGTTTTGACCCCGATTCTGGACATTATTCGAGGGGCTCAGATAGAGGCTGCAAAGCCGGAACACCAGAAGAAGGAACGGGTGGTAGGTCAGGTATCAGGATTTGTTACGGATGGTCGGGGGCTTATGACTTTTCAGGGGCGGATTTGGGTGCCGTTTGTGGGCGGTGCGCGCACTATTTTGATGGAGGAAGCACATCGATCGAAATTCTCGATTCACCCTGGTGCTACGAAAATGTATTTGGATCTCAAGAAGGAGTACTGGTGGCCATGTATGAAAAGGGATGTCGCTTGGTTCGTCGAGAGGTGCTTGACTTGTCGGCAGGTCAAGGCCGAACACCAGCGACCGCACGGTAAGCTGCAACCGCTAGAGATTCCCGAATGGAAGTGGGAACAAATCTCTATGGATTTCATTACCAAGTTACCGCGAACGGAGAGAGGAGTCGATGCGATTTGGGTAATTGTGGATCGACTAACAAAGAGCGCTCATTTTCTAGCTATTAGTGAGAGCTCTTCTGCGGAGAAGTTGGCTGAGTTATATGTGAGGGAAGTAGTATCTCGGCACGGGGTGCCAATCTCGATTATTTCGGACCGCGACGTGCGTTTCACTTCCAGGTTCTGGAAGAAATTCCATGAAGATTTGGGTACTAGGTTACATTTCAGTACGGCATATCATCCTCAGACAGACGGCCAGAGTGAGCGGACCATTCAGACACTCGAGGACATGCTTCGAGCATGTGTGTTGGATTTCGGAGGGTGCTGGGATACCTATCTACCTTTAGCAGAGTTCTCGTATAACAACAGCCATCATTCGAGCATTGGTATGCCGCCCTTTGAGCTGTTGTATGGGCGGAGGTGTCGCACCCCCATCTGTTGGGGTGAGGTGGGACAGCAGGTTATGGGTAGCACGGAGATCGTGCTTCAGACGACCGAGCAAATTCAGATGGTCAGGAAAAGGTTGCTGACCGCTCAGAGCCGGCAGAAGAGTTATGCAGACAGGCGACGGTCCGAGCTTGAGTTCCAGGTCGGTGATCTCGTGCTCCTGAAGGTCTCTCCTTGGAAAGGAGTGATTCGATTCAGGAAGAGGGGCAAGTTGGGGCCCCGGTATATTGGTCCTTTTCGTGTGATCGCAAGGGTGGGTCGGGTAGCCTACCGTTTAGACTTGCCAGCAGAGTTGGGACAGATTCACGACACTTTCCATGTGTCGCAACTGCGGAAATGTATAGCCGACGAATCAGCGGTGGTTCCATTAGGGGATATTCAGGTGGATGCAAGTATGAATTATGTTGAAAGACCTGTAGCCGTCAAAGATCGGAAGATCAAGGTTTTGAGAAACAAGGAGGTGCCCCTGGTATTGGTTCAGTGGCAGCATCGGAAGGGATCAGAGATGACCTGGGAGCCGGAACGGGAGATGCGGGAGCAGCATCCGGAGCTCTTTGCCTAAGCGAGACTTCGAGGGCGAAGTCTTATTCTAGTGGGGGAGATTTGTAACAGCCCGGATCCCCAGGTATCTTCATTTCTTTTATATTTTGACATTCTGTGAGGGGACTCGGCGAGTCGGTGGTTTAACTTGCCGAGTCGGGTCGCGGTTTTTAGCAGGGGTTCGTGTCCGGACTCGGCGAGTCCAAGGGGTGGACTCGATGAGTCCGCACTGTTTAATGAAACCCTAATTTCCCAATCCTAAGCTCTATTTAAAGGACCTTATGGCCCTCATATGCGGCCACCCTGAACCCTAAGAGCCTCCATACGTCTGTAAGCCCTTGTGTGCGTGTTTGAAGGCCTTTTGTTCTTCATTTTGTGTGTTAGTGCAAAGAAAGGAGGGAGAGGAGCAAGCTTGAAGTGTTGGGGAGCTTAGATCTGTGGCTATTTCATCAAGGGGGTCTTCTTGAGGTAACTTTCTGAGCCAATCTTCGTGTTTTGTGTTGTTGGGCCAAATCTAGGGTTTCTTCTTGCATTTCTTGGCTTGAATAAGAAGTATGAGAGGTCCCATGGGGATATGGGACCTAGATCTGGACTTTAGCAGGTCCAGGAAACCCCTTATGACAAGCTTTATGCCCATCCTTTTGAGTTAGAAGTTAGACTTGCCATATTAAAGGTTGTTTCTTCAAAATAAGCCTTGTATGCATTGCATGGCAACCAAGACTGAGACTTTACGTGACAAATAAGCTTGGGAAGGCCAGATCTATGTATTTATGGAACGGATCTGACCGCAGAAGCCAGTTTTAGCTGGTGCATGGCATGGACTCGCCGAGTCTGAAGAACAGACTCGACGAGTCACTTGAAGATTGTCCTTGAGACCATCTTGTGTGTAGACTGGACCGAGTTGTGGGCGACTCAGTGAGTCGCAGAGAGTTGGAAAGGTTTTGACAGGTGGACCGAGTCAGGATGGGACTCGCCGAGTTGGCCTTCGACTCGGCGAGTTGAGTCGCGGTGGCCCTGTGATTCAGGCCCAGGTGGAACTCGTCGAGTCGGGGGAGTACTCGACGAGTCAAAGGGAAAATTCTTAAGAGTTGGTAAAAACGCGTAGACTCGCCGAGTCTAGTCCAAATTGACTAAAGACTGTTGACCAGGTCAACCTGTGTTGACTTGATTTGGATGGTCCACCTTAGTAGTGCAAGTAATATTTATAGATGTATAATATCGTAGGAGGATTGCAGCTCGAGGGTTCGAGCCCGAGTGATTCCAGGATTTACGATTAGCAACTTAGCGAGGCATACGAGGTGAGTCTTCTCACTATACTGTACCCGGAAGGGTTTGGACTATGTGACCGGAAGGTCGAATATGATATGGAATATATGCTTTATGTGTGTTAAGTTATTTGTTATATGTGTCATGTATGATATGTTTGATATGGGCCGGAAGGCGTGGTCATATGGACTGTAAAGGTTGATGTGGGTAGGATCGGAAGGTTTACCCAGTCGGGACGGAAGTCCCCTGAGACACATGGACCGGAAGGTCAAGGCCTGGAAAGGCGTATGTGCGTATATTGTATTTTGGGAACTCACTAAGTTTTATGCTTACAGTTGTTGCTTTATGTGTTTCAGGTGCGAGTGAGGACCGTGGGAAGGCGCCAGCGTGACCGTACACACACTCGGGAAAACTATTTTATCTTTTGTTATGTAATCGTTTGAGACTACGACGTTATTTTGGGAATCTAAACTAATTCCTCATGTATTGATGGTTGTAAAAATGAAAATTTTTGGTTGGAAATTTTATGACGTTACACACCACATGGGCCACCGTGACGCCATTAAACTAGATTCCAGGAATCGATATTTTGGCAAGACCGTCAATAGGTTTTCTCATGTTGTTGTGAATGCCACAGATGACTCACTTCCATAAAGGGGTCGAGTCACATTTAAATCACCAAAGCCATTTGTATAACAAAGCCCAATTCAATGAATTGAGGGTTACTACCTTGAGACCACCTTGATCCTTAGGCCCAAGAATCACCTTCCAGGCCACCCAATTGATTTTATTTTTTCTTTCATTCCCTCCCCAAAGAAAACGTCTGCGAATCTATTCAAGATGCTTAATAACGGACTTAGGAGCCATGAACAATGAAAAGAAAAATAAAGTTAAAGATCCAAGGACCAATTTGACAAGAGTTAAACGGCCACCTCAAGAAAGATGTTTAGCTTTCCACACGGAAAGTTTGGATTTAACCTTTTTAATAATGGGCAGCCAACTTCGTTTAAGATTCATAGTAGCTCCAACCGGGACCCCAAGGTACTTGAAAGGGAATGAAGCTACTTCACACCCGAGGATACTAGCACAACTTGACACCTCATTGCTAGAAACCCCAATACCAAACACCTTCGATTTATGAAAATTCACTTTTAGACTAAAATCTACATGAAAACATTTAAGAATACCTGCCAATTTTGCAAAACTTTATCTCGTCCAATCCCCAACAAAAAGCGCATCATCAACATTAAACAAATACAAAACAGATGGGCCATCATTAGGAATTTTAACACCACAGAAAAGAGATTTTTGACTAGCGGTTCTCATAGCAACATTTAAACCCTCCATGGAAATGATAAAAAGAAATTGAGATAGAGGATCTCACTGGTGGACTCCCTTTAAGAGAGGAAATTCCTTTGTAGCCGACCCGTTGATAAGTACCGAAGCCTGAGTGGAAGAGAGGAAACCTTTTATCTATAAAATCCATTTGTCCCCAAATCCCATTTGACTCATAACTAACTCCAAATACTTCCAATTTATGGAATCAAAAGCGTTATCCAAGTTAATCTTGAAAAGAAACAACTTATGCTTGCATCTCCTACCCCACATACATATTTCATTTATAATTAAAGGCCCATCAAGAATATTCCTATCCTCACTGCAACCCGTTTGAACTTCATCAATCACCGATCCAAGAACTCACTTGAGTCTAGACGCAAGCACTTTAGCGATAAATTTGTAAATACTTCCGATAAGACTGATAGGACGAAAATCATTTAACGAGGTAGGATCTTTCACCTTTGGAAAAAGAGAAATAAAAGAGGAGTTGCTCCCTCCAAAGAAATATCTAAATTGCTCAAAATGTTTCATGAATCTCATAATATCGTCTTGCATTGTTGGCCAAAAATGTTTAATGAATTTGAAAGTAAACCTTCCAGACCCAGGGGCTTTCTCACCACCGTAATTCCAAATAGCATCTTTAATCTCATTAAGCTCAAAAGGCTTATCTAAGAAATTTCTATCAACTAAATCCAATCTTTAGAAATTCGAATTAACGAAACCGGGGCGAGATTGATGTTGTTCACAGAATTCATTTTTGAAAAAAAAAATTCCAAGTTTCCTATTTTATTACAGTTATGTCGGTCACCCATTGCTCATTGACAGTAATCCCCATAAGGTTACATCTCCTATTTTTGAGTTTTACAGAATTGTGAAAGAAAAGAGTGTTTTCATCTCCATCACAAATCCATTTGATACGAGATTTCTGAACCAGATCCATTTTAGCAGTTTTTGCCAACTCAAAGGTTTTTTGCTTCGACTCTCTCCTGATAGCAATTTCAATGTCAAATAAAGAACACTCATCAGCATGTAATTCGAGATCATCTACTTTTCTTTTGAGTTCAAAAAGAACCTTAGAATCCTTCTCTACATCCACCTTCTCCAGGATTTGATGATGCCTTTGATGTGCCTCGATTTGTCTGCGCGATACCGATCAGGAGTCCTAAGCCCATTAAAATCTCCCCACGCACGGATGACTAAGATATCAAAACCATTGCGGTAAAGCCATGAATTATAAAAACGAATGGGAGGCAGACCAAAATTCATGAACGATGTACATAGGAGAACCGGGCAATGATCAGAGTATTCCCATGGAAGCACTAAAACGTACGAATTAGGAAAGGCTGCCATAAAATTAGGGCAAATGAGGATGCGATCCAACTTACTGAGTTTACAGCCGACATCACTAAAATACGTAAATACGTAATTTTCCTGCCATTCATGTAGACTAATGATCAAGCGGGGTGTAGGGTGTGTGACTGTATTCAATTTGTGTCATTTAGGGGTCCGAAATTTTCTAAATACATTAATATTGTGACAGATTAGTGACACAGTGACCATTTTGTATTGATTAATTTAATAATTAATTATCATCAACTTATCGTAGTATTAATATATGTGTTATATATATATATATATATATATATATATATATATATATATATATATATATATATATATATATATATATAGAGAGAGAGAGAGAGAGTGTGTGTGTGTGTGTTATATTGAAAACAAAAAAACCCAAAAAATCATAAAAATGCATAAAAAATACTTAGAAAACACAAAAAAAAAAAAAAATTGATTTTACACATTGAAAAATCGCAGGTTTTTTTTAACAATTTCGCTGAAAAAAAATAAAAAAATCGATTTCTTTTTTTGGTTTTTTTCCAAAAAAAAATTTCACCGAATTTGTTAAAAAAGTTGCGAATTTTGTGTATATAAAGTCAAAAAAAAAAAATTTGTGATCTCTAAGTATTTTTTATGCATATTTATGTATTTTTAGGGTTTTTTGTTTTCTATAGAATATATATATATATATATATATATATATATATATATATATATATATATATATATATATATATATATATATATATATATATATACTAGTTGTGAAACCCGTATATTATACGGGTTAATTAAAACAAAATGTTAAATACGAACGACTAAATAGAAATTTTATTTGAATTTGACATTGAAATAAGTGAAAATTATGTGAAAAAAATGCAAAAAATAAACTAATTAAAATTATGTGTTTAGTGTACTAACCGAGTTAATTATAATAAAATGTTAAACATAAAGGTTTAAACTGTAAATTTATTTGAAATTGAATTTAAAATTTAAAATTTAAAATTAATAATCATTATGGTATGTTTAATTTATAGAAACTAAATTAATGATAGATTGAAAATGAAAATTGAAGCAATGAGAAGTGGAAAATAAATATATATCTCAAAATTATAACAAAATTACATGTGGCTAATTTGATGAGAGAATGACATGTGGCAAAATCATTTTCATTTATTAGGGTATATATATATATATATATATATATATATATATATATATATATATATATATATATATATATATATATATATATATATAGAGAGAGAGAGAGAGAGAGAGAGAGTTGTTTTTATTTTTTTCACACATGGTTTTCGTAAGGATGCTACTATAGGTCCCCTCACATAACTCACATAAAGTATCAAAGGTGCTACTATCACTCACGCTGCTACTGGTTATATTCTATTTTGTTATTTTGGTGATGTAGATATTGGTGATATATAATAATTGTTTAATTGCCAAAAAAAAAAAAAGTTATATTCTTCATTTTCAATGAAAATCTTGGTATTATTGAACTAAAATTGGCTCTCTTATTTGACTCTCAAGTATAATATTGTCTTCAAAAATTAATTTCGGCTCGATATGAAAGCGACTAAATAAAATTGATCAAAATCAGAACTCAAGTGTTTTTTTTCTTCTTTTCCAAGTGTAGACTTTATTAGACGTGGCGTCAATTTAACTTTGGGGTCAAACATAATCAACATTTTCAACTTTAATAGCATTCACCATTTTTAGAGACAATGACGCAAAAAATAAAAGATAAATTGAGTTTGAAAATATTATATACTAGATTATAGTCTGCGTTAAACGCGGGAAACGTATAAAAAAACATATAATCGTTTATAGATATTGTATAATGATTATAAAAATATATATGGTTATTGTTATTATTGAAATGTGTAGAAAATACAATAAAAACGATAATTATATATAATCATTAAAAGATCTCTTTGTAGACATCATTTTTTGTTTTATTAGTTAAACGACTTTACTCGACTCATATAGTTATGATATTTATATATTTATAAGCATTTTAATTAGACGTTCCTTGCATAATAATGTTACCTGATTTAAACATATATTAAATATACCGTTTTTTCTATTGCATTAAATATTGACAAGTATTTCATTTATTCAAATAAAGTTATGCAATATAATTTATAAAATGTTAAATGTTATATACATTTAATTTTAGTATATCATCAATAGAGATTCTTTTCTAAATCATGATTGGTTTATTTTAAATTGATTATAAATATAAATGCTAGTTTTTATGTTTGTTCTTATTTATTTGGTGTTCGCAAGAACTTTGCATTAGTTTGACGCAACTTTGAATAAATTTTGTATATCATCAATGTAATTTGATATATCTTTCAATTATATGAAATATCAAATAATGACATTTCATTACTATTGTGATAATTTAGTTTATATATTGTATTTTCACTAATCTTAACGGTCTTATTTTTTCTAATAACCGTAATACTTTTACTAAATGTATTTTTTACAAATCTCCTAATATCTTATAATTTTTATCTTACTTTATAATTTTTCATAACTATGTTATTTTCAAGATTGACTGCTTTAATAGTGTTTTTTTTTTCAGTCTATTCAATTTGATATTTCATTGTACAACATCATCGTTTGTATGTATTCTGAAATTTCACTTTAAAAATGTTTAATGTTTACACCTTGATATTAATTTTTTTAATAAACTCATGTAATAATTATGGAATATATATCTCATTTTAATTAACATTCACTTCCATTATCATATCAAATTCCTCATTAAACGGACATACTTTTGGAAAATAATAATTATAATAGGGCAGCATTATCTAAGACGTAAATGTTTGATATACTTTTGGAAAAAAAAATTCAGGATCATTAAAATAAATTATATAAAGAAAATACAAATTTAAATTTGTTGAAATTATGGATGAAATTACTGGCGAAAATTTATTTTGGAGGGAGTTGTATGTTGTAAGGTATAATAATATTACAAAATTTGAAATATCTATATTTGTTGTGTAAATTAATAAATTTTATTGTTACTATACAAAGATAAAAAGTATGTTGATATGATATACAAAAACATAATAATTTCAATGATATTTTAAAATCATGTCAAAATTAACCGGATTTTTATGATATAATTTTTTTAAAAAAAATCATAATCATCTCTAATATATAAAAGTAACATTTTCGTAATTAATGTCAGTTCCCAAAATAGTTAATTTTTGTTTTGTTAAAGGTACCTAATATCTTTTCATGATTATTTGAAAAGTTTCAGAAAAGTAGTTAACTGATTTCATGTAATTTGTGACAAAGAAAATCGAAATATATGAATACATACATTTGATATAGGAACAAAAAATAATCGAAAAAAATATAAAAAGCGAAAGAAGGTACTGACCTTCTAGCGCACAAGAGTGAATGTTTATAGCAGAGAATGATGATGGAAGCTATAAGCAATATTAACGAAATAAATGTGAGTCGCGGATTCAATGATGAATCGTATATGTATGTGATAATTTGAATATGATTTTTCGGTATTAATGATTTCCTAATAAAAAAAGATTTTATATTAATGGTTTTACTAAGATAAACGGATTTATATTAATGGTTGATATTAAGGTCTTGATTGAAATGATTTATTAGTAATATGTTTTTAAAATTGACCATATTAAAATTTTCAGAACTGAAAATTCAAGATGTAAAATATGGAAAGCTTTTATTGGAATTAAATACATTCTATTTCAACGAATGTAAGTTGTTGATTGATGATTGGAAAGCATTTATTGGAATTAAATACATTCCATATGGGGAAAATGATGTTAGCAATTTGATCTAAAGGTGAAAAAAATAAGATTGAAATACAATCAATGATCCAGATTATTTAAGATGATGTCATAAGGTTTCTCTTTTAGTAATATTTAAGATTACCGAGTTTGAAAAAACAGACGGCAAACATATAGTTATTTATTTTTGAGGTTGAGGTGTAGTGACAGTCAAGGGAAAAAAAATGAGTACATAATTTTGTTCCTATTTTGTTAATATTGATAATTATATGAAAAATTGGATAAACTATCATAAGAGTTCTAATCATGTTAATCTATTCCAAAACCCACATATTTATTAATCTAATATTTTATTTTTATTAAAACATGTATTATATATACTTCAACCATTAAACTCTTATCTCTTATCGTATATGGATGATAATTATATAGATGTTAAAATACTCTTATCTCTTATCGTATATGGATGATAATTATATAGATGTTAAAATAAAAGGAAAAATTTTATTATTATATATTTTTTTCATTTCTTTTTTTTTTATCATTGAAATCAAAAGAAAATCTTAGGAACTAATAAACTTTTTTTGTTCTCATTTTTTTTTCTTAAAAAACCTAAAACACAACTTTTAATGTTTCCCTTTCCTTTATTACTCTCCATTTTTTTTCAAGAATATACAATTAATGCTTTATAGTTTTAACATTACACATATATGATCCATGCTCACAATCTCCACTTTTAATTGTGAACATCTTTAGCTACAAATTTCACTCATACATAGCATATTGAAGCACCAAGAGAGTCATTTATATGGTTAAGTATGGGGAATGATAAAAAAATAAAGGACAACTTTATGTAGACAAAAAATGTATCCATTAAAAGTTAGGTAAGGATGAGCTCCAAACCCGGAAACCCGATCCAGAACTGAACCTGGTTGCAACTGGTATAAGTTAAAGTGCATTGGATATCGAGTATTAATATATGTCACAAACAGGATCGGGTATAGTAGATATGGGTATAGTGGGTTTAGGTAAAACGGGTAAAAAGAACCACATCGGAAAAGTTTTCATGTCAAACCGACATTAAACAATTAAGTTATACAATTTTTAAAAGTTCCACAAATAACACATTACCTGGTTTTCCGGTACTAGTTTCATTTACCTAGTTCCACTTACCCACTGTGACATTTTTGGATTTTTAAGTTCTATACTCAATTTTTTTCAAAACCGATTTCTATATATCAGTCTGATTTCCTGTTCTATTAATTCTCATTTTCCAGTTTCCGATTCCTAGTTCATTCATGTAGGGTTTGGACCTGGTTTCACCGGACTGATATCCACTTTATATTGTGGATTACTTTTAATGAGCCCGAACCGGTGAAATCCAAACTATCATAGGCAATTTCGCTGGTTTGGCTCCCAGTTTTGCCTCGTTTCATTCTTCTATAAGTTTTCCATTTTTCATTGTAAAATCGCGTGATTTCTTTTATTTATATCAGTCATGTGATTAGTGTAGCCTTTTAGCTTCTAAATTGCAACAATCCTAATTTTCGGTAATTTGGCGCCTGTCAATTTTTGATTCGTCATATAAAACAAGTTGGTTAATGATTTGTGATTGTATTATCGTTAAATATATATTACATTTGCTTATGTTTTTTGCTTAATTAATTTTGTTGATTGTTTACTTTGGTTATTATAACACATGCTCACAGTGTCACTGGGTTAATCATCGGTAGTTAGCTTAATTTGCATCCTCTGTCATCGTTGTGCAGCTATGAATATTACAGTTTGTTTAAATACAATTCTGAAAACCCCAAAGGTTTTTATTCCCAACATAACAAATCACACCAACTTGCTCATTCAATAATAAATTGACCAAATGTCAAGTCTCATTTCAAATACTTAAATCATTGTTGAGAAGCCCAAAATATTGGTTTCTGACCAACTTAGTTTTGATCTTGGCGTTAAATTACCTAATCACGTTATCGTTTTATCGTTTTAATAAATGCATTGAGATTGAGAAGATAAATATTCTTTTTTTCTTTATTCTTTATTATTAATATGAACTTTTCGTACGCTCTTTGATAAGACGAGAAACATGTGATATGTTAAGTCGATAAGTCAGCCTTCAGTACTATAATGATTATTCATAAATAAACAAAAATACTCCATTTATGTCTAGACAAACATTGTGGCACAGTTTTTATTGTTTTTACCATGGATCAGAAAGCAGTATTTTACTACTCTAAACTAAAAAACAAACCAGTAAGAAAAGGCAAATGTCACATATGGGTCCCCATAAATTCCCAATGTACAAAAAAGCTTAAAATCTAATCAATTAAACGAGCATATCTTATTTAGAAAAGTAAAAAAGAAAAAAGAGGGTCACTCAGGTTATTCATTGGACATATATCAGTCTTTAAACTTTATGCCTGGGATTCCCTCAATTTCAACAACTAGTGTCATCATCATCATAACTCATAACTCTCCTAAAAGTTCAATTGCAATCAATTAAGTTTTTTTCTTTATCTATATATTTTTGGTATTAAGTCTCTATTGTAAACTGTAAAGTGACAAAACTGATTAAATGATAACATCGCTAAAATGGCGTTTTCAATTCAGAGGTTGTTGAAATGAAAAGGCGATTTTCACGGAAACATGAGTTTTGCGAGTGAAGCAACCTTATATACTTTTTTCTTTTCTTTTTCATTTTTGGTCAATAATTAACAAAATAAAAAATGAAAAATGATTTCTGATGAGTTAACTCACCTAGGTTTTCTCCGGGACTTGAACGGAATATTTGTAGGCGGTGATGGAGAAAACTCGAACGGCAAATGAGGCGGCTCAGCCTCGCCAGACAACATTCCGACGATCTCTCTCATCGTCGGACGTTTTACCGGCGAACGCTGGAGACATAGTAAGGCGGTTGTGATACAGAGGAGTGCTTGCTCTTGATCTAGTGAATGAATATTAGGATCGACAAGATCTAGAAGCTTCCCATTGCGTGCAAGCTGTCTCGCCCATGAAATTAAATTAGCTCTTTCGAATTCAGACATGGGGGACGCGGTTACTTGCAGGGGTCTTCTACCGGAGACTAAAACCAAGAGTAAAACGCCGTAACTGTACACGTCACTCTTCTCGGAGAGTTGACCACCGTCGCATTTCTCCGGGGCGATATAGCAAACAGTTCCTCTCATGCTTGGAGTGCTACTGATACCACCACTTTTAGGGATTTCACCACTCGGACATTCTTGGCTGTTTCTTCTCCGGTGACGGAATTCGCCGCTCAGCCCGTCTAACCACCAATCGATGCTTCCTTTGCTACTGGTTTTACTCTTTTTCTTCTTTGGTACAAATTCTTCATCCCTTTGCCACCACATCTCGCCGGTGTTGCTTCCTCTTCTCTTCTTTTTCTTCTTGGATAATTCATCGCAGAATTCCTCTTTCCACCATTCTCTCGGCTTCCGATTCTTCTTATTATCTGTTTCTGATTTCTTTTTCTGCTTTTTCTGCGGTGCATTGTCGCTACTGGCTTCTAGCTCCGACGAGATTGGATCTGTAGTGGTGAGCCAATCCTTTTTGGGCCTTTCTTTCTTTATCTCGCTTCCAATCCATTCCATTACATAATCTTTCACTCTCCCTGA
Source organism: Lactuca saligna (assembly GCF_052625555.1). Classification (NCBI taxonomy): domain Eukaryota; kingdom Viridiplantae; phylum Streptophyta; class Magnoliopsida; order Asterales; family Asteraceae; genus Lactuca; species Lactuca saligna. The sequence continues at coordinate 6,283,557 of NC_136423.1, forward strand.
ATCGCCGCCGCAACTCTCCTGTTTCCACCACCAATCCCTTCCTGAACCACCTCCAGCGCCACCGCTCTTCTTTCTCCCCAAAAATCTCCGGTTACTGCTATCAACACTAAGCTGATCCGACACACTTGCCCTTTCCAAATACTCCGACGGTGACGCCTCCGCATCCACAATGGTAACACGGCAACTCTCCGGTGATACGGGATCCACATTCACTACAACCTCCCCTGTTACCACACTTTCAGTTTCCTCTGCAGCTGACCTGTTTTCTTCTCTGTGATCCCCAATATTCTCTCTCTTTTTCTCAACATCGGTATTGTTATCATCGGCTGTTTCGTTTTCCTGATCCCCTTCTTCGCAGCATTCATAGAAAGTTTCAATAATCTCATTCTCATCTACACCTAAAACTCTCGCTAGACCGAAATCAGCAATTTTCGCATTAAAATTACAGTCTAGTAACACATTAGAAGGTTTGATATCACAATGAACAATCGGTGGATCGCATGAGAAGTGAAGAAAATCGACACCTTTAGCTACGTCTAGTAAAATCATAAACCTAATTTTCCAATCCATGAGCTCAGGACACTTACGATACAACAGCGCATCTTGTAAGCTACCGTTCTGCATATACTCATAAACAATCAACATTTTCCTCCGGCGCCGCCGGTTCTGATCGGAGGAGAATCCCAAAACCGATATAACGTGCCGTGAATGCGCACCAGACGCGCTGCTGATCCGTGTGGACAATGAAAGCTCGTTGTGAAACTCTCTCTCTCCTTGCAACGATCCGGAACCGTTCATAAGCTTCACGGCGATCTCCTTACCGGACGGAAGCACGCCTTTGTAAACCGAACCAAATCCACCTTGTCCGAGCCGGTTAGTTGCAGCGAATGAAGACGTAGCACGACGGAGAACATTATACGAAAACTGCTGCAACTGTTGCGGCTGCGGCTGCGGCGGGGGAGACTTCAGATCCGCAGGAACCGTACGTTTCCGTGAAAGTTTCCTATATGTAATTGCAAGAACTATGAAGATTGCAAACACTAGCACTCCAGCGAGCACTGAATGCAAAACAGTCAAACCATGGCGATGACTGTGGTTATAAGGTGGTGCCGGCGGTGGCAAAGCCGACGGAAAATCCGGTAACGTCGGTGGTAGTGTAGACATTTTCGTAATCAGACTGAGAAATCTCTTTCTCTCTCTCTAGAACAGAGCTTATCCGGTATATCGCCTCTTCACAGGTGGTGACTGGTGAGGTGAAGTAGTGAAGTTTTAGTTGAGTGAGAGGAGAAATTTTAAAGGGACAGATCGGTGAGGCTGACAGGTGAAGGATTAATAATATTTAAGCAGAGATAAATACATGTAGGTATGTCGTTAGTTGACTAAATCTGTATCGTAAGCGAGTATCGTAGCCTGCATGCCAATTGCCTTTTACTTAAAAAAAATATTAATTTTCATATAATGTGATTTATATAATTTAAAAGAGTTGTTCACTAAATCAGTATAATTTAAAGAATCTCATAATAACGTATTTTTTAAACAGAATTTCGCATTTGTACGTTATATAATATTATATTTATCCGATCTAAACTAAAACATCGTATATGTCTTTTAAATGTTTTTTAATATCATATATACCTAAAACTATTTTTTAAACAATTTTAATTGATTTATGATCTTTTTCACCATTTTAAAATCACTAAAAAAACATTTGAAATTGATAGATTTGCTCTTGTTTCTAAATTCTAATTTAACATTCACGCGAACAATTAAATTGCATGCTTCATCGATTGTAATCCCTTGCGTCTTCATCAATCAACAATCACACAACATCGATCAACAATCACACAACGTTGAACTCCGGTGTTGCCTTCTCGCCTCTTCCCTGTTGCAATCGGCTACAAGTTAATTTCTAACGTTCTTTGTAAACTGAACATTCATTTCATGATTATAACTTATGAATAGCTTGATAACTTTTGAGAATGCGTGATAAACAAAAGGCAACCATATTCTTATTTTTCCTTTCTTTAATTTCGTTTTTTATGTTGTTTAATTTGTTCACATGAATGTGTTGAAACCCTACTATCTTGATGTTTCAAACTACTATATTTACAATGTTAAATTACAACTGGTAGGGATTTTAATGCAAGTCTTTTTACGGATTAAAAAACTATAATTGATGTGAATAATGTGTTGAAACTTGTACTTGATTACAATCTAAAATTCTTTCCAGTGTGTCCATTTTGTGTGATATTGGTGTTTGAAGCTATTGTATTTACAGTCTTTAATTACAACTATCTCGAATGCTTGAAGTCTTGTTAGTGGGTGTCACACCCCCAAACCAGAACAGCAAAAACGTATGGGGTCGGATGACTTCATGTACAGTATCATAACAATTGAATAATAGAGATCAAAGCATTACAACCATTACATTGATAAATAATATGTTTACATTGTACTCAAAACATTGTTTACACAATTTCGAATGCATATGAGAAAATATAAGTAACGTGATGTGACGACGTCTCATCCTCCAAAAACTCTTGTGGTTACCTGTTTACTGGTTTGCTGAGAATACAAGTGATTTTGAAAAGTGTCAACAATTAAGTTGGTGAGTTCATAAGCGTTTTTGTATACGAAAGAATTTGTAACTGTTTCGTGTAAAAAGATGGTGTATACTTCCAGAAAATCCAATATTTTCTATAAAAATGAATTGTGGCTCTTTAATACGAGAGACTAAAAATGTAAGTAAAGGTGTACTGAAAATAGTATTAGTAAGTTTTAGTTTTATATAAAACTACTGGAATGTATGTTAACCTCGTTGTAAGTCTTAACCCAAGACTAAATGTAAGTAATGTTGTTTTGGAAAGTGTATCAATAGGTTTTATCTTTACATAAAACTACTTGAATTTATGTTAATCTCATTGTAAGTCTTAACTCAATACTAAAATACAAGTAATGTGGTGCTACAAAATAGTTTTAGTAAGATTTATCCTTTTGTGAATAACTATTTGAGTGTACGCTAACCCATAAACCAAATATTTTGTTAATACTCCATGTGAATTATTATAACAATTAGTTTATAACTCATGGAAACCGCGGTTATTATTTTTATATTTATTGTATAGATAAAAAAATAAAATAAATTTAAAAAAAAAGTAACCTAACTTTGATTGTAAGAAAATTAAGGTTTTAAAATATACATATATTATAAAAAAAAATAAGTAATTATATATGGAATACATGCTTGATTTTAAATATTACTTGTGAATACAAGAACATGTTCAATAACATGTTTGCGTAAAGATATCATTTATAGTCTACTACCATTTTATAAGACATTTTTATAATCAGTATTTCTATGTAACATAAATGGAACGCCGATTTTTAAAAATAATATATGATTTGACTGACATGATAAATTTAAGATGCTGTTTATGTCGTTGATGATTGAAGACATATGCTATATACAATTACAAATTTAGTTAATAACAAAAAGTAAACATTCATAAAAAAGAAAATTGAATATATTTGAGATAGTTGTTAATAACAAAATGTAAACATTCATAAGAAAGAGAATGGTATATAAGCGGTAATAAATAAATTTTAATTATATTAAATAATAAATAAGTTTAAATTAATTATGTTAATTTTTCCTGTATAGTTAGGTAGACTGCATACTTATTTTAAGCATAATGAATAAGTACAATAAGATTTTTGAATATAAGTCATAGTTAAACATATAAATAGAATTTATATATAAGTTTAATGAATATAATAAAAATTCTTAATTAATAAATGGTAAGGGTAAATATATAAAATGTCAATACGGTTTATGTGGTTACATAAATATCACATATCATTTTTATGTTTTACAACATTTCTTTAATTTACAAAACAAATTTCGTATCTATTTGGGAAATATAGATGTTTACAATTTGTTTACTAATGAATATAAAAAACAATCTAAAGTATAGTAAAATCTTTATTCATGTTTCGTATTGTTAAACTATGAACTTAAAAAAAAAAAAAAAAACAAAAAAAACAAAAAAAAAAAACAAAAAAAAAAACAAACAAAAAAAAAAACAAAATAAAATATTACTCACTTCAATTCCCACCGAGCCTGTAAACCCTCATTTACATTTCCTTCTCTCCCCCATCTAAAGACTGCATTGATACAAGGGGAAATTGAATAATATGCATTCAAAATAAAACCATGTTCTTTCCCTAAGACTATCGTCATTCTAATTTCCCGGTACCACCGCCAATCCTTCTTCCGTCTCTATTTTTCACATACCAGAATGTCCGCCTACTTCAATCAAACCATCCATCGATTACATGTCAAATACACACGATTAAACCCCTTTTTCACACAATGATTGTCGATTACACATCAGAAGGATCAACCTTTGAAATTGAAAGTGATACGATTTTCACCAGAGTGTTTGAAGTCGACTTAACAAACCGATGTACACCATATGATAACAGTAAGATTTAACCTTGATCTATTGCAATTGTTCTTCCTTATTCATTATTTTAACATAAGATAAGGAATTAGATATAGAAAATTACCTGTTTTATTTGAAAAAAAAAAAACAAATAAAGATTGCAGAGTTCTAGTAAAAAATTGTCAGTATAAGAGAAAAATGGGTAAAATGTAATACACTAACCCGATGAATGGAAGCTATGTCAATCAAACAAACAAATGTTTCTTCGATAACTGCAGAGGATGATGAGTTAGAAAAGAATGATATTTTTTGTTGTGAGATGAAGTTGGTATTTATAATTTATACATGGTAGAGATGAGGAAGAATGTTGGTTAGTTATTTTATAAAATTTCTTTTGATTTGTTAGTAAACGAATTATAAACATTCCATTTAAACCAATTATAGTGTGCTGCTATGTAGAGGGAAATTAGAATATGAATAACTATATTTAAATGCAGGTAAATTAGGAGCATTAAAACTGATTTGCTAATTTGTAGGAGTTGATATGAAATCAAATCGTAGTTGTGGTAGTCAAACGTTGAATTTAGGAAGATTAAGATGAAGACACACGGCAGTTAAAGACTTTGACACATGGCAGTAGAAGATTCAAGCTATTTATTTATTAATAAGGGAGATACTAATGCGACTAGTTTCTGTACAACGTTCTTCAGGCATCGGAACTATTTACGACATTTGTCACCCCAGACCTGTTGGTCTAACTTTAGCTAATAGTTTAGGTGTGGGGTTGTCAATCTCGTATAGATCTATACATAAGTGTCACACTCTCCCTCCAAAAGACTTTGGTTATAATGCAGGTCTTAGTTGTGTACTCTGGTAGGAACGTTGAAGCCAAAAGTCTCACAAGTCTATATCAACCAGTTTACGTCTATTGTACTGAAAATTCATTTTCTTGTAAACAAAAGTATTATTCTTCCATAACGGATACATAGCATGAAAATAATTATACCTTTAAATAATTATTTGTTTCTTCTGAAATGATAGTGTAGTTTTGTGACTCCCCAAACTATACCATTTATAGTTTATCATGTTTGTTTGTCAATAACATTATATATATATATATATATATATATATATATATATATATATATATATATATATATATATATATAGTAGTTATCTTGTCTAGTTTCAAAATCTAAGGTCAAACATCATATTTTTGGGTGGTAACCCACAAAATAGTGAAATAACTAGAATGTGCTCCTTTTTGCTAGAAAAGCTATATTTTAGTAAGAAGCATCATAAACCATATAGTTATACGAATCATAAATTTTCTTATGATGATATTAATGGGTTTTGATCACTACATCATTCCTATGGTGTACATGCACACCCTAAAGATTTGGATCTGGTTTGTCTAATGAACATGCAAGAATCATCCAAAGCCATAAACCCTAGATCTAGCATACAATAATCAGTATTATCATAATATAGGGTTTAGATCTTACCTTTGATTGTTATGTAGCAATAACAATCTATTCCTTCTTGTAATTGGCTTCTGGAAGCTTGGTGTCACAAGTGTCACACCTCTAATGGCTCATAGACACCAAGAGCAAGAGGATGACTTAGGATAGGAGAAGGAGGCACCAAAAACATCCAAGAAACTCCAAGGAATGCTTACCCATGATTTTGGGTGCCATAGGGGTCTTTATATAGTGAGGATATTAGGGTTTTGAACTAGGAAACTCTAATCTGACTGCTTAGGCCCTAAGCAGCCCATGGACTCCCTCCTTAGAGGCCTTGGACGAATTCTTATGGGTTTCCCCATAGATTTCGTCCACTCCAACCTCTATGGAGTCCATTAAACCAATATCTAACTATCACATAATTGATCGTTCTAGCCCCCTTTATTTAATTAATGTCTTTTAGCCACAAAATTAATTGTTATCAATTCTTGACTAATATTAATTAAACAATATGATTTTTATTTTAATATACTATTCATATAATATATTAAAAAATCATAATTAATCTCTTTCTCCACAAATCATCCTATCAAGTTGCTTTGGTGAATGCAACCCAAAAGGACTATGCTCACAATCGAGTCAAGTACATACCAAAATAGTTATGGACTTAAACACTAATCCAACAGTCTCCCACTTGGATAAGTCTAACAACTATTATGCGTATGACTTCAAAACAGATTAGCAATCGTAGCTTTCAAAAGCTGTTGTCAACTCTGATCTTATCATAAGCGTGTCCTTTAGATAAGGGATCATATATTCCTCCATTCTAGATATCGTATGAACTGAGACGTGGATTAAAATCATACTCTCTGTTCATGTGTTGTTTCCCGATTTCCAATTTATGACGACTAACAACAGACTACAATTGAACACATCAACTTAGTCCCGGCTTGGCCAAGCACTTAGGTGTCATCACTAAATCATCGTGGGTCCCACAGATATCGTTTTTATTCCATTTTGGGTAAAAGAAACAAATAAAATTCGACTCAATGCTCGCTTGTACTCACTTATTGAATCACACACAACAATATATTTTATAACACCAAGTTACTAGCGCGTTTACATATTATCAATGTGTAACCGACTCGCAAGATACAACTCACACATCTCGGTTTCAAGAATATAAGATATTATCGTCTCACCAGTCACTCGTGATAGAATCCATGAAGCGATCCAAGTGAGCGTGGGTTTAATCTAATGCTCAAATCATATTGATAAGCACTCATGAACGTTGCAGCAAACATTTGATATGTCTAATACACTTTAGGCAATCTACAAACCAATTCATGAAAATCTTCTTTCATACCTACTCCCAAAGTATAAGCGACTGTGGAACGTTCGAATAATCTTATTATTCAGGAAGTCAAAACATGCAAAGTTAAACACAAGAATAATCGAACCCAATATGGCCCCAAACTTTTAAGTATAAATAAAACTCCTTTTATTTAATCACCATATTGATTACACATTATTCATTGTATAATGTTTCGGGTAATTAACTTTTTACTTGAATTATAACAACAATTATCCCAAGCTCTTAGCATGCACACTATGTTTACCTATGGTCCTTACTTTGTGAAATAGTATAATTTAATAACATTTTTAATCACACTCATTTCACAATTCTCAATCCTTACCACAAGTGTGAGAATACAAAATTTTTGCCACTTATAGAATATGTTAGATTTTAACATTTTATGCAACTATTCTTTCGTAATGTCATAGCGCCAAAGTCACAAAGACTTTGCCAATGAAATTACAAAGTCATATATTGGAGATTGTAGCAAGACAATTCCATAGACATGAAGTCGCACATTCAAAGTACATTTCCTTAAACATCCTTTTTGCATAAAAGTTTCTAATCTACATAGAGATTCTTAAAATCCAACTCCCAATATGGAAACAATTCTATATTTACCGTATGAAAACTCATTATTAATAAAATCATATCTAATAATAATAATGTCAGTATGGTCCTTCCATTACTATACTTCCAACTGCTCATAAGCGACTAATCATTAGCGAACCTTAGATTGTCCTCTTGTCAGTTGACTAACCACCTTTAGTCATATCTGGTTCCAATACTTTTTCCCTTTTAATGCCATAGGTATTTAGAAAATTTTAGAACACATGAATATTATAGCATATGCAATCGATCCTATGCCCGAAGCATATAGGATACGATTCATAATGTCTTACATAAAGACGTGATACTTGACCAGTCTTTTGCTACAATATCTCTATTTTCCATGTTCTCACAATTTGAATTATAAAGAGGGATGCCGTAATCATAATCGAATTTGAGAACACCATCTTAATTTTGTATGACTAAATTAGAGAAAAATCAATCCAAGCTTTTAGAACTGAAATGAAGTATAAAATTATCTCCCTTAATTATGGCAAAACAACTTTTCAATCAACTTTGTGAATTGAACCTTTTGTTTTCTATAATTAATATTGCTATCTCGCAATACTCACCATAATTATCATGCTCCCACTCACATGATGATTATATCTTTTCCAAGCATAACACTTTTACTCCCACTAGCTTTGACACGTATTCAAAAATTAGTTGGACTTCTAGAAACCAATACTTATTGACTTTATTTACAAAAGTTTAGATTTCTGAAATCGAGACTCTCCGATAAGCCTTTATCTAAGCTTCTCGAACTCATAAACCTTTTAGATAACCTATATGTGTGTTTAAAAATTTTTAGAACTTATAACAATAAGTCTAAAATGTTCATACCCATTTTCCATTTCCCACAATTCGAACTATGAAGAGGGATGCCGTAATCATAATTGAATTTGAGAAATGCAAATTACATAATGTTATCTTCAAAATCTCTCTTGGTGAAAGTGTTTCCTCACAATCATTTTCATGAAGGAGAGAAACCTTATGACACTCAGATTTTTTGGTGTATGTGTTCCTATCCATGTGAATTTTTCATAACCATAATCATAAGACAATAATTGTGACAAATCCAAACTCTTATGGATTGAACTTGTCCATTCTTAGTTTCTTGCTATCAAGGGTCCTACCATTGCTTCCAAGTTATTGAGCAGCTCACCCCTACCTTTCAATGTACTTTCCATTGATTAAGGTGCCTTGCCCTATGCAACCTATTGAGAACTCATAGAACTCACATGCATAGTCGACCAAACTGGAATGACACAGAAACAAGAATATGTCATCACGATAGGTTAGAAATCTCAAGTCGTGTGCTAGTAACTAACAACATGTTTACTCTCGATTAGTTCTTGAAAATTTTCAAGATCTTTAGACTCCCACTGACCTCTTGACATATTAGATTCTCTTATCAAGAGACATTTCTTGACAAAACAAATATTCAATAGTTAGTGTGTGTCTATATCAAGACAAAACCTACACACAATTTGATACTAGTTGGTCTTTGTATTATTCAAGACATCACAACTTACCAAAATTTGCAAGTGTAAGAACATTCCTACTTAAGATTATGTCACTCAAGTTGCAGTCTTGGAGTATGACTCTAAGACTTGATTTTGGAACGAAGTACGATACATCTTATTGACTTAACCACTACAACGATTCTTGACTCCTCTTCTTAGCCAAACTAGTGCACTAAGGTGTCCTTATAGGATGAATTGTAATATGGTTCCTACGATTACCAAGATGATCATAAAACACGATACAAAAGTACTCTTCCTTCTTCTTAGATTGGAGAAATTTTTATCTTTCTGCCTTCATTGATTCTACTTATTCGTTCTGCCATTCATTGAAACTTTTCAATGATTTAGAATTACACTTAATCTTATAACTATAACCACATTTACTAGACTTTTAGTAAATCATGAAGAATAATGTTATTGTTATTCGTGGTAGACTTGACCAATGCACAACATTGTGAACTAGATCTCCTAGTCCTTCACTTGACTCTTTGTCAAGAAATTAGCCTTAAAATTTCTAAGTACCAATATTTCCATACATCACATGATTCAAATCATATTATTCTAAGCTTCTATCCAATTGAAACTTGGGAGATGGTAATCTTGTTGGGTTATGAGCATTCTAACACTCCTAAGTGTACATGCAACCCTAAATACCTTGGATCTATGTTTTCTCTATTATACATGCAAATATGAACATCCAAGGTATTATCCTAATCTAGCATACAAAACTATCAATATAACAAGATAGAATACATACCTCTTTGATGTAGAATGTCTTCATGAAGCTTGAGTGCCTAGTGCCCCAAGTGTGACACCTCAAATGGTTCACACAACACCAAATACACTTGGAATAACTTGAGAGAATTCTACACTTCATGAAAATCGGCTAGCCCTTTTTCTTAGTCTCTCTAGTGGCCGATTTTGGTCAAGAATAAGATCTATATATAGTGTTACAATTAGGGTAAACTCTAATTGTCATGACTTTCCATTTCCTTGGATCCATGGGTTCAAATACACCATGGAGCATTCATGAACCATCCTATGGGTTTTAGCCCAACTTGATTATCCATGGAGCATTAGCCCACTATACAAGTATGGATGATTTACACAATCAACCCATATATTTAATTAGTCTTCTTTTGATCACTTAATTAATCCTAGATTAATTCTTAATCAATACTAATTAAATAATCTCATTATTCTTATTATTAATATATTAGAACTTATAATATATTAATAACCATAAGTGTCTTATTTCTCTCATTATAGTCTATCCAAGTGTATGATGCCATGCAACCCAAATGGACCATGTCGGGTCAGGTCAAGTCTTACCAATTATAGTTATGGACTTAGACATTAATCCAACAGTCTCCCACTTGGATAAGTCTAAAACTAATATCTCGTATGACTTCAGGAACCGACTAGCAATCGTAGCTCTCAAAAGCTTCTGTCGAACTCTTGACCTTGTAGATGAACTCTGACCTTTGTCAATGACTTGTACATTAGATAAGGGATCATATATTCCTCCATTCTAGATATCATATGGACTGAGACATGGATTATAATCATTCTCTCTGTCCATTTGTTGTTTCCCGATTTCTGATTTATGACGACTGACTAATTGAACAAATCAAATCAGTCCTGGCCCGGCCGAGCACTTCCATTTGTCATCATCAAATCATCGAGGGGCCCACAGATATCGCTTTTATCCCGAAGGTAAAAGGAATGGATAAACTTCGACGCATATGGATTGTTCTACTACTTGTTGAATCATACACAAAGACACGTTTTATAGCACCGAGTTACCAAATGCGTTCTTGTGCAATCAATGTACAACCAACTCATAGTGACAACTCATATCTCTAGGTTTGAAGAATATAAGATATTATCATCTCATGATCACTCGTGATAAAATCCATGAAGTGATTCCAATGAGCGTGGGTTGAATCCAATACTCAGAACTTATGAGCACTCATGAGTGTTGTAGCCCTTTGTCCAACACCTTAGACCTCTACAAGCCAACCCATGATAGTCTTAATTCATATCTACTTCCAACATATGACCGACTGTGGATGGTTTGAATAACTTAGTCATTCCGGAAGAATAACCTAGTTTATTCGGGAAGTCAAAACATGCAAAGTGAAACACAATAATAATTTAATCCAATATGGTATCAAAACCTATGAACATAAATAAAACACCTTTTATTTATCACCATATGATTACACATTATTCATTGTATACTGTTTTAGCTATCAACTTTATTCTTGAATTTAAAACAATAGTTGTCCCATGCTCCAAGCATGTACACTATGTTTTCTAAGCACTAGTCATGCCATGCACCAAGTATGCATACTATGTTTGTCTATGATCTTTACTTTGTGAACTAGATCAATTGAACATAACTTCAATGATTCTCTTTTCACACTCCCAAATCCTTACTGCAAATGCAAGAATTCCAAATTCATGTCATTTACTGAAATCTGTTAGATTCTAAATTTATATGCATTGATCCTCTTATAATGATTATGCACAAATTCACAAAGACTTGGTAACAATCATTACAGAGTATTCCAAAGGAAATCAACTCCTTGGAAACATCCTTCTTGCATTAAGTTTCCTTAATCTTACACAGATTGAAATTCTAACTTTGAAACATTTCCAGATTCATTTTGACTATCACTTCTGAACAAGAGTTGCCTCCTTACATATTATGTCAATATGGTCATTCCAGAATTATCACTATACTTCCAATTATCCTTGAGCAACCAATCTTTGGTAAACCTTATATTGTCCTCGACAATTGTTTAATCCTTTTAGTCATATCCAGTTCTAAACCTTTTCCCTTCTTAATGCCCCAAGCATTTGGAAACTTTTAGAAAGGATGAATATAGCACATGTAATCGATCCTATATCCGAAGCATATGGGACACGATTCATGATGTCTCACATAAAGACTAAACCAGTCTTTTGCTATAACATTTCCATTTCTATTTGCCAAGTTCTCATAATTAGATTATGAAAAGGGATGCCGTAATCATAATCGAATTTAAGAATGCAAATAATGGACCCATATACAGAATTTCCTTATGTTGAGCCATTCCAACATGAAATTCATATATATTTCCTTGACTAAATGATTAAAACCTCACGATCTAAGCTTATAGATTTGAGATGAAGTATAATTTCCTCTCCCTTAATTATAGCAAAACAACTTTTTCCCAATTGAAACCTTTTGTTTTCTATAATTAACATTGCTAACTTGCAATATTTATCATAATTATCATGCTCCCACTAACATGATGATTATTAGCATAACACTTATGCTCCCACTAGCTTTAACATGTACTCAGAAATCAACTGACTTTCTTACCAAAGTTCAGATTTCTGATACTAGATTGTTTTGATAAAACTTTATCAAAAACATACACCTTCCCTTAGATAGCACACTTGTGTGTCTAAACAATTATGAAGAGGGATGCCGTAATCATAATGCTTAGACCTTTTTGCCACTTCTCACAAGTCCAGGTTAGTGTGCCGGTAAACCACACACGCTCCACTAACGACTTTGAGAATGCAAATATCACAATTGCTATCTAGCTAAAATCTACTTAGTGAAAGTGTTTCCTCACCATCATTTTCATGAATCAGAGAGAAACCTTATGAAACTTAGATTTAATGGTGTATGTGTTCTTATCCATGTGAATTGTCAAAACCATAGTCACAAGACAAGGATAATGACAAATCCAAACTCATATGGACTGAACTCAATCTTAACTTCTTGCCACCTGGCAGCTCAAGGGCCTGCCATTGCTTCCAAGTTGTTGTGAAACACATTGAGAACTCTAAGAACTCATATGCAAAGCCAACTTTAACTAGAATGAGCACAGAATATGTCAACACGATAGGTTATAAACCTCAAGTTGTGTGCTAGTGAGGAACTTCAGGTTTCATTCTTGATTAGTTCTTGAGACTTTCAAGACCTTTAAGACTCCCACTGTCCTCTTGACCTATAAGACTCCCTTGTCAAACATCCAAGAGATAGTGCGGATTCTAATCAAGACAAACACTTCACACAATTGGCCTTAGTTGGTCTTTGTTTTATCCAAAACATCACAACTTACCAATGTCAAATGTACAAGAGTAGGAAACTTTTACTCTTACATTTGATAAGTGTTTTTAAACCTTCTTTAAGACATGTCACTCAAATTACAATCTTGGAGTATGACTCTAATACTTGTATTGGAACGAAGTATGACTCATCTTCTTGATTTAACCACTTCAACAATTCAAGTTCCCTTATTCTTAGTCATAAGAATGCACTAAGACTTCCTTAGAGAACTAATTTTGATATGGTTTCTTAATCATTAAGATGATCACAAAACTGATACTAAAGTACTCTCCCATCTTTTCAGAATTGAGAAACTTTTATCCTTCTGCCTAATTTGATTCTTCTCATCCGCTCTGCCATGCATTGAAACCTTTTCCAATGTCTCAGAGTTACACTTAAGCTTGTAAGTATAATCATATTTACTGAGCTTTAGTAAACTATGAGGAATAGCCTTATATCTTTTGTGGTGGACTTAATCAGTGCACATGACTATGTACTCGATCCCTTAGTCCATTACTTGACTCACACATCCATGTGAATAAGTAATTAGTCTTAATTTTCCAATACTTGAAAGTTCTCATTCATCATGCTATACAACTTGCATGATTCCAAGTTCCGGTCCAATTGAGACTTGGGTGATGAGAATCTTTCCTTATTTGGTAAATTTAGACATTACCACAAATGAAGGAATCAATTTCATATTTCCACTCTTGCTATTAATGGAATCATATAAGCAACAATTTTTCCTCAAATGCCATTGTAAGGATATTTTAAAATAAATAAAATCAAAATTTTTTCTTTTATTTTAAAACTATGCGGAAAAACTTATCCTTACAGTCCATATGAAAACTTGTTGTTATCTGTTCCTAAGCAATATCTCATAACTCCTAAGAAGTAGCTCAAGAATCCAATTTTCAAACTACGCGATAGAAATCCATCTATGCGATCAGATTCAGCATATTCTTTCTTTAAGTTTCTTCACTTTTCTTTGATTCTTACAACATCACCATGTGACCCAGTCACATCATGTAATAAGAATATCAGAATAGAAACTTAGCAGAGTTAGATTAGTGGACTTTACCTGAAGTAGAGTCAACCTTATTGACTTTAACATCCTTAGGTAAATTTGGCAGCTTCGCAACTAATGACCCTTCCTTTGGCAATATAAACATATGGACCCTTTGATAATGGTACACGGGACTATCACAGACTTAGCTTTTCTCTTTACCATTTGTTCAACCGAGTTGACTATGGCCAATCCCTTTCCATTGGGAAGAGAATGCTTTTCTGGATTTCCTGTGTCACTATTGTCAATGTCCATAAAGTTTTAGGAAGTTGATCTTAGCAAATAGATAAGATCATTAAGGGTCTTGTCATAGTCTGTCTCATAGGTGTTCCAAAAGAACTCACTATGTGACTTAGAAAGTAGTTGAACCACCAACTTTCTCAAGACTTTGACACCCAACTCTCCCGACTTGTCAATATGTGACTACATCTCCAAGATGTGACCACACCTAGACCTTGCCTTGCCAATAGGGCTTGAGTGACCTTAAATTTTTCAAGAACTTGTGGGTTAGGGAGAATAATTGGAGGAGGAGAAAGAAGTATGATATCCATGGGACATCATCTTCATTAGGAAAGCTTGTTTCAAGAGATTTGGGAAGATCATAAATGTCTAAACCAGACATGTTTTGGGAGATATTCAAGATAGTTGATCTTAAGGTCCTTAATATGACACCCAATATGAAATATTAAGGCTAGGACCCAACAAACTATTTTATAACTTAGAAGAGGTATGCCGTAATCCAAGCTATAAAATATTTAAAGGTAGGTGAATGACGATTCACCAATTTCCACCAAAATAAACGAAATGTATTATTAGGTTTTAATTAGTTTTTGAAACTCCTAGATCTTTTGAGATTCATTGAACTGTTCAATGGCATGTTTCAATCTCGAGTGTGCCCTTCAGGTTTTGTGATTGGGGTGCCGAGGATCACAAAACAAGGTGTGAAGTAACCATGCAAATTACTTGGTACCCTTAATAAATTACCCCTCAATCGATGTGCCGGTTAACCACACACGCTCCATCGATACTATGATAAATATTAAGTCACCCTTTACCTACCTTGTTAAGTCCAAGTTAGTGTGCCGGTTAACCACACACGCTCCACTAACGACTTAGACAAAGTGTAAAGTGTAATTTCATGGATTAGCACCTTATTCACATTTTCCTAAGTAACTAAGATTGGGAATAATTAAGAGTTTAGTTACTTAGTATTTATCATTAATACTTTTAATGAAGGGAGAATTATAGTCCTGTCAAACCCGTTCGGCTAACGACCCTCCACCAGTCAAGCAAGCGGTGGGTGAGAGTGGACACCCATTAAGTTGCTATTTTATAGGCAACAACCTTATACCCACCTTATAGACCGGCTTCGTGAATGAGGCGTACTAGCGGTAAGACCAACTTTACTCTTATACATACATATATATATATATATATATATATATATATATATATATATATATATATTATTAACTTATAATATTATAAAGTATAAGGGTTGAATTTTAACTTTTAAAATTCTAAGGGCTAACTTGGAATTAAAGTATTCATAAGAGAAAACTTTACAAATTCCAAAACTTGAGGGCAAGTTTTGAAACTATTCAAAACTAATTAATTCCATAACTTATGTGTTTAAAGTAGTTTTAATCCAAAAACTCTTCAAGTTCCATAACTTGAGGACAAGTTATGGAAGACTTTAAACTAATAAAAGAATTAACTTTTCTTTATTTTATAACTTATGGAATTAATTAAGGTTACACTTTTTTTATTTTATTTTTTTATTTAATGAAGAGACTCTTGGTCCTCCATAACTTGAGGACAAATTATGGAGTCATAACTCCAATTAATTAGAACTAGACTCTTCATTTTGTAACCTTTGCCAACTTTTATGAGTTTTATGAAACTTAAATGTGACTTTTCATATAACTTGAGGACAAGTTACAAAAACACATTTTAGAATCAACTCTTAGATTAATTTTGATTGAAAACAATTTTTTCACTCAACTTTTCTATTAATCTAAGCAACTCATAAGAACAAGATAATTCAAATCAAACTTTTTCATGTAATTAGTCTAAACCTTAAACTAATACAAAACATGAATCTATTGACAATTATCTTTGAAATTGGATTAGCATGAACATTACCACATCAAAAACAAGTTTATAAGTTCAAAAACAACTTAGGGTAATGTTCCTAGTCCATTTCTAGCCAAAAACCTCGAAAATATGCTGTCTAGGGGTCCAACTCGTCGAGTGCATGAACTGACTCAGCGAGTTGGATCGTTTTGATCACTTTTTAGGCATGGAATCGCCGAGTCCCTTGATGGACTCGCCGAGTCTGATGATCAGACAGCAACAATTTCGATTTTTTAAGCAGTTTTGCAAATATAAGAAGAAAACAAGCCTAGGCTCTGATACCACTGTTGGGTTATGAGCATTCTAACACTCCTAAGTGTACATGCAACCCTAAATACCTTGGATCTATGTTTTCTCTATTATACATGCAAATATGAACATCCAAGGTATTATCCTAATCTAGCATACAAAACTATCAATATAACAAGATAGAATACATACCTCTTTGATGTAGAATGTCTTCATGAAGCTTGAGTGCCTAGTGCCCCAAGTGTGACACCTCAAATGGTTCACACAACACCAAATACACTTGGAATAACTTGAGAGAATTCTACACTTCATGAAAATCGGCTAGCCCTTTTTCTTAGTCTCTCTAGTGGCCGATTTTGGTCAAGAATCAGATCTATATATAGTGTTACAATTAGGGTAAACTCTAATTGTCATGACTTTCCATTTCCTTGGATCCATGGGTTCAAATACACCATGGAGCATCCATGGACCATCCTATGGGTTTTAGCCCAACTTGATTATCCATGGAGCATTAGCCCACTATACAAGTATGGATAATTTACACAATCAACCCATATATTTAATTAGTCTTCTTTTGATCACTTAATTAATCCTAGGTTAATTCTTAATCAATACTAATTAAATAATCTCATTATTCTTATTATTAATATATTAGAACTTATAATATATTAATAACCATAAGTGTCTTATTTCTCTCATTATAGTCTATCAAAGTGCATGATGCCATGCAACCCAAATGGACCATACCGGGTCGGGTCAAGTCTTACCAATTATAGTTATGGACTTAGACATTAATCCAACAAATCTTTCCTTACTTAGAAAATTTTAACATTAACATAAATAACATAACTAAGAATCACATCCATTTAATATTGCTTATAATAGAAACACACAAACATCAATTTTCATAATTGTCATTGCAAGGAAATATAAACAAGACAAAATCAAAATTTATTTTATTGCGGAAAATATATCCTTACAATGCAAATGAAAACTATGATATTACATATTCCTAAGCAATTTATCCTAACTATAAGTAGCAGCTCAAAAATCCGATCATCGAATCCATGCGATCATAATCCATTTCTTCGCGATCAGATTCAACTCACTCCTTCCTTTAAGCTTCCTTTCTTTTCTTCGATCCTTCAAAACATCAAAATGCAATCTTATCACATCATCTATTAAGAATCTCCAAATAGGAACTTAATGAAGTTAGATAGTGGATTTTACCTGAGGCAAAGTCAAACATCTTGACTCTCCCATCTCTTAGATCTCTCGGGTAGTCAGGGCAGCTTCATAACCAATGCATCCTCTTTTGGTAGTAGAAACATATGAATTCTTCTAGAATAGTACACGTAACTATCTCAGACTCAGCCTTTCTCTTGCGTAAAGAAAACTTTTCTGGACTACCAATGTTGCCATTGCCTATAGAAGGTTGGGATATTGATTTACCAGACAAATTTGCTTGACCAGTGCACCAAATCATTTCTGATTCAGCAACAATAAGCAAATAAGTCAAATCAATGAGGGTCACGCCGTGTTCCATCATATAGTACTCTCTAACAAACTTACCATATGAATCGGGAAGTGAGTGAAGAACCAAGTCAACACCCAACTTCTCCGAGACATTGACGCCCAACATTCCCAATCTATCAATATGCAACTTTATATCCAAGACATGAGTGCAAACCGACTTTCCATCTTCGTGTATTTTCGCCAATAGGGCTTGAGCGACATTGAACTTTTCAAGTCTTCGAACTCGTGGGTCTGGGAGAATTATTGGAGTAGGTGGAGGAAGTGAAGAATGATTTCCATTTCCACAATCCAATCGTGGAACATCTTCTTCAAGTGGAAAACCTTTTCCAATGAATTCAGGAAGACCACAGTTGTCAGACTTTGACATCTACAAAACGGGAGAAAATTCAAATTAGTTGATCGAGTCCTTAATACAACACCCAAATAAGATATTAAGGCTAGGACCCAACATAATATTCTAGAATATGGAAGAGGGATGTCGTAATCCAAATTGCAGAATATTTGAAGGTAGGTAAATGACGATTTACCAATTTCGACCATGAAAAACGAAAATTGAAAATTAAGTTTTAAATGAATTGAAACTCCTAGATCTTTTGATATTCATTGAACTTTTTAATGGCATGTTTAAATCTCGAGTGTGCCCTTTGTTTGTGATTGGGATGCCGAGGATCACAAACAAGTTATGGATAACCATGAAAATATACATGTTGCCCCCAATGTTATAGTCACCTAATCGACGTGCCGGTTAACCATGCACGCTCCATCGATCTGTGACAAACATCAAGTCACCCTTTGCCACCTTTGCTTAGAACCTAATTAGTGTGTCGGTTAACCACACACGCCCCACTAACGTCTTAGCAAGGGTACAAAGTGTAATTTCATGGAATAACATCAACTCCATATTTTTCCTAAAGTAACTAAGGTTTGGGAATTTATAAAGGCATTTAGTTACTTCGTATTCATTATACTTTTAATGGAAGGTTGTCTCCTATCCTACCTGTTCGGTTAACGACCCTCCACTAGTCAAGAGTACGGTGGGTAAGAGTGGACACCCAATGGCGGTCATTTTACAGGCCGCTTCCTTAAACACCCCTTATAGATCAGCTTCGTGAATGAGGCCTACTAACGGTAAGATTGGCATTTTAGTTATACATATATAATATTAGACTTTTAATTTTATATATAATATAAGGTTGTATTTTACACTTTTAAAATACTATATGGTCAAATTTAATAAATTATACCTTTTAATTTAATTAAATATAAACCATGTCATTATGGATTTATTAATTCTCCTTTAATTATACACTTCATTAATTTAATAAAACCATAAGGGTGTTGTTTGAACTTTTCAAAAAAACTAGGGTTTTCGAATTTAACATTTTAAAATTAAATTTTTAATCAAAATTTAAATTCCAAAACTAGAGGGAAAGTTTTGAAACTTTTCAAAACATTTAGGTTTAACTATTTAAATTTCAAAAACTAAAACTATTAAGTTCAAATTTAAACTATAAAACTTAAGGGTGTAATTTAAAGATTTCTAAATTACTAGGTTAAATATTTGAATCAAAATAATCATATGTTATCCAAATCTAACCAAATTCATCAATTTTGATAAGGATAATCATACCAAACTTAAAAAACGATTTTAGACAATAAAAACGAGTTTTGGTAATTATCCTCATCAAAAACAGGCCAGAAAATCGAAAATCCTGGCAACAGAACAGGCAACTCGTCAAGTTGGGCTCTGAACTCGTCGAGTTCACCCAGCTCGTTGAGTTCATATAGAACTCATCGAGTTCATGCCCCATACAGCAAAAAAATCAATTTCCTAGTCTTTGACAATTCATTATTACATCGATTCACTAGAAAACGACCTAGTCTCTGATACCACTGATGGCTTTTGAGCACTACATTATTCCTATGGTGTACATACAAACCTAGAGCTTTGGATCTAGTTTTTCTAATGAACATGCAATAATCATCCAAAACCATAAACCCTAGATCTAGCATACAATAATTAATATTATCATAATATAGGGTTTAGATCTTACATGTGATTGTTATGTAGCAATAACAATCTATTCATTCTTGTAATTGGCTTCTGAAAGCTTAGTGTCATAATTGTCACACCTGTAATTGCTCACAAACACCAAGAGAAAGAGGATGAATTAGGAGAGGAGGAGGCACCTAAAACGTCCAAGAAACTCCAATGAATGCTTAGCGACGTTTTGGGTGCCCTAGAGGTCTTTATATAGTGAGGCTATTAGGGTTTTGAACTAGGAAACCCTAATCTGACTGCTTAGTCCCTAAGCATCCCATGGACTCCCTCCTTAGAGGCATTGGACGAAATCTCATGGGTTTTCCCATAGATTTCGTTCACTCCAACCTCTATCGAGTCCATTAGCTCAATATGAAACTATCACACAATGGACAGTTCTAGCCCCCTTTTACTTAATTAATGTCTTTTAGCAAAAACAAATCTTATTAATTATTGACTAATATTAATTAAACTATATGATTTCTATTTTAATATATTATTCATATAATATATTAATAACTCATAATTAATCTCTTTCTCCACAAATCATCCTATCAAGTTGTTTTGGTGAAGGCAACCAAAAATGACCATGCTCACAATCGGGTCAAGTACATACCAAAATAGTTATGGACTTAGACACTAATCCAACATAGATTATGTTTGTTTGGTTAATTTTGCATTTCAAAACTAATATATCACAAATAATTATACAAAAGCTCGTGATAACCATATCTTATGCAAATAATATCTTATATTTAACATAAAGATGAAAATATGTAAGTATTTGTATGATAAACAAATTTTACTTGTATCCCCACCCCCCACCCCCACCCCCTAAAACATGAAAACTTGAAACTATGGGGGTATGAACTCACCTTGAGTAGATTTTTGGGTTGTTTGAGACGGTGGTGTGAAGATCTTCAAGCCTAAACACTTGAGTGTGGTTGATAAATTTTCTTGGAATTGATCTTATCCTAAGAGTTTTAACACATAATAAAGTGTGTAAATATAATGAAACTAACATAAAATGTATAGAACACTAGGTCAACAAGAAAAGCTTACCAAATTCTAGTAATAAACTTGAAGGAAGTAATTTCTTGGAGAATCTTAGACTTGTTCTTGAGAGAATTTTTGAGTTATAGTAAAGAGAAATGAAAGTGGGATTCTTTGAATGTGTCCTGCCATGTATGAAAAGGATAGGATGAGGTGATACTTGCCTAGTTAACTGTTGGATAAAATCTTGGAGGTTTGTTGGGTAAAAATTGCATGGGAAATGGGTGAAACATCACCTCTTAAAGTCAACTAACCTTATCTTTTATTCCCTAAACCAAAATCACATTTAAAAAGGATCAAGGTGGTGATTTCGGACAAGGTATGACCGAAATCACCTTGCCCCCTTTGTGAATTCGGTCCTAATTCCACCACAAATGGGTTTTCGGTCATGGTGGGTTGGATCTTAGGTGTTTTCGGCCCAGCATGTTCTAGGTTAGGGATTTCGGCCTCCTTATAGCCGAAATCTCAAAGTGGGTGAGGTACTAGGCCAAAAACTATAAATTAATGTTTTTGACTTCATGTTTTATGTTCCAACTAGTTGGCTTTGATTGACTTTTAAGTGTTTACTACAAAGTATGCATATATGCATACATATATACTTGTACAAATAATGCCCTTTTAGCTTTCAAAATTTTATTGCAACAAGGTTACATTGTGGTTGTACTTATATATAAACCTTGATTAATCCAAAATTTTCCAGTTGTCACAGCATCCCCCCGTTAGAGGGAATTTCGTCCCGAAATTAGCATCGCGAATAGACTCTTGCAACTAGAAGAAAAGTTGTGGGTATTTTTGTTTCATCTGATAGTCCCACTCCCAATTGAATTCAGAACCTCGTTTGTGCTTGACCTATATAGTCAGAACCCCATTTAAAGTTAAGCTTTTCACTAAATTTTGGAGGAAAATCATATGTCAAACAATGTGAGTCGGATATCATTGAAATGGTTGGAATTGGAATCTGATTCCACCTACAACCGATGGAGTTCATTTCACATATCATATATTTTAATTTACTCCACTTGCAACTCGTTGAGCAAGATTCTGAAGGCCAATCTGCTTGTTTTCGATTTCAAGCATGTACATCTTTGAAGAAAATCATAAAGAAATAAATAATTGATTAAATTTAGGGATACTATACGCCAGAGAGACATGAAAGAAGTTGAAAATCTGTAACTATATTCATGTTAATTCACGTCGACCGCGACTATAAAGGAATTTGAACAATTGAAACCAGGAACCCTAAAAAAGGAATTCACATTTTAGCTGAAGATTCTGTGTTTGATGAATACCTGAATTCTGAATCCTGGATGCAGAATGTATCTTCGAATAAGAATTGGTAGTTGATTAATGTTAGTATACGATGTTGATCTAAGATACAGAAAGAAGTTGTGATGCCATATGGAGTTGCAAGCCTGCAACCAACGTGATTGATTTGTATTGGAATTTAGACCAGAGGCATTATTGTCCATTTATAAAGTTCTTTTAATTATAATCATTTAAAATTATGAAAAAGAATTATAAATCAATAAAAATTATTAGAAAAATAGATTTGGGTATAGATGATATTCGAAAACATTAAGAAGGACATATACAATATTTTAAGTTTAGGTCGGGAAAATACGATATTTACATGTTTAGGAAGGGCATACATGAAATTCTGCCAACTTCTTAACAAAATTTCAAAAAATGGTCATCCAACTCATTAGACTACGAGGAGTGGCATGCACCACGCTCATCGCCAGCATGTTTGTCATTTGCCAACACCATCCCTTAGCACATGGTAAGGGTTTGCGTCAATCAGTGTCAAGGTAAAGATTTATCCTCATAAAAATCATGTAATACATAATAAGAAAAAAAACCGTAATTCATTAGATATAAAGTTCAACTTCCATAACAAAGTTATGTTTTAAAGTTCACCTTTTCGCTATTTCATTTTACGAAAGTGAATAATTAGATTTTTAGTTTTAACATTCTCAAGTGCTTCCTTTTCTACACTACAAATCAAAGTATCATTCATAAAATCGTCACATGTTCTATTACGCAAATCGGTCTTCAACAAATTCATTACAGAAAAACATTGTTCAACGGTTGCGGTTGCGACGGGCAACATCAAAGTTAGTTTTAATAATCTATAAACCAAAGGAAAAGAGAGGTGATTCTCAGTTTCCACTTACAAATGAGAGAGGTCCGCAATTCCCTTCAACTTGAAATTTTGTCATCATGGATCAAAGAGTGGTAATAGATATCAAGTTGTCTATTAAGAGGCACCCTTTCTAAATCATCAAGAGCATTTTTATATGTCTCGCTTAACTTCAACAACTTTGCTTTATCAAAACTAGAAAACGAGTCACAAGGACTCAAACTTGCCATGTTTTCCATCAATTTCATGCCAACTTCACTAAATCGTTCCCTAAATTCTTGAATTTGCATATCCAAAACCGTATTAAAAATCAGAACTTCAAAATGATGTTGATTAGTCATATTGGTTCTATGCTTTCGTAAGGTAACATAATATTCCAACATGCCCACAATTCTAATACTATGTTTTTCACAAAAAACACATACTTTCTTCCAAATTTGTGGAAACCTATCATTTCTAAAAACTAGCAATGCTTCCTTTGTCATTTTTACTAACGAAGCAGCTTCCAAAATATCTTGATCTTTTTTTTAAGATGCTTTGACAATGTATCTGTAAGGCCTAGAATTTCCTTCACCATTGTTGTCTCCAACATTTAATTGTCGTTTTAAAATTTTTTAATAGCAACCTACAATCAAATTATATCATTCAACAACCAACTATTAACTTGATTTCTAAATTTAAATTTCAACAACAAATAGCAACCAACAATCAAAATATATCAATAGTCAACAAAAATTCTATAACTTGATTTCAAGTTTCAACAATAAATAACAACTTATAATCAAATTATCAAAATATGTGAACTATAAACTTGATTTCAAGTTTCAACTACAACTAATCACTAATTATTAACCCCAAGTCTCTAATTTAACAATCCTAATTGGGAATTTCTATCTATTCGACACAATGCCAAAAAATTAAATTTCAATTAACCAAAAAAATAATAACTACATCTCTACTTACTTGTTTCATTATCAACCACTTTGATCAACAATCACCCACCACCGGGGGATTTCGTCGGAAAAAAACAATGACTATTGATTGATCGTGGTCAGAAAAAGGAAGGGCATCAGTGACAACGTTTTTCCCAGCGAGATGAGTCTCAAGTCGGCATTCGAAGTAAGGAACGTCGATTGGATTTTTCTTAATGGTTATTTTCAAAATTTTAATTGGTATTGAGCTAAATCTTATGTTGTGCACTTGACCATTGGAATTAATAAGTTTGGACTACTTCATAGACTAGTTTGTAATTGGATTCACCATTTAGAAAATACCTAAAAAAATATGGTAGCCCAAATTATTTTTCGGAGTATAAAGGCAATATAAAAGAAAATTTTCAGAAAAAAATTTATACTAATAAAAAAAATTTAGGGTCCTCATGGGACACCCCAGGCTCCATGGTCCGCGTAAGTTAGGAGTAGATTGAGTACGATGGGCGTACTCATCAGCCTTTGAGTTTTACTTTCGTTGACCGTTGAATTTTGACCAAGTTTTACCTTGGGTCAAACTCGAGGATTTTGGGATATTAATTAAGATTTTATCTGGTTTTTGTGTTAGTGGATTCGCGGGTGCAAGCAATATTGAAAAGGGATCGTATCGCAGTGTTTCAGAGTTCTTTAATTCAGGTAAATTTTTATCATTGTACATGTGGGTCAAATGCACCAATTTCAGCCCACTAGGTTATGTATCATGGTATATAGGATGTTGATGTGATGTAGTGATCTTTTAGATCTGTGTATATATCCTTATATGATAAGATACTATAGTAGTGGTATATTGGTTATCATCTAGTTGAGTGCCCTATAAGTTGTATGTAGTCATGTAGGATAGCTTGAAAACTCTTGATCTAGGCTTTATTATCTATTCTTTATTTGGTTGTGGCTCTAGAATAGGATCATCTGTTCAGGTGCTAATATCACCTCTGGTTACTTATGTGCGTATTTCATGGTGGTTAGTTGGTAGTAGGGAAATGTGTTGTGAGAGGACTAGTAGGCGGTAGTGAGTTGTATGATTGATGTTTTCTTGTATTATGTGCCTACTTGATCCTTGATTGTTTCTATGTTGATATATGGTGGTAGTGGGTTGAGGCGACCCTGCTTTGTGTTGTAGGCCAAGATACCCAGTGCGGGACATCTGTAAGTTGTAGGCACGAAGGCTCAGGATGAGCGGTTGGGTTGTGGTGGTAGGCCAACACACCCTGGGTATTCCAGACCGATGGTTGATTGGACCCGTTGCATGTTGGCATTCCAGTGTGGGGACTGATTGGTCCTGGTCATTCCAATCCAACAATTGTGCGCCGTTATGCATGCTTGTATGTTTGTCGTATGGGGGTGTTTTGGGAGGAACTTATTAAGCTTTTTGCTTACCTAATTGTTATGTTTTCCAAGTTTTATCAGTGATCGCGAGAAGGCAAAGGCGGAAATGTACACACTCCCTAGCTGTATTGAGGATTTCGTGTTTCTTATATTACTCTGATTTCCAATAAATATACTTTGGGATAAACGGTTTTCTTAATAATGGATTTATAATTGGAAAGTTTTACTTTAATAAACCAAAAAAATTTGGTTGTGAAAATGAGACGTTACACAAACCGACATAAGCATGAAGAAATATGCTTCAAAACCTAAATCTACAAAAGGTTGAAGAAAAGGCAAGACATTATGGACTTACAAATGTCCAAAATATACACAAGAAGGTGGTGAAGAACTTTTCTTGTTGAATACTTGCACTTAGAGCACCTCTCTTCCTTCAAGGCCACAAAACACCAAAAATAAGCTTAAAGATGCACACAAGGAGACTAGGGTTGGTTTTTGTACTTCTGGGGAGTGATAGAGCTTGAGGGTGGACAAAACCTAGCCATCACATCCTTTAAATAGAGCTATAGGCCCGAGAGTTAGGGTTTTGCACTTCAGTCCCTGCCACATCATGGTGGATACAAGATGTACGTTCCTTGTCCACCGTGACCACATCGTAGTACCCCCCCACCCCCACCCCCACCATATCATGGTCACCAAAAGCACACATTTTAAGAGTATAAAAGATATATTCCCAAGAGAAACATAATTGGAACGAGTGTTACATTCATTACTTTGTCATGTATATATGTGGGATGGTTTCAACTTTGATTTGGTTCAGTGTCACCATCTACTTCTTTGATTTCATTTACCCATAAAGCTAGAAATGATATAAAATCAATTTTCATATTCTTTTCTTTTGTTCTTGAAATCAATTTTCAGTTCATATTCAAAATTGATTGTTCTTGAAAGCCCATAATCTTTTCTTAAAAGCCCATAATCTTTTCTTTTTTATATTCAAAAACCAATTTTCAGTTATAGAAACAAACCCAGAAATTCGATTGTTCATGAAGAGCAAACCCAGGAAATTGATTGTTCTTATGTGTATCTGTGTGTATTAAAGAGAAATACCAGAAAACTGACTGTGTGATTCAAGAACAAGAACAAACAACTGTGTGTGTACGTGATCAGGAACTCGCCTCCTTATCTTCACTCTATCGTCGAATCCCTCCAGAGGGTTTAATGCCTTTAATCAATGATGATTGTGGTCGATGACGGTGTGGTGTTCAGTGACATGGTGGTTGATTGTAATTATGGTGGTATATGACAACAATCGTAGTGGTGGTGGTGATTATAGGTGTCGGATGAATTACGATATTTTAGAGTAAATTATATATATTTTTTCTTTTTTTAATATAATAAATAATAAGTGAACTAAAAGAAAGGGAAAAAGAAAATCATGAGGTGTATAATAGTATTTTCAAATTAATAAAGACTAAAATCATTAAAAATATCTAAAATTAGAAAATTAATGCATTATGAAAACTTTTTGTACCAAACCACATAATTTTGACAAGAACATAAACCATTTTTGTAATTTTGTCTATATTAATTAATTATTATTTTTAAAAATATTTTGTATATGATGTAGTGAAAAGCTTATGTCTTTTTTTTTTCTCTCTAAAAGAATTAAAGAGGTTAATGGAAATATGCATGTTGTGTTTTTATACTTCCTTTGAAAATAAAATAATTTTCTCACTAGTATGAAAATGGAATACAAAAGGGTCACTGTTAACCATGCTCTGCTACGTGAGCTCTCTGGCCTAGTTCTCGTGGGACCACATTATGACTTTTAGAAAGGTGTCGTACAGATCTGACGTTACTAACAAGACGCGTGATAGTCACGATCAAATCACATTTTAGTTCCATTGGTTTGTATTACACGCACTCTAAACTTTAGCTGACCCCTAAGATTCACGTGATAGATGCACGTGGTTCTCATCGAGAAAATATCTCAGTCAACCCAAGCCTTAGCCTAGAAAGCAAAATCGTCAACCATAAGGAAGTCAAATTCATTTGGTTAAATTAAATAATTTTAAAATTTTAAGTTAAAACATATTTTTAGTTTAAATCCTTTCCTATTTTAAAAAAATTAGTTTCGGGTCCTTCTTACTTTAATTTAGTATATTTAATATATATTGATACTTCAACTTTTTCACAAACGTGTATATATTTTAATTACCTTATAAAGCATTTTTGGTCAAATGCTGAATTTTAAGTCGTACAAACATACAATGTTTTTTTACAATCAATTTATGCATTACAAAAAAAGTAGAGTACATATGATCAATAGTTGAAAATGTCAAATCTCTTATCCCCTATTCTTAGGCTATAATGACCCGGTTCATTCCTTATCTCCGTATTTCCCAAAATCTCGCAATTTATGTTCACAAATCTTCGATATATATCGCTGACGTTTCCATTTCTAAGGTTTAATTCATCTTTCAGCATTCAACCACCATTATCACACCCGTCGCTTGGCGTGTGTAAACGGCTAGTATATATATATATATATATATATATATATATATATATATATATACACACACACACACACTAGCCGTCTACCTGCGCAAAACGGCGGACGACGAATAATTTGATCTCTTTAGAGTTAAGATCATTTTGCGTTCACTTCGAGAAATTAATATTAAATGATATCTATTTTTTAAGAGCATAACCATACCATATTAAGGGGGTGTTTGGCTAAACTTTTAGGTTCCACATCATTATAAGTTAAAAAAGTGTTTGGATTAAAATAACTTATTCCGGTGGAGAACCTCTAAAACGTCATTTTTTCATAAGTTACCCTACACTTACTTATTAACTTATAAGCTAATAAACTAATAAGCAGTAAGTTTTTTTTTGCCAAACACCCCCTAAACGGTTATTACTTCCATTTATACATACCTAAACCACTTGTCCTGTTTATCGTCCTCTTTTTTTTTTTTTTTCGTTTTCCTTAATTCATTTATTAATTTAATGTCCTACTAAGTAAAATGCTAAAATATATAAATAATAGTTTATAAAAATAAACCTTTAGAATATCAGGTGTTGTGATTCAAAAGTCGATAAATAGGCCTTTGAGAAAGCCAAAATACTTAGGTGTCAACTTGTTCATTGTGATTTTAAACCAAGTTTGGTCACAAATTAAAACATTTTTAACAATGGTATGTAATTCAAGGAATCATATTGATTTAGGTTCTCGAAACCTTAAAATATTGAACAAAATCTATATAGAACCTTATAATAAGGACAATAATCACCGTAATCAGGAAGTACATGTGATGAAACTTGATATTATAAGGACCAATGATGAAAAAGGTTTCATTTTTAGACTAAACAAGATGAAAAATATACAAACCACCATAATCATGTTAAATCTTGTGTTTAACCGTTCTTTATTGCAAAAGTAAGATGCCAAAATATACAAACTAATGATAATACAATGCTATAACTGGCCATCTTGGTTGAGTTCTTTGAACCTGTAAAACCAACACATTAAAGAAACATAATAAAAACCTTTTTAGGAACAAACCTGATATAATAAAGTCTTCACCCAATATATTTATAAGATAAAAATACAAAAAGTTAAAAATGATGAAATCAATTACAAGTAAGGATTAAAATAAAAACTTGTTAACAAAGAACCATCTGCAGGAGGGATATTTGAATCAACATTTATTTTCTGATAGATTCAAATTTTGAATTATCCGAAATTCAAGGAATGAGATAGAATTTGTTGAGAAATATAAAGATTCAAAACACATGTCAAAATTTAATATTATTTTATTGATGACTACTTGTACTATTAGCTTAATGATTTGAACGTCTTAAAAAAAAATTATATTATTATATTCAATATATTTTTAGAAATAGTGAGATTTTTTTTATAAGATAGTATATATATATATATATATATATATATATATATATATATATATATATATATATATATATATATATATATATATATATATATATATATATATATATATATATATATATTGAACAAATGGTCCTTGTGA
Organism: Lactuca saligna; assembly: GCF_052625555.1. Classification (NCBI taxonomy): domain Eukaryota; kingdom Viridiplantae; phylum Streptophyta; class Magnoliopsida; order Asterales; family Asteraceae; genus Lactuca; species Lactuca saligna. The sequence goes on from NC_136423.1 coordinate 6,313,668, forward strand.
TTTGGGATAATCTATGAGTTAGATCTTAAATTTTTTTTTTAATTCGGATGGTCCCTATTAATTCTTTTTGTTGTACGCTTAGTACAACCTAAAAAGACTGTTATTCTCTTATTAACTATTTTAATTAATTTTTTATTTACAAATTATTAATAAAATTAAAAGATAATAACATTCTCCACTCCTTCCATTTATCTTGATGAGCATCCAATACCACCCTTTTAAACTCCTTCGTCTCCGTTTTCTCTTCTCTAAATTATTTATAATATGGATTTTTTATTTAGTGTTTTTTACTCATTTTTTTGAATATAAACAAACAAAATATGATATTTTTCGTATTAGGCAAAACTAATAATTATATTTATATTTATGGTCTTTTAACTTACCCTATCAGTTAAGGAATAATCCAAGATTAATACGAACTTAATCAATATAGAAATTAAAACAAATATTAACTGTTATGATAAACAACAGTTAATCTTAACTGTTATGATAAACAACTTAACAACTATCAAAATAATAATTTTATTTTAACAATTCTTTGTTAAAAAATAATCTTAAATAAAATTCACCGTTTATTAATACATATTAAGTATATATTGTCTGAAATAATAAAAAGTTTTCTTTATATTTATTTTAACAAAAGAAATATGATTCAAATTAAAATAAGAGGGGATTTTTTTTAATATTTAAGACAATATATACTTACTGAATATTAAAATGTGGTAGATTTTATTTAAGATTATTTTTTTAACAAATAATTATTAAAATATAGTTGTTATGACGGTATAATAGTTGTTTTTTCTCATATTTAAGATTATTCATTTAAAAAAGTAACAATAAAACTTCTTAAAATTGAATAAAAAAGTAAAACATATAAACAAATGATGTAAACGAAAAACATATAAAAAATTAAATAGTTATATTTGATATTTGATAGTTATTTGGGGTTCTATTTTAATTTGTTTATTCGATATATATATATATATATATATATATATATATATATATATATATATATATATATATATATTCAATACTTGAAGTAATGTTTTAAGGGTTTTTGTTTTTTATGTTACTTTTTCAAAGCTTGTTTGCTTTATGCAATATATATTTGTTTCAAGTTTCACTAGTTTTTTTTTTTTTTTTTCCGGTATATATTTCTTTAAAGGTTTCAATAGTTTTTATTTAAATAATCGGACAAATGCATATCTATTAATTTATATTTAAATAATATTTGTAATTTTTCATTGGTAGAACATTTGTTTAAATCAATATACCACAACCTAAATATCCTATAACAAAAGAACAAAATAAAATAATACAAAATAATAGTCAAACAAAGAAACTAAATTTATAAACTAAAAATTACTAATTCATCGAAACGTACTAAAAATCCATTTTACAAAATCCGGAATCAAATAAATATCAAAAACTACGAAAACAAATAACCACCTAAAAATCCACAAACAAATAACTACCACATATTCCGCAAACAAACAACTATAGAAAAACTAAATATTTTCCCTATATCTAATTCTTATCCTCTTCGATTCTGGTGTTCTTGGTTCCAACGTGACACTAGTTAACGTAGTAGAAACCAAAATATTATATGTACGAACATGTAATATACAATTAATATGGTATATTAAAGTAATTAATATGTAAAGAATGAAATTATACATAATGTTGCCCGTAGTTAACTTACGTAAATTTAGGTTGACCAACTTCATCTTAGAGACATAAATTATGGATTGATTAAATATCGCAACATACAATGGTATCATAAGGCTCATTGGTATGTAATTGAACATCAAGTTTGTAATATACCCCTTATTCATTTAAACAAAATATTGTTAAATCACTTAATAACAATCAAAGTTGGTTAATATATTTTTAAATATAATACATTATGTTATTATATACTTACATCTCATTTTTGAGAAATATTTCAAATGCATAGAATGGCTTGATTAGTGTTCCCCAAACGATTTTTCCAATAGCATCTAAAAATATCAAAATTAGTATAATTTAATTTGTCATATGCAATTTATAATATATATATATATATATATATATATATATATATATATATATATATATATATACCAATCATCATTCTCTGATGGCTACAATCTCTTGCGAGACTTGAAGTAGAAGAACACAACAGATAATGCGGAAATGAATTGGTGATATCATTTGACAAGCATGTAAATATTGTGTTAACTTTTTTCAATATTGCCCAATCACCAAAGAAAATTCAATAACTTTGATACGTTGGGTGATCTTCATAAAATTGATCAGCTTGGAAATGATTCAAGGAAAATATACTTCCAACCTAATTCAAGTTCAAAACTATTTGCCTCAAACATTGATCAACGCAAGAGATTGTAGCCATCAGAGAATGATGATTGGTATATATATATATATATATATATATATATATATATATATATATATATATATATATATATATATATATATATATATATATATATATATATATATATATTAAAGCGCATAGCTTGTTTCAACAGTAAAGTTTATGACTTTACAATTCTGCCACCGCTCTTTAGGGGTTTTATAGTTTCATCCCTTCGGTTTTTACCACTATAATCTCCATCCACACAAATATGTTCAATTGACAATTTGGCCCCTTCTTTTTCCAACATTGTTAAAGTTTAGGACTTTAGAACTCTACCACCACTCTTTAAGGGTTTTACAGTTTTTATCCCTTCAATTTTTACCACTAAAATCTCCTCCCACACAAATATATTCAATTGTCAATCTGACCCCTTATTTTTCTAACATTATTAAAGTTTAGGATATTAGAATTCTGCCACCACTCTTTAAGGGTTTTACAGTTTTCATCCCTTCAATTTTTACCACTATAATCTCCTCCCACACAAATATGTTCAATTGTCAATTTGACCCATTCCTTTTCCAACATTGTTCTATTTTGATACTTGCCCCTTCGTGAATGGGTACTCAGCCGTACTGTACACTCTTGCATTTGTACACTCTTGCATTTGGTTGTTACATGTTTTTGGAAACTATCACTTTTGGGTCAATTTTTTTTACAAAACTCTAAATTATTTCCAACCAATTTTTTTTTTTTTCTTTTTAGGGAACTTTAAATTATTTCCAACCCATGCGAAGCATGGACTCTTTCCTAATTGATATTAATGTAGAGAGAAAAATATTGATCTACGATATATTCTAAAGGCGAACCCCCACTTCTTCCTCCTTCTACGTTTTTTTCCTCTGAGCCGACGCACAAACCCTTCTTCTTCCCATAATCGTCGTTTTCGATGCTTCTCTCTGAATATTTATCATTCGAAGTTAATATTTTACAGATTCTCTTTCAATCTCATTCTAAGAACCCAATATTTGTTGGAGTTCGAAGTGTTATCAGCCGAACTTTGCGTATCTTTTCGTTGAAGTTCGAAGCACCGGTCAAGATTTGTGGTATGATTTTCATTTTTAGTTAATGTATCTGTTTGAATTTCAATTTTACATGATTAATTTTGTTATTTTTTCTTATAATCCGTATCTGCGTTGTTTTGTTATGGGGGTTTTGTAGGAAGATATCTAACCCTAAAGAAGCCGACACTCATCTAACACTATTTCATTCACAAAGCATCCCCTATTTCTCATCATCGATAACCTCAATAAGAGATATGTCGACCTCAGTCGGTCCATTTAATACCCAAACGCAACCAAACAATCGGCGACCACAACGACCACATCAAACGATCATCTAGAACCCCCTATCTCACATCTAGATCTACACGATGATTGCAATACACAGTTATGTGTCGATTCTTACTGGTTGTTACTTCTTTGTTGCTTCTCTTGATGAGAAGCTTATGCTTCTAAATTTACAGGTTCCGACACTTTCTTATAGTTTAACTCTTATCCTCTCTATATATCTCTCAATAATATACCTAATAGAAAAGCCCTTAACTAAGCATTTTTTTTGTATAATTTTCAGTCATTTGAAGGAGATATCAACAGGAAATGTTTGTTTATTCATAATTGCATCTTCCTCAAGAGAAAGGTATGTATTATTACCTATGTTGGTGTCATTTCAGTTAACATCAATTAATATGTTTTAGTTTATCCTCTTTCTGATGATAGAGAAAGAGAAATAAAAACCTAAATCATGTTCATATTAGCAATATACTTTTTCAAAGTACCAGTTATAGCAATTTACATTAACTATAACATAAAAGCCTCAAACTGAGCAATTTTAGTATTTTTTTTTTCAGGAAAATCTTAAGAGAGACGAACAGAAAGTGTTTTTTACTCAAAATCAATTCTTCATCACACATAGGATTTATTTACCGTTGACGGATCCTTACACGGTTTTGAGATAAGGTATATATATGTACTTTTATTGAACATGATTTTGGAAAATATGTTGACATATTGACATTTTTTTAAACAATTTTAGGTGTTCATATGATATATCAAGAATGCAATAATAAAACTGAAATACGATTATGTTTTTTTTTTCATTTTGCCTAAATCACGTTGATATTTTTGCATTTACTCCGAAGTGTGTTGCTATTTTTGAATTTTATTTAATTCCTTACAGATAAGTACTCATATATTGATAAGTACTCATACATTGATTGGAGATGAGTATATTTTATTATATGGGAGTTTAGAACCTTTACCTGTGCCTATGGGCAAATGGGAAGACATTGCAATGGATTTTGTCACTAAACTACCCAGAACGAAAAGTGGTCACGACATGATTTGGGTGGTCGTTGATCGATTCACTAAGAGTGCGCATTTCATAGCAGCTAAGGAGAAATGGTCTATGGATAAGCTTGCGAATTCTTATGTGAAAGAAATTGTGAGGCTTCACGGTGTCCCATTAACGATTGTGTCAGATCGTGACAGCCGTTTCACCTCAAGGTTTTGGAAAAGTCTACAAGAGGAAATGGGTACCAAGTTGTGTTTAAGTACAACTTACCATCCACAAACTGATGGTCAAAGTGAAAGAACAATACAAACACTTGAAGATATGCTGAGAGCATGTACCCTGGAATTCCTAGGTAACTGGGATGAACATTTACCTTTGGTAGAATTTTCCTACAATAATAGTTTCCACTCAACCATAAAGATGGCACCTTATCAAGCTTTGTACGGATAAAAGTGTCGTACGCCGTCTTGTTGGCTTGAGGCTGGGGAAAAGTTGTTTATGGGTCCCGAGATGGTCCATCAAACCGCTGAAAAGTTGAAAATAATTAGAGAAATAATGTTAGTAGCTCAGGATTGTCAAAAGAGCTATGCTGACAAGAAGCGAAGACCGATGACTTTTGAGGTTGGAGATTCGGTTTTACTTAAAGTCTCGCCGTGGAAGGGACTTATAAGATTTGGTAAAAGGGGAAAGTTGAGTCCAAGGTTTATTGGACCATTTAGAGTTCTTCAGAGAATTGGGAACCAAGCTTACAAGCTCGAATTACCCGAAGAACTGAATGGAATTCACAACACTTTTCATGTGTGTTATTTGAGGAAGTTCACGGAAGAAGTTCCAGATATGATCCCAATTTCTGAATTGAGAATTGATGAAAACAAGAGGTTAATTGAAGAACCAGAGGCAATTGTTGACCGAAAGACTAAGAAGCTTCGACGTAAGATGGTCGAATTAATGCTTGTCCGTTGGAAACATACGAATGAGTCAAATCACACTTGGGAAACGGAGAGTGACATGTTGAGTCACTATCTGCATTTGTTTGTTGATGTGTGATTCCAGGGACGGAATCATCCTAAGGGGGAGAGAATTGTAACGTCCGCGTTTCTAGGCTAGCCATTATAATTGATGTAATAGCCTAGGTTAACCCCTGTAGCTCTTTTTGAATTATTAATCTACCATAATAAATAAAGATAATTTTGCCAAATGTCAACTTCTTATTAAATTTGACACATGTCATTTTCTTATAATTTTAAAATTATTTTTTTCCACTTGTCATTTTTGTATTTTTTTTCTTTTTTATTCAATTTCCACCTATTAAATTTTACATCATAGTAATTAATGTGAGTTAATGTATATAGTAAACCTTCCATTTGTGAATTTTTATTTCTATTAATATATTAATGAATTCCATTTGTGAATTTATATTAATTAGTTTTATTAGTATAGATTAATTAAGACAAATTACATAAATGGTCGTTGTGGTTTATTCTATTTATTGTATTTATTTCGAAAGTTTACTTTAAAAAATTGTTAATTTTTACACATTCATATTCAACAGGCTTTTTTAAAACATAATAATAATTTTTTTATTAGTATAGATTGAATTACTTATTCATCATTTCATTTATATTTTTTTTAAAATTTTACTTTAGAAAATACTTAATATTTACACCTTATATTTAACTTTTTTAATCAAACCGTGTAATACACGGGTTTCACACATAGTGATGAAATATTTGAGTAGTATGTGAATTATGTGTTTATTTTCTTAATTATTATAATTTAATGAATTAAGAATAAAATAAACGTCAAATTTGAAGTGTGGGATAATCCTAATATCTTTGCATAAAGATTTAGTGGTCGAAACAAGGATTCCGAAGATATAAAGAATGCCGAAATCCGAGTTATAACGAATAAGTTATGACTTGTCGAAGTTTCGCGACAGAACCGGCAACGCTGAATGACGTAAAAAGTGAAATTTACGTTAGAATGATATTTAGCCTTAGCAATCTAAACTAAAGTCGTAGAGTTCGTTAAACCATGAGCGTACATAAAAAGAACATCCAAATCTGACTTCGTATGAGGGAGTTATGATTTTTCGAAGTTTCAACTTAGCAGTATGCAGCCCGAATACTCGATTTGAGATCGAGTGGTTTTTAGCCGAAATAATCTAAATAAGAATCTAAGGTGTCGTTAATAGTAGTAAAACGACAAAAAGATAGGCGAAAACGGACGTCGGATGAAGAAGTTATGAATTTATAACGGAGTTTTCCTGTCCCGACCTACTAAAAATAAATAATAAAAATAACGTCAAAATTAGCTGACGGAGTCTAAACGAAAGTTGTAGATCGTAGTCTCACCTACGCGTGGATATAAAGAACGTCGAAAATGGAGTTTGTATGAGGAAGATATGAATTTTTGAAGTTTATTAAATATTTTCGATATTTAATTTAAATATATATTATCCGATATTATCCAAGGGGGGGAGTCAGCGACCCTATCGTCATTACGCCCAGCGTAATCCCATGTTACACCCAGCATAATTCGAACTTCCAGCCCCTATAAAAGGGTGTCGTGGGCAACCGACTTCTTTGCTCATTTCTTTCATTTTTCTCGCGTTTTTGCATCGTTTTTTGTGCAAAAATTATCCCGAAGCTCCGGTATCATTCCCGAGCCCCGAAGCAAGTCCCGAAGCCTCGAAGATCCCGAGAAGTGTAATTCCCGATCCGAATCTCTGCCCGCAAGGAGTCCGGTTTTTGTGAAGATCTTCCAGATCTACCGAAAAATACTACTTCTACAAGCCGTAGTGTTGTCCGATCATCTTCTGATCAAGTGAGTGTGTGGTTACTTTCTTCTAACGCATAATTATTAAGTATTTAATATAAAATACATGTTATGTGTATATTTTTTTGTTATATGTGTGAATGTATATTCACTTTCTTCTATCTCATAGATACGATTTATTCTCTATGAAATACGTGTTATGTGTACGTGTCTCATATGTTGTTTTGGAATATGTATTGAATGAGAATGTTATACAGGTTTTAAACTATGTATAAAAATATAGATTTTTATCTACTAATATGTCAGGTAGAACATGGGTAGATAGTTGACGTGTGATAAACAGATGAAAGGCCTCGATGTTGTTTTTGATTCAGTCATCTAGCGGAGTTTAGATGACGACCACAGACTTTTCTAGATAGTCTTGTGGAACACTAGCAGGCTCGCCACCAGTAGGTGTTAATGAACTTGGATATTCATTCACTGTATTCCATCCCCCTCATGGTTGTCTTATTTGACTTATATTGCTGAGGAACCCCCGAAGCTTGTGTTGTCGCCCCGATGAAATATTCTTAGACTAGGTCCCTTATGTTAGTTGTCTTAGGGATGTAAAGTGAGAATAACGGGAATGGGTAATTGGGTTATTGTTGGTTGGTGGAATTAAATATAATTATTTATTGTGGGTTGAAAACCCTATATGCTCACCAGACTCCCAAGCCTGACCCATTCAGTTTCTTTGTATTATAGGTGGTGGCGCCAGAGTATAAGTTGGATGACTTGTCAAGTTATTTTTGGATTATACACCTGTTGTTGTAAATAACTGTTGTAAGGTCTATATTTAAATGTTTATGCTTTTGGTCTGTTTTTCGGAACATGACATCTCGAGTATTGTAATATAATGAAAAATACATTTCTTTAAGAAATGCTTTGGTAAATCTTATTTTATCATACTTTGTTTTTGGGAACAAATTCCGCAACTCTTTCAAATCAAAAGGATTTACTCTGAAATTATTTTAAAAGCATAAATGAAAATCGGTCTTTTTTGGTCGAGATTTTGGGGATGTCACATGAGTGGACTCGGCGAGTCCACGCTGTTTAATGAAACCCTAATTTCCCAGGTTTGAGACCTATTTAAAGGCCCATAGGGCCGTCATTTGGAGCTACCAAACCCCAGAGAGAAACCCTAAGAGATCTAGAGCGTTTGTGAGGAAGGAGAGGCCACTTTTGATCATTTTGTTGGTGTGATTGCAAGAAGGAGGTGACCAAGGCAAGAGGAGGCGGAAGGAGGAGCGATTCAGGTGAGTCTTCTCACTATACTTTACCTTGGGTAGGTAATTAGAGTTATGTGACAGAGTTATTGTATGCTATCTATCTGATGTGTTGCACTGCATTATTTCTATGTGATTTATGCCGTGTGTATATATCAGAGTATATCAGAGTTAGAACCGGGAGGTTCACAGAGCTAGGACCAGAGGGTCCACAGAGTTAGGGCCCAAGGGCCCGCATACTCGAGTGGCTAGTATGTGATATGTGTGGTATTTTGGGGAACTCACTAAGCTTCGTGCTTACAGTGTTTTGTGTTATGTGTTTCAGGTTTTCTCAAGATCACAAGACGGCACCGGCTAGATTGTACACACCAGAGGAAAAGTTTGTTTTGAAGATCCTGGTTATTAAGTGATTGAACAAAAGAGTCGTGTATTGTAATTAAAACAAAAAGGAGATTTTTATGAAAAGTGTTAAAGAGATAAACTATTTTAAATGAAAATTATGTTTTGAAAATTTCGGTGTTACATCGCGGTTCTAAACCGCATCCCACTCCGTGAAGCCTAAACGTGCACCAACTTCATTCCGTTTGCTTTACTATTATGAGTATCATTTAAAGTTTATTTATTATTATTATTATTATTATTATTATTTTTCTTCTTCTATTCCAACCTTTACATTGCACGAAAAAGTTTGTGAAAAAACTTTATTATCATTGATGTTTTTAGTAATCTTTTTGATTAGTGGGATGGTCACAAAATTTTCTTTTAATGAAAAACCTGTTGCGGATGAAGTTTTTTATTTTTTTTATTTTTTTATTTATTTTATTTTATTTTATTTTATTTTTAAATATATAAATAAAAAACATCTTATGGATCTCTTATGTTTCTACTTTGATATTAGGACATTCATAATGCATTGAATTTTATAGATTTCAACGGATTGCCACATTATTTTTCTACGATCCATACAATTATATATATCTTTACTATCTTATAAAACAAATCTCACTATTTCTAAAAATAGATTGAATAAAATAATAATATTTTTTTAAGACGTCCAAATCATTAAGCTAATTGTACAACTAATCACTAATAAAATAATATTAAAATTTAAATAAACTCCTATAAATCTTCCCTTACAAGGTTTTGACCATATCTTTTTAAATCCAAATAAATACTCAACACCCTATAATTTGATAATTTCATGAATTTTCTTTATTTTTAATATGACATGTTTCCTAAAACAAACTAATGATTGAATTGAAAATAATCATTCTCCATCGAAAAGGAATTAATTGTCGAAACAAACTATTTGTCGTTCGCAGCTTTGCGCGGGTAAACGGCTAGTGTATATATATATATATATATATATATATATATATATATATATATATATATATATATATATATATATATATATATATATATATATATATATAGGAAAAGTGAATATACCCTTAAGGGTATATAAACTTAGGTACCCAAACTCACCATACTATGTTGTTTTGTATCCTATGTGTATATTGTAATTGTCCAATGTTCTTATAATTCAACTTCTAACTTGATTTACTTCTAAGATTTTTATAAATTTCACATTTATCTTCCTCTTACATAATTTTCATTTTCAACTCTAATATATATAGTCTACTAGGTGTTCGGCAAAAAGAAGTGATATAAGAGGAAAACAATAGTGAAATTTCGAAACTCTTCGAAGTAAATCAAGGTAAAGTTGAAGTTTAATAACATTATAATGATTATATTAAACAAAACAACTAATTATAGTGAGTTTTGGTACCTAAACTTATATATATATATATATATATATATATATATATATATATATATATATATTCATACAATGCATTGAACTCTACAAAGTTTAATAGAATGTTACAAAACGTAATTTATAGTAAATATTTAAGAATTAAAAATTTTTATTTTTCCATTGAAAAGTTCAATCGCCATTAAACTCCAAATTCATTGAATGTCAAGATGACATATCACAATAGTAGAGTTTCATCCATTAAATGATACATATATTTGCCATCTCATTCAACTCTCCAATTGAACTCACAATTATGGATGCCCTTTGATTGTATTTGAAATTTCATTTAAAAATAACTTATTGATTTATTGATTTTTTGAAAAGTCTGACAAATAAAAGAAAATGTTTAGCAATACAAAAAAAAGACTTTTTAAAATAATTTTTTATTAACTTTTTAAAAATAAGATTTCAATAAGTTGCGATTTCTAAATTTTTGGAACTTATAATTTTTTGGGTTGTAGAAGATAATATTACACTCAAAAATCTTTTAAAACATGTAACATAAGCTAAGAAAATATTTTTTTAAAAAAAAATTATTTATTGAAATTTTCACCTCAAAAACTAATCCAAACATTATCTTAAAATTTATTAGCCTTCAATAAATCATTTTATCTAAAATTAATGTTTAAAATGAAATGATAAACACACTCTTAGTTTTGGAGATTTGATAATACTCTGGAATATGTGAGTTGTTTGTAGTTATTGTCGTTTGTGTTAAACATTATAATTCCACATAAATGGTGATTGTCCTTAACTGTCTTTCGGTATATAAAAAATTAAAACAATCGATTTCCTACAATATATAATAAACGTGATTTACTAATATAAAAGAAAAGTAAAAATAAATAGGCCTTACATCTTTATCCTCATTTTTGAATTAAATTAAAAAAAAGGACTTTCCTTTCAACCCACGATTTCGAAAACCCAAAATCAGATCAGATTCTTCCATTTTCCAAGCGGTTCTTTTCCGGCCGCTACGGTTTCATACTTTGCGAGAGGGTTTTGTAGATCAATCTTCCTATAACCATCATCAATATGGGGCAACAATCTTTGATCTATAGTTTTGTGTCCAGAGGGACCGTGATTCTTGCAGAGTACACAGAGTTCACCGGAAATTTCACCTCTATTGCTTCCCAATGCCTCCAGAAGCTTCCCGCAACTAACAATAAGTTCACATACAACTGCGATGGGCACACCTTCAATTACCTTGTTGAAGATGGCTTCAGTAAGCATCCACGAACTTCTCTCTGTTAATTTTCAGTTACAGCTTCGATTTTAGATGTGATTCTAGGGTTTTCATTCATCCGCATCACATTTTATAAATGGAAAGCTTGTTAGTCGGTTCTAATTGTTATGGATGCATATTTCCGCTTCATCTGATTCGTGAATCGTGATGTGGTTTTGGTTGATAGTTCTATAATGGAGTATAATTTCTATAATTTACTGAACTTCCATTAATGAACTTTTTGTATTAATGGGTTTCTATGTGACAAACAGACTTGTAATGTACCGATCTATGCTTTATTACATTGCAAAACTGATTATTATTCTACTGCTTTTGAATCATGAAGCATACTGTGTTGTGGCTGCTGAATCTGCTGGCCGACAAGTGCCCATGGCTTTTCTTGAGCGAACCAAGGACGACTTTAACAAGAAATATGGTGGTGGGAAAGCTGCTACAGCTGTTGCCAATAGTCTTAACAAAGAATTCGGGTAACCCCACTCCACTCTTCATTTTAATCACAATATTTGTGTAAATCCTTGTAAGCTAATTATATATCTATGACTGAGCTTACCATGAGCAGACCCAAACTGAAGGAGCAGATGCAGTATTGTGTAGATCATCCTGATGAAATCAGCAAGCTCTCAAAGGTCAAAGCCCAGGTTTCAGAAGTCAAAGGTGTGATGATGGAGAACATTGAAAAGGTAAAATGTAAAAATGTAAAATACTTTTTGGGCGTTTTATGTTTAGGTTAAATGATCAAATATATACTTCAAGTAATTTATAGGAATTTTGTTCTGATCTTGTAGTTTTTTTTGCATATACAGGTTTTGGATCGAGGTGAGAAGATAGAGCTCCTTGTGGATAAAACAGAGAATCTTCGATCTCAGGTCAGGGAATTTGAATTCTTAATTTACTTCTGCATAATTGTGCTATAAGAAATCTTGGATCAGTCAATCTATGCTTCAATTAAGTTTTTCTTGATATTATATTATCATTATCTTTAAAAGCACCACCATATTATATCTTGAAATTGTATATATATGATTGATTGCAGGCACAAGATTTTAGGACACAAGGTACACAGATAAGGAGGAAAATGTGGCTGCAAAATATGAAGATAAAACTAATAGTTCTTGGAATCATCATTGCCTTGATTCTGATTATAGTTCTCTCAGTTTGTGGTGGCTTCAATTGTGGCAAGTGAAGCTCATATATAATATGGTAAAACTTTGTTTAATTTGTCTCTGTTTTTATTAAAAAGCCTATTATGTTGCAAGATTGCGTGTATATTTTTGTACTTTTAAGACCATTGAAACAACTTTATTGCTCTTTGGTCTTTTAACTTGTAGTAGAATAATGTTAACATGTTTGTAAGAGGATGAAGTTGTAGGAGTGCATAAGTTCATAGCATGGGTTCGTGCTTTTTTGAGGTCAGATGACACTCTCAGAATGTTTTGGAAATAATATGAATATCATCATCATCACCATCATCGTCATCATCAAATCTACAATACCATAAGAATTTCATAATGGTGAGTAAATGTTGCGTGTATAGATGATTGTTTTCATAGATAACCTGACATGTGAAATAAGGATCATGAGTAAGCAGATGTAAGTTGTAAATAAGGGTGAACATGGTTTAGGAATCGGACTGGATCAAATAATGAAATTGGAATGTGGTGAAAACTGAAAACCGAACTGAATACAAGTATATGGTAACTGTTTGGTTTTGGTTTTTTGGTACCAAAACCGCATTAGGACCTAATGTGTTTGTTAGTCCAAATTCGAATGTATTAAAAAGGTGCAATAAAATATGGATTTGGGTTTAAAATGCAAATATGTATTCATAGTATTACAAAAGTGATGCACATTGGCGCCTTTAGACGTCTCACCGTTTATTTATTTGGTTTTGTTTCGGTATTTTTAATTTGGTTGAGTTTTTCTGTTAACAAAATATGTGATGAACATTAAAATGATACATTAAGATTTACTAAAAGTTATATATTAAAATTTAATAAAAGAAAAAGGGAGGAAGTTGAGTAATGTGATTAACAAAATGCATAATTAACACAAAAATAATATATTTATAAACTTTGGTAAAAACGCAAAATTGGTCCGGTTAAAATTGAAACCAAAGTGGACCAAAATTGTATGAATCGAAATTGAACTGGGGAAAAACTAAAACTAAAAACCAAACCGAAACGTATACTAAGTGCTATATTGGTTCGGTTATGATTGTTTTTTCTCTCTAGTTTGGGTTTTCAGGCCTATATGTCTACTCCTTGTAAAATCCTAAAGTTCAAATCATTTTTTTTTTCTTTTGAAAACATAAATAAAATCCAAAACATTTTCATAAAAGATCAACGCAGTAAATTGTTTCAAAACATCGTCAAACCATAATATCCAGATGTGTCAAAATATCATAGCAATTGAAGTCCAAAATAAATCGGTGGCTATGCGTATGTCGTACAATCAAGTTGGAGCTTTCTCATGATTGGAAGAACTACCTGAAAATTAGTAAATCAATAATTGTAAACATAAAGTTTAGAGAGTTCCTCCAAAATCCTACATACCACAATACATATACAATGCATACAAACAAAGGCTCTCGACTCTAGTACCAATTCACCCCATCAATGGCTACTAACGAGTCTAGTACATGTCTAGTCATCAAAGGTGACTAACAGATCTAGTATAAGTCTAGTCATCAACAAAAGTTAACGACTTTAGTGCATGTCTAACGACTCTAGTAACGACTTTAGTGCATGTCTAACGACTCTAGTACACGTCTAGTCATCAATGGCGACTTACGGCTCTAGTACACGTCTAGTCATCAACGGTGACTAACAAATCTAGTGTATGTCTAGTCATCAACGACGTTAACGGTTTAGTGAGTTCTTTCAAAATACTACATACCACAATACATATACAATACATACAAACACAGGCTCTCAACTCTAGTGCTGATCCACCCGGTCAATGGCGACTAACGGCTCTATTACACGTCTAGTCATCAACGGTGACTAACAAATCTAGTGTATGTCTAGTCATCAATGACAGTTAATGAATTTAGTGCACGTCTAACCATAGATACGAGTATTTTTCAGCTCTTGGCTCTAGTGCCGATCCACCATCAACTCAACATAATATGTTGACATATCATACAATCAAGAAATCAAACAATTAATAGACAAAAGACTATACTAGCCTACTTACGTAATCAACATACTACAATACATCTACATCCTATCATACAAAAGTTATATATATATATATATATATATATATATATATATATATATATATATATATATATATATATATATATATATATGTAGTGAGATAACTCATTTGAAATGAAAGTTGGAGAATCACAGCTACGCACATGACCTTGCAAGAAATAGTCGCATGAACCACCTAGACAACAATCAGAGGTCACACCTCAGTCTATAACTCATTCCTCATAGTTTGACCAAAAGTCAAACTAATAAAAAAAGTGAACGATTAAAGTCAAAGACCATCTAGTCATGTCGCGACTATAGATAGATGCATCGTGTCGCGACAAAATAATTGGGGAAACTCCATAGGTGCGTCGCGGTTACCCAAATAGGTGTGATGCGCCTTTCTGAACACAACCCTTAACAAGTAAGATCATAAACCCTAATTTCCAAATTTCATCCTAAAGACTAAATCGTATGCATGGCTTTGAGGGAATGCATGCATGATTTTATTTTTTAATCTATATAGAAGTATCTACATGCATGAACTAATCAAATGAGGTTATGTAGTTCTTCCAAACTTCAAGAAAGACCGTATTGTGGGACCAAAGTGACCACGCTGACACCCATAATCTAGATTTAAGAGAAATAATCATAAAAGTTGAATCTGTATACCTTTCCAAGGTCTAAAAGATGATAAGAGAACAAAACTTAGTTGGATCCTTCTTCACAGTGCACCAAGTTGTTAGTTCATTCTTCAAGAATCACCAAAACACCGCCTTTCTGTTTAAGCAACACTCTAAGGCTCAAAAAATCTAATAAAACCACTCAAAGGAGGGATAAGGTTTGCTCTGGAAGGTTGGAGGCTGGTAAATGACAAAACCACAAAGGTTAGTACCTTTCAGTAGGTCCCAAATCCCGAGGCCTAGGGCTTTGGCGCAACAAAGAGAACGAGC